>NC_072404.2:124110625-124831250 GCF_028858775.2 Pan troglodytes | reverse complement strand
AGAGAAAAATTATTATTATTATTATTATTATTATTAATTATTATTATTGAGACGGAGTTTCACTCTTGTTGCCCAGGCTGGAGTGCAATGGCGCGATCTCGGCTCACTGCAACCTCTGCCTCCCGGGTTCAAGCGATTCTCCTAGCTCAGCTGCCCAAGTAGCTAGGATTACAAGCACCTGCCACCATGCCCAGCTAATTTTTTGTATTTTTAGTAGAGACAGGGTTTCACCATTTTGGCCAGGCTGGTCTTGAACTCCTGACCTCAGGTGATCCGCCCGCTTCGACCTCCCAAACTGCTGGAATTTTTATGTTTGAAATAAAGCAACTACTAATCTTAAAATAAAGGTATTTAGGGGAATATAAGTGGTTACACTAATCAAAATGATCCCTCACAGACACCATATTAAATTTGCATTAAATGAAAGATAATAAAAACCTGAATCTCAAGTATAGATTATCCTTGAAATTACAATTGTTATACGTGTATGTTGTTATTCATTTTGACAGGCATTTACTAAATAATTAAAATATACATCAATTGTACAAATATAACATTAAAGTGTAAATACAAGGAGAAAATGTCTGCACTGGAAAGTTACCTTTGCTTGTAAGAAAACAAAGAGGTAGGGCCAGGCGCGGTGGCTCACGCCTGTAATCCCAGCACTTTGGGAGGCCGAGGCGGGCGGATCACAAGCTCAGAGATCGAGACCATCCTGGTGAAACCCCGTCTCTACTAAAAATACAAAAACTTAGCC
The DNA here is from genome assembly GCF_028858775.2 of Pan troglodytes. Lineage (NCBI taxonomy): Eukaryota > Metazoa > Chordata > Mammalia > Primates > Hominidae > Pan > Pan troglodytes. Next base: position 124,830,493 of record NC_072404.2, on the reverse strand, counting down.
GGGCGTGGTGGCGGGCACCTATAGTCCCAGCTACTCAGGAGGCTGAGGCAGAAGAATGGCGTGAACCTGGGAGGCGGAGCTTGCAGTGAGCCGAGATCACGCCACTGCACTCCAGCCTGGGCGACAGAGTCAGACTCCGTCTCAAAAAAAGAAAAAAGAAAAAGAAAAAAAAAGAAAAGAAAGCAAAGAGGTAAATGCAACCTCTTTTTAATCTTTGATTCATTTCTTACTAAAATGGTAGCTATACATCTGAATGTCTGATTTTACAGACAGTACAATTATTTTGGATTATAAAAACCTACACAATGTCTTGATTAGATCAAGATGTTTTCCAGCACAGGACAACGTGCCATTGATTTTTGACCTTCAAATGTTCTAAACTGTCAGAAATTTTACAAATGACCTTTCATACTGTAATTCATTTGCCATTTTGTGGCTACTTCATATTATCTTAGCTAACCAAGGTCATATACCCAACGTAAATTGCTGTGAGAATAAGTGATTAATTTAAAAAATCATAATATTCTCCAGGCTGAATGAAGACAGCTGTATAAACTTAACTTTATACTGAAAGTTATGTGAACCTTGTAAACTATTTTTGTTTTAAAATATTGGAGTTATATGAAATACGTGGAAAAAATAAAAATGATGAATATAAGAAGCATTTCAATTTTGTCTATCAAACATACAAATGAACATATAATACAAAATTATTTTTGCATAAGCAGAATAATATTTCCATTCGTTTGCACAACACTACTACACACAATTTATTCAGGGAAACCAGATGAAGTAGTAAAAGTGAAGCTGTCTTGTGGATATTTCATTTGTTCTGTGGTAAACAAAATTGTTTTGAGGAAACACCATATATATTAACTACCATCCTGTTTCATAAACAGTTCAAAGAAAGAACACATGGCTTAAAATTCAGGAAGGTATTTCATTTATTTGGCAATAAATCTAATTAAAAGGCAATAGTAATTATTTTCGGTTGATAAAGTCATTTGGAAAATAATAATCAGCATCTGATTTAGAAATTCAGCTTTACCTTAACAGTGTAATAAATGTGATCAACATCAGCCCTCTGGACAATTATGATGTTAAACATCCTTGATTTATTCTTTCATAAAGGAACATAAGTACCCCTTAAAATCACTTAAAAGATGGTCTTATTTAGAAAATAATAAAAACAAGGGAGAATGAAGAGTCAGGTACGTAAACTTTCTGAAGCATTTTTCTTTTTTCAAATTGGGATTGTATTTAAAATTTAAAAGAAAGAATGAAAACATCACAGACTCAACCATGTGTTCTGATGCCAGACATTACTTGTTCCATTTAAGTTCCTTATGCTATGTCCTTTCTGTACTTCATCTGTGCTCTAAATCTGTCTGATGAATAAAACAGGGAAAAAAGAAAGAAAAGGAAGAAAAAGAAAAATAAATTTCTACCTTTTTTTTCCTGAAAAAGCAAATTTTACTACTGGTCAAACATCAAGGTCTATGCCATCTAGGACCCTTCATACATACTTAGGTAGCTAAGACAGGGATCTTATTAAAAAATTGAATATATTTTTATTTTATGTAAGCCTCACAAACCTTAGCATTAAAACAGAAGTTGTTCTCAACCAGAAGAGTATTAAAATGGCTTCCTTCTGCTCACTTTTTCTATCCTCTATGCATTTTTGTAAAGTATGATGTTTCAGTTACATATGGAGAATTTTGGACTACTTTGGCAGTGGTCATTGGGAGCTGGGTCTGCTGATGCCCTATACCTGCTTCTGGATGCAAAAGAAACCTTCAAAAATTTGCTCTGGAACAGATAACAGCAACTGCCATCCAATTGATGATCCTCTTGTTCCATTTTAACTGGAACTTAACTCCATTACCTTCTCTGTCATTTCATTCCGATGGGTCATTCCCACTAGTGTTGGATATAGAACTACACAGCACTTCTTGTCTTCTAATATTTTCCTCAATTAGAACTTAGTGTCTTTTGTTGCTATTTTTGAAGGTACCTCCCCTCTAGAAAACATTAAGAAAACCTTATTATCTCTTGACAAGTCTTTGCTATCTCACCTGCACTCTTCTAGTTTATGTGCTCTCTGGTTTTCATTACTTTCTTCAGGTGCAGTGTTGCCCAGCTTGACAAAGTTTTTGAGAACAAAACCCTCCATAATTTCACAGGATAAGTTCAAAGAGCAGGAATGACATAGGCTAGATGAAAGTGTGCGTGTTCATTGTATGCCTGTGTCAAAACATCTCTTGTACCCCATAAATATATACACCTACAATGTACCCATAAAATTTTCAAAGAAGAAAGTGGAGGTCCTGATTCATCATTTATTTCTATTGGTCCTCTCTCTCCCCCATTTTATTTGTCACCTGGCTTCAAAGGGAATAATTTCTAGGCATTTTCCTAATCCAATTTCATTTTGAATTTTTTTCTCGGTTGGCGGGTTGTCATTTTGGAAGGTAACTGATAAATTACATAATCCTCTAAACATCTTACTTTACCTAATTAAAATACTCCCTACCCTACTGTCATCAATAATGCAAGAGTTAGAGTTAGCTGCATTATAGCAGTTGATAATTCTGTTACCTAAAGATTTAATTATCTAATGGTTATAATTTAGCCATCATTTCAGGATGGTGATTATTTAGAAGGCCAAGAACTTCTTAGAAGCACATGTATTATATGATAGTAACACCTCTTCTACTTGCCCTGACGGTCAGGCTTTCTAATTTTGCTTTAACAGATTTTTACCAACTTTCCAGACTTTCACCAATATGACATAAACATACAGATGTGCAGACCTTCCACGCTTTAAACACACATTGGTAATTGGCTGGAAATCAGTTACACTCAGATGCAAACTCTTTAGGATCAGTCTCAGTTTACATCTCTCAAAATCTGAGGGAAGATGGTTATATTTTCTTCTTCAATTTTGAACTCCACATTTAAAAATGTATATTGCTTGGTATCTTTGAGGATGGTAAAAGAAATCCAGAATAAGACTATAAGCTCTTCTAAGTTAGGAGCCATAACATCATGGTTCAGTGCTACAGCCCCAAATATAGCTCATGTCAACACATATGATAGATGTCTAATAGGTATTTGTTGAATTAATTGTCAAACGTAATATTAAATGGCAATGACAATGTGGTTGAAAAGTAGATTATTGACTTAGAATAAGTAATCAGCATCAGGCGTAAAGAAAGATTCCAGAATACATAGGACACTTTCTAAGAGGGAGCATAGATAGGGAGTTGGCAAGCATTTGCCTCATTAAACAATTACCATAACGGCTCTGATAATTTAGACAATATGGTACAGTGTAACACAAACCCAGATAAATTCAACAGTGAAACTGAATAGAAAGTGCAGCAACAATCCACACATTTAAAGAGTAGATAAATGGTAGAGGTGGCATTGCAGAATGACTTGGAAAGATTGGCCTCTTGAAAGAACCATGCAGGCAACTTCTAACTGGCATCCTGTTTCTTCTTTGCAGATATGTGTTTCTGTCTTTGCATGATAATCTATTAATACACTCAAAACAGTAGCAAGAATGATCTTTAAAATAAATAGTATTATGATTCTTGTCTTACTCAACATAAACCCAAAGACTTTGCAGTGGCCTGCAAAGCCTACACACATTCTACCATTGCCCGGTCTTTTTTTATTTCATCCCGACTTGATTCCCTTTTACTTACTCTGCTTAAGTCACACCAGGACTTGACTATTATTGAAACATACAAGGGGACTCTCGCCTTAAGACACTTATACTTGTTCCCAAGGCCTGGAATGCTCTTCAAAGAGCCACACAGCTCACTGTCACTTCCATCTCATCTCACCTCTAAAGTCACTTTCTTAGTGGGGACTTCCTGAGCCATGTTGTCTAATATTGCAGTTTGTACCATCCCAACCCACATTCGTTTCTCATTTTTCATCCCCACTGAATATTTCTCTCTAGCACTTTTTGCTGTCTTATTAGAAATTTTTCTTATTTATCTTTTTCATTGTATGTCCTTCCAATAGAATGTAAGCTCCATGAGAGTAAAGATTTTGCTTTGCTTTGTCTTGTTCACTGTGTTATCTTTATTGTCTAGAAACATGATGAGTGCAGTAAAAGTCTTGTTAAATAATGATAAATTTAAACTTGTTTTATTGTTATTTATTTCTAATCTAAATGTTTAGAAGGTTGAGAATAATTGGTATGATATCTATTCTTTGAAATTTGTTTAGATTTTATTATGTAAATAATTTGATGAACAATTTACATATCTTAGAGTAATCTTGGTGCAGTTTACAGTTTGTATGCTAATATTGCTCAAATCTTTTCATTTTCCTCCTCTTTTTTTCTCTTATTCTATCAAACAAAAGTAAAAGGCATTTTGATATCTTTTAGTAGGTTGGAGATTTCTTAGTTATATGCTATGATTCATACAGTTTTTATACTAATATAACATATTTTGAGGCTAATTTATTATATACAAATTAGTCTCAAGTTGTTTTCTCTTTATGTTGAGATTCCCTTTGTTTTTAAAGACACTTTTTCACTTTAAAAACCATTTTGACTGATTTCTGCAATGACACTGAAATAATTTTAGTTCATAACTTTGTGATAACATTTTCTATTATTTTATTTCTCAGTGTCCTTACCTTGACTTGTAAATTTCCCTTACTTGAGGCTTGCTTTGGTAGTGGTTTATTTGTTATTAGTTTGTACTGATACTATCTGATAAGCTTCATATTTTAATTGACTTATTTAGTTCATTAACATTTTTTAGCCATTGGATGATTGAAATATTTGGACCTATTTTCACCATTCAATTTTTTTTCTATTTTCTCACTTTTTCTATGATTCCTTTTCCTCTTTCCTTGCAGCTCCTTTTTAAAAGATGATTTAGTTTTTGTTTAGTTGTCATGTTTTTCCTAGTCCATTTTCCTCACCATTTGGATGTTATATATGCTAATTCTATATTTTTTTCTTTTCTTTCTATCTTTATTTTTTTAAATAGGGTCTTGATTTGTCACCCAGGCTGGAGTGCAGGGGTCTGAACCTGACTCAGTGTAGTCTAACTTCTTGGGCTCAGTCAATCCTCCAAACTCAGCCTCAATGTGTAGCTGGGCCTACATGCAGGCAGCACCATGTTCAGCTATGTTTTGTATTTTTTGTAGAGTCAGGATTTTGCACATTGCCCAGGCTGGCCTCAGACTCCTGGTCTCAAGTAATCCTCCTGACTCAGCCTCTTGAAGTGTTGGGATTATAGGCATGAGCCATCACACTCAGCCAATATTTTCTTTTAATAGTTATCTTTAAACATGGGATTGAATTAATGAAATCTAGAAATAATCAATATCACAACTTTTTCCCAGAAAAATCAGGATTTTATGATATTTTACTTGAACCACAATAACTTCATTCGCATAGAATTGTTATCTAACTCCCTATTTCATTTAGTTATAGTCTACAATTTTGACATTATTATTTCATTAATATAACTATTAATTCATGCATGTGACACTTTTTTTATGTTTAGCAATATCTGATGTGACCATCCCTATTTGCATCTGAGTTTCTTTATACGGTCATTTTCCTTCCTATGAGATAATGAAGGTTCTTTGGTAAATTTACTGAGAGTTTATTTAACTGGTAAAGATTAATAAGCCCATCATATTTGAAAGATGATTTTCTGGTTAATACAAGTCTCATTTGACCGTTGTTTTCTTTCAGCATTGAAAATATTATTTCACTGCTTTGGCTTTCACAGTTGCTGGTATGAAAAATGCATTAGTATGATTTTCTTTATTTTTATGTTTTTTTTTTTCTGGTGGCTTAAGAGATCTCTTCTTTGTCTTGATATTCTGGAGTTTTACTAAAGTATCTAACTTTGTGTGGTGGGGGTGGGGATGGTGTCTGTCCTAGTATACTTTGTACTTTCTTTTATCTGTAGACTCATGCATTTCATCAGTTTTGGACAATTTATAGAAATATCTCTTCATATATCTCATCTCATTTTTCCTTTAGTCCCAAATTCTGGAAGTCTTATTAGATATATGTTAGAGCTTCTCATTCTAAACTCTAAGTCAATTTCTTTCTTTGACTCTCTCTCTCGAAGTCTGAATCAGTCTCTCTCTCTCTGTCTCTCTTATTAGGATTTTCTGACCACTGATTTATTCTTCATTTGTGTCTAGCCATTTGTTTAAATTATCTGCTAATTTTTTAATTCTCAATTATAGGTTTCATTTTAAATCTGCTAATTATTGTTGGTAGATTACTTTTGTGATTTCATTTTTTATTTATTTACATGCTACACCTAGTTTTTATTTTAATTCTGTAAATGATTAATGCAATACCCAATGTTCTTTGTCTCTATGCTGATGCTCAACCCTTTTGCCTTGTTATGTTTTGTGATCTCTGATTATGAGCATTTCTTTTCTTGATCTTCCTCTGTGGGAATCTAAGGGCCTAAATGTGAAAAGCTTTAAGCTACAGAGGATTTATGTTTGCTTCTGATATGACCCAAGAGATTCTGGTAGCTACTCAAAGGCCCTCATTTAAAGGGAAGCTTGCTTTGGCCTGCACACTGTGATACACTCTCATAATAGTCTTTGATCCAAGGATTGGTATGGGAATTTGTTTCTCAGACAAACAGCTTTCAGGTTAGCTGATTCTTCACTGCTTCCTGCTCAGATTTCAACTCACAGATTTACTGTTTGCTTGTTTAGGTCCTTGGAGATTTCCCTTATTTCTTGAGACTCACTAATGTATTTCTATCCAAGATCTGGTTGTTTTATAAAAGGAAGCCTCTTCTGAGGGTCTAATTCACCACTCTACTGAGTAGAAATGTTTCAAAAATGTTCACGTTATAAAATTTCAAATATTAGTTTCTTCAGTCAAAAAGATTATGTGCAACTTACTCAAAACTTATTTAGGCTTGGTATGAATATATTACTATCAGTATTTTAAATTTGCAGCTCTTAAATTAGTTCGAATCCCCATGACTAAGAATGTATTATATACAACATATCATATGAGTGATTCAAGTCATTCTAACCACAAAATATAAGATTCAAAAAGAACAAAATAAGAACAAACTGCTTAATAGTGATTATCAACATGTAGCCAATCTACAAGAACAAAAAAGCCATTGTCTCAATCATATATCCATGCCCCCAAAATGAGGCAACATTTCATTGATTCTTTGCATTCTCTAAATTGAGTGTATCGTGACACAAACATCCAAACTATTTTGCTATAATCATATTATCATCTTCGAAAACAAGATTCTTATAAAGTTACATGATTTAATATTTGCTTGGCTGTTTTTACTTCATTCTATTACATACATTCTGGACATTATCAGAATTTGCAGACACTGCAGTTGGTATCATTATCAATTTGCATTAACATAAAACTCTTTTTCAAGTTGTCTTAATTACATCATGCCTCATAAATCCAACTTGGTCTATGTGTATTAACTTATCCATAAGTCATTCAAGTCTTGTTGCCAAAATCTTGGCATAATATCTTTATAGCACATTTAGTTATTTAAATGGACCTGTAATTTTTAAGAATGTTATCCCTCCCTTTTCTAAATTATTAAGAGTTACTTTGCTCACAGTTGGGGAAAAATTATGTTGTACTGTGTGCTCCACAAATACCATATAAGGTGGTCAGTTTCATCCTAAAATTGTAAAATGACTCACTGGACACCTGCATTCACCTGTTCTTTGCCCTTCACAAGTTTTCAGAAGTCATTTAGAGAAAATTAATTTGTTTCCACAGGACGTTCTAATCAGTGACATTGGGGATATATTTTCAAGCATTTCTTAGCTTTCTAATTAGCAAGAAATAAATCCACCAGCGTTATGACACTATTTTTTCCCTTTTATATAATACCAAATGAAATGAGAAAATATTCTTTGTCATCACAGCACTCTGAGCCTATTTTCCCTGGGGCAAAACATACTTAGATATAGGACAGACACTAGGGTGAAACACTATGTTTGAGTGCTAAGGAAATTGTTCCTTAGAGGCCTGAAAAGTTAATGTGTCTCTCATTATATCACTATCATGGAACAGTACCAGGCTGCATAGAAAGTCAGAACTAGAAGAGGCTGGAGAAATAATCTAACAACACTACAAAATTATTTTACAGGTAAGAAACTGAGTCCCTGAAAAGTTATGTAATTTGTTGAAAGTCACACAACTAATTGATAAGAGATTCAAGATGAGAATTTAGGTTTTTGATTCTTAGATGAAGGCATTACTCTGTATAGTTCAGAAAATATAATTCTATATTACCTTGATTAAACTTTATAAGCTATCCTTCAATTTAAAAAGACTTACATAATTAATGTCTTCCCACCATTTCTTTTCTTCTTTTAAAAAAAATTTGCCTACATTTCTTGGTGATTAGATGAAAATATTTTGGATATGAAATACTTTTCTAGGAATTGGGGCTCAGGAGGTTTTTCATGGACTCCAAAGACTCATGCACCAGAGAGAGCTCTGTGGTGGGGTAGTCAGAAAAGATGGACAGGAGCAAATCTGAAAGGGTTTTTACCCCCTGTTAAGTAATTCTGACTATATCTTAATAGCAAAGAGAAGACTTTGAAGGATTCCAATGGGACAAGCACTCGAATAAGTTTATTGCTTCATAAAGCTCAAGCTATGCCAATATTTTAAACAAAGCTTGGAGTGGAAAACAAGAGACCAGTCAGCAAGCTATTATATTATTAATATATACCTACAAAAAATCACGGGGCTAGTCCCCCCCCAAGATATTATAATAGGTATAAAAATAGTTTGATAATTTTTCCATTTTTAATGAGGTATAATTGACAAACAAAAATTGTATACATTCAAGATACGCAATTTGATAATTTGACACATTTATGCATTGTGTAATAATTACAAAATTGAATTATCGCATCCATCAACACCCATAGACATGTGATGAGAGCAGATTTTAAATGTCTGCACCACACACACACAAAGAAAAAAAAATCTGAAAATTGAGGATAATTTAAAGACAGCCAACTAAATAACTAGCGCAACATGCAAGGATAAAGAACACAGTGGGAGAAACACATTTGGAGAGTAGAGGACTAAAATGATTTTTTTGTATTTGTTAAATTTTAGCATTCTGTTGGATATTCAGATAAATATTCTATATGTGGTAAAGCAGAACCTAAGAAAAATTTGATTTAGCGATAGAGATTTAGAAACATAAGGATAAGTGGTAATTGAATTTATAGATATTAACTTATTCATATGTACACATAAAATTTTACAGGATTGAGTGAAGTAAGAGTTGAAGATGAAACTGGAGAATACCAGTACCAAAGAAAAGGGTAGAGAAAGAAAAAAGCTGGAGTACCTAAAGAAGTAGGAAAAAATAAAAAGAAGATGGTACTGTCCTGGAAGACTATGATAGAGAGAACATAATAAAAGAGAAAGTGTTCCACAAGGTCATGTCCTGCAATGGGTTTAAGTGAGATAAGAACTCATAAGTTTATCTTGGTTTAGTAATACAAAGGTCCTTGGTGAATGAAAAAGTAGTAATTTCAGCTAAGGAACAAGAGAAGAAGCCATATTAGAGAGTTGAGGTGTCAGTGAATGGGAGTTTTAGATGTAGAAAAACACATAAAAGTTATTCTTTCAGAAGTTTCTCCATGAAGAAAAAGAAGGAGAAAATTAGAAAACTACATAGGGGAAATATTCAAGAGATGAAAATCATAAAAGGGAGAGAATATAGGAGGTTCTATTATTAAAATAAAATATTAACCAAATATTTGAATTAGAAGAAATGTTAAAGGCTCACTCCAACCTGTTCGCTCACATAATTAAAGTCTAAAGAGACAAATGTATTTAGATATATAATAACTGTCAATTACTGACCAATTCAGGACCAGAACAGATGTCCTCAAAACAAAACCTGCAACAATTAAAAATAAAAAATAACAAAAAAATACGCTTAGGATTGCCTTGGCTATTTGGGCTCCTTTATTTCAGTTCCATATGACTTTTAAGTTTTTTCTAATTGTTAGGAACTTCATTGCTATTTGGAAAGAAATAACGTTGAATCTATACATTGCTTTGGGTAGTAAGGTCATTTAACGGTATTGATTCTTCCTATCCATGAGCATGGACTGTTTTTTCATTTGTTTGTGTCATCTCTAATTTCTTTGAGCAGTGGTTTGTAGTTCTCCTTGTAGAGATCTTTCATCTCCCTGACTAGCTGTATTCCTAGGAATTTTATTCTTTTTGTGGCAATTGTGAATGGAATTGAGTTCCTGGTGTGGCTGTCTGTTTCACTGTCGTTAGTGTATAGGAACGCTAGTGATTTTTGTACATTGAGTTTATATTCTGAGACTTTGCTAAAGTTGGGTATCAGCTGAAAGAGCTCTCAGGCTGAGACTATGGGTTTTTCTAGATCATGTTGTCTTCAAATAGGGATAGTTTGAATTCCTCTTTTCCTATTTGGATACATTTTATTTCTTTTTCTTGCACAATTGCCCTGTCCAGGATTTCCAATAGTATGTTGAATGGGAGTGGTGAGAGAGGACAACCTTTTCATGTGTTAGTTTGCAAGGGGAATGCTTCCAGCTTTTGTCCATTGAGTATGATGCTGTCTATGGTTTTGTCACAGATGACTATCCTTATTTTGAGGTATGTTCCTTTAATACCTAATTTATTGAGAGTTGTTAATGTGAAGGGATGTTGAATTTTATTGAAACCCTTTTCTGCAAAGCTTAAGGCATCACACTACCAGACTTCAAGCTATACTGCAGGGCTGCAGTTACCAAAACACCATGGTAGTGGTACAAAAACAGGCACCAGACAAATGGAACAGAATAGAGGGCCCAGAAATAAGGCCACACACCTAAACTATCCAATCTTTGACAAAGCTGACAAAAGCAAGCAATGGGGAAAGGACTCCTTAATCAATAAATGATGCTTTGATAACTAGCTAGCCATATGCAGAAGATTGAAACTGGACCCCTTACTTACAGCATATTAAAAATCAACTCAAGATGGATTAAAGACTTAAACATAAAACCCAAAACTATAAAAATCCCTGGAAGACAACCTAGGTAATACCACTCAGGACATAGGCACAGACAAAGATTTCACAATGAAGGCTCCAAAAGCAATTGCAACAGAAGCAAAAATTGACAAATGGGGTCTAATTAAACTAAATAGCTTATGCACAACAAAGGAAACTATAAACAGAGTAAACAGACAACTGACAGAATAGGAGAAAAATTTTGCAAACTATATATCTGACAAAGGTCTAATATCCAGTATCAATAAGAAACTTAAACAAATTTATAAGAAAAAAACAACCCCATTAAAAAGTGGGCAAAGGACAAAAACGGACACTTTTCAAAAGACATACATGCTGCCGACAAGCATGTGAAAAAAAGCTCAACATCACTGATCATTAGAGAAATGCAAATCAAACCAACAATGAAATACCATCTCATACCAGTCAGAATGAGTATTATTAAAAAGTCAAAAAATAACAGGTGTTGGCAAGATTGTGGAGAAAAATGAATCCTTATATACTGTTGATGGGAGTGTAAACTAGTTCATCCAATGCAGAAAGCAGTGTGGTAAATTCTCAAAGTGATAAAAGAAGAACTATTTGATGCAGCAATCCCATTACTGGGTATATACCAAAAGAATAGAAATAATTCTCTTACAAGGACATGTGCACATGTGTGTTCAATGCAGCATTATGCACAATAGCAAAGACATGGAATCAACCTAAATGCCCATCAATGCTAGGCTGGATAAAGAAAATGTGGTGCATATACACCATGGAATGCTACGCAGCCATCAAAAAGAATGAGATCATATTCTTTGCAGGAACATGGATGGAGCTAGAAGTCATTATCCTTCACAAACTAATGCAGGGACAGAAAACCAAATACCACATGTTCTCCTTATAAGTGGAAGATAAATGATTAGAACACATGGACACATACAGGAGAACAACAGACACTTGGGCCTACTTGAGGGAGAAGCTTGGGAGGAGGAAGAGGATCAGGAAAAATAACTCACATGTACTAGGCTTAATACCTGGGTGACAAAATAATCTGTACAACGAACCCCCATGACAGAAGTTTACCTATAGAATAAACCAGCACATGTGCCCCTGAACATAAAATAAAAGTTTAAATAAATAAATAAAAAGATTAAAAAAAATTTTTAAATGTTATTTCTTTTCTGCTTAGGTGCACACTTGGCAAAGTTTCTTTGCCAAGAAACTTCTATTATTGAAGAGAGTAGATATTTTGTTTTTTATTTTTTATCAATTTTGCCATTGTATATTTCTTAAGTGGAGCACTGAGACTATTTATATTCAATGTTAATACTGAGATGTGAGGTACTGTTTCTGTCATAGTGTTTATTGTTTCCTAGTGGTTTTGTTTCCTTCCTTATGTTATTGTTTCATAAGCCCAGTAAATTTTATGCTTTCAGGAGTTTCTATTCTGATATGTATAGATCTATTGTTTCAAGATTTAGAATTCCTTTTAGCATGTCTTGTAGGGCTAGTCTAGTAGTGTCAAATTCCCCCATCATTTGCTTGTCTGAGAATGACTCTATGTCTCCTTCAAGAAATCTACTGATTTAATACAATTCCTATCAAAACACCAAGATTTTTCATAGAATTAGAAAAAAAAATCCTAAAATTCATATGGAACCAAAAAAGAGCCCAAATAACCAAAACAATCCTAAACAAAAAGAAACAAATCTAGAGCATCACATTATCTAACTTCAAACTATACCACAAGGCTATAGTAAGCAAAACGACATGATATTGGTATAAAGGTAGATACATAGGCCAGTGGAATAGAATACAGAACCAAGAAATAAAGCCAAATACTTAAAACCAACTGATCTTTGACAAAACATACAAAAACATAAATTGGAGAAAGGACACTTTATTCAATAAATGGTGCTGAGGAAATTGAATCACCACATGTAGATGAATGAAACTAGATCCTTATCTCTCACAATATACAAAAATTAACTCAAGCTGAATTAAAGAATTTAAAATCTGAAACCATAAAAATTCTAGAAGAAAACTGAAGAAAAACTCTTCTGGACATTGGTCTAGGCAAACAATTTATGACCAAGACCCTAAAACCAAATGGAACAAAAACAAAACTAAATAAATAGGACCTAATAAAACTAAAAAGTTTCTACACAGCAAAATAAATGATTATCAGAATAGACAACCTACAGAATGAGAGAAAAGATTTGCAAATTATTCATGCAACAAAAGGCTAATATTCATAATCTACCAGGAACTCAAATTAGCAAGAAAATCATCAAATAATCCTATTAAAAAGTGGGCAAATGACATGAATAGACATCTCTCAAAAAAGATATACAAGTGGCCAAGAAACATTAGAAAAATGTTTAATATCACTAATTATCAGGGAAATGCAAATAAAACCACAATAAGATATCACCATAACACCTTACCCCAGCCAGATGACCATTAAAAAAAAGAAAAAACAAACATAGATGTTGGTGTGGATATGGAATGTTAGTACAACCTCTATGGGACACAGTATGGAGATTTCGCAAACAACCTAAAGTAGATCTATCATTCAGTCCAGTAATCCTCCTACTGGGTATCTACCCTAAGAAAAAGAAGTCAATATATTAAAAAGACACTGGCACATGTATGTTTATTGTGGCATAATTTACAATAGCAAATATATGGAATCAACCTAAGTGCCCATCAACCCGTAAGTGGATAAAGAAAAATGTGGTATACACACACACACACACACACACACACAGGAGTACTACTCAGCCATAAAAAATAATGAAATAATGTCTTGCCACAACTTGAATGGAACTGGAGGACATTATTCCTTTTTTGTTGTTGTTTTTTTGAGACGGAGTCTCACTCTGTTGCCCAGGCTGGAGTGCACTGGCGTGATCTTGACTCACTGCAAGCTCGGCCTCCTGGGTTCACACCGTTCTCCTGCCTCAGCCTCCCAAGTAGCTGCGACTACAGGCGCCCGCCACCACACCCGGCTAATTTCTTGTATTTTTAGTAGGATGGGTTTTCACCATGTTAGCCAGGATGGTCTCGATCTCCTGACCTTGTGATCCACCCGCCTTTGCCTCCCAAAGTGCTGGGATTACAGGCGTGAGCCACCACGCCTGGCCTGGAGGACATTATTCTAAGTGAAGTAACTCAGAAATGGAAAAGCAAATACTGTATGTTCTCACTTAAAGTGGGAACTAAACTATGACATGCAAAGGCATACACAGAGTAGAAATGAACATTGGAGACTCGGAAGTGGGGAGGGTGGGAGGATGGTGAGGGATGAAAAACTACCTATGGGCACAATGTACGCTACTCAGGTGATGAGTGCATTAAATCCCAGACTTCGTCACTATACAATTCATCCATGTAAACAAATACCATTTGTACCCCTAAAGCTATTGAAATAAAAAAGAAATTTTAAACTTTTATTATGGAGGGGACACCAGTATTTCCTATAAAATATGGAAGGACTATTTAAAGTGATGTATTTATTACCACTGGTGAACATAAATCTGGAAAACTATTATTTCTGGTGACTTAGAATATCAGAAGCTATGTAGCGTATCATAAAAAGTTATTTTGGAGAGGAAAAGGAGATAGTCTAAAAATCATTTAAAACTGACTTTGAGGAACCTTAAAATGTTATTGTTTTTGCTTTTTATTTTCTGTCCCTTAAGTTTCTATCACTATTTGGATATATTTTTTTCTTTACTTCAATTACTTGTTATGATAAATGATTTGCCTTTGAAAGATATTCCCACAGAGTGACAACTTTATTCATAGACAGATAGATAGACAGATAGATAGATAGATAAATAGATGGATATATGATGGATGGATAGAGATTTTCCTACACTTCACTACTTCTTCCCTGAAGATGATAGCTAAAAGGAATTAGTTTGGAAATCATCAGGAATTTGGGAGCATAGATTTTCCTTTAAATAATGTTCTTCTCTTACTGGTTTCACTTCACATTTCTACCTAAATAGGATGACTTAGTTATGGGTTATGCATGATTCATGGTAAATCATTTACAATACTGAAAAGTGTTGACACCTTTATAAAATAGGAAAACTTGAGACTAGATATCCCAAGAATGAACATGTCATCTATTTCCTTTAGTGGTGCGTTAGAGCACCTAGATCCTGTCCTGACACTTAGTAGATGTAACAACGAAAGAATGGAAAAATGCTTTAAAGAAAAAGTAAAAATAAATACACTACAATGAGGGACATTTTAGCTAGTGTATGTTGCAATGCATTTACTGGATCTGTGTGTGGTTAGAGTAATTATTTATCATTTGTATGAAACTTGTCTCAGTTTTCCCAGGTTTTCACATCAGTTGTCCTTGTTCCTGGCCTGGTAAGCAGCACTCTTCATTTTTCAAAAAACATATCCGCTTTGACAGTAATTTATATATTCAGTGTGTTTATAGCTATACTCTCCAGTTTACTCATTATTTTTTTTCTTTCTATACTTTCTTATATCTTTTATAATAATGTGAAAGTTGAAAATAACTAGGAAGGAGTAAAATTGGTCAAATTCAATCTAAAAGGTATATGGAAAAGTTTAAAATTCTCAAGATGAGTATACACATTTGGGAGGCTGAGGTGGGAAGATAGCTGAGTCAAGGAGTTTGAGACCAGCCTGAGAAACTTGGCAAGATTTTGTCTCTACAAAAAAACAAAAACAAACAAACAAAAACAAAAACAAAATTGACCAGGCTTGGGGATGCATGCCTGTGGTCTCAGCTTCTCAGGAGGCTGGGTGGGAGGATAACTTAAACCCAAGAGGTCAAAGCTGCAGTGAGCTGTGATTGCACCACTGCACTCTAGCCTGGATGACAGAGTAAGAAACTGCCTCTAGAAATTTAAAAAAAAGAAAAGATAAATATACACAAAATGAAGTGAAAATTGGAATATTTATTTGAATAAGTATGAAAATATATTCTCTTGTTCTAATAATCTGAAAATCTGAGGAAGATATTTTCTTTGAGATTTAAGTGTTGTAGAAATTGATTTTTATTTTTTCTGTATCTCCTAAATTATATATAGTCATTAGAAAGCATATAAACTAAAAAAATACAGGGAAGAGTAACTATTTTTTATAGATTATAGATTACATAGTCTAATATCTGGTAAGATGAGTAGCATGTTACAAAGAGTGCTGTTTGCATGAGAAGTGAGAATTACTCTATGTTAACATGTAAATAAAGGGTTGACATTTCAATCATTCTATTAACCTCTTCATGAGTCACATAATGACTTCGATCTAATTGTCAACCATGAGCTCTAGAGCACTAAGGTTATTTGAAATTTGAAGATTATATTGGCGAGTATAGACAAAATCTGATTTTTACACTCCAGATAAAATAAAACTGACAGAAAAGTAAATAACAATTACAGTATGTGAGAAAAATTATATGGCATATTGCAGTGATCAATCTTCTCCCAGATGACAACATATAACAAGAAGAATTATATAGTAGTAATTCAAAATATAAGTTAGAAATAAATAAAATTCTGTCACTTTACACTTTTAAAATAACAATTAAATTGTAAAATGTTTAAATTCAGTTCAAAACAAGTACTGAGGTTCCATTAGCAAGCTAGTGCTGGGGATCAAAGCAGAGATGTTCCCTACTGACACCTACTATAAGGAAGCCATAGTTGGGAGAGGAAGAAAAAGGCCAGCTACTCTATGAAACACACCAATAAACGTTTTAAGGGAGGTGACAAAAATAGTCCCATAAAGTCAAATGAGAAAATAAGAGTTATTCTCACTCTTGGTCATGTAAAATAATTCCTATTTGATCTGGCTTATAAAGATAAGTGTCAATGATTGTAATCAATAATCCTATTTTATACCAGGTACTGATTAAATATTTTATTCCAGATAACACCATGAGATAGACAAAGTACAATTCTCTTATTACAGATAAGAAACTCACTCAATGCTAAGGTTACCAGAATCAGCCATATTTTTAATAGTGCCACATTTGATGCTTCTAATTTTTCCTGATACAGCTTCTATTTCTTTGTTATAAGTAATTCTTTGATGAATATTTTGTATACACATATCCTTTTATACAAGTGCAAAAATCTATCTAGAATAAATACTTAGTAGAATTTCTGAGTAATTGGGTGTGCTTATTTTCTGCTTTACAGGACACTGATAGATATCTGCCCAAAAGGATTGTATCAATTTTGAAATGCTCCACTGTGTAAGCGTATATTTTCCTCTAGTATCTTTTCCTCCAGATTCTAACACGTATGATTATACTTCTTTAATTTTTTGCAATTCTAGGAAAATAAGTCTATTATTTCTGTATTTTGTAATACTCAGAAATGAAGTTGAGCATATTTTCATTTCTTGGCCATTAAAGTTCTCATTTTTGTTAATTTTTTATTGACATTATTCACAAAATTTCTAATTGGGTGGTTCTTTCCTGTTATTCTTATCCATTTGTAGTTATTCATATATTCTGAATACTATTATGTTACATGCTTTGCAAATACTACATCATTACTTACATATTAACTATGTGAGGTCAAAGTGTTTTTTTTTCCTTTTTCCTTTTCTAGCACTTTTTTAAAAAGGTATAATTTATAGACTCCAAAATTCACTCTTTTCAGTGTAAACAAATTCCATAATCAAGGTGTAGAGCAGTTCAATCATTTCCTCATGACCCTTTTAAATCAACCTCTTCCTCCAGCCCTAGCCTCTGGTAACCTCTGGCTGATTTGCATTCTATCTCCAGTTGTCTTAACAATATAAATAGAATCACACTCTATGTAGCCTTTAGAGTTTATGTTAAAATATATATATATAAAATATATATAATACATATATAACAAATATTTGATTGTATATATACAGAATAAAATATGTTAGAGCTATATATATACTATAAATATATAATATATTGTTTTATCATATATAGCTAAAATTATAAAGCTATATAATATATATTAAATATTGTATATATATGTGAGGTATTTTATTTTATGAATGTACTAAAATTTGTTTGTTTATTCACTAGTTTGGTTGAAGGACATTTGTGTTGCTTCAATACAAATGAAATTGAAACACCTCCTGTATTTAGCAGTTGTGTGAATTACAGGATATCCTTTGAGCCAATGATTTACCATCAATAATGGAATGTGGAGTTTATGGACACCTGCATTACTTGAGCAGCTACAAAATCTAAATTTCTACCTCAATGCTAATGCTTTTTCTGCCAATTGCTTTTATTCTGCTTTATGTTCTAATTGAACCTGAAATTAAACATCTATCGGTTGATAAAGAGGATGATTCTAAGGTTGACAACGGAATCTCATGTAAATGAGTTTATTTTTCTGAAAAGCATGGCTTAGATTTCAAAAAAAGAAAAAAAAGCAACAACAAACGCTTTCTTGACAATTATCAAAATCTCAGGGTACTTCTTACATGAGGGTTAAAGATATAACCACAACATTCAAGCAAGGGTAGGGGTCATTTTGATAGGAAAACAATATATTTTTGAAAGGGAAAGCAAATTGTTTCCTTGTGAACATATTTCTAGAGTGACTATATGTCAACAAGCCAAGGCAACTAATTTTATATACATTAACTTATTATTACATATACTTTCATCAATTAAGTGTAAAGTTGTTTCAAAAATAACCCATACTAATAATCTACAACTCACTCAGCTTTTATTTCCATAGTAACCTTTAACAACAGTTCATTTTTATTGTTTCCTATTTTTTAGGGTTCTTATATTTGGAGTTTCTTTATTCTATGCCTAGTAAAAAATGTATATTGTTAGACTCAGAGAAAAGTAGCTCATGATTTTCAACCCCATAAGGTTTTGGAATTATGGTAAGTATAAACAGGCAAGAAAGCTCAGTTTTTGTACTTCATAACCAAGAAAACGAAATAAAAATAATAACAGTTATTATGGCAAAACAATGATATGACTGCTATGCTTTTGATAATGAAACACAATTTTCACTTAAACATCTACCCTTTACTTTGAAATATCATCTATTGGAGAATGATAGCTAACTTAAATATCAAATAACCCTATAAGGCCATCATGAAGAATTGCTTAAAAAGTATTATTTATTGCAAAAATAAAATTAAGCTATATTTAAGATATGCTTTTCAACCCATTCTCCAAAATGACAAAATACTATGATATGTAAGAGAAAAGCATTACATGGATGTAAATTTCTCTTCATGTGACATATATTCTACCAAGGATATGTTTATATGATTGGGGTGGTGGGGTTGTTAAGCAAAAGAATAAACAATTAAATAACATATACTAGATGTGAAATGATGATAGCATTTAAATCAAAAGCTATTAATTGTGATTGAATGTACCAAGGAAAATAAAATACAGTATGTAGGAGAAGAAATTTAGGTAGTCCAAAATACTTTCTATGGGTAAATTTTATTTTTTACCATATCAATGTTATAATGTTAGTTTGCTGAGGATAATGGTTTCCACTTTCATCCATCTCCCTGCAAAGGACATAAACTCATTCTTTTTTATGGCTGAATAGTATTCCATGGTGTATATGTGCCACATTTTCTTTATCCAGTCTATCGTTGATGGGCATTTGGGTTAGTTCCAAGTCTTTGCTATTGTAAATAGTGCTGCAATAAACATAAGTGTGCATGTGTCTTTATAGTAGAATGATTTATAATCCTTTGGGTATATACCCAGTAATAGGATTGCTGGGTCAAATGGTATTTCTGGTTCTAGATCCTTGATAAATTGCCACACCGTCTTCCACAATGATTGAACTAATTTACACTCCCACCAACAGTGTAAAAGCATTCCTATTTCTCCACATCCTCACCAGCCTCTGTTGTTTACAGATTTTTTAATTATCACCATTCTAACTGGTGTGAGATGGTATCACATTGTGGTTTTGATTTGCATTTCTCTAATGACCTGTGATGATGAGCTTTTTTTTAATATGTCTGTTGGCCGCATAAATGTCTTCTTTTGAGAAGTGTCTGTTCATATCCTTCACCCACATTTTGATGGGGTTGTTTTTTTCTGGTTAATTTACTCAAGTTCCTTGTAGATTCTGGATGTTAGAACTTTGTCAGATGGATAGATTGCAAAAATTTTCTCCCATTCTGTAGGTTGCCTGTTTGCTCTGATGATGGTTTCTTTTGCTGAGCAGAAGCTCTTTAGTTTAATTAGATCCTATTTGTCAATTTTGGCTTTTGTGGCAATTGCTTTTGGTGTTTTAGTCATAAAGTCTGCCCATACCTATGTCCAGAATGGTATTGTCTAGGTTTTGTTCTAGGGTTTTCATGGTTTTAGATTTTATGTTTAAGTCTTTAATCCATCTTGAGTTAATTTTTGTATAAGGTGTAAGGAAGGGGTCTAATTTCTGTTTTCTGCATATGGCTAGCCAGTTTTCCCAGCACCATCTATTAAATAGGGAATCCTTTACTTATTGCTTTTTTTGGTCAAGTTTGTTGAAGATCAGATGTTTATAGATGTGTGGTGTTACTTCTGAGGCTCTGTTCTGTTCCATTGGTCTATATATCTGTTCTGGTACTAATACCATGCTGTTTTGGTTACTGTAACTTTCTAGTATATAAATAATCCTATGGGTATATACCCAGTAATAGGTAAGCAACTTTAGCAAAGTCTCAGGATACAAAATCAATGTGCAAAAATCATAAGCTTTCTTATACACCAATAACAGACAAACAGAGAGCCAAATCATGAGTGAACTCCCAATCACAATTGCTTTATAGTTTGAAGTCAGGTAGCAAGATGCCTCTAGCTTTGTTCTTTTTGCTTAGAATTGTCTTGGCTATGTGGGATCTTTCGTAGTTCCATATCAAATTTAAAGTAGTTTTTTTCTAGTTCTGTGAAGAACTAGAAAAAGCTAATGGTAGCTTGATAGGAATAGCATTGAATCTATAAATTACTTTGAGCAGTATGGCCATTTTCACTATATTGATGCTTCCTATCCATGAACATGCAATATTTTTCCATTTGTTTGTGTCCTCTCTTATTTTCTTGAGCAGTGGTTTGTAGTTCTCCTTGAAGAGGTTCTTTGCGTCCCTTGCAAGTTGTATTCCTAGGTATTTTATTCTCTTTGTAGCAATTGTGAATGGGAGTTCACTCACAATTTGGCGCCCTGGTTGTCTCTTATTTGTGTATAGGAATGCTTTTGATTTTTTTGCACATTGATTTTGTATTCTAAGACTTTGCTGAAGTCGTTTATCAGATTAAGGAGTTTTGGGGCTGAGGTGATGGGGTTTTCTGAATATATAATCATGTCCTCTGCAAACAGAGACAATTTGACTTCCTCTTTTCCTATTTGAATACCCTTTATTTCTTTCTCTTGCCTGATTGCCATGGCCAGAACTTCCAATACTATGTTGAATAAGAGTGGTGAGAGAGCGCATTCTTGCCTTGTGCCAGTTTTCAAACGGAATGCTTCCAGCTTTTGCCCATTCAGTAAAATATTGGCTATGGGTTTGTCATAAATAGCTTTTATGATTTTGAAATATGTTCCATCAATATGTAGTTTATTGAGAGTTTTTAGCATGAAGCCCTGTTGAATTTTGTCGAAGGCCTTTTCTGCATCTATTGAGATAGTCATGTGTTTTTTGTCATTGGTTCTGTTTATGTGATGGATTACGTTTACTGATTTGTGTATGTTGAACCAGCCTTGCATCACAGGGATGAAGCCGATTTGATTGTGGTAGATAAGCTTTTTGATGCATCACTGATATTTTAAGCCTCTTATGTTATGCCAGCAAATGTTTGACTCCAGAATTTTCATTATGTGAGAAATATAAACACCTATTTTCTTAATCTATCAAATCCAAATACCATTCTCTGTAAATAAGTACTCTTAAATAAGACAAAAATAAACCTCCTTTATTTCTAATCATAAAAGTAATATTTATATACTTTCACTGTGTACTAATTATGCATTAACCACTTTAAGTGTTTGATTGTTAAAAGAAATCACAGGACTCAAAAGTTTGTAGAGATTTTGATTATTTATTTTGTTTTGGAGCTTTGTTTTTTTCTTACTGAATAGTTACATCACAGCAAAGGACACAGTAGAGCAACAGCTTCAGTAGGTTATCATGAAAGGGATCATGAAATTTTAGGCACAGGCTTCTTTGCCTTCCTACTACTCCATCACATCGATGCACCAGTGATTTCTGTCATTCTGAGTACATCTCAAAGTCCTATATATTTTCCAAAACCTACACTACCACCTCTCTCAGTTCTTCCTTCCAATTCCATTATCACAAACCCTTGTTGTGCTTGACAGTTGGATACATTAAGCATTCTTCTGCTTCAAGACCTTCGCACCTTTGTCCTCCAGTCTTAAACTTCTGTCTGCATGCATTCAAAACACCTAGGTACCAGGAGGCCCCAAAATATGCTAGTGGTGGTGGTCTCTGATGACCTGGGCAGGTGGTTAATTCCAGCCTTCAGTGTTGAATGCCCCTCCTCAAGGTTATGATTCATGTTACCCCCAAACCAAATGCTCGAAAGAGAATATATCCTGTCTGGGAACAATTCACAGATTCATGCTTATGGAACATCATTTATCTTTAGTTAATATATTCCATGGCATTTGTAAATGTCTCTGGAGATGAGCATGAAATCATTCCATGTCAGTTAAGATTCATCCATACTATGTACGTCATCAAGTATGATATGCTATATATTTTGGTAGATGTTTTTCATCAAATTAAGGAGGTTTTTATCCATTTTCTAAGATATTTTTTGTTATGAGTGCAGAATTTCATCAAACATTTTTCTTTAGTTGTTGAGAGATCGTACATTGTTTCTTTCTTTAATCTGGTATTATTATATATCATATTAATACCAATCACAAAGATAAACTACCTTAGCTTTCCTAAGATAGCTCCTATTTTACCAAAATAATTATTTTTATGTATGATACAATAAATTTCTAAATAGTTTACTTATCAAGTTTACATCAATAATTGAGAATAATATGTAAATTTCTAACTGGCCTTGTTCAGTTTGGGAATCAAAATTTTAATAAACTCATGAATGAGCTGTGAGACTTCTCTCAACTATATATTTTTTAACAAAGCTCAAAGATTTAAATAAATTTTATCTTTCTACTACAAAAAATAGATTAGCATTCTTTATTTATCTTTCTTCATTATTGTTACCTAGAGTTCTAGCTCATCAATTTTAACAAACATTGGATATTTTTGGATATACAAATCTGCAAGAAGAAATATAGCAATAAAGCAATAACAAGGGACACGATAATTGTTTGACGGAAATGAATATCTTCATCAAAAAACACTTTACAAATAAAATTCTCATACTTATGCTTTGTAGGAAATACAGTAAATCCTGGCAAATCCAAAGCTTAAGTTTACAGAAGATGCCTCTTGCACATTGGTTCATTTGATTTTCAAATTTTATAAAAGTTTAAAGTATACATGAGGGCCAATATAGTATAAGCAGGATGGTGGAATTTTTACCAGCCTTTTACTCAACTTTTTAGCTTAAAAATCTGAGATATATTTGATTATGTCAAAAAATATGCAAATAGGTTATTTATATATAAGCAATTTATAATATAAAATATTATAAGAATTATTTATAAAGAAACTAACACAAATTTGTGCAGTGAAAATTCAATGTTTTTTATTGGAAATATAATGGCTATAAACACATTTTCAAAATCCACAATGAAAAAAAATGGTGAATAAATCAATGAAACTCAGCCTGTGTCCTCACAGTTCATTGAATTAAATGCCATAATTTCCTCTACCAGACTGCACAGAAAATGGAATCTAATTTCATCAGAAACATTTACAGATCCATCTAGCTAATTCATTTAACAGTAAAGACTGGATTATACCTCAATATTTGGCATTGAATGAATGTAAATTTTGGGATCACTGAACAAATGAAAACATTTACAAGTAACAAGGATTGACTTGCTGTCAGGTAGCAATCACAGAATTGGCTGATAAACAATATACTAACTGGCTATAGAACACTGTGCTATTACCCTTTCATGGTGACATGAGAAAGTGATAACAAGCAAAAATCATGCTTTTACCTGGCAAAAAAAGCTTCATTTATCCAACTTTCATCTATCCAAATTTCTAATCACTTAAAATGTGGTCTTTAAAACCACAAAATCCTCACCTGCCACCTATTAGCTACTGATTCTGGGCACGTTATTTAACATGCCTCTCAGATTCCTCAACTGTGAAATGCAGATAATAATAGTACCTCTCTAAGACTATATAAGAGGAACAAATAAGTATATATTTGGGTGTCTATAGACACACAAATAAGTATATATTTGGGTGTCTATATACACACAAATAAGTATATATTTGGGTGTCTATATACACACAAATAAGTATATATTTGGGTGTCTATATACACACAAATAAGTATATATTTGGGTGTCTATATACACACAAATAAGTATATATTTGGGTGTCTATATACACACAAATATGTATACACACACACACACACTCACACACACCCAAACAGATATATATTTACAAAGGTAAATACATATATGTATGTTTACAAAGGTTATATATATATATATATATGCACACATACACACACATATGTTTACTAAGATAAATATATATACATGTTTACAAAGCTAAATATATACATGTTTACAAAGGTAAATATATATATATTTACAAGTGTTAATATATATACATGTATTTTTAAGGGTAAATATACATACATGTATTTACAAACTATATGCATATAAATATATACCTTATATTTAATACCCATTATATAAGATATGTGTATCTTATATACATGTAAGATATATACGGTAAAAAATGTATATAAGGTGTGTGTATATATATATATGGTGTAAATATACACACACCTTATATATTTATATACATATAAATATAAGATATATATGTTTATATATTTATATATCATATGAAGTACATAAATAGATGTACATAATTATATGTAAATATTTGCATATATAAGGTATATATGTGTGTATACCTATATAAAGTTATATAAGGTATATAAATATTTAAGGTATATAAGGTATAAATATATATATTTAAGATGTTTGTATATATAAGCATATATATTTATATACCATATATTTTTATATATACACCTTTGTATATATAAAATATATATTTATATACCATATAATTGTACATACCCTATATAAATAGAAGATATATATATGTGTACACATATATAAAGGTACATAAAGTATATAAATATGTATACTTATATATATTTATATATTACATATTTATATACCATATATTTTATATATACACCTTTGTGTATATATATTTATATATGTTTATATATTACATACATTATATATACCTTATATATAAATATAAGATATATTAAAATATATTATATATGTGTATACATATAAAGGTCTATAAGGTATATAAATATATGTATTTATGTATATATATTTATATACCATATATTTTTATATATACATCATATATTTATATATTTTATATAGCATATATTTTTATATATACATCTTTGTAAATATGTATCTCTACTTTTGTAAATACATGTGTATATTTACTAAAACACACAACAAATATAAAAAAATGAATTATACAAAGTATGTTCTCAGGCAGCAATGAAATTAAACTAGAAACCAGTAACAGAAACTAAGATGGGAAATCACCAAATATTTGGAATTAAATAACATACTTCTAAATAAAGCATGGGTTCAATTAGATGTCTCAAGAGGAAACAAAACAAATTTTGAACTAAATTAAAATTAAAATACAACTTATAAAATTTATTATCATGCTCTAAAAACAGTGTAATGCCTAGAGGAAAATGTATAACATTTAGTGCATATAATAGAAAAAAAGATCTAAAATCAATAACCTAAGTTTCTATGTTAAAAAAAGCAGAAAGTAATAATCAATAATGATCGGTTTAACATAAACAGAGAAAAATAAATAATTAAAATTAGGGCACTAATCAATGAAACTGAAAGCAAGAAAACAACAGAAAAATCAACAAAAACAAAGATAATTCCATCTTTGAAAAGAACTATTAAATTTATAGTTAGGCTAACTAATTTTTTAAAACGAAGAAGGTACAAATTATTAATATCAGAAATGAAGGAGGAATCATTACAACTGATTCCATTGATATTAAAATGTTAATAAAAATAATATGAATAATCTGTGTCAACAAATTTGATGACTTAGATAAAATGGACTAATTCCCTGAAGAACACAGACTACCAAATCACACAGATGAAATAAATTATCCAAATAACATTCTATTTATTTTAAAACATGAATACTAATAAGTAGTCTTTGAAAAAAATAATAAATCACCAGACACAGATGATTTCACTGGTGAATTCTGGCAAGCAATTACTGGGAAACAAAGATAACAATCCTCTAAAATCTCTTCCAGAAAAAGATGCAGAGGGAATAATTTCTAACTCATTCTCTGGAAGCAGCATTACACCAACATCCAACCAGATAAATACATTACAAGAAAGGAAAACTACAAATCAATGTCTTCCATAAACCTAGTAAAAAAATCATTTTAAAAACTCATCAAATTAAATTCAACAATGTATAACAAAGAATACACCATAAACAAGTAAGATCCACTTCAGGTATACAAGCCTCGTCCAACATTTGGGAATCAATCAATATAGTCAAACAGAAAAATCATATGATCATATTAATTCATTCAGGAAAGCACTTAACAAAATCCAACATCTATTCATGATAAAAAAACTTATCATACGAGTTTGTCAAACTAGGAATCAAGGTGACTTTTCCAATTTTATTTTTAAAAAACTATGTAAAACCTAAAGCTAATATCATACCAAATCATGAGAAACTGGATAGTTTTTCTCTAAGATCCGGAATAAGAAAATGATGCCCTCTCTCTCCAATCATATTAAATGTAAAGTCAATAAAACAATAAGATTAAAAAATAAATAAGACAACAAGAAAAGGAAAGAAGAGATCTATGGATTGGAAAGAAAGAAGTAAAACTGTCTGTATTTACAGATAATATGATTGTTTATATACAGAACTGCACAGAATCGACAAAAAAAAACCCCTGAGTTAAAAATCAATATATCAAGACTGAAGGATACAGAGATAATACATAAAAGTCTATTGTTTTCTTATGTACCAACCATGAACAATTGGAATTTGAAATTTAAAAAAATACCATTTTAATAGCAACTTAAAAATGATTTTTTTGGTATAAATCTGACAAAATAAATGCAGGATCTATATACAGAAAATCTCAAAACACTAATGAACAAAAAAAACCTATCTAAATAAATGAAGAGGTATTCCATGGTCACGGACTGAAGATTTAATATTTTTGACATGCCAATTCTTCTGAAATTTATCTATAAATTCAGTGTAATCTTAAATATAAAGTGTAAAGAAGCTATTTTATAGATATTGACAAATGAATTCTAAAGTTTGTATAGAAAGGTACAGTACCTAGAATAGCCAAAATAATCCTGTGGAAGATGAACAAAGCTGGAAGACTCACAATACCCAATTTTAATAGTTACCACCAGGCTACAGTAATCAAGATAGCATGTCATTGGTGAAAGAAGGGACACATAGAATAATAGCCCATCGGAACCAGATTTCTCATTTTTGGAGTGGGAGTTTACAAACAGGCAAGAGAAAGAAGTACAAGTGATTCATGTAGCAATGGATTCGATTATAATACCACAGAATGAACTCATGTTTACCTTAATATTGAAATTAAAATTGAAATAGATGGTTCCATATAGAAATAGTAATAGATCTGTGTGTTAATGTGTTAGATGTTAATATATACATATATCTCCTTGCTCTGTCAATTGAAGTGACCTAGAAAGAATGGCAACCCAGAAACAAGCAGTAAACTTAGCACCTAGATCTTGGTTTCTAATATCACTCTCCCCAAAAGAAACTATGACTCCTTGAAGAAATAGGAGCCGTGATTCTACAAGTGATTCTAAAACTGTGAAGGAAATATAGAAGATAATCCTGAAGTACTTTGTATCAGCAAAAAGTAAGGAGATGCTAAAAAATCCACAATGAGGCTACATCAAAGAGACACAATAGTCAACTGAAAGAACTGCTAACCAACACTGAAAATATTAGAGCAACAAAATATAGCATTGATTATAACCCAAAGTTTAAAATAAATATCCATGAGTCTATTCTGATATACTGATATATCATACTGATATAAATAAGTGACTCATCAAATAAATAAATCTGTGAGAAGACAGAAATCTTCCATGCAGAAAATTCTAAATAATTTATATAGTTCCTCCGCCATTAGGAGGTGGAGCATACATCCTCATTCCTTAAATCTGGGCTGTGTTTGGTGACTTTTTCCAAAGAGTATGTTATGAAAATAAGGAAAAAATGAAGCTAATTTTACAGTGAAGACACCAGATAAACACTACTTTAAACCAAGTCGTCAGGGATAACATCAATTGTTATAACTTGTGGAGATTACATGCACCCTTGATATGATGTAATGAGAATAATGCTTTACTCCTTGGTCTTCCTCCCAAGAAACGCATTACCCTACTCTAATGAAGACAAAAATATTAAATAAATTGCCATTGAGGGGCATTACACAAAATACCAAACCAAGAAGCAAGGAAAACTTGGAAAACTTTCACAACTAAGAGAAGGCTTAGAAAACATGGTTACTAACTATAGTTCAGTATTTTGTATGGGATCCTAGAAGAGAAAAAGATATTAGAGAAAAAAATGAGGAAATATGAATAAAATATGAACTGTAAAAATAATAATAATGTGTCAATATTGTTGAAGTAATTGTACCATATTATATGATACATTGTAATATGGTACAAATTTACCATATTATTATGTTAATAATATAGGAAACAGTTTGGCATATAAAGGAACTCTGTAATATACTTCTGATAATTGCATAAAACAAAAACAGTTTTAAAATAAGAATTTTCAACCCAGAATTTCATATCCAGCCAAACTAAGCTTCACAAGTGAAGGAGAAATAAAATACTTTACAGACAAGCAAATGCTGAGAGATTTTGTCACCACCAGGCCTGCCCTAAAAGAGCTCCTGAAGGAAGCACTAAACATGGAAAGGAACAACCGGT
Source organism: Pan troglodytes (assembly GCF_028858775.2). Classification (NCBI taxonomy): domain Eukaryota; kingdom Metazoa; phylum Chordata; class Mammalia; order Primates; family Hominidae; genus Pan; species Pan troglodytes. The sequence continues at coordinate 124,801,218 of NC_072404.2, read as the reverse complement.
ACCAGCCACTGCAAAAACATGCCAAATTGTAAATACCATCAAGGCTAGGAAGAAACTGCATCAACTAACGAGCAAAACAACCAGCTAACATCATAATGACAAGATCAAATTCACACATAACAATATTAACCTTAAATGTAAATGGGCTAAATGCTCCAATTAAAAGACACAGACTGGCAAATTAGATAAAGAGTCAAGACCCATCAGGGTGCTGTATTCAGGAAACTCATCTCACCTGCAGAGACACACATAGGTTCAAAATAAAGGGATGGAGGAAGATCCATCAAGCAAATGGAAAACAAAAAAAGGCAGGGGTTGCAATCCCAGTCTCTGATAAAACAGACTTTAAACCAACAAAGATCAAAAGAGACAAAGAAGGCCATTACATAATGGTAAAGGGATCAATTCAACAAGAAGAGCTAACTATCCTAAATATATATGCACCTAATACAGGAGCACCCAGATTCATAAAGCGAGTCCTTAGAGACCTACAAGGAGACTTAGACTCCCACACAATAATAATGGGAGACTTTAACACTCCACTGTCAATATTAGACAGATCGAGACAGAAAGTTAGCAAGGATATCCAGGAATTGAACTCAGCTCTGAACCAAGTGGACCTAATAGACATCTACAGAACTCTCCACCCCAAATCAACAGAATATACATTCTTTTCAGCACCACACCACACCAATTCCAAAACTGACCACACTGTTGGAAGTACAGCACTCCTCAGCAAATGTAAAAGAACAGAAATTATAACAAACTATCTCTCAGACTACAGTGCAATCAAACTAGAACTCAGGATTAAGAAACTCACTCAAAACCGCTCAACTACATGAAAATTGAAAAACCTGCTCCTCAATGACTACTGGGTACATAACGAAATGAAGGCAGAAATAAAGATGTTCTTTGAAACCAATGAGAACAAAGACACAACATACCAGAATCTCTGGGACACATTCAAAGCAGTGTGTAGAGGGAAATTTATAGCACTAAATGCCCACAAGAGAAAGCAGGAAAGATCTAAAATTGACACCCTAACATCACAATTAAAAGAACTAGAGAAGCGAGAGCAAACACATTCAAAAGCTAGCAGAAGGCAAGAAATAACTAAGATCAGAGCAGAACTGAAGGAAATAGAGACATAAAAAACCCTTCAAAAAATCAATGAATCCTGGAGCTGGTTTTTCGAAAAGATCAACAAAATTGATAGACCGCTAGCAAGACTAATAAAGAAGAAAAGAGAGAAGAATCAAATAGATGTGATAAAGTATGATAAAGGGGATATCACCACCCATGATCCCACAGAAATACAAACTACCATCAGAGAATACTATAAACACCTCTACGCAAATCAACTAGAAAATCTAGAAGAAATGGATAAATTCCTCAACACATACACCCTCCCAAGACTAAACCAGGAAGAAGTTGAATCTCTGAATAGACCAATAACAGGCTCTGAAATTGAGGCAATAATTAATAGCTTACCAACCAAAAAAAGTCCAGGACCAGATGGATTCACAGCCGAATTCTACCAGAGGTACAAGGAGGAGCTGGTACCATTCCTTCTGAAACTATTCCAATCAATAGAAAAAGAGAGAATCCTCCCTAACTCATTTTATGAGGCCAGCATCATCCTGATACCAAAGCCTGGCAGAGACACAACAAAAAAAGAGAATTTTAGACCAATATCCCTGATGAACATCGATGCAAAACTCCTCAGTAAAATACTGGCAAACCGAATCCAGCAGCACATCAAAAAGCTTATCCACCATGATCAAGTGGGCTTCATCCCTGGGATGCAAAGCTGGTTCAACATACACAAATCAATAAATGTAATCCAGCATATAAACAGAACCCAAGACAAAAACCACATGATTATCTCAATAGATGCAGAAAAGACCTTTGACAAAATTCAACAACCTTTCACGCTAAAAACTCTCAATAAATTAGGTATTGAGGGGATACACCTTAAAATAATAAGTGCTATCTATGACAAACCCACAGCCAATATCATACTGAATGGGCAAAAACTGGAAGCATTCCCTTTGAAAACTGGCACAAGACAGGGATGTCCTCTCTCACCCCTCCTATTCAACATAGTGTTGGAAGTTCTGGCCAGGGCAATCAGGCAGGAGAAGGAAATAAAAGGTATTCAATTAGGAAAAGAGGCAGACAAATTGTCCCTGTTTGCAGATGACATGATTGTATATCTAGAAAACCCCATCATCTCAGCCCAAAATCTCCTTAAGCTGATAAGCAACTTCAGCAAAGGCTCAGGATACAAAAACAATGTGCAAAAATCACAAGCATTCTTATACACCAATAATGGACAAACACAGAGCCAAATCATGAGTGAACTCCCATTCACAATTGCTTCAAAGAGAATAAAATACCTAGGAATCCAACTTACAGGGGATGTGAAGGACCTCTTCAAGGAGAACTACAAACCACTGCTCAATGAAATAAAAGAGGATACAAACAAATGGAAGAACATTCCATGCTCATGGGTAGGAAGAATCAATATGGTGAAAAATGGGCATACTGCCCAAGGTAATTTACAGATTCAATGCTGTCCCCATCAAGCTACCAATGAGTTTCTTCACAGAATTGGAAAAAACTACTTTAAAGTTCATATGGAACCAAAAAAGAGCCCGCATTGCCAAGTCAATCCTAAGCCAAAAGAACAAAGCTGGAGGCATCATGCTACCTGACTTCAAACTATACTATAAGGCTACAGTAACCAAAACAGCATGGTACTGGTACCAAAACAGACATATAGACCAATGGAACAGAACAGAGCCCTCAGAAATAATGCCGCATATCTACAACAATCTGATCTTTGACAAACCTGACAAAAACAAGAAATGGGGAAACAATTCCCTATTTAATAAATGGTGCTGGGAAAACTGGCTAGCCATATATAGAAATCTGAAACTGGATCCCTTCATTAGACCTTATACAAAAATTAATTCAAGATGGATTAAAGACTTAAATGTTAGACCTAAAACCATAAAAACCCTAGAAGAAAACCTAGGCAATACCATTCAGGACATAGGCATGGGCAAGGACTTCATGTCTACAACACCAAAAGCAATGGCAACAAAAGCCAAAATTGACAAATGGGATCTAATTAAACTAAAGAGCTTCTGCACAGCAAAAGAAACTATCATCAGAGTGAACAGGCAACCTACAGAATGGGAGAAATTTTTTGCAATCTACTCACCTGACAAAAGGTTAATATCCAGAATCTACAATGAACTCAAACAAATTTACAAGAAAAAAACAAATAACCCTATCAAAAAGTGGGCAAAGTATATGAACAGATACTTCTCAAAAGAAGACATTTATGCAGCCAAAAGACACATGAAAAAATGCTCATCATCACTGGCCATCAGATAAATGCAAATCAAAACCACAATGAGATACCATCTCACACCAGTTAGAATGGCGATCATTAAAAAGTCAGGAAACAACAGGTGCTGGAGAGGATGTGGAGAAATAGGAACACTTTTACACTGTTGGTGGGACTGTAAACTAGTTCAACCATTGTGGAAGTCAGTGTGGCGATTCCTCAGGGATCTAGAACTAGAAATACCATTTGACCCAGCCATCCCATTACTGGGTATATACCCAAAGGATTATAAAACATGCTGCTATAGAGACACATGCACACGTATGTTTATTGCAGCACTATTCACAATAGCAAAGACTTGGAACCAACCCAAATGTCCAACAATGATAGACTGGATCAAGGAAATGTGCACATATACAGCATGGAATACTATGCAGCCATAAAAAATGATGAGTTCATGTCCTTTGTAGGGACAAGGATGAAGCTGGAAACCATCATTCTCAGCAAACTATCACAAGGACAAAAAACCAAACACCGCATGTTCTCACTCACAGGTGGGAATTGAACAATGAGAACACATGGACACAGGAAGGGGAACATCACACACCGGGGACTGTTGTGGGGTGGGGGGAGGGGGAGGGATAGCATTAGGAGATATACCTAATGTTAAATGACAAGTTAATGGGTGCAGCACGCCAACATGGCACATGTATACATATGTAACAAACCTGCACGTTGTGCACATGTACCCTAAAACTTAAAACATAATTTTAAAAAAAGACATTTTGAATACATTATTTTACTATTTACTGATAAATGAGGTTGAGCACAAACTTCTGGAGAAAGAGGTTATCACCTATCTTATTTTCTCCTGGACTGGGTCAGATCAAAATTTTTGGTGCAGGGGCATCACACTGAATCATCTCAGTTTAGAATTTTTGTGCTGTATATTTTAACCAAGATGTCTTCATGATGCCAGATAAGTGGTACAGATCTTGGAGTGAACAGCCAATAAATGCAGGCTATTAGTCATGAGCTAAGATAATCACTCATAGAACAGCACTGAAAGAAATACAAAAGGGAATTTTTCAGACAGAAGGAAAATGAACCCACAAGGAAAAACGAGTATGCTGGAAAAATAAAGGAAATGAAAAGAGTAACGCTTCACACATATCAGATTGTATCAAAGGTTATAAAAATGTATCACTGAGTTTAAAATATGTGTGTAAATAAAATGCATATAAATAATAAGGAAAAAGGATTGAGGAGGATAATTGGAGCTAAAGTGTTCTAAGTGTTCTGGATTAGCTAGAAAATTCTTAACATTCTAATTTTTTATTCTATTTATATTTATGTTTATGTTTTATATTATAATACATATAATATACTCTTCTTTACATGTCTAAAGATACTATAGTGATGCCTCTTTATGATTCTAAATATTAATCATTTGTGTCTTCCTTTTATCTTGATTAATCTGGCTAGATATTTTTCCCAAGATTTCAAAGACAGAAACAAATTTTGGTTTCATTATCTCTCTTATCCATCTGTACTCATCTTCATTGGTTTCCACATTTATCGTGTAAGATTTTCCCTTCTAATTATTTTGAATTTAATTTGTTTTCTCTACTCATTTCTTCAGGTGCAGCCTCATATCATTGGTTTGAGATATTTATTCTTTTCTAATACCAATATTTAAAGTTATGGCTATCCCTCTAAACACTTCTTGAATTGCAACTCAAAAATTTTAATATGATTTGTTTTTATTTTCCTTTCATTTCTAAATGTTTTCTAATTTCCTTTGTGATTTTCTTTTTGACCCATCGGTTATTAAGAAGTAAATGAATTAACTATTATTTGGATCATTTCTCTATATATTTCTGTTATTGGTGTCTAATTTGCTTCTGTTATAATCAGAGAACATACTCCATATTATATCAATACTTTCAAAGATTTTCTTGTTATTATTTGCTTGTTTGTTTTCAGAGACAGGGTCTCACTCTGTCAACCAGCCTGGGGTGCAGTTTGCCAGGAACTCAGCTCACTGCAACCTCCACCTCTGGGGCTCAACTGATTCTCCTACCTCACCCTCCCGAGTACCTGGGACTACAGGCATGTGCCACCATGCACGGCTATGTTTCTTTGTTTTGTTTTGTTTTTAGAGATAGAGCTGTACCATGTTGCCCAGGCTGGTCTCAAACTCATGGGCTCAAGTGATCCACCAGCCTTGTGGGCTCAACTGATCCACCAGCCTTGGCCTCCAAAGTGTTGAGATTACAGGCGTGAGCCACCACACCCAGCCTGAAATGTTCATCTTTATCTATGGTAATTCTCTTTATTCTGAATTCTATTTTGTCTGATATTAATACAACCACCCTAGTTTTCTTATGTTTAGAGTTTATATGGTACATATTTTTTCATCCTTCAACTTTTAAACTATCTTTTTCTTTATACGGTAAGTCCTCACTTAATGTCACATATAGGTTCTTGGAAACTGTAACTTTAAGGAATGAGACATATGAGACTAATATTTTTTCTTATCAATGGTATAATGAAACAATGTTGAATGAAAACATCATTATGAGGATCTGTTGTTTATCATTTCACTTAAAGTTGTAGTTTGCAAGAACATATCCACTCTCCTTTTCATAGAGCTTAGAGTCTGTGCTGCTTGTTGTAACATTTCTGAAAAGGTTTTTGTTTTGTTCTGTTTTGTTTTCAGATGTTTGTCCAGTTTTTAGTTGTTTCAGATGGAGGTAGCAAATCTGATTTCCATCATGGCTGGAAGTAGAATTCACTAATTTATATAAAAATATAAGTAATAAATGAGGCCTTACTATACATTTACAATGGGTTTCTTGTACCTAATATGTAGTGAGGCCTTGCCCTTTTTTTCCCCAGTCTGACAAATTCTGTGTTTTATTTGGAGCATTTAGTACATTTACTGTACATTTAATATAATTAATGATATAATTGGTTTTCTTCTTGCCATCTTACTAATTATTTTTGCTTTAAGTTTTCTGTCCTTTTTTTTTTTCATTCTCTTTGTGGATTTTATAATTAAATTTAATCTCCACTCTTGGTGCATTAGCTGTACCCCTGTTTTCTTTAAGGCATTTTTTGAGCATTTAAAATATGCATCTTTAACTTATCAGCCCACCTTCAAATGATATTATACCTCTTCACATACAATAAGAACAGTACAGTAATTTGCCTCCATTTTCCTCATCATGTCCTTTGTGCTATTATCATAGATTTTACTTCTATTTGTGTTACAGCCTCCACAATGCATTATTCATTTTCTGTTAGACAATCAATGATCCTATAAAGGAGTATTTTAAGTGAGAAAAATAGTTTGTATTTACACATATTTTTAACTTTTCTTGTTCTCATTTATGTAGACCTAATTTCTGTTCGTTACCATTTTTCATCTTAAAAAACCTCCTTTAACAACTCCCCCCATGAAATTTCCTGGCAATGAATTACTTCTGCTTCAGATTTTCTGGGAAAAGAACAAAGGTTTTATTTCTGTTTCTTGAACTGAGAAATATCTTTAGCTCTTCTTAATATACTCTTCTCTACTCCATGGTCCAGAATGTGCCTTCAGAGATCACCCTGTTTACTCTCCTTTTCATAGAGCTTAGAGTCTGTGCTGCTTGTTGTAACATTTCTGAAAAGGTTTTTGATTTGTTTTGTTTTGTTTTCAAACGTTTGTCCAGTTTTTTAGTTGTTTCAGACGGAGGTAACAAATCTGATTTCCATCATGGCTAGAAGTAGAATTCACTAATTTATATAAAAATATAACGTTGTTAGTAATAAAATAGGAAATGTAAATGTTAAAAATATAATATAGAGATTATACTGAATTTATAATAAATAAAAAAGACCACTTTAAAAAAAAGGAAAACATTTGCTTAAAAATCACAGTTTTATCCAGGACTACTATATAAACATTATATAGCAGACAATTTTCCCAAAACGAACTCCTGGGTGACTTACATAAAAGTCTTGACTTACATAAGTCATGACTTTCCAGGTAAGGAAAGACATGACTTAGTTGAGGTGATTTCAGGAGTCTGAAGCAGTCGAACAAAAGGGCGTGCTTTCTGACTGTGCCTTCCATTGTAAGTTGGCCAAAATCCATTTTTGAAGTAGGAAAATGAGAATAGCAAACAATGAATAAATAATATATAAAATAAAGAGTGATAAGGGTTTATAATTATTGTTCTTCTGTTAGCACCTAGCAAAAAATTGTCCTCTTTAATCTCATTTATAACTTTATCGATGCTTCTCTTTTTTTTCCCTGTCACTAAGGAAAGTATATCACTTTAGGACTAACAGTGGCACCTTATCCAGTCACCAGCCTTGTCTCTAGTTTCCTTTTTTTCTCTCTCCTTACTCTTTCACCTGTGGGCAGGACAGGGGTTTGTGGAAGGCTGGATGACCACATAGACCTCGTCATCATAGGTCAATAGGTCCTTGATTTGCCTAAGGTAAATGTCAAACATCAGTTGAGTGTTTAACCTATATGGATGAGTCAATATTAATTTTTCTTTCTTCCAATTAGCTTACAAGCATACTCAAACACATTCTACTACAACCTTTCTTCTCCATGTCTTCCCTTCTTGAAGCTACCACTGAGAACAATTTTCAAAGACATGAGAAGCTACCTGCGTGTATTCTCTCTCCACTTCTCCAGCCTCAAATCCTTATGGATAGCATTCACTCCTGCTAGTCCCTCACATTATTTCAAAAGAAGTGATTAGTTACTTCTCATTTTCAATTATAAAGGCCACTTTTCAGTTTAGGTTGTATTTATTCTGAGATGTGTTTGCTATTTTTGTATTGAAGTGTTTTGATAAGCAAATAACTTTGTATTCTCTTATCCCTGAGTGAAACAATGCCATCAGTCTTGGTGAATAAAGCATGTATTAAAACTGATTCAGTTAATCCATAAGAACCCAATAGTTTATCCAATGTAATTTAGAGATACCCTAACATAAACTACAATCCTTTTAAAAAATACAAAAGTCTTGTATTAAAAGAATTTCTAGGTTATACATTCAATTATTATTCAAGTAAAACACCTATTCAGTTAAAAGAAACTCTTTCAACTCAGTAAAAATCTCCCAAAGGCTTTTACTATTTCTTCTCCTCTTACTGACTCAGCATGCTATTGTTGTTTCATTTTTTGATATAAACACATGAATGAAAAGTACACTGGAATTGCTCTTCTTGAGGATTAGGCTGACACTAAAATTATTTGGCTGTCTCCTTTGAAGCAAAGGTAAACACCAATCAAAATATTTTGAAATAATCTTAATGGTAATGTCACATTTATGAAAATCACTTTCACAATTAACTACAAAAATAGGCAAAGTCAAGTGAAAGTTAGTAGAACTAAAGGTAATTTTTAATTTTAGAGGGTAAGAGTATTAAATAGTATCTAATATGAGATTTTAGCATTGATTGTGTTCATAGGGCTTTTGTCAGTGCAAGTAATTGTGATGAAACAAAAGAAAACACCTCTTTAAAATATTCAGCTTTACTATGATAGGTAAGCAATTTGCCAACACCAATGTTAAAATCTATTCTCTCTGAATTTTTCCCCTGCTATTTGAGTATTGAAACTTTTAAAAGTATTTACAGCATGAGGATCAACAATTCAAGGTCAAATGTAAGAGTGACTAACAAACTTTTTGAACTTGACTTATTTGCCACAAAAAAGTACAAGTATTAAAATTAATCATCATCATCATTATAATTATTACTGTGCCAGTTATTTTATGGTCACAAGTAGAGTCCTATTCAAAGGGAACTACTTCTTGTTGCAAGCTTACCATGATCCATTCAGAAACATTTTAATATTATCCATGTGATCCTCTCAAAATCCTCCTGTGGTAGCTATTAATAACTGCACTGAGAGAGGAGAAAATTGCCTGACTTGCCCGAAGTCAAACATCTAGTATCAGCAGCTTTGAATTCAAATGAGGCTGGTACAACTTTAGTGTCAATAGGTATACAATATATTCATTTGCTGAAGAAATGAGAAATCTGGGGATTAGCTTGTGTGACAAGAATGTAAAGAGTTCACACGTCTCCTCTTTCTCCAATAAGGAGTATTCTGATTCCCTGCTCAATTTCTTGTCTTTTCATTGTGTAGAATTGGGGTGATGATTGACTGGGAAAATTAAGAGGCACAAAATTGACTTTATCTTTTTTATTTTGGAAGGATAGAAATCCACTGGTAGGGCTAGTGCCTGTGAGGGGACTGGAGAAGAGAGAAGAGAAAATTTGGCTCAGATTGAGTAGATGAGAAATTTTCCAAGAGTTAGACCAGAGAGAAGTTTCAGAGAAGTTTCTATAAGATCCTAAGAGTTAGAGAAATAGGATTGTCAATAACTTTCATTTTATTGTTTGCTCAAGAGAGTAAACATCAAGAGACACTTAAGATCTAAATATTTTTACTTTTAGACACAGGCACGAAATGTCATAGAATGTAATGCTGGGTAGATAGTGGGTTATGATGATACTCGAGTTCATTTTAATTACAGTAGACATTTGTCTAACATTGAGAGGGAACTTTACATTTTAAAATGCATTTCCCTCCCTTTATATTACAATCAATGCCTCCAGCAATTAGTTAGGACACTGAACCTAAAATTATCTAATTCTACAAGCTACCTCCCCTGGGTCTTCTCTGGAAGGCAGCAAACCAACTTTTCTCTTTAGGAAAGGAAATTTCTAGCCGTCAAATTGTCCTCCAAGCTTTAGAGACTATCTGAAAAGTCAGTTGCCTGGAAACAAATGACAGCAGCCTAGAGAAAAACATGAAATTTCCCTATCAGCCAAGCTACAGGTAGAGGGGCAGCCCTTTTTGGGGATGTTCACAGTTCCACTCATTATGGTTCAAACAGGAAAATTTGGGGAAATATGTTTTAACCTGTGGTCTGAAGTACAACGGAACACCATCCTTGGAAATTATTTTATTGTGGGGAAATTTACAGTGCTCCAATCCAACCAAAAACTAACTCAGATGATGAAAGTGAGTAGCTGAGGTTTTTGAGAAGACCTGGTATGTGATGAAAGTTGGAAGTGTTTTATCCAGGCTGGTGAGGTGCTGTACTACCTTTATGTGCTAACACAGCCTGTTCAAAGCAACACACAGGATCTTCAAGGACTTTGAATATGTGATACATGATTACTTTCTTTATGCTTGCACTAAGCAGCTTGAGCTACATGTATCTTCGTCTGAACTTTGCATATTTGGACACCAACTGACCTTTCTTCACAGACTCCACTGCAGCAAGCTCACTGAAGGACATTTCACTCTGCAGTAAAAAATCATGTTCAAGCAGGCCCACTTCAATGCTATACCAATAAGGCAAAGACAGATATCTTACAAAAGTTGATGTATTTCATCATCCTCTGTGCTAGTGCCCTTTTCAAATAAAAAATTGTCCCCTGTATGCCTATATATTAAGTTTTGGAGGAATACTTCCACTCTTCTCTCCCATCTCTTTGACAGACAAACTTCTTGAACAAGTCGTCTGTTCTCTGTTTTTGCATATCATAAACTATTTACTCTTCAATGTCTTTAATCTTTCATCATGAATGCTTTACTGAGTTAGCTCTTCCTAATTTCACACGAGTTGCATGCTGCTAAATCAAATATTATTTTTCTATCATCAATCCCTCTTTCTTGTCTTGAACAGGATAAGAACATTTATTCATTCATGTATTTGGTTTGTTCTACTAATATTGTTAAGTGCCTGCCTTTCGCAGACAGTATTTTAAGCAAAGAAAATAAAGCAGTTATCAATGAAGACATGGTTCATGTTCTCATGAAGCATATGTTTTATTGCATAAGTCAAATACTATACAAATAATCATAAAATTATGTTTAATTAATATCCAAAATAAGTCCTCTTAAGAAAGGAAACTCGAGTGGAGTCTAGCACACATTGAAAGTTGACACCAAGCATATCTGAAGTGAGTCTTGATCTGAGATACAAAAATGAGTAGAACTTTATCTAAAGAGGTGAGGGGCTGGGAAAGCTGAGCAAATTCCCTGTGCCAGAGGCATCTTTTCCTGTACACTGACTGTCAGAAACACAGAGAAAGCCAGTGGCATGCTTAAGAAGGAAAACAATGAAGCTTCATTATAATTTATGTTAATATAGGGGGTTTTGGTATCCAAGGACCTTCAGACATCATTTTATTGGGTCCTCAAAACCCCCTGAGAGACACAGGTTAAGTATACTCATCCCCCATTTTATACAAGAGGAAGTTGAAACACAGAGAGTTCATAAAGTGAGTTCCTAGAGGGTTCATAGTGGCAGTGCCCTGATAAGAAGCCTGATTTCTGAAGCCTTGTGAGATTCTTACAGTCAGATCTGCCAAGATAGTCTCCTTTTTCTTCTATATCTCTGGTAAGACCTCAGTCTCCTTTATAGACTCTTCTTCATCTGGTCTTTACATGTTGTAGTTCTTCCAAACTTGATGCTATGTGCTACTCTTTGTTCATTTCCCACTTTCTCCTAGGCGAGCTCATCCACTTCCATAATCTCAATTACCCTTCAAAAAATGCTGACTCATACATTGAAGCCTTTAGCCTTGACCTCATCTATGAGTTACAAAACTTCATAGCCAGCTCCCTATTTGGCATCTCTATTTGTAGAACCACTTCTATCTCTCTGTATATAAAATTTAAATAACAATTTCACCCTGAAAAGGGAAATAATTTCACGCCTCTTATTTCGGTGATTAGTATGATTGTTAGCCAGTTATATAAGACAGAAATTTGATTTGTCCCTCTCGGTCACTTCCTATATCCATCCAAACATAAAATTCTGCCACCACCCTACTCTAAATCTACACTCCCATTTTCCTGGGTATAAAAATACTCTCCTAACTAGTTTCTTAAATTCAATATTGTCTTCACCCCAACACTCCTGCACAGTGCAAGTGATTCTATGAAGACTAATCTATTCATGACATCCCACCGACCCCAAACCTTCAATAGATGCCCATTCTAGTGAGGTCTTTAATGTGGCTGACTGGAACTTGCAGAAAATGCTTACTGCCTATCACTGTCTGCATCCCATTCATGCAGGTGCCATTCCTCAATTCAGTAACTCACACTCACCATGCTCTATTGGTGAGCCCCACAAAGCCCCACAAAGACTGCTCCTTCTGACTCCTGTATTTGTCTACCACTCTTTACTCATTTTCTAGAAACAAATTTGTATAAATTCCTTAAAGATGCATTTCCAAATGCCCTAAAATAAGTTAGATATCCCGTGTCATACTATTCTTACATCCCAAAGCTGCTTTTCACAGTAATCTTGACAATGATAATAATATAATAAACTGTGCGATTGTGTAATTAGGTTCTTAAAGTATCTCCAGTTACTATATGAGCTTCATGATAAGAAGAACCACATTTGCATCTTTCAGAGACTTCCATATTTCCCATAAGACTTCCCATATTTCACAGCAACATCCCCTTATACTGATTTGTGCATCCGACCCACTCCCCCCCCATCAAGAATATCTGCTTTCATAGATTTCACAGACTTCTTCCCTGCTTGTTGCAGTCTTTTGAGGAAAACCACAGTTCCCATAGGTTCTTCTGAGGATTTCCAGAAAACTATTGCTTCATGAAGATCTAGCCTATGCATATTCTACTTGTTTTACTCTGCCCTCTGTATGTGCAGGAAATGGATAGTAGCCTCCAATCAGTACATCAAATTCTAAATCGATGAGCCAGGATTGAGTGGGCTGAGCTTGTAAGTTGTTCAGCCTATGAGCTCCATAATAACAAGGACTATATTTACTCTAATTTTAGCCCCAACATCTAGTATAGCCCTTGACATTTGATGAGTACTCATTTTATTATTATTATTATTATTAATTTTGAAAAGAAAATGAATGGAGAGACAGGCTTTCATTAGTACCTTGGCAATCTCAATCCTATATAACTGGAAAGTCTATCCCTAAAGGAGCACTAGTCAGAACTTGTTTCTCCACTGTGAGGTATGCAAATAAATATTTAAACCACCTACTGGGAAAGCTTAAAGAAACCCATTTTCATTCTACTTGGGATTAGGGATTTCTAAAGGAAGGGTAGCATTTCAAATTTGCCCATTGCCCTTAAGAGCTCACTTTTTGCCAGAGTCAGAGAGTTATAGACATCTGTAAAGAGCCTCTGACCAAATTCCTCTGATATACAGAATTCCTCCAGACCGTCTTTTCTTTGGACAATGACTCTTATGAGAATTATCCATTTATTTCCTTGATGATATTTGTGTTTTTCCTGTTATTTGTTCTGCTTGGAATTCAATTTCCGTTTCTCAACAAAATGTTAATTCTGTCATCCTTACCTTATCAACATTAACAATAGTCCACATGTATACTCTCTCCCTGTTGCGGCCTCTCCAGCCCAGGCTCCTCTCTGGAAAACCACATCTCCAGAAGTGGAGGTCTGACAATATTAATTTATATGCAACTGCTTTTCACAAAAGTTTCAAGAACAGAGTTATTTATGTTATGACTATTTCAGTAGTGCTTAAGTAAAATCTTGGAAGTAACATTGGTTTGAAAGGTGGAAGTAGGAAAACAAAACTAGTAAAACCCAGAAAGACTTGTTGGATGGCAGAGTTGAAATTAAGCACTTGTCCAGTAAGCAGTGATCTAACACTTCCGAATTTCTCCCCTAAAGTAAGAGAACAAGAACTTGAAATTTATGAGCAAAACTATGATGAGATGAAGGAGGAATTAGAGGACAACAGTCACTTTGTGAAATAGTTTGTCTGAAGAATCCATGGCACAGAAAACAGCTACAATGAAGAGAGTTGCCTTGGGAATAGGGCGCTAATTTAGAATGTGGCATGTTCCACAAGAAATGATAGGATTGGTACTGAAGGAATCATAATAAGCAGCTCCTTGGAGAACATACAATTTATGAAAATGTTACATTCTGCAAGTGCCTCCTACCCTCACTACTCATTAATCACCCTAACCTTCCTGTCACTGTGTTAATAGCCACCAATCCTATGTCATAAATGCTCATTACAGAGTGTCACACTTTGTCTCATCAGGTAATTCAGAAGAGTTTTAAATGATTACCAAATACGTTTTTAGTGTGTAGAAAGACAAAGGAAGACAACTTTTTTGATAACTTATCTAATAATTTAGCTTTCTTCTCTTAAAATTGAAAAAGGTATAACTACTGTTACAAAATATTCTGTTTCTTTACAGTAATATCCAGCCCATAGGAAAAAGATTCTAATTAGGGGAGAGAAATATATATATATATATATATATATATATATATATATATATATATATATTTCCCTTAGCAGGTACAGCATACTGGGTACTTTTGTATTAATTACATTTTTATTCTGTTATCTTTATATCCCCAAGTGCACAACTGCCAGCACTGTTTCAGATTATACATGCCTTAAGGGCAGGAGGAGTATTGGCACAAATAAAATAACAATGCCTTGAATGAATTTTAAGGGGGCAAGAGCCAATATTTCTGTATCAGAATAAATATTACTATACATTGCTCTGAAGGTGTGGGAATGGTAACCTTTTCTAGGGCATAAGCATTGAATTATTCAGATACCAAAGTCAAGTTCTTCATCACATTCTTTTAGAAGACCTGTAAATTAAATGGCTAAAATCGAACTCCTTTGTTAACCTACTGTAAACAAAACCATGATTTGTAGACAAATGTATGACTAAAAATATAAATAAAGTGAAGAGAGGAAACAGCTTATTTAATTTGGCTTATTTAATTCACTTTGATTTTCTTCCTATCATGAGAGTAACTCTGAAACATCACCAATAGTAACCCTATAATAGCAAATAACTCCCATAATTAAAAATCCTACTTCTGTCATTTCAAATTTAGAACTAATGGAACTTAGTTCAGGAGGTTGGCTTTAAAACAGAATACATTTTACTTAAATGTTTGAGCACTTCGTGATCATCTTCAGAAAAAACCTTTAAATACATTTTTGTTAGTTTTCTGTAATTTAAACTCATTCTGAAATGACTCATTTTTTGCTGCTTTATTGAATAGATTCATGGAAGTTGTTGATTGCCACAACATTTGTCATTGTTTCAGGTTGCTCTGCATGTAAACAGGACTCCTATATGTGTAGGTTTTCCTATATCAGAAGCAAAAACTCCTCCCACATGGAATATTGGAGACACTTAAGTGCCTAGTCTCTCTTTTAGCTTGGATCCAAGCACCTGCTCCTAAGCCTTAATTGGAAGCTAGTGACATGAAGAAGTGAGAATCATATAGCATCCATGCTAGGGGAGATGGTCACAATGGCAGGTGCATCTTCCTTCTCTATGCAAGAGTTGAGCAGTCCTTGACACAGAATTAAGAACATAGGGATATATGGCATTAGTGATATCAGTGGTGTTGCTGATGTAGACTATGGTGTCTGTATCCAGCTGTGAGATCAGTCAGTTCTAGTGCATAATAAAATTGAAAGTTGTGTCTTTTTGATTAGCCTTAAATCTTGGCTCTCCAGATCTCCCAGAGATTTCTGTGTCTATTTGCTAAATTTGTTTTATAGTTTTCTAAACTACTTTTCTTCTAGTATTAGCCTCAGTTAATTTATTCTTCAAATTTAGATCCGTGCTTAACATATTTGTGACTGAATAAAATAAAGACAGAAAAAGCAAGATGGGAGGGAGTGTGATGAGAACAAAGGTATGTTATTAAAGAGATTACTAAACTGCCACTTGCCTTTGGTTGGGGGAAGACTCCATGCATTGGTAAACTTTGCTGACTGGGATTTTGGGCAAGACTAATCATATCTGGTAGTGACAATTCAGGTGGTTGTAGAGGGGGCCTATAAATCTTACATAAATAACATTTTACTGAGCACACATTATTGCAATTTTATTCTTTTTTCCTATCTTGTATTTTTACTTGTGATAAATAATGAATTCTGCAAATAAATTTACTTATATAAATTTAAATAGACGTCACAAGCAATGGAAAGAAAACTGTAAAGATCATCTGGTTTAGACAGCAACATACGCGCGCGTGCGCGGACACACACACACACACACACAGAGACACACACACACTTCAGGGAGGCCATTTTATTGGTATCTATGTAAATAAAGATATTAGTATTGAGCACTCCCTTGTGACCTTTAATTACTTAAGGCTACTCCAATAAGAACCTCTAAAGTGTGCAATACAAAGAATTCAGAGGAATCTAAATCCAGTTAAAATAATATAAACTAGTATAGTTTCACCAAGGAATTATTTCTATGAAGTCTTGGAAATTGTCCAAGGTCCAAACTAGAAAGTCTGAGTCTGAAACATTACTATCAAAAGTGTAACATTCTCAACTAACATGCAAACAGGTCAGGTAGAGAAGATTTGCCTAAAATGTTTGATTAGTGTAACCTCAAAATCCCTAAAAAACTTTGTTCTTGGGTTTTCTTGACACAGGCAAAAGACATTTTGGGGGATGACAATAGAGTTGTTAAGATCAGATTAGAGGAAAAAAAAAGGAAAAAAATAGTGCTTATTAAAAGGTCAGTAATCACAGTGTTTATTATTTACATATGATTTTAACAATTGTATTAAAATCAAGTATCTATTCAATGGTGCTGGGGAACTGAATTCTCATATGCCTATCCACATGGATATTCAGCTGGATACTGACCTCATACTGTACATAAAAATGGATTCATAATGGATCATGGATAAAAAATAAGAGGTTAATCTATATGGTTCTTTATTAAAAAGCGTAAGACTAAATCTTTATGATCTTAGATTAGGCAATGGTTTCTTAGATACAGGACCAAAACTATAAGCATACGAGAAAAATCTGAATATGACTTAAACAAAATTAAAAACTTTTATGCTTCAATAGGCATCAAGAAAGTGAATAGGCAACCCAAAGAATTGGAGGAAAGATTTGAAAACTTTACATTTGATAAGGGACTTGTATCCAAAATATATAAAGAATTCTTATAATTCAATAATAAAAATACTGCACGAGTTGAAAATGAACAAAGGATTTGAATAGATATTTCTCCAAAGAAGATATACTCATGGCCATCAGCACAAGAAAAGAAGTCCAAAATCATTAGTCATTAGGGGAAATGCAAATCAAAATTACAATGAGTTATCTCTTCACACCCACTAAGGTTGCTAAATAAAAAAGACAGACATTAACACATGTTGGTGAGAATGTCGAGAAATTGGAACCTTCAAGGTGGGAATGTAAAATAGTGTAGTCACTTTGGAAAACAGTTTGGCAGTTCCTCAAAATGTTAAACATAGAGTTACCATATGGCCTAGCATATGTACCCCAGACAATTGAAAATACAGAAACTTAAACACAAATGTTAATAACATTGTTCATAATAGTCAAAAAGTAGAGACAATCTAAATGTCTATCAACTCATAGATGAATAAACAATATGTGGCATATCTGCATAATGGAATATTATTCAACAATAAAAAGAAATGAAGCACTAATACATGCTACAGTAGGGATGAACCTTGAAAACATAATGCTAAGTGAAAGAAGCCTGTCACAAAACAGCACGTCTTATATGCTGCTGTTGGTATAAAATGGCCAGGATATGGAAATCTACAGAGGCAGGAAGCAGATGACTGTTTGCCAGGACTTTGGTTGTGGAGACATAGAAATAACTGCTAATAGGTATGGAGTTTATTTTGGGGGTGACAAAAATATTCCAAAATTAGATAGTGCTGATAACTGCAAAATACTGTGAATATACTAAAAACCAGTGAGTTGCTTTAAGAGAGTGAATTTTATGGCATGTAAACTATGTATCAATAAGGTTGTTACAAAAAAAAGCAAATATCTAAATGTTCAGAAAGTAAAGTCTTTTCTTTAAAGCCAGTACTGTTGCAAATTTTCTGACCTAGAACATAAATTTTTCCATGAAGTAGAAATATATAACATGCAAATTAAACTGTGCACTAAGGAGAGAAAGGAGATACCAGTGATTTTCCTTTATTTAAGTTGGTAAGAGTCTCACAACCAAGCAGTGAGGACTTATTTGTCATATGAATAAGGGGAGACTCAGAATCACACTGATTTGAACACATAGGACATATGCAGATTGTTAACAAAGTGAATAACTCAGGACACACAAATGTAAAGGCCATATTTGAATATAGATATCTTCTTTCCTTTAATCTTGTTTTGTCTGCCCTTCCCCTACCTGTCTATCTATATCTGTCTGTCTATCTATCTATCTATCTATCTATCTATCTATCTATCTATCTATCTATCTATCTAATCTATCTACCTACTTACCTATCCAGCTACCTATTGTGTCTATGCTTTCCATTGTCATTATTTAAGTTATATTTTTAATAGTGAAAGTTTTGCTTCTCGGAAATGTGTTTTAATACAGCTTGATCTTCCAATTTCAGTTATGTTGAAAAACACTCCTGGCTACAAAAACATATGTTGCATCCTGAATTGTTTGCAATCTTCTTAAGGAGAAGCAAACTTGCTAAAGAATGGACACTATGGAGATTACAAACACAAATTCCTGCATGACTCAGGCAGGTAACTAACTGGCGAGAGGCAGTATACTCAATGTGAGTGTTGGCAAAGAATCTTCCAAAACGTGGGCTAGAAACTTAATTTCAGTTTCCTCATCTTTAAAATGGAAATTATAATAGTATCTACTTCTAATAGTTATCTACTGTGGAGTAACAAATTACCCCCAAGACTTGGTGGCTTATGACAAAATTTATTATCTCACAGTTTCTGGGGATTTGGAACCTGGGTGTCACTTAGATGAATCCTCTGACCTCTGCCTCAATTTCTTACCCAAACCTGCAATCAAGGTGTGGGCTGGGGCTTGCCTGAGGAAGCTTCTGAGCTCACTTATGTGGTTGTTGGTAGAATTCAGCTCCTCGGGGATTATTGGATTGCAGGCTTCAGTTTCTCCTTGCTGACTGGCAACAGGCGGCCCTCAATTTCTTGAAACATGGGTCTCTCCTCAGGACAGCTTCCAACATGGCAGCTGCCTTCTCTCAAATGAGCAGGTGAAAGAGAGCAGGAGAACAAGGAGGAAGTCACAGTCTTATATAACTTAATCTTGGAACAAATATCCCATCACTTTTTTTCTATTGCATGTGTTATAACTGAGTCACTAGATTCAGCCTACACTCAAAGAATGGGGATTACACAAGAGAGTAAATGTAGGAGCTGGGGATAACTAGGGGACATGTTAAAGGCTGCCTTGCAAACTGCCTTACAGAATGTGTTGAGCTAACAAATTCAATGAGCTAACACGTGTACTTAGAACAGTGCTTGAATGTAGTGAGCACTATGCATTAGATTTTATTATCTATGGCTGAGGCTGACTTTAAGACAATAAAGATGGATCCTGTTGGAACTGAAGAATGTACGTGCAACTTAAAAATATTTAAGCTCATATCTTCTTTTTAAAAAACACTCTGATAAAATGTATCTATATATTTTTTTCAATACTGGAGGTGCCAGTTTATAATTTCTAGCCAGGAAATAAAACCTCTTAGTGAGGCAAATGCCATATATCCTAAATTTCAAGATGAATATTTTGGCTTTTTTTGAACTTTTTATTCTGAAATGACTTCAAATTTTCAGAGATGGTACAAAAATAGTAAAAAGAACTCCACTATACTCTTCATTGAAATCTTCCCATATGCTTTATTATGTCTCTCTCTGTGTCTGTGTCTCTCTCTATATACATAAAACATACACATCTACATACATATATATTTATGTATATGTATATATATAATGTGCTTTTCTCTACCACCTGAGAAAAAGTGGAAAACACAATAACCCGATTATATCTTAACACTTTCTAAAAATGTACTCTTTTCTACATAACCACAATGTCAGGAAATTAACACTGATGCATTAGATTACCATCTAATTCATAGATCTCCCTCAAATTTTGTCAATTATTCAAGAAAGGTTCTCTAAATATTCAAGATCACACATTGAATTTAGTTGTCATGTTCCTCTAGTCTCCTTAAAATTGGAACAGCTCCTCAGTCATTCAGTCTCTTTCCTAAGTTTCATATTTTTATTGAATACAAGTTTGTAATTTCGTAGAAAGTCTCTCATTTGGGGTTCGTCTATTTTCCTTATGAGTAGATTATTGTTTTGGCAGGAAAACTAAAGATATAACATTATTTACTCCACATCATATCAGAGGGCAAATGATGTTGCTATGTTTCATTACTGGTGACATTACGTTTTATTACTTGGATAAGATGATATCAGTCAAGTTTTTGTACTGGAAATTAAATATGTATTTTATATTCATTAATCAATGACTTATAGTTGTTTTACGTGAAGGTACTGTGAGTGAGAGCTTTCACTCTACTGAAGTTATTTAGGTGTTCATTATTCATCTATAGCAGTATGGGCTCATGGTTTCCAATTATGCTTACAGAATTTAAAATCGAGAGCTAACATTTTATTTTAATGTTCAGTTTTCCTCAGAGTTGGCAACCTATTCAAATTAGTTATATTATGAGATATGTCCCCATTATTCTGTGATCACTTCCTTACTTTCTGGTTCCAAAACATGTTCCAAGATCACCTTGCATTTTCCCTGCACCATCAATAGAGTCAGATATTCCTCTAATATACTATTTGGTTCCTTTCAGAGGAGATTTAAAAACCAAGATCTGCAAAGAGAAAAGTTCTCCAAGGGAAAGTTTACACATCTCAGTGGTGCTCAAAGCAACCACTGGAAAGTGAGGAATTAAAATTAGAACCTATTTATCTTAACTTATTCTTGATCTCCAAAGGGAAAAGTTATCCAAGGGGTGAAGATCACCTTGTATTTTCCCTGCACCATCAACAGAGTCAGATGTTTCTCCAGCATACTATCTGGTTCCTTTCAGAGGAGAATAGGATTTAAAAACCGAGATCTCCAAGGGGTGAAGTCCTCTAAGGGGAAGTATACACACCTCAGTCATGCTCAAAGCAACCATTGGAATGTGGGCAATGCAATTAGGATGTATTATTTTAACTGATTCTTGAAGACTTTATTTTAGCATATGATTTCTAATGTACAGAATACATTATTAGTAAAATGATGCATGCATATAATGGAAAAACAAAACATATATTGGAGATCATGTTAAAAGAGTCACTGATCTAAGTTCTTAACCAAAAAAAGAAAAAGTTGTAGAACAGTTTTTTAACATAGCAAAGATGTTTTTAACTTACAAAAAAAAATGTAGGCACGATGTCACCCAGCAGAATAACAGGAAAACTCATTTTCAGTTGGCAGCAAATGCTAAAAAATAAATTATCTCCTAATATGTCAACCAGAAAAAAATAATAACTTATAGATCTTCATTACTCAATATAGTAGCCTATAGCTGCTTGTGGATATGGGCAACCATGGTGGATGACCCAGGAGAAAAGGAAATGTGCCTTTCTTATGTGCAACTCTATATCCAACATCTACTTTATCTCTGAGCCCCTTCTTTAGACCTAAGCGCAGATAAACTACTACCTTCTTACACTCCAAACCAATAATTATGATCCTGTTTTATAAAATTTGTTATAATCTCTCCTAACACAATCCCCAACAGCATGACATTTTATACAAAGTAATTGAGGACATCTATTTTGGGGTCTCCGTGACCAACACAGGTTTGGTGATTTGCTAGAAAGAGTCCCAAGATTCAAAGGCAGCTGTACTCATAGCTATGGTTTATTACAGCAACCAACAAGGGTAAAAGATTTACTAGGTCCACTCTTACATATTTGTAATTCACTATATAGGTACAGTCTAGAGGAACCCATGCCTATGTGTTAATTCCTCCAGGAACAAAATGTTGCAGTACTTGGGCATGGTTTCTGCCCTGGTAAGCCCATTTGAAAATCAGAATCCAAGATTTTTATTGTGGGTTGATCACTCAGACACATTCTGCCTGGGTAATAAACCATCATAGAAATCCGAGACTCTCAGAAGGAAAGCAAGTGTTCACTGTTAATCACGATGTGTGTGTACTGTCTAGACAGGTTGTACAACAGAATTCACAGGCACACAGAACAACCTTATCACTCAAGGAACTTCTCAAAAGCCAGCCAGGCAATGTTGTAAGCAGGCTCTTCTAACAATCAGGCCTTCAATGGTACCTCTCTTCTGTACACCCACCAAGGTGCCAGTTGTGACAAAAATGACTTTTTGTAGTGTTTCACTCTTACATATTTATAATTCGCTATATATGAAAAAGATAATATTTAGTCTTTAGGTTATTAATACATGATTTTCCACTTCAATTTAATCAATAAAAGCCTTCAAAATTAATTTTCTGAAGAGAGTAACTAAACCAGATATATCCTTCAGGAAAATTTATCATGGCCAAATGGAAAAATATCAGTAATCAAAAAATCACTCAATTATTTGTAATAAAACAAATGTTTATTAATCCTTTACTTGGTCCCAGGAATTTAAGCCCTTTATATAACTGATTTTACTTTAATTGCCAAACAATCCCATAAGTCAGTTGTTTTCATATTTACTATTTTACAAGTAGGAAACTGAGTCTTAAAGAAATTAACTCATAAGCCTGTGGTTGCCCATCTGTAATGGGTAAAGAAAGCAAGGGAATCTGATTCCAGATACTGACTACATAACTGTTAAACAACACTGCCTCACTTGTTTGAATTACTGAAGCATATTCTTTCATAGCCCAATTCTTAACTTATTATCTTTTCCTCCTCATTTATATACTTTCTTCAAGTCAGGTAATATGGACTGCTCTGTATGACAAGTTATGAGAGTAAGAAGCACGTATTTATCATCTGCTATATTTTCTCCAAAAATTCCTAATCATTCATTTACAAATGTATAAACTCCTCTTACTTATATTATACATAGAATAGTTCAAAAATACTATGAAAAACAAGAAATCCTTGAATTGCCCTCTTTTAATAGCTAGCGATTTATTCCAGTGTTTCTAAAGTAAGTAATTCTATTCATGAGTAATATATTTTAAATTCATTTGGCAAACATAGTGATCAAAAGTCATGATTTTGATTTGCTTACAACATTTTTTTAAAAGACAACTCCTTTTAAATTTCCAATTTCTAATTCCCAACATAATTTTGGAAATTGATGCTATGTCATTGTTGTCTGGGTTCAAAAAATTATAATGCAGCAGAAAAAAAATCTGAAGCTTTTAAGCAGTGAATTCAAGTACTTTTCAGGAGGAGACAATAAGAAACAAAAGATTAGTTATGTCTGTAGGGGGTAAATTGTCCTTGAAAGAAATAAAGGAAGCATAAAGAGGAATTTATAATATATCACTTGGGTTCAACAATATTAATTTATCTTAACCATCTTTGAAGTCCTGACCACAGTGAAACTTTCCTAGGTGCATTTTAATTAGGGTGATACTGTCTCAATAAGCTACCCAGCATTCGTGAGAGAACAAACCATTATCTCAAAACCATTTGTCATGAAATATATTATAATATGAAATTAATAAATTAGTGTCCATAAGGGAACATAAAGTGTAGCATTTGAAAAAATTATAAAATTATTTCAATCACGGTTCACAGTGCCCTCAATGATTTGTAATACATACCATTCTTGGGGGAAAAAAAAGCATCTTGTGAGAAGAGGTGAAGAAGTATTTTCCCATTAGTGTCTTAACTTGAGGTTTTACATCAGTGTATGGTTTCCAACAAGATGAGTGTTGTGTCTTTCACCCCCAAAAGTCCTATCTTTTTCATCATTTTAAGTATTGAATCATCCTCACTTGTGAATAAGCCATCTGCTAAAAGCAATAATTTTAGGAACAATGTCCCAAAACAGCTTCCCATAGATAGCTGCTGGCAGCTCTGGCATTTGGGAGCATAATCCTTTTAAATTGAAATCTGCCCTCATAGGTACAGGTTTCTAGATCCTCAGAGCATCACAAGTTCTTTACATTTGTGATGAAGGTCAAATTAGAGAAAAGGATATTTAAGCTGAAATTTAGCTGGTTTTATTTCTCAATTGTGTTATCAAATTTCAAACTCCAAATAACCAAAAATATGTGAAGAATCTTAGTGAAAACCTAACATTCATCTTTTGGAAACTATTAACGTCCCCGATCCATGAGAAACTAGATGATCATATATTCCCTAAATCACAGATGAATAATTCATCTTTCCCATTATTGCATTTTGCCTTTCAGCCTTGATCTCCACAACTCCTCTCCTGCAATGCATATTTAAAGTACTTGGTAAGTTCTTAATTCCCAGGGCCTTGGCCAAAGAATCACGGAACAGAGGTGGGAAATAAACCTAGACTGAAAGGTCTGGTTTTGAACCCTTATTCTCCTAGTAAATACCCACGTGATACTGGAAAAATCACTTGTTTTATAAAGTGAATAAAGTGTCCTAATGATCTCTAAGATGCTTTCAATGTTAAACATATTGTGATTTACTCTTTCATTATATTTATTAGGTCAAATCGTTACACAAATCATGCAAAAAAGAAAGTTTTTCTTTGTTATAAAATAATTTTAGTTATAATGGTTGTAAAATTCTTCTGCGTATATTCATTTCAGGATTTAACATACAAGTTAAACTTATAAGTAACATGACAACTTACACAGGAAAATGGTTTTAGAAAGTCCAAATGTCACTTCTTCAAGTACAATTGTGGGAGCATTTTACTTAATTTTGTTTTTTCAAATTATTAATTGACTGTGTTCAAAAATATTTTGTCAACTCTTTATACAGAAATATGAAAACAACATGCTTCTGATAAAACTATCAAATTTCCTATAACAGGCTTAGAGTGTTTAGCATTAAACACTTTAATTGATCTACTACACATATCAATTTTGTTCTTCACGAGATAGTATTTAACCTAAAAATTTGCATATATAAAGTATATTTTAGCTTTACATGTGTTGTCTTTTCTTTAGGTTTTTTATTATCTTCTAAAACATTAATCAAAATTAAATATCTAGAAAGATTAAGCAGATCATATGAAATTATCTGCATAATTCTAGCAGAAGAAACAATTTTCTTCCTCTTCTACTGTTTCTATGTTGCCTATCCTATATGGACATTAGCTCCTTTGAAAGTACTGGAAATAGTGTCTTCTAGCTCCTTTCCACTTACTCACTCACTCACGATCTTGGAAAAACTTACGACTTAGCTGTTGATTTTAGGGAAAAATCCAGAGTAAATGGTGGCCTAGACTTTATTTTAGAGAATCTGTACTCAGGACACTTCATTCTCTGTTGCTTTATTGTGTAACTTTACCATGAGATATCCTTCATTAGCAAGGTGAAAAGCATGCAGAACTGGGTGGGTAACTTCAATTTATATGTGAAGAGTGAAAATATCATGTGGTCTAAAAGTAGATACGTTGTTTTCCATTTGCATTATTCCTGAACCTATTTCTCAGTTAGTTTGAGCTTCAGAAAAAAAAAAAAAATGAAGAAAGAAAAGGTTTGAAAACCATCAACATTTCATCAAAAGCCCAGTGCTTTGACCTGAATCCTCCCCAAATTCATCGGTTGAAAATGAATCCCCATTATGGTGGGGTTAAGAGATGGGACTTTTCAGGAAATAATTACATAATGAAGGCAGAACCCTCATGAATAAATTAGTGTGTTATAAAAGAGCTGGAGGAAACTAGCCAAGGACCTTTTTCCCCTCTGTCCCTTCCACCCTGTGAGGACACAGTATGTGTGCCTTCCAGAGGATATGGCAACAAGGCACCACATTGGAAACAGACAGAACCAGCCTCACCAAACACTGACTTTGGACTTCTACCCTCCAGAACTATGAGAAAAGAATTTCTGCTTGTTACAAATTACCCTGTCTCAGGTATTTTGTTATAGCAGCACAAATGGACTAAGACATCATGTAAAGTAAAAGTTTCCAAGGTATGGATCTGATGAACCTTTATACTATTGAGAATGAAATTACCTTTTCAGAAGAAAATATAATTGACTAATTTTAGGCACAATTAATCAATTACCTCAAAAAAGGTTAATTCCCTTTGAAAATAATTATTATACCATTATCATTTAAATCACATTTTCTTTGAGAATTTAAAAATGCCCTCCATCTGCTTGTTAATTAAGTTATTAATCTTTGCAGCATTTTAATGAAGTAATAGTGACTGTGTTAGATAAAAAGAAGAAAAATTTTAAAACATTTAGAAAATAGGAAAAAGTTCATTTACTTAATCTAAGAAGTATTCTTACTTAACCATGATACTTGCTTTCATATGTTATTTTATTTTTATGCTTTTATTTAACAAAATATATCCATATGTACTGAGATAATCTTAAGAAAATTGATTATATTATCTTAAGGAGACTCTGAAACCAATGATACCAATTATGATGTTTAAAACTATGGTTGAAAATATAAAGGAAAAGTTGACATGAATATCTGATCAATGAAAATATTAACAATATTTACACAAAGGGTATGACAAAATGTATGCTCTTATTTTTGGAAAACTTAAAACCACTCAATAAAATTACATCGAAATTTATACATCTATCTCTGAACAATTTTAAGTCACTTGATAAAGAATATTTGTAATAAAGAACATTAAGATACTAGTAATTTTCATATGGTAATTTTCCAAATGGTTCTTCAGTTGGCCATACCTAATTATTAAGTTCTTGTGTAGCATTGTCCACTACAACATGGGCTGGTCTTGAGACTTGCTTTTGACCACTGAAACTCAGTGAGGCTGGCCAGGTGTGGTGGCTCATGCCTGTAATCCCAGCACTTTGTGAAGCATAGGCTGGCAGATCACTTGAGACCAGGAGTTTGAGACCAGCCTGGCCAACATGGCAAAACACTGTCGCTAATAAAAATACAAAAATTAGCTGGGCATGGTGGCACATGCCTGTAATCTCACATACTTTGGAGGCTGTGGCACAAGAATGGCTTGAACCTGGGAAGTGGACATTGCAGTGAGCCGAGATTGTACCACTGTATTCCAATCTATGTGACAGAGCAAGACTCTGTCTCAAAAAAAGAAGAAGAACAACAACAACAACACAGTAAACACAGTGAAGCTATGTCATAAGAATCATAAGAAGACTTGCAACTTCTAACTGGATCACTTGTAATGCAGCTTCTCAGGACCCAGTCACAATTCTCTGCAAAGCCCAGACAATAGGGAGGTCCCATGGTCTATAGCTTATGTATATTTACTGAGACCAGAGCCAACAATAAATATTAGCTGTCAGCCATGTGAATTATACATCTTGGACATTCATCTTAATTTAGTCTTTAGTGTCCCCAAATGCTATCTGATAGCAACTTCAGAAGAGAATCCAAGTGAGAACTCCTCAACTGCCACAATTAAGCCAATTAAGCCACAAAATCATGAGAAAATTTTTCTTGTTAATATTTTTAGCAGGAAAGTTTCAGATGATTTATTATAAAGCAGAAATAATGGGAAGAGAAATTGGTACCCAGAATGGGGTGCTACAATTGAAAAAAAATTCTTAAACTATATGACATTACCTTTAAGACTGGGTGACTACTAGAGGTCTCAAAGGCATCAAGAAGATTGGTAGTGGAAGCTAGAAGGACAGTAAAATAAATTTTCTTGGAGGCCGGAAGAAAGATTATCTTGTTATGTAAGGGCAGAAATTTTAGTAAAACCATTGCCCATGATAACATGGAAAACAGACATTTTGAACCGGTACATTTGACCACGGAGACTTCCACACAAAAGTTGCAAATGCCAGCTGGTTTTCCATAGCAGTACATGATAAGATATGGATAGAATGAAGTAAGCTAAAAACAAACTGTTCTATTTTCAAGCAAAATATTCAAGAGAGAAAAAGAAATCAGAAGTTCACGTGTTTAAAAAAAAAAACAAAAACTATGTCGTATTCTCAGCTTCCCTAAATGTCACAAGGCTATCAAAGTAAGAAATGTCCTTAGAGTAAAGGCCATCTCAACAATGTGACTGTAGAGCCATTTGTTAAGACTTGGGAAAGATTCAAGGAGCATTTTATACGCTCAAATAAACAAAAATGTTTCCAGAATTTTAAAATCATTGCATCCTGGAAAAGGTAGGCCCTATCTTAAATAAATTTGTGGCCATGACGTTTATCTAATGAATGAATTCTATGATATTCATAGGAAAACCACAAGAATTTTTAATAGTGTAGTATTTAAGAAAGCACTCTTAGGTTGTAGTAAAATGGAAAGAAAATTCAAAATTAAGTGGGTCCTTTGTGCCCCAACCCCATGTATGGGTAGAAATCAGGTTGAGGAAGTTACTAAAATGCAAATGTTGTCCATTTCTTGTAAAAAAAAGAGGAATTTTGAATGGGAAAGTAGAGCCAAGAGTCCAGATGGTGGAACTAAGAATCTATACAGTGAAAACAACTTGCTAAGAGCCATGGAGAACAAATTCCAGGTAATAGTACTGAGGTCTAACCAAGGACACAGTGTTCTGTGTCTGGTTAGATTTGAGAATTGCTATGAATAGCTTATTGGTATGTGTGATTATTTCTACTCTTCTTATACAAGAATGACTATTGCATTTATTTTATCCTTGTATCACCATTGTACGTTGGAAGTCTGCCTTTTCATTGAGATAAATTCAGATGGAGAAAAATAATATTCTAGAAATGATGCACCAGAAACTCTTTGTGTTAGGCTGAATAATGTCTCCAAAGATGTTTATGTCATACCCACCAGAACCTATGAATATGTTACCTTACACGGGAAAAGAGACTTTATAGGTGTACATCATATTGACATGGAGAAATTATCCTGAATTACCTGAGTAGGTCCAGGGTAATCACAAGTGTTTTTATAGAATGGAGACCACAAGCCAGACAAGAGAGAAGTTGCTAAGCATCTGGCTTTGAAGATAGAGTAAGGAACCAGAAACCAAGGAATACACATGACCTCTGGAAGCCTAGAAAGGCAAGGAAATTCATTTTTCCCTAAAGACTTGAGAATAACTGCAGCCATTCTCAATTTGAAGCTTCTGATTATAGATTTCTAACCTAGATTATAGACTTCTGACTTCCAGATCTATAATAGAATTAATTTGTATTGTTTTAAACCACTAAATTTGTAGTGATGTGTTCTAGCAGCAACAAGAAATCAATACTCTACCTCTAAGGAATTTTATCACCACTTTGCTATCACTTGAATGTTACATCCTGGACTTCAGTCTTGAAACTAATGCTATAAAGGAATAAATCTTTGGGTTTCTTAAGAAAGAGTGAGACTATATTGCCTCTGTAATGCATATGATGAGGGACTGAGGAGAAAACAGTTGTATCTGGTCTCCAGAGATGGCCTTCAATAAACCACAACTTTATGGTATTTATACCTTTGTGTAACCCATTCCCCTTGAGTCTCTCCTGGTCTTAGGTGCTATGACTCATTTTGACCAACAGAATGCAGTAGAAATGAACCTGTAAAAAGCTTTACAATACCTGCATGGGTCTTTCTGAATGCTCATTTTTGGAATGATTCCTGTCAGAACCGAACTACTATGCTATGAGAAACCCAAGCCACATGTAGGTGATCCGGTCAGCAGCCATACTGATACTGTCTAGCAGCTAGCATCAACTGCCAGCCATGTAAGTGAGTCATTGTGGATGCCCAGATTAATCAAAGGCTTCAATGACTCTAGCCGCAACCACTATCTACAAATGCATGAAAGGCACTAAGTGAGAACTCACCAGCTAAGAGTGGGATACTGATAGAATTCTGAGATATAATTATAAATTGTTACTTTTACATTACCAGATTTAGGATTGTATCACTACACAACGATAGATGAAAACATTTCATTAAATTATGATTAACAAAATCAATCACAATTTATATAAGAGTAATAATAAGCCTTCTCATCTCATTATAAAGAAGTAAGGTACAAAATACTAAGTGATTAAAGTTTTACCTAAAGATTATAAGAATTAGAGATAATAGGAGAGAAAGGCATTTCTGCCTTATTTGATTAGTTAATGACTAAACTGTTATATAGAGATATACACCAAGGCTATTAGCATCCAGAAAGGAAATACCTAATCTAGAAGAATTTCCAGAGGAAATACTGCCAAAAATAATGACTGAATATGCTGGCTCATGCCTGTAGTCCCAGCACTTTCGGAGGCTGAGGTGGGAGAGTTGCTTGAGCCCAGGAGGTCAAGACCAGTCTGGACCACATAGGGAGACTCAGTGCCTACAAAAAATATATATATATGTACACACGCACATATATATATATACACACACATATATACATATATATTTTTATATTATATATATATTTTATATTTTATATATATATATAAAATAGCCAGGTGTGGGAGTACATGCCTGTGGTCCCAGCTATTTGGGAGGCTTAAGTGGGAGGACCACTTGAGCCTAGGAGTTCAAGGCTATAGTAACTTGTTATGCCACAACATTCCAGCCTGGGTGACAGAGAAAGAACCTGTCTCAAAAAAAGAAAATAAAATAAAAACAGTGCTTACAGTACAACATAAAATATGAATGAAAACTAGACTGTGGAGAGAGCTATAGTTGTTCAGACTGAACACTAAAGAAATTGTGCACATTTAAAGAGAGAATGAATGAACAAAATATATATGTAAAGAAATTACAAATTACAAAAATACAGAGCAGATATGAACAAGTATAGCTGAAAAATAAGGTTGTTTAACATGCATATAATTAGTTCATGCAATACAGTTATTGTTTATATATACAGTGCTTGAAAAACCTTAGAATTAAGAAAATATCCAAATAACCTTATTTTTGACACATAATCAACCAAGAAAGGTTAAGTTTTAAAAATCCATATAAAGGAGAATCTCATCAGCAAGATGGTGAAATAAGACTTTCCAGTGCTTGTTTCCCTGTAGAAACATCAATTTGAACAACCACTGATTCATGGAAATACTTTGACAAGAGCTGAGGATCCAGATGAGAGATGATAACACCTGGATGTAGCACAGAAATAAGAAAAGACACATTGAAGAGGAGAGGAAGGAGTTTCACATTATCCATGTCATCTCCACAGCATCCCAAAAGCATAGTGTGGAGAAAGACACCTTTTGCTTGGAGGAAAGAGAGGAACACAAGATTAGGACTTTGTGTTGAACACCAACATTGAGCTTCCCATAGCAAAATCTGTGACTGAGCATACCCCCCATTGACTCTGACTCCAGGCCAGCACCCACAGACTGAGCCACCTGGCTGACCCTGGTTCCAGGCACCATCCCACAACCTCAAAGACTAGGCCTGCCTGAAGAATTCAGCTTTCAGGCTTGTCCCACTGCCAGCGCAACCCCAGTGGACAAGACAGTAGGAAAGCCCCAGAACTGGGTCAGCCCAGTGGCCCTGAGCTGTAGGCCTGCCCTAGAACCAGGCCAGCCCCAACAGTCTCAGGCTCTGGACTGCATCGGGTACTAGTCTTGCCCCCAAGGCTTTACTTATTAGGCCAAAATCCACAGACCCAGCCTCCAGTCCTACCCCAGGTTCCAGACCAGTCCAGAGCCAGGCTGGACAACACAACCCCAGGTTTCAGGCCCACCAGGCACCAAGTCAGCGGCACCCTTGGCCTCTGGCAGCAAGCCAACACGTGCAGACACAGGCACCAGGCCTGCACTATGGTTTTTACAGCCCTGCTCTGAACTAAATGTGCAGGACCTTCAAGAGGTCTATTCTGTCAAAGTCAGGGCTCTGCTAAGGATATAGTGTGATACTAAGACTAGATATACACATTTGGCTGGATGAGTTTGTAAATTATGAATTTCCTTTACCCCACTGGGCCAGAATTCCATGTCTCCCAGCACTGCACAAAGCTCAGTTCAACTTTCACTGCCATAAGCAATCACTCTGTGGTAAGCTTCAGAGAGTCCTGTCTTTAGGCATATTATGCAGCACATCCTTAGCTAAGCTCTTACAGAAGACCGCCACAGAGACTTTTGCCCCCCTCCACATGCATATATTCCTCTTCTACTCTCCCTCATCCTGTGGACTGCAACCTGCTTCAGATGCCTAAACTGCCATGCCTGCCTCCCCGGCTCAGTGGGGTGGCTGTTGTCTACCAGGGCTCCAGCTTGCTGTTTCAAGGTAAGCTCGATGTCCTCAAGCAAAGAGCTGTGGGCACCATAGGGTGCATTATATTCACTTCCACTCTCTCATACATTACATTAATAGGCTATCGTTCAAAACCTGAAAATTATGGTCTCATAGATTTCATCCACTTTTACATTTCTTTATATTGCAGTGGCCAGTCCAGTACTAATTATTCTGTCATCACCAGAAGGAAAAGGCATTTCTACCTCTAAATAAACATTATATACATTTTTTAATTTAAATTGCACAACTCTTATACCTGAACTTGGGAGATAATTAAGAGCTATCAAATATGCATATTTAATTAGCTCAATTGAGCTATTCTACAATATAATACATATTTCAAAACATGTTGCATCAAATAGAGTTTTTGTTTTTTTTTCTTTTTTTTAATAAAGATATTATCTTTATTTGATCTGATTTTCATTTTTTTTCTTTTTTTTATTATACTTTAAGTTTTAGGGTACATGTGCACAACATGCAGGTTTGTTACATATGTATACATGTGCCATATTGGTGTGCTGCACCCATTAACTCGTCATTTAACATTCGGTATATCTCCTAATGCTATCCTGTCCCCCTCCCCTCATCCCACAAGAGGCCCCTGTGTGTGATGTTCCCCTTCCTGTGTCCATGTGTTCTCATTGTTCAATTCCCACCTATGAGTGAGAACATGCAGTGTTTGGTTTTTTGTCCTTGCGATAGTTTGCTTAGAATGATGGTTTCCAGCTTCATCCATGTCCCCACAAAGGGCATGAACTCATCCTTTTTTATGGACGCATAGTATTCCATGGTGTATATGTGCCACATTTTCTTAATCCACTCTATCATTGTTGGACATTTGGGTTGGTTCCAAGTCTTTGCTATTGTGAATAGTGCCGCAATAAACATATGTGTGCATGTGTCTTTATAGCAGCATGTTTTATAATCCTTTGGGTATATACCCAGTAATGGGATGGCTGGGTCAAATGGTATTTCTAGTTCTAGATCCCTGAGGAATCGCCACACCGACTTCCACAATGGTTGAACTAGTTTACAGTCCCACCAACAGTGTAAAAGTGTTCCTATTTCTCCACATCCTCTCCAGCACCTGTTGTTTCCTGACTTTTTAATGGTCGCCATTCTAATAGGTGTGAGATGGTATCTCATTGTGGTTTTGATTTCTCTGATGGCCAGTGATGATGAGCATTTTTTCATGTGTTTTTTGGCTGCATAAATGTCTTCTTTTGAGAAGTGTCTGTTCATATCTTTCGCCCACTTTTTGATGGGGTTGTTTGTTTTTTTCTTGTAAATTTGTTTGAGTTCATTGTAGATTCTGGATATTAGCCCTTTGTCAGATGAGTAGATTGCAAAAATTTTCTCCCATTCTGTAGGTTGCCTGTTCACTCTGATGGTAGTGTCTTTTGCTGTGCAGAAGCTCTTTAGTTTAATTAGATCCCATTTGTCAACTTTGGCTTTTGTTGCCATTGCTTTTGGTGTTTTAGACATGAAGTCCTTGCCCATGCCTATGTCCTGAATGTTGTTGCCTAGGTTTTCTTCTAGGGTTTTTATGGTTTTAGGTCTAACATGTAAGTCTTTAATCGATCTTGAATTGATTTTTCTATAAGGTCTAAGGAACGGATCCAGTTTCAGCTTTCTACATATGGCTAGCCAGTTTTCCCAGCAACATTTGTTAAATAGGGAATCCTTTCCCCATTTATTGTTCTTGTCAGGTTCGTCAAAGATCAGATGGTTGTAAATATGCGGCATTATTTGTGAGGGCTCTGTTCTGTTCCATTGGTCTATATCTCTGTTTTGGTACCAGTACCATGCTGTTTTGGTTACTGTTGCCTTGTAGTATAGTTTGAAGTCAGGTAGCGTGATGCCTCCAGCTTTGTTCTTTTGGCTTAGGATTGACTTGGAAATGCGGGCTCTTTTTTGATTCCATATGAATTTTAAAGTAGTTTTTTCCAATTCTGTGAAGAAACTCATTGGTAGCTTGATGGCGATGGCATTGAATCTATAAATTACCTCGGGCAGTATGGCCATTTTCACGATATTGATTCTTCCTGCCCATGAGCATGGAATGTTCTTCCATTTGTTTGTATCCTCTTTTATTTCATTGAGCAGTGGTTTGTAGTTCTCCTTGAAGAGGTCCTTCACATCCCCTGTAAGTTGGATTCCTAGGTATTTTATTCTCTTTGAAGCAATTGTGAATGGGAGTTCACTCATGATTTAGCTCTCGCTTGTCTGTTATTGGTGTATAAGAATGCTTGTGGTGTTTGCACATTGATTTTGTATCCTGAGACTTTGCTGAAGTTGCTTATCAGCTTAAGGAGATTTTGGGCTGAGATGATGGGGTTGTCTAGATATACAATCATGTCATCTGCAAACAGGGACAATTTGACTTCCTCTTTTCCTAATTGAATACCCTTTATTTCCTTCTCCTTCCTGATTGCCCTGGCCAGAACTTCTAACACTATGTTGAATAGGAGTGGTGAGAGAGGGCATCCCTGTCTTGTGCCTGTTTTCACAAGGAATGCTTCCAGTTTTTGTCCATTCAGTATGATATTGCCTGTGGGTTTGTCATAGATAGCTCTTATTATTTTGAGATACATCCCATCAATACCTAATTTATTGAGAGTTTTTAGCATGAAGTGTTGTTGAATTTTGTCAAAGGCCTTTTCTGCATCTATTGAGATAATCATGTGGTATTTGTCGTTGATTCTGTTTATATGCTGGATTACGTTTATTGATTTCCATACGTTGAACCAGCCTTGCGTCCCAGGGATGAAGCCCACTTGATCATGGTGGATAAGCTTTTTGATGTGCTGCTGGATTCGGTTTGCCAGTATTTTACTGAGGAGTTTTGCATCGATATTCATCAAGGATACTGGTCTGAAATTCTCTTTTTTGGTTGTGTCTCTGCCAGGCTCTGGTATCAGGATGATGCTGGCCTCATAAAATGAGTTAGGGAGGATTCCTTCTTTTTCTATTGATTGGAATAGTTTCAAAAGGAATGGTACCAGCTCCTCCTTGAACCTCTGGTAGAATTCGGCTGTGAATCCATCTGGTCCTGGACTTTTTTTGGTCAGTAAGCTATTAATTATTGCCTCAATGTCAGAGCCTATTATTGGTCTATTCAGAGATTCAACTTCTTCCTGGTTTAGTCTTGGGAGGGTGTATGTGTCCAGGAATTTATCCATTCCTTCTAGATTTTCTAGTTTATTTGCATAGAGGTGTTCATAGTATTCTCTGATGCTAGTTTGTATTTCTGTGGGATCAGTGGTGAGATCCCCTTTATCATTTTTTACTGGGTCTATTTGATTCTTCTCTCTTTTCTTCTTCATTAGTCTTGCTAGCAGTCTAACAATTTTGTTGATCTTTTCAAAAAACCAGCTCCTGGATTCATTGATTTTTTGAAGGATTTTTTGCGTCTCTATTTCCTTCAGTTCTGCTCTGATCTTAGTTATTTCTTGCCTTCTGCTAGCTTTTGAATGTGTTTGCTCTTGCTTCTCTAGTTCGTTTAACTGTGATGTTAGGGTGTCAATTTTAGATCTTTCCTGCTTTCTCTTGTGGGCATTTAGTGCTATAAATTTTCCTCTACACACTGCTTTGAATGTGTCCCAGAGATTCTGGTATGTTGTGTCTTTGTTCTCGTTGGTTTCAAAGAACATCTTTATTTCTGCCTTCATTTCGTTATGTACCCAGTAGTCATTCAGGAGCAGGTTGTTCAGTTTCCATATAGTTGAGCAGTTTGGAGTGAGCATCTTAATCCTGAGTTCTAGTTTGATTGCACTGTGGTCTGAGAGACAGTTAGTTATAATTTCTGTTCTTTTGCATTTGCTGAGGAGTCCTTTACTTCCAACTATGTGGTCAATTTTGGCATAGGTGTGGTGTGGTGCTGAAAAGAATGTATATTCTGTTGATTTGGGGTGGAGAGTTCTGTAGATGTCTATTAGGTCCGCTTGGTGCAGAGCTGAGTTCAATTCCTGGGTATCCTTGTTAACTTTCTGTCTCATTGATCTGTCTAATATTGACAGTGGGGTGCTAAAGTCTCCCATTATTATTGTGTAGGAGTCTAAGTCTCTTTGTAGGTCTCTAAGGACTTGCTTTATGAATCTGGGTGCTCCTGTATTGGGTGCATATATATTTAGGATAGTTAGTTCTTCTTGTTGAATTGATCCCTTTACCATTATGTAATGGCCTTCTTTGTCTCTTTTGATCTTTGTTGGTTTAAAGTCTGTTTTATCAGAGACTAGGATTGCAACCCCTGCCTTTTTTTGTTTTTCATTTGCTTGGTAGATCTTCCTCCGTCCCTTTATTTTGTGCCTATGTGTGTCTCTGCACGTCAGATGTGTTTCCTGAATACAGCACACGGATGGCTCTTGACTCTTTATCCAGTTTGCCAGTCTGTCTTTTAATTGGAGCATTTAGCACATTTACAGTTAAGGTTAATATTGTTATGTGTGAATTTGATCCTGTCATTATGATGTTAGCTGGTTATTTTGCTTGTTAGTTCATGCAGTGTCTTCCTAGCCTCGATGGTCTTTACAATTTGGCATGCTTTTGCACTGGCTGGTGCAGGTTGTTCCTTTCCATGTTTAGTGCTTCCCTCAGGAGCTCTTTTAGGGCAGGCCTGGTGGTGACAAAGTCTCTCGGCATTTGCTTGTCTATAAAGGATTTTATTTCTCCTTCACTTATGAAGCTCAGTTTGGCTGGATATGAAATTCTGGGTTGAAAATTCTTTTCTTTAAGAATGTTGAATATTGGCCCCCACTCTCTTCTGGCTTGTAGAATTTCTGCCGAGAGATCAGATGTTATTCTGATGGGCTTCCCTTTGTGGGTAACCTGACCTTTCTCTCTGGCTGCCCTTAACATTTTTTCCTTCATTTCAACTTTGGTGAATCTGACAATTATGTGTCTTGGAGCTGCTTTTCTCAAGGAGTGTCTTTGTGGCATTCTCTGTATTTCCTGAATTTGAATGTTGGCCTGCCTTGCTACATTGGGGAAGTTCTCCTGGATAATATTCTACAGAGTGTTTTCCAACTTGGTTCCATTCTCCCCGTCACTTTCAGGTACACCAATCAGACGTAGATTTGGTCTTTTCACATAGTCCCATATTTCTTGGAGGCTTTGTTCATTTCTTTTTATTCCTTTTTCTCTAAACTTCTCTTCTTGCTTCATTTCATTCATTTGATCTTCCATCACTGATACCCTTTCTTCCAGTTGATCGAATCGGCTACTGAGGCTTGTGCATTCGTCACGTAGTTCTCGTGCCGTGGTTTTCGGCTCCATCAGGTCCTTTAAGGACTTCTCTGCATTGGTTATTCTAGTTAGCCATTCATCTAATTTTTTTTCAGGGTTTTTAATTTCTTTGCCATGGGTTCGAACTTCCTCCTTTAGCTCGGAGTAGTTTGATCATCTGAAGACTTCTTCTCTCACCTCGTCAAAGTCATTCTCCATCCAGCTTTGTTCCATTGCTGGTGAGGAGCTGCGTTCCTTTGGAGGACGAGAGGCGCTCTGATTTTTAGAGTTTCCAGTTTTTCTGCTGTTTTTTCCCCATCTTTGTGGTTTTATCTACCTTTGGTCTTTGATGATGGTGACGTACAGATGGGGTTTTGGTGTGGATGTCCTTTCTGTTTGTTAGTTTTCCTTCTAACAGTCAGGACCCTCAGCAACAATTAAAATAAGAGCTATTATATATCTTTATATCAGGGAAATATAAAATATATATTTTAATAAAAATTAGAGATACCATTTAATGTATTTGATATAAATCATGCAGTATACTAAAGGCAATGTTTGCAATTCATGTAACAATGCTGTAATCATTCCCACTTTATATATGAGAAAGCTGATCACACCAGACATTTAAGATTTCTAAAAGCATGGGCTCTACCACCATAATATAGGCATTTCTCAGAAATATTGCAGATTCAGTTCCAGACTTCTCCATTAAAGCAAATATTGCAATAGAGAAAATCATACAATTGTTGGTTTTCCAGAACATATAGAAATTATGTTAATAATGTATTGCAGTCTATTGAGTGTGCCAGAGCATCATGTCTACAAAACAATATGCAAACCTTAATTTCAAAATACTTAATTGCTAAAAAATGCTAACAATCATCTGAGCCTGCAGGGAGTAATAATCTTTTTGCTGGTTGAGTGTTTTGCTTCCATGTTGATGGCTGCTGACAGGTCAGTGTAGTGTTTGCTAAAGGTTGGAGTCGTTTTCGCAATTTGTTAATTTAAGAAAATAATCAAGTTTGCTGCATCAATTGACTTTTCCTTTCATAAAATATTTCTTGTAGTATGTGATGCTATTGGATAGCATTTTACCCAAAGTATAACTTTCAAAATTTGGGTCAATCTTTTCAAATTCTGCTGCTGCTTTATCAATGAAGTTTATGGAATATTATAAATCCTTTGCTGTGAACATTGTTGTGAATATTGCTTCAACAATGTTCTTAGCCTCTTCACCAGGCGTACATGCCATTTTTAAAAACCACTTTTTTTGCTCATCCATAAGAAGCAACTCATCTGTTCATGTTTTATCACGAGGTTGCTGCAATCCAGTCATGTCTTCATGCTTTACTTCTAATTCGAGTTTTCTTGCTATTTCTACCATATCTGCAGTTACTTTCTCCACTGAAGTCTTGAGCCCCTAAAAGTCCATGAGAGATGGAATCAACTTCTCCCAAACTTCTGTTAATGTTGATATTTTGACCTCCTCTTACGAATCCCAAATATTTTCACTGGAATCTTGAATGGTGAATCCTTTCAAGAAGGTTTTCAGTTTACTTTAGTTTACTTTGCCCAGATTTTTCAAAGGAATGACTATCTATGGCAGCTATAGTTTTACAAAATGTATTTTTAAAATAAGACTTGAAAGTCAAAATTACTCCTTGATCCATGGGCTGCAGAATGGATCTTGTGTTAGCAGGTATAAATATAACATTAATCTCCCTGTACATTTCCATCAGAGCTCTTGGGTGACCAAGAATATTATCAACGAGAAGTAATATTTTGAAATATTTTTTTCTGAGAAGTAGGTGCTGACAATGACCTTAAAGTATTCAGTAAATCATGCTGTAAACAAATGTGCTGTCATCTAAGCTTTGTTGTTCCATTTATAGAACATAGCCAGAGAAAAATTTAGCATAATATTTGAGACACCTAAGATTTCTGAAATGGTAAATGAGCATTGACTTTAACTTAAGCCATGAGCTGCATTAGCCCCTAGCAAGAGTCAGCCTGTCCTCTGAAGCTTTGAAGCCAGACATTGACTTCTCTCTAACTATAAAAGTCCTAGGGAGGATCTTCTTCCAATATGAGGCTGTTTTGTATACATTGAAAATCTGTTGTCATTGTAGCTACCTTCATTAGTGATCTTAGCTAGATCTTCTTGGATAACCTGCTGCAGCAGCTGCATTAGCAATTGCTGCTTTACCATATACTTTTTCGTTACAGAGATGGCTTCTTTCCTTAAACCTCATGAACCAATTTCTGCTACCTTCAAACTTTTCATCTGCAGCTTCCTCACCTTTCTCAATCTTCATAGATTGAAGAGATAAGTCCTTGTTCTGGATTTGGCTTTGGCTGAAAGGAATGTTGTGGCTGATTTGATCTAGGCAGACCACTAAAACTTTCTCCATATCGACATTGAAGCTGTTTCACTTTCTTATCATTTACGTGTTTACTGGAGTAGCACATTTACTTTTCTTCAAGAACTTTTCCTTTGCATTTACAATGTTGCTAACTGGCACAAGAGGCCTGGCTTTCAACCTATTGCCTTTTGACCTGCCTTCCTCACTAAACTTAATGATTTATCGTTTTTGATTTAAAGTGAGAGTTGTGCAACTCTTTCTTCCACTTGGACACTTAGAGGCCACTGAAGGGTTATTAATTTGCCTAATTTCAACATTAGTATGTCTGAGGGAAAAATGAGGCCTGAGGAGAGGGAGACAGAATAATGTCTGGTTGGGGGCAGCAAAACATGTATGACATTTATCGATTAAATTTGCCATCTTATGTGGATGTGGTTCATGACACCCCAAAACAATTACATTAGTAACATCAAAGGTCATTGATAACAGATAACCAAAACTAATATAAAAATAATGAAAATTTTGAAATAGTTTAAGAATTACCAAAATGTGACACAGATACACAAAGTGAGCACATGCTGCTAGAAACATTTTACCAATACACTTACTTGATTCAGGATTGCCAAGAACCCTACATTTATGAAACATAAAATAGCTGTGAAGTACAATAAAGTGAAGCATAATAAAAGAAAATATACCTGTATTTGTGTCTAGGCTCCACAAGTTACTAGCTGTGATTTTAGAACAATTATTTTTAATTTTTATAGACTTAAATTTCCTTATCTGTAAAATAGGCATTTTGTTACCCAGCCCAGAGTTGTTTAGAAGATTAAATTATTTACCTAGTAATTGCTTATAATAGCATCTGCCTCAGACAGAACATTAATAAATGTAAACTCTTGGTGGTAAAATTTGAGATTCAATCACAGTTCCATACAATGCCAAATTCTTGTACTTAACCACTTGCTATTACGTTTCTTCTTTTATAAGCTCTGATGCTGGTTAGTTTTAAATTTTATTGACATTGTGAAAAGTATCTGAATTTTAACAATTCAACTTTTAAACTAGTTATTTCTCATATTTAGAAACTACATGTATTTTTCAATTAGCAAACTTCTTGGATTCTATTACTATAATAGTTTTATTATAGAATTTCTGAAATTTCTTTCACAAGACAAAAACAATTAATCTTCTTTCTTCCAATTCTTACAAGTCTTATTTCTTTCTCCTAGATATTTAAATAACTAAATTTTCAGAATACTCTGAGATATGGTACTTAATAGAAATTTTTTTGTTCCTGATTTTAATTAAGATGACTCAAATTTTTTCTTGAGTATGATGCTTATTCTTATTCTCAAATAGGTATTTTAATCACATCTTTATGCCTTATTTAAAAAGTGTATATTTAACTTTTTTCATACAAATAATCAAAAATGATGTTGAAATTTATGTTACTTCTTACACATTTTGAGCATTAAGGTAATCACCTGGATTTTTTTTGACTTAAATAAAAAGTCAAATTTTAAAGTTTTTAAATGTTATTGTATTGAATCAAACTTGTGTGCTATTTGTCTTACTATCACCATCCAGCAAACACAGAACACACATATTAAAATAATAATTGGTAATAGTAATTAATTATGATCACTAATAAATATTGAATCGTTTACCTTGCCCAGGCATTCTCCTAAGTTTTTTATACTCATTTTGTTAATATTTAAAATAATTCTATCAATTTAGGACTATTTTAATTCTTATTTTACACCTGAGTAAACAAAAGCTCTGGCAGTTAACAATCTTGCACAACCTCAGCCACCTAGCAAATAGCACAGATGGAATTTGAGCCTAGTCATATAATACTAGAGTTTAAAAATTTTAATGCATC
Source organism: Pan troglodytes (assembly GCF_028858775.2). Taxonomy (NCBI): domain Eukaryota; kingdom Metazoa; phylum Chordata; class Mammalia; order Primates; family Hominidae; genus Pan; species Pan troglodytes. The sequence continues at coordinate 124,759,224 of NC_072404.2, read as the reverse complement.
ATTCTACTTAACTTTCATTGTTCAAGAAACACTGAACTAAGCTGTCACCCTCAAAATGGCAAGTTCCAAATCTCCTTGCAAAGTGTTTCCCAGTATGTCTGTATGTCCAAGAAGCTATCAGACGTGTGCTCTCCAATGTCTCTGGCTGTGTCAGTTACAGTGCAGTCTCTTCTCTATCTCATTTCTATGCCTTGCTAACGAAATGATTAGAGAAAAACTAGAGATTTCAGTTAAACTCAGCAGATTGAACACACATGTGTATCTGTAACTCTTTCTGGATAGGAGATGTCAACACATTTTTGGAAACTGAAACAGAAAAAGCAGTAACTGGTTCAGCAAACCAGAAAAATGCAGAAATTTAAGTACTATGGTAAGCAGCAGTCAGGTATGGTGTGTGTGGGGTATGTGCATTGGGAAAGGGTGTAAAACTAAAGCTAGAAGACTGGATTGACACAGATTACCCAAGGCTTTACCAAAGAAATTATACAGATGACAGAGAAGAACATTAAGACTCAATAACTTTAGTCATTAGTGAAATGCTAGCTTTAAGCACAAAAGATGACACTTTATGCTTACTGTGATGGCTAAACAAACAGCTGACAATATCAAGAGCTGGTGAAGAAAGGGAAGAACTGGAATTGTCCTACATTGCTGGTGAGAATGCAAAATGGTACAGCCACTTTGGAAAACAGTTTGACAGTTTCTTATGGAGTTAAATATACACTTGCCATGTAATCCAGCAATCCCACTCCAGATATTGCCCGGGAGAAATGCAAAGTTATGTCCTTAGAAGCTTTATTCATCATCACCAAATCTGGAAGCAATCCAAGTATTCTCTAACTGCTGACTAATATATCCAAACTAATGGAATTCTAGTAGCAACATAAAACATGCAATAACATGGGTGAATCAGAATCATATGTAGCTACTGAATGAGTCCATTTATATGACATTCTGGGAAAGGCAAAATTTTTGGAACAAAAAACAAATCAATTGTTGCCAGGGTTTGGTGGTATAAAAGGGTAAGTATGAAGGAATTTTGGCGGTAATAATGACATTCCGTTTCTTGACTAGCATGGCACTTAACACAATTGTATTCACTTGTCTGAAATTGTGAAACTATATATGTGAAAAGAAGTGAGTTTTGCTTAATGCAAACACGAATGTTAACAAATTTCATAAAAGCCCTAATGATTAAAATGCATTTTAAGAAAAAACAGAAAATACAATTTCTTGCTTTTCCAAACTAGATCAAGTTCCAAACTAAGTTAGTGATAAGGGAAATACAAGGTCAAGTTCACTAGCATTCCTGCAGCTATTAATACTTCACTGGCACATATATCATTGAGACGAATTTGTATTAATGACACTTGAACAGATAAACATTCTGTTTCTCTCCCATGGGCTTGCAAAGCTGTCAAACTTTCTGGACAGACATGTAAAGGATTTCACACCTACTATAGAAATAATTTGCAAATATCACAGTACCTGCAAACAAACTGCACAGTACAAACCAGTGACTTCAAGCAAGGAGGAAAAAAAAAAAAAAAAAGACCTTGGAATTCCAGACACCATAGTTTGTCTCTGACACTAATAGCTAATATTTAATGAGATTATCTAATCTAACAGGCACTTTCTTAAAACAATTCCCAGGAGGTAGGTGTATTATTATGTTCCCTGTGTTACAGGTGAGAAAATTGAGTCTCAGAAAATGTAATAAATTGTTGAAGGTCACAAGAGGATTGTGGGAGTTTTTTCCTGACTCCCAGTATCTCCACTCTTAACCACATGGCTATACTTATATTTAAGAGAAAGTTTGGGGATGGAAAAAAAGAGTCCTTAAAACATATACTAGATTCTGGATATTAGTCCTTTGTCAGATGCATAGTTTGTGAAAATTTTCTCCCACTCTGTGAGTTGTCTGTTTACTCTGCTGGCTGTTCCTTTTGCTGTGCAAAACTCTTTAATTAAGTCCCAACTACTTATCTTTAATTTATTGCATTCACTTTTGGGTTTTTGGTCATGAAATCCTTGACTAAGCCAATGTCTAGAAGGGATTTTCTGATGTTACCTTATAGAATTTTTATAGTTTCAGGTATTAGATTGAAGTTCTTGATCTATCTTGAGTAGATTTTTATATAAGGTGAGAGATGAGGATCCAATTTCATTCTCCTACATGTGGCTTGCCAGTTATCCCAGCACTATTTGTTGAATAGGGTGTCTTTTCCCCATTTTATGTTTTTGTTGGCTTTGTCAAAGATCAATTAGCTATAAGTATTTGGGTTTGTTTCTGAGTTATCTATTCTGTTCAATTGCTCCATGTGCCTATTTTTATAACAGTAACATGTTGTTTTGGTGACTGTGGCCTTATAGTATAGTTTGAATCAGGTAATGTGATGCTTCCAGATTTGTTCTTTTTGCTTAATCTTGTTTTGGCTCTGTGGGCTCTTTTTTGTTTCCATATAAATTTTCGGATTTTTTTTCTAGTTCTGTGAAGAATTATGATGATATTTTGATGGAAATTGCATTGAATTTGTAGATCGTTTTTGGCAGTATGGTCATTGTATTAGTCTGTTTTCATGCTACTGATGAAGACATACACAAGACTGGGCAATTTACAAAAGAAATAGGTTTAATTGGACTTACAGTTCTAAGTGGCTGGGGAAGCCTCAGAATCATGGTGGAAGGCAAGGAGGAGCAAATCACATCTTACATGAATGTAAGCAGACAAAGAGAGAAAGCTTGTGCAGGGGAACTCCTCTTTTTAAAACTATCAGATCTCCTGAGACTTATTCACTATCATGAGAACAGCATGGAAAACACTTTCCCCATGATACAATTACCTCCAACTAAGTCCCTCCCACAACATGTGAGAATTATAGGAGCTACAAGATGAGATTTGGGTGAGGACACAGAGCCAAAGACTATCAGTCATTTTCATTTTCACAATATTGATTCTACCATTCCATGAGCATGGAGTGTATTTCCATTTGTTTGTGTCATCTATGATTTCTTTCTGCAGTGTTTTGTAGTTTTCCTTGTAGAGGTCTCTCACCTCCTTGGTTAGATATATTCCTAAGTATTTTAATTTTTTGCAGCTATAGTTAAAGGGGTTGAGTTCTTGATTTGGTTCTCAGTTTGGCTGCTGTTGGTGTATAGGAGATCTACTGATTTGTGTACCCATGAAAAAGTGGGCTAAGGACATGAATAGACAATCCTCAAAAGAAGATATACAAATGGCCGACAAACATATGAAAAAATGCTCAACATCACTAATGATCAGGGAAATGCAAATCAAAACCACAATGTCATACCCCACCTTACTCCTGCAAGAATGGCCATAATCAAAAAAATAAAAAAATAACAGATATTGGCATGGATGCAATGAACAGGGAACAGTTCTACACTGCTGGTGGGAATGTAAACTAGCACAACCACTATGAAAAACAGTGTGGAGTTTCCTTAAAGAACTAAAAATAGAACTGCCATTTGATCCAACAATCCCACTACTGGGTATCTACCCAGAGGAAAAGAAGTCATTATTAAAAAAAGATACTTGCACACGCATGTTTATAGTAGCACAATTCACAATTGCAAAAATGTGGAACCAACCCAAATGCCTCTCAATCAACGAGTAGATAAAGAAACTGTGGTATACATATATAATGGAACACTACTCAGCCATAAAAAGGAATAAATTAATGGCATTTTTAGAAATCTGAATGAGATTGTAGACTATTATTCTAAGTGAAGTAACTCAGAAATGGAAAACCAAACATCGTATGTTCTCACCCGTAACTGGGAGCTAAGCTATGAGGATCCAAAGGCATAAGAATGACATTAAGGAATTTGGGTACTCGGGGGAAAGGGTGGGAAGGGAGTGAGGGATAAAAGGCTACAAATTGGGTGCAGTGTATACTACTCAGGTGATGGATGTGCCAAAATCTCACAAATCACCACTAAAAAACTTACTAATGTAACCAAACACCACCTGTTCCACTATAACCTATGGGGGAAAAAAAAGCATACTAGGCTGTCGATAATTTTCCCCTTGTCCATCTTTTCCATGTAAATAAAAGGCACCATCATGCCCCCATCCACCCTGTTGTTTGAGCCAAAGACTTAGGGAATCACACATGATTCTTTTCTTTACATTCATATCCTCCAGTAAATGAACCAGTTTCTCATACAGGTTTTATCTCCAAAATACATATTGAATGTTTACTTCTCTCTGACTTATCTTTGCTAGAGTATCTGGGCCAAGATACTATTATCAGTCCCCCAAAAAGCTGCAAGTACTTCTTAGTTGGTCTTCCTGAGTCCACTGCTACCTCCTACAATCCACTGACCAAAAAATGTGAGTAAAATCACATTACTTATTTGGTCAAAACACTCCAGTGGCTTCCCACTGCATTTATTCTAAAATCAAAGATTCTGGACCTACAAGGTCCTTCCATGAGGTTGCCTTGTCTCCCTATCCAACATCTCAGCACATGATTCCCTGTGTACTGCTCTAATTATACTGCAGGTAAATTGCTTTTATTTCTATAACCTGAACATTTCTTGCCTTCGAACTTTTTCTTTTGTTGTTCTTGCTTTGTTTTTTGTTTGTTTGTCTTAACTACTTTTTCTCTGTTATTTTAATGGCTATATTTCTTCTCATATTTCATTTGAAATGCAACGTCTCTCTTCTAAGACGCCTTCTGTGCCCTCGGTAGCAGCAAATGTACCACTCCCATTAGTTACTACCTCGGTTCCTATCTGCTTCTTTTATAAAAATAAACAGAGTTTATATTTGTTTCCACTTATATGTCTGTCCATTTTTCATACTGCAATGTCAGCATTAGAAATGAAAGAATCAGGTCTGTCATATACAGCAGTGATAACCCTGGGCCCAGCAGTTCTTAGCTCAGATGGATACCAATAAAAACTAGTTAAGTAGATAAATAAAGCTTTAATTTTCCATTTTGTCTCCTAGAATGCTTCAATCATATTATTCCAGGACTTCCCCACCCACAATTAATGGTTTCAGAAACTATATCAGGGATAAACCAAGTAAATAATCTATATTCCCACATTGTTCTATGACAATAGAAGAATACATGATCTTTTTATCTTGACCCACTGTCATATCTGTTAAGTTCAGCTGCTTCCTTAGATCTATGTGGAGCTGTGGAGAGCTCAAAGGTCAGGCTAACAGGATAAATAGTAAGTGTATCCTCTTTTACTATGGAATAAAGCTTTCAGATTGCTCTTGTAAGGAGCCAGTTTAAACTTGAACATTATTGAATTAAATGCTTTAAAATATAATTTAAATATAAAATCACACTTAGTATTTTAACTGTGACTTCCTTCTGATTTAAATAAAAGATTCCCATTCAAGACAAGAGGAAGGTGGTTGTGGCAGGGAGGGTGATACATACAAATGTGTAAATATACAGCAATGTAGATTTTTAATGTGATTTTCTGCTTTGCAATGATGCTAATGTTTTATTGTTTTAGATTTTATTTTAAATGATCCTTGAAGTGTATAAGTGCCACATTAAGAACTTTATGCCTTGAGTGGTTGTTACAACAGAAGTAGAAATAAATTTCTCAAGATATTTCAGAAGCCCCTCCAGCTTTTACTCTATTACTGTTACTAATATACTACTTAGAATAGTTTTACTACTCAGCTGGGAGTATAAGGAAATTGAAAACAATATGCATGCCTTATGTGCTAAGTGAACTGCAATAAACCATGCTACAAATCCTGACCACTCTAGTAAATCAGATGGTAATGGGTTTTCCTATTTATTAACATTGTAAAATTGCCTCTAAAAGGTCATCTCAATCTGAGGAATTGGAGATAACTTTTGCTCCCTTTTTCCATCATAGAAAAATACTATAGAAAAAACTATTTATTTCTCAAGTACAAAAACTGAACATTGCCAGGACCACTAAGTGGGTTCCTCTTATTATATTGTCTCTGAATCCATGCATCAAATACAATTATATTAATTATTTTGAAATTATGAATATGTATACTTCAGAGCTATTTGTAGGGCTGTATTGGACAATTGTTCACATTGATACTAAAGTTCAAGACATTTATTTGTTTTGTTCTGGTTTTTCACATTGTTGGTTGTTGCAGCTTTTCAGAAAACCTATTTAGATTCACACAGAGAAAAGCAGGTATCAACAGCCTAGATTTTAACCATATTTCTGGCTAGCTAGTTAATAAAATAATTCTACTGATTAGAAGGGGATATAGTAAATAGAAATTTTTCAAAGAATCAGTTATGGAAAAAATAATTCAAAACTATTGTCCTCTACCGATCAGTCTGCAAGTAGACACAGAGCTCTAATTAAAAATTCTGATTACTGCAATATTAAAATATAAAATTTAAGTTGCAAAATGTCTGAGATTACATAAACATATGCATATTTTGTTCAGTTGAGAAGACATTTAATTTTAAAATAGCTATTAATGTGTTCCTACAGAGATAGGGTTTTAATAAAATTAGATCTTATTGATGCAAACATTGATGGGAAACTCTAACACATTTTTACGAGTTTTGGACACATATTCCTTTTTACCGTAATCATAGATAACAATTTACAAAGATTTAAATTCTAACATTCCACAATGTTACTACACCTTTCCATTCTTCCACTTATTGATATCCCCTATCCCACTCAAACTTCTTTTTGAAATCTTCCCATGCTTTCATCTCCAGCCTTTCTTTCTCAATTCAACAACCTCCAAGATTTACTTATTCCCTATTTACCTGCTATCCTAAGGCTTGTAATTCCAACCACTGTCTTCCCTTTAGTTAAGATTCCTGAATCAGTTTTCTTTTCTGGCTACTCCAATTCTAATCCATTCTCACAATCTTCTTCCCTTTTGGTGACTAATATCTGTTGGAGGAAATCACATGAACTTCAGTATTAGTGAAGCTGAAGACCCGTAATATTTAATATCAGCTACACACTCCAACCAAGAGTATGTTTATTCATTCATTTATTTATTAACTCATCATTCGGTTCTTTGGTCAATGCCTTTTTATTGAATCACACAATAGACTAGACACTGCTTATATTATGGTGGAGAAAATAAAGTCCCTGCTTCCAGATATATCTATTCTTCAGGCAAATATATAATAATTTCAGGAACTGGTAAGTTCTAAATAGAAAAATTACGTAGAATAAGCAGACAGCCAACGGGTTGAGTTTTAGAGAAGGAATCTCTAACAATGTGATATCATACTGAGATCTTAAGGAAGTAAGAGAGGCATGTGTAAATATTGGGGAAGAGTTTTCCAGGCAACAGTAAATTTCTCTACTTCCTCAGTGTAATTGCATTCAAAAAGTCTTCAGTGAGCATAATGATTAGGAGCAGAGGCTCTTGAGTCCCGCTTCCTGAATTTGAATGCCACTACATAACTTTCAAATTGTATACCCTTTACTAAAATGCTTTTAATTGGGAGGCCATTCTGAGATGGCTCCAGTATTTTAGCTTCCTATGTAAGCAAGCAGAAGCCCAATCTAAACAATAAAATGAAATTAGAGATTTCACAAATCAGAAATCTCCAAATTTTAACTAAGATCTTTCCACTCTTATTAATCAAATATCTTTTGTTTATTTCACTTCTGCCTTTAGCCTATAAAATCTCTGTCCACACAGTCTCAGTGAAGCTCTCTGAACCTCTTCTCGTTTTCAAAGCTGCCCAATTCATGAATCATTTAAATGCTCAAATAAACTCTGTTAAATTTACTTTGTCTAAAGTTTTTGTTTTAATACCTTGAAGAAGTTAATTAACTTCTATTTTCTCTGTAAAATTTCAGTAATACTTATCCCTATCTCTGGGAGAGGATAGAAGTTGTGAAGATTAAATGAATAAACATGTGTAAAGGATTTAGACAGGTCTCAGAAATGAAGCAAGCACTCAATATATTTTAGTTTTAAATCCATTGGAGATGATTCATTTGATCAAATTTTACTTTTCTATAGGTCTTATCTCCTTCCTTTACTTCCTTAATAACAGTGTTTTGTGGCTTTCTTCCAGTCTCTTTTTATCTTACTATGCAATTTTTCCCCCCACAATTTGTGAACAAATAATTCTCAGGCCAAATGTTCCTACTTTATTACTTTAGTTTACATATACTTTTATTACTTTAATTTACACATACATCCAAAAAACTTCATTACCTCAGTGTTCTTCTCTATCTGTCCTCACAGGATAAGTAGTTTTATTCAGTGCTGATCCCATGGTTATATGCATATTGTTCACATGCTAATGACCCTCAAATTTGCATCTATCACTCAGACCACTCACCCTGAACCACAGACTGCAATATTCAACTGCTAATTAAACATCTCCACTTGAACCTTCATTTAAGAGGCATCACAACCCTAATATGGCTGAAACTTTTACTAATCTCCAACCTCATCCTTCAATCTGCTCTGAAGTTGAAGCCTTCCCTATCCCAGTTTATTAAACCATCATTTTTACTTAAGACAAAACTCCTGACATCACCCTTGAGTCTTCCCTTTTTTCACACTTCACACCCAAACATTAGCAAAGCTCCTTCACTTTATGTCCAAAAATAGAAAAAAATTTCGCCCAACTCTCTGTTGATGTAATCAATGACCTGGACCCTCCTAGGGACTACTTTGCCTCCATCATTAATTCCCAACAGAACACAAGTTTTTCAAGTGACAATAAAAATAATTTCTTTAAATCAGAAATGATATTGTAACTATTTTCTGCTTAAGAGAACTTTCAAAGGGCTCTCCACTACCACCAAAATAAAATCTAAATTTTTACTATGGTCCAGAAGGGCTATTGCATTTGACCCCTAACTAATATCCATGCTTGTTGTTCCCCCATCCGCTGGGTCCAGGCACACTGTTTTTTTTTGTTTTGTTTTGTTTTGTTTGTTTTGAGACGGAGTCTCACTCTGTCACCCAGGCTGGAGTGCAGTGGCACGATCTCGGCTCACTGCAACCTCCTCCTTCCGGGTTCACACCATTCTCCTGCTTCAGCCCAAGGAGTAGCTGGGACTACAGGCGCCCACCACCACGCCCAGTTAATTTTTTGTATTTTTAGTAGAGACAGGGTTTCACCGACACACTGTTTTTTATTTTGCCCTTTGAAAACATGAAATCTATTTTTATCTTAAGGCCTTTTTACTTGTCATTTATTCTACTAGGAATGTTCTTTTCCTGCAGTTTACATGACTGCATCCTTCTATTATGTAAGTCCCTAATCAAGTGAAGACAGTCGTCTCCATGGCAAGCATGCACACAGGAGAATGCCACGTTATGGCAGTAATTAACAGCATGAGTTCTGTCCACATCTCCTGAACATAAATTTTAATTATGTCATTTACTTATATAAAAACAAATACAAATTAAAAATAAGAGACTGAATTTTCCTGATGGCATATAAGGGATGAAACCTTTTCATTTTCTTTGAGAATTTTATTTAGAAAACTTGTAATTGTACGTTCTCTTTTTGCCTCTTTAAAATACATGTAAATATTTTCAAAGTCAAAGAAACCTCTTGCCAGCCTTACAATCCAGAAATGTCATTTTCTAGAACCTGGAAACCATCTCTTTGATATGCAATCATATCAAAGGAAGATAGCATCTGTATCTCCCAGTTTTGGTGGGAGAGTGGGAGACTAACTCTCGTGACTTCCTCACTCCCAGTTGGAAAACTACCTCCTGTCATAAAGATATGGGAACCTTATTGCTCCTTTGGATAAAGACAATTAGCTCACATAGATGGCCACCACAATTACCAGGTGAATTGAAAATGAACTGTGTGTGACAAATGGTACTGACAAGTTTTCTTACATGAAGATTAGTTTATTCTGAGAACATGTATGTAATAGGTTCAATCTGTTTGACTATATGTAAAGGTTGGATTTCTTTCTGTCTTTGTAATCTCTTAGAAGATTACTTGTGAGGGGCATGATATTCTGATTTAATGCTTATTCGATAATAAAACTCTTCCCTTTCTCTTTTAACTTTGTGCACAGGTTTTCTAGGCTGGCAGGAGATTTTATTTTTAATTATATTTCCAACACTTACTAGCTGTGCACTAGCAAGTTATGTAACATTTCATTTTCCTCATATGAACAATTGGTACTAATAAAACTCTTAAGTTTTTTTAGAGAGACAAATGAATTAAACCATTAAAAAATAGTACTTGGTACACTGAAACTGTTTGATAGTTATTAAGTGTGATTATTATAACAGTTGTATTAGTCTGTTCTCATGCTGCTAATAAAGACATACCTGAGATGGGTCATTTATAAACGAAAGAGGTTTAATTGACTCAAAGTTTGCATGGCTGGGGAGGCCTCAGGAAACTTACAATCATGGTGGGAGGGGAAGCAAACATGTCCTTCTTCACATGGTGGCAGGAGAGAGAAGAATGAGAGCCAAGCAAAGGGAGAAGCCCCTTATAAAAACATCAGATCTCATAAGAACTTACTATCACTAGAATAGCAGGGGAAAACTGCCCCATGATTCAATTACCTCTCAATATGTCCCTCCCATAACACATGGGGATTATGGGAGCTACAATTTAAGATGAGATTTGGGTGGGGACAAAGCTGAATCATATCAACAGCATAATACAATCCCTAGTAATTCTGGAAATCATCTTTATTCACTTTAATCTTCATCAGTTTATTATATCTCCTTCCTTAACAAACCTCTGCCTATTTCTTTATCTCTATAATTCAAGTGCCTATTCATAAGCATTAATAAATATTTGCTTACTGACTAAGTAAACTTGGAGAAACAAAGTAGAAGATGACAACCACCATGGAAAAGGAACCATTTCCTCTTCTTTCCTCTTCACAATATGTTAGAGCCCATAAAATTATCTATATAAAAATATGCATTAGTGGTCTTTTATTTTTAAAAATCCTTACAGTTTTAAGAGCTTCTAAAATGCATTTCATTGGTTCATCAATATTAAAAGTATATTTATTGTATTTGGTTTCAAAAGAAAAAAGTTGTAATATAGTTTAAACAATATTTCTGAAAGTGTTTCAGCTCTTAAGAGAATGCTTCATTTATCCAGAAAATTCACCTATATGGAAAAATTTCTTACTTCAAATAAAAACAGATAAATCGGATGTTAGGTGTTTTATTTTCATGCATTTTGTCCTTACTTATGGGCATACACATGTATATGCAGGTTAAATGTGCATGTTTGCATTCATTTATAGATGCTTACTAGTAATCACTGATTTTTAAACACAAGCAATTGGCTATGCATTACAAGGCAGAATAAGGTTAAAATTCTACTCACATTACAGTGATATAGTCTATACAGTTTAATGAAAATGCAAATAAGCTAGCAACTTAGATGAATAATACATGCCTTTATACACTGCATGTACTAAAAAAAAATCCCTCAGATTAATGAGTTATAAATTTTAGCTCAATTCCAGTATTTTATGGTACAGTATATACTTTATGGGATAATTTTATATATAATAAAAATTGGTTATTGTCTCAAACCAGTTAAAAGGCCCGATTTATAAACAAAATATTAACATAAAATAATTATTGTTAGTAGCTGTTTCAGAACACTTTATATATTTGTTGCATTATTTACATAAGATAATTTTGACACAGTCTCACTACTAGCATAGAAACCCAACTACAACAAATTCATATTTCTCTTCAAATGGGTCTTTTCTCCTCAGTCAAATTCATAGTTCATAGGTTTCAATTTTCAAACATGTATTTTTATTATGGGTGAAAATAGAGAAAGAGAGGTAGTTAGTCAAAATAAATTTCTAAAAACATAACTGAAAAATTCCTTGACTTAAATATTACAATTAGCTTTTGCTTTCATATAAGCCCTTGACAATTTATAATATTATAACATTTCCTTTACAATAGCTTCCTTAGTTGAGGTAAGTCAATGTCTACCCTCTTTTAGATAAGAGATACATGTTAAATAACCTCAAACATTACCTATTTAGTGTTGCTCTAAACTTCCTATAAGATGATTTTCCTTTAAGAAGTATGTAAATGTCTCTTACAATAGTGCCTATGTCTAACAGTAGCAGTTGTTGTCATAATCTTATGCCAAGATTATGGTGTGCTAAATATGTTTTATGTTACCTGCCTGCTCATAGCTACTTCAAGAGGAAGTATGCAACCCACATTCCTTGCTAAAAGGTATGGCCTTCATTGTCATATTTTTTAATATATGGACATAACTGCATCCTCTACCACTGCTATTTGGGGCAGGGTTTGGTCCTGTCCGAAAAGGCTAAGTTTGAAAAGATGAGGGAACATTATCGGATTTAGTCTCATTAATCTGGACTGAGAGAAAACAAATGAGATGATTGGCAATGGGAGTCAGTGTTAAGTGTGTCTAGATGGTAGATTGACAGTCATGGTGAGCCAAAGTCATAGAGTCATAGAGTCAAAGTCATTGAAGGCATAGAGAACAGAAAGTATACGTAAGCAGAGGAAAAAACGTTAACTATGAAGAGCTCGTGTGGTATATACCTGAGACATGTCCAGGGTAGGGTGCCAATGCTGAGATTTCTATGGCTGAGTTCCTAGCACAGCTGAGAGTTTAGCATTAATATCCTATCTAAGCATCATTAGATTTGGCCCTATTAAGTCCCCCCTTCTTGGATTTCCATTATTTTTTATTTTTCTCCTTACAATAAATAAAACCTTTATAAACCTGGTATCATTAGTCCTCTATCCTCAAGAACAAAGAAAACCTAAGATATGTGGTTAATGTAACATTTTAGCTCACAGTAAAATGCTGCCTTTCAAGCAAATGTACTTTCAGGAATCTTCATTTGAAACTTATCATTGCCCATGTTACATAACCCCAGGTGGTATTTAATTATGTCCTTGAATGACAGAACTTTAAGTCTAAAAGTAAGATCATACATTATCGATTTTTATGTTGTCATTTTAAAAGACAGAAATTTAGAATCACAAGTACATATTGTGACTTGTCAAAGGTTATAGTGTTGTAACTCAATTTAGCAGAGACTAGAACTCAAAAGTTCTACTGCCCAACTGAAAGGTAAAACAGGAAAAGAGAAATAGAGGAAGAAGATGAGGAGAGAGAGAAACAGAAAGGATGAAATAAAGAGCAAATGTGAGAGAGATCGTATAGAGGAGATGTTTTAATTGCTTAAGAAATTAATTTTAGTGTCTATCAAATTTTAATTTTGGTATTTTTGTTAGCAATAAGGACCTATTTAGAGAGAATAACCTTCCATTCTGATGTATGAAACAGCTAGAACTTTGACACAGAATGTCAATATTGTTGTGGAAGAAGAAAAAGCAGTGTCTTACTAAAGAATATCGATTTTTTTCAAAAAACTAGGAAAAAGAACATGATGAAAACTAGACACTGACAGGATTGTATGAGTCTTTATAAACCTCATAAGAAGCACAGGTACATACCAAATATTTTTTACGATAAACTATTCATATTATTGTGTGTGTGTGTGTGTATAGTTACAGTAGGTGCCTGTGAAGATTAAATCAATTTAAAGCACTTATCATTGTCCCAAACTCATAGGAAAAGCTTAATACATATTATAGTCTGTTTTGTGCTGCTATAACAGAATACACACATTGGGTAATTTGTAATGAACAAAAATCCATTTCTTATGGTTATGGAGGCAACGAAGTCTAAGATCAAGGGGATGGCATCGGATGAGGGCCTTCATGCTGTCAGATGTGTCATGTCAGAAGGCAGAAGGGCAAGACAGTATGCAAAAGAGAGAAAAGAAGGAGGAGCAAACATCATTTTAGCAGGAACCAACTCCTTTGATAATAGCATTAATCCGTTTATGAACGCAGAGCCCTCATGACCTAATTAACTCTTAAAGGTGCCACTTCTTAACTCTGTTGCACTTGGGATTAAGTTTATAACACATGCATTTGGGGAGATACATTCAAGCCATGGCATCATGTCAATTTCAGAAACAGATTGTTAAATTTCATTTTTCATAAGGATGCATGTGAGGCTAAATACATAGCTCTTTGTTTTTTCTTATCATTAATGCTAAGGATGGTTTTTGAAGAATGTACTTTAGGAGGGTTGGAAAGGTACATATGAGAGAAGATCTTTAGCAGAAGAAATGTAGTAAATATTGCCTTTATATTTATTATATTATTGTCAGAGGAGAATTATATATCAGAGGAAATTCAAGGTACTTTAATGCAGAGGCTGGGGAACAATAAGAAAGGATGGAAAGGCTCAAACTGAAGATGGCATTCATAAATTAAGGCTTGGGATGGGGAAATTTTTGATGATCCAACATGTAAATCTAATTGTGAAGTCAAATTTTCTAGCTTTTTGGTCCATTTCCATTTGTTATTTATGCTTTTAATTTTGGCTTAGACAGCAGCCATAAGTTTACTAAAAGAAATAAATATAAGATTCTCCCTGGATTTGCCTTAGGGAATCAAATGGATTTCATACATCTTTTCCTTTTCCTTGAACTGGATTAGACCTTTTGAAGATATAAATATAACTGTGGAATGGAAAGTAGATTGTTGAAGACCTAATGTGATTAGTTTTATCTTCAAAATAGTTATCTTTCCTTCACAGTTAAAAATGATTCACTTTTTTGGAGTTCAATAGAAAAAAGAAAATATTTTTGATAAGTACAAAAAGCTAAGTAGTAACAGTTTGTAAGGATTATGTGGAAATCCTGGAGAGCAATAATCAGAAGAAACTACGTAGAGCAATAGCTACTTGAATTTGAGCTTAAAAAAGAAACTGTAGAGTTTACTTTTCCCACTCTTAAAGATAAACACATTTCCTAAGACCACCATAAGAAAAAAAATTACAGTGGCTGACTGATTAGGCTAAAAAAAAGTCTTGTTAGTAATTTTCATGGAAATAATATAAAATATAATTATATCTTACTTTTATCAAAAGCAAAACATAAGGTACTAAAACTTTTTTTGAAAGCTATATTTGGTGTCCCATTAACTTAGAATTGATATTTAAAATTTACTTCTAGATGCTAAATATATTTATATAATGTTAACAAAACCCTTGTGAAAAACTAGGAAACTTTTGGAAGCTATTAAGTGTAATAGTTGTAAGAGTAGAAATGTGCACTAGAGCACACTATTAAAGCTATGAATATGAAATTAAGTGTATTTGATATTTGACTGGTATTGCTTAAATTTGTGTTATTTAGGTACAAATCACATGACCCAAGTCATCCCTCAGTGTTAATACAACACCTGACTAATAAACAGAATTTCAAAAAATGTAGAAATAGTTTTTAAATGTTGTTTCAGCCACCTTTATTTTTTATATTTATTTAACAGTTTTTCTTGAAAGTAAAAGGCAGGTTCAAGGTTTTATTTAGGGAATTTTATATTTAATGTTATCTACTTTTACATTACTCTTTTCATAAGTATCATAATTCTCTTTGTATATTAGAAATAGCAGTGTGTAGAAATAAAACACCATGCCAAGATCATAAAACTAAAAAATAGCAAACCTTGATTTTTCCCACCCCAAATCCATGCAATTTATAAAAAGAGCCTTTCTGAATAATTTTCCCTTCCCATTTTAGGGGAAAATTGAGGATTTCAGTGATATGTTGTAGAGTGGGGAAATTCCAGAGTATCTTCAGAAATTGGCTAATTCTGATATGTCTTTTATTGCAAGTGTAGGAAATTATCTCCAATGTTTCTGTAATGTAGTCCTCAACTTTACTCTCATATCACTGTTGGAGAGTTTTCTGAATAGAGGCCAAGTCAAGAACAAAACTACAGCTTAGCTTTCCTTGAAGAATCATGCTTGCTTCTTTGATTCCACCTTACACACACATGCATGCATGCGCACACACACACACACTACACACATCTCCTCAAATAATTTATCAGCAGCTCTTCGTCCTGTTTTAAAAAAGAAGAAAAATATTTCACCAGAATAGGCTTAGTAAACTTCATGAAGCTTTATAATTGGCTAAAGGTTACAATTCTCCGAGGCATGAGAGGATTTTCAATATTAGTATGCACAAAAACGAGTTTATGTTTAAACAATCAAATTCAATTTTACTAAGATCATTCTTTAAAGAAGAAATATTCTCAAAAGCCCTTTAAAAGAAATAAAATAATAGAAAAGAAGAAGAAAATAAAAAGAGGAAAGAAATTTACATTCCAATATCTTATGAACTAAGACACAAAAATCCTTAATATTACAGTACCAAAATGAATCCAGCAATATAAAACTGAGACAATGTTTATACCAGGAATGCAAGGCTAACTTAACTTGATAAAATCAATCAGTGAAATTTACCATATTAATAGAAGGAGGAAAAAATGAATGCAGAAATGGAATTCAATAAAATTGAACTCCAATTCATGATATAAAATTGCAACAAATGAGGAATGAAAGAAAAGTCCCTTCAGCAGATAAAGGACTTCAGCAAAACAAAACAAACAAACCGAAAACACACAAGACTATAGTTATCGTCATGCATAATGATCTAAAATTAAAAGGTTTCAGCCTCTTATTAAGAACAAGGAAAGGATGTCTACCATTATATCCATCCAAAATTATAACACAAATACTAGCCAGTTAATTAAGGTAACAAAAGGTAACAAAAAGCAAAATAATTAAAAATAAGCCTGCCATTTTCTTCACACATAATAATCATGCACATGGAAACCCTATGGAATCTTCTAAAACATTCTGTAACAAATAAGTGAATCTAGCCAGGTTGTGTGAAAAAGATGTTATGTTATAAAAATTAATTGTATTTCTCCATATCAGCAATGAACAATTAGAAAATTGGATTTAAAATATACCGTTGAAAAGAGTACCAAAATATGTCACATACTTAGTGTTAAGTCTGATAAAGAATATACCAGACGTCTATACTAAAAATATGAAATATATTTGAGGCAAATTTTCAAAGACATAAATAAATAATAAGTGAAAAGATACACCATGTTCTTGAATTGAAAGATGCAAGATTATTAATTTGTCTACTCTCCTCAAATCAATCTATACATTTAATGAGATCCCTTTCAACATCCCAGGAGGGTTTTATGAAGAAAACAGCCTTTTTAGGTGTGGTTTGGACCAGGAAAATTTTTCCAATGCAATACAAAAAAGCACAAGTAAAAAATAATAATAAATTATGTGTTACTATATTTAAAATATTTTCTTATTAAAAATAGCATTAAGAAAGTCCACAGATTACAAAATATATATATTTGTAGCATATACACCAACAAATGACTGACAGATTATATACAAACACAAATAAGTACATAATAATAAGCCAAATAATCTAATTAAAAATGAGGAGAAAGACTATAACAAACTCTTTACCAAAAAATGCCAATAATTGTATGATAAAGTGCCCCAAATCATTAATTATCAGAGAAATGAAAAATAAAACTATAACCAATTACAATTTTGCACCCACTAGAACTGCTAAAATTAAAAAGACCCATAGAACCAAATTTTGCTGATGATGTGGAGCACCTGAAACTATATATTTTTGCTAGGAATGCAAAATAGTAAATCACTTGAATAACTGCATAGTAGTTTTTTGTAAAATTTAATATACACCTAATTTCGAAGCCATCAATTTCACTTGTGTTTACTCAAAAGAAATGGAAACATAGATCTATCAAAAGACTTGAACAGCAACACTCAGAGCAATCTTATTTATAATAGCCATAAACTGGAAACAGCTAAAATATTAACAAAATAATGGATAAATAAACTATGATGTATTGTTACACCAAATAAAGCTCAGTAATTAAAAGGAATATACTACTGATACATACAACAAATATTAATCTAAAAATATGATGTGGAAAGAAAGAAACTGTGCACACATAATACCTAGTGCATGATTCCATTAACAATAAGAAATAAGTGTTAAAACTGATCTATGGAATTAGTCTATGGAAAAGGCAAAACTAATCTATGGAAGAAATGTGGAAGCATTTAATTCAGGTTGGGTGAAGGGATTGAGTGGAAAGGGACATAAGGGAATTTTCAGTGGTGACGTGACTCTAATGGGTTACATAGGTGTATACCATTGTCAAAACTCTGTTGAAATGTCAAAATGTTACATTTAAGATTTTTGATGTAATTATACTTAAAATATAGAATGTTGCAAAGAAAAAATACTTTTCTTTCATTTTTACTTAGAAAATGCCACAAAGAAAAAGCAAACATATAACATGTCTTCATTTTTCTTCATCCATTCCTTCATTCAACAGACACTGTATCAGCCATATTCTAGGCAATGTTCTAGATGCTATGAATTTGGTAGTGGACAAAGTCTTGCTTTGATATAGAACTCTGGCATGTACAGTCTAATGGACAAGACACAGCAAACATGCATACAAATAAACTCTTATAGAGTGGTGATATGTGTTATGAAGAAAAATAAAGCAAAAAAGTGGAACAGAATGTGCTAAATGGGATAATCAGGAAAACGCTTTCTGGTAAATTTAGCATTTTAGCAGAAATCTAAAGACATTGAGGGAAGGAGCCATGAAGATATCCAGGGAAATCTATGTGAAATAGAGTCGGAGGGAAGAATAAACTTAAAGCCCCAGACATGGGCGTGCTCTTGCTATGCTTCAATAACATTAAGGAAGTTAGTGTGACTGTCATTAATAGAAAAAAAAGAAGAGTAGAAATTGAATCCTGAGAAAGAAGGAGCAACCAGCCGGAGAAGAGGGGAAGCAAGTTGATGGTGCAGTGAAGCACGCAGGTGAAAAAAGTGTGTGATGTACACCAGTCCCCTCGATCCCCAGGGGATATGTTCCAAGACCCCCAGCGGATGCCCAAAACTGCAGATAGTGTAGTACCAAAGCCCATATATATTATGCCTTTTTCCCTTTACATACATAACTATGATAAAGTTTAGTTTACAAATTAAGTGCAGTAAGAGATTAATGACAATAACTGATTCTAAAATAGAATAATTATAACAATATACTATAACAAAAGCTATGTGAATATACTCCTTTTTCTCTCTCTCACAAAAAATATTTTATTGTACTTTACTATGGGTAACTGAAACCATATAAAGCAAAACTGTGAATAAAAAGGGGACTACTGTATTGTGTCAACTGTGGCTGGCAATGAGGAAAATGAATTATAATTTTAAATAACAAGGATAGCAGTACTATTACATGATAAAATCTCAGATTCAAATATGGCTTCAAAGACTATAGATCCAGTTATTAAATACTCTATTACCCACTTGCACACTGGTCAAACTCATGTATTCAATTAGGGATTATCAACCTTGATATATGTTAAAATGTCTGGGATATTTTAAGAGAATACCAGCTATCAGCCATAGAAATTCTGATTTAACTTTTTTTCTGGGATAGGGTTGAACTTTGGCATTTTCTTCAGTCTTTTTGTGCTGTCTAACATGTAGCCAAGATTGAGTCCAAATTTAGATAAACCCAGTGATGGGAATTCATTAACTCTCGAGATCGTGTATTCTCATACTTCTATGACAATGTTACATCAAATCTTTTAAAAATCTTGTCACCTTGAGACTAATATTATAAATTATTTTAGATATCTATGTCTTTATATGAATCAGACTGTGCCCAAACTCCTGATGGATCTTTTCTAGAACCACCTTAGATGATCAATATCTGTCATAAAGTGAAATCAGTTCAAAATCTATGATAATTGTAACAGAAAAAAATATAGCAGTGTCCTGAATTAGACCATTGCCAGAGGTATGTTCTAATTAAGATTTTCATTGTGAACAGAGGCCTATGAATATTACCTATTTGTTTACTGGCTGGCTTCTTCGTGTTTAATTTTGGCAATAACATTGCACAGTTGATATTTTCAATCTGCCATCAACTAGATGGCAGAACCAACCTCTAGAGAATTTTCACACTTTATAAAGCTTTGTCTCCTTATGTTACTAACCAGGGGGGTTTTGGTGCTAGCTGTAGGACTATCTAAAGGACCTCCCCTGTGTTAGCCCATTTGTGCTACTGTAATAGAATACCTGAGTGTGGGTAATGTATGAAAACAAAAATTCATTAGAGGCTGAGAAGTCCAAAATCAAGGTACTGCATCTGATGAGGTCTTTCGTGCTGCATCCTCATATAGCAGAAGATAGAAGGACAACAGATAGCCAAAAGCAACATGAAGCCTCTTTTATAAGGATCTTACTCCAATTTACAATGGAGAAACATGGAGTCCTCATGCCCTAATCCCTCTTAAAGACCCCACCTCTTAATACTATCACTTTGGCAACATCTGAATTTCAGCAGGGATGCATTCAAACCATAGCACCCCTAAATCTTCTACTGTTAAATTTAGATTACCATTAGACATAGAAATAAATATAAATTGCATTTCCTGTCTAATGAGTGGTTTAACAGACATCACCTCATTTGAATTTTATGACAACACAACTGACAACTTAATTGTTTGCTATCTATGATGTCGTCTCTTCCTCATTATTCTTTTATTCCTCTTATTCTCTATAGCACTATTGAATATTCTATAATAATCCTGCGAATACACATGATACCCACTGTAATTGATCTCTAGGATATTATCTCCACAATATATATGTCCACAATACATTGTTAATGAAAAGTTCAAGGTAAAGAACAGGAATCATAGTATAAAACCATAGAGTATAGTGTGTTCCAGTATAAAAAGAAGAAAACATAACCTGTAAGTATATATATGTATATATATAACTGTAAAAAAATAGCCATGTGTTGAAACAGGATAAATTTTTGCTTTCTATTTTAATATTTGTATAATCTAAGTTCTTTTAAAAAAATAGAAAAACAAAAGTATGAAAAAATAGCAAAAAGGAAGGCTAGAGTAGGGCTAACATATTCATAAAATATCGTAGGCACAGTGCCTAGGGCCTGCAATACTTTTAGGGGGTCCATAAAATAATTTTTTTAAAACAAGAAAAAATGAACTTTTATATTTTAACATAATATAATCATATTTATACCAGTATAGTCATAAAATATACATTTTATTTTATTTATTTATGAAGAAAGGGACAAATGAAAGTCACAATTCATCCCTGGGTTTGGGCTACCCTTGCAGTGGGAAATCATGGTGATGCTATTACCTGTCAAGTGCACTGTCCGGTACTCTATCCTAAAAGTCACAGAATAGAAAGCCTCAAAAATGAACTAGAGATCCCCAAACTGCATGGTTTGTTGAATCCACTTAAAACATGACCAAACCAATTTAGGTTAATACAGCCTTGGCAGCATGGATAGAAGGACCACAGTATCTCCCTCCCTCCTTCTCTCCCTTCCTCCTTCCCTCCTTTCTTTCTGAACCACTATCTCACCTTCTCCTGCATCAGCCTTCCCCGCTATAATACGGCTATAAGAAACAACAATTGAATGTGGTCAAAGTGGCTTAGAAGAATGAAGATGCCAGTAACCAATACACGTGTTTATTTTATGGAAGAGATGCAGGGGAAAAATTCCTGACCAGTAGTTAGATTTTCTACAATTTGCTGTGCAATACCATAGCTTGTTTCTACATACCTCAGATAGAGAAGATATCGGGCCAGATGAGTGATACCAATGGGTGACTGATTTAAGGGTGATATAACTGTCCTAAAAATTTGATGCTTCATGAATATTTAGTACATGTTAATTCTCTCTCTTCTTGTCTATGTCTGCGTACAAATGATCTACTCATTTTATCTATATCTAACATGTTTCAGAATCTTCTTGCTTACCATCTATGATTCATTTTACAAACATGTTGCTTTATTTTTCTTGTTTTCTATTCTTGAATAAAATAACAAAAACACAATATATTGATCTGATCTGTTCACAATAAAATTAAGAACTAAAATGTAACTGAAATAACAACAATTCCAACCATTTTAACAAATAAAAAATGTCTAAACATGAATTTTTAATGATAAAAACAAACCAAATCACAACAAAAATCCTCAGTCACATTTAAATGATGTAAGTGTACCAACTGAGTATTTTGAAAACTGACAAATAAAAGTAGAGAATCTAATGTTTTTCTATCAATTGTATAAAATTATTACTGAAGGCAACTCAATTGTTGATGAGCAATTTTTTTTGTAGAATCGTCACAGCTAGGAAGAATAATTAAATTAAACTATCATTGTTTTGTAACCCCTAATGAGATGATGGATATTGGCAAAAATCATCAATGATTACTTGCATCACAAATAAAGACAGACAGGAAGATTGTTTACCTCCAGATATAACTATGAACCACTATATATAAAGTGATTTTGCCAAAAGCTTGAAGTTTACTATAATCAAACTTCCAGATCTACCTCTCAATTTATAAGGAAAAAAACAGGGGCAGAGAGAAATATGCTAATAGACACTTGGAAATGCAATCAGCAAAATCTAGATTGAAATTTTCTAAGAACGTACTGGTTGGTTTCTGCAGTAAAATTAAATGTAAAAATTAAAATTTTATGGAGGAAGAACAACTTATAATACAGAATTAGAAACACATCAAACATTATCAATTTATAAATAAAACTATATATTATTTCCAAAATTCACTTAAAAATAATTGTGGAGGTGGGCAACTCACTTGAGGCCAGGAGTTTGAGACCAGCCTGGCCAACATGGTGAAACCCTGTCTTTACTAAAAATACAAAAATTAGCCAGGCATGGTGGCACATGCCTGTAGTCCTAGCTACTGGGGAGGCTAAAGCAAGAGAATTGTTTGAACCCAGGAGGCAGAGGTTGCAGTGAGCCAAAATCATACCACTGTACTCCAGCCTGGGTGACAGAGTGAGACTCTGCCTCAAAAAGAATAATAATAATTATTATTATTATATTTATTATATTATTTTTATAATTTTTAATTATTTATTAAACATAATGTATATTATATATTTATATTTATTATAGTTATTATTTTGGAGAAGTAGAGGGTGAGGATATGGATAAAATAAGATTGGCCTTAAGTAGATACTTTTTGAATGTGAGGACATAGATAAAATAAGATTGGCCTTAAGTAGATACTTTTTGAATTTGAGGACATGTAGATGTATTAATTCTCTGTTTTTGTGTCAATATTAACATTTTCTATAATTAAAAGGAAAAAATTAGAAGAATGGAATCATATTGAACTGTTTTATGTCCTTAATAACTATCAATTAATATATAAATAAAATATGAAACTGACTCCTTAGAAAACAATGATAAAATAATTATAGGACAAATGCATAAGTTTACATTAAGGTGAAGTCACAAACGTATACCCCGTCTTTGTTTTGTGTTGCTATAAAGGAATACCTGAGGGTGGGTAGTTTACAAAGAAAAATTGTTTACTTGGCTCATGATTCTGATGGCTAAAGTGTTCACTATTTGCAACTACATCTAGTGAGGGCCTCGGGCTGCTTGCACTCTTGGTGGAATGAGAAACAGAGAGAGCATATGCAGAGATCATACTGCAAGGAGGAAGCAAGCTGGAGAGAGGAGTGGTTCCAGGCCCTATTTAACAACCAGGCCTCCTGGGAACTAACAGAGTGAGAAGTCACTCATGCCTGAGCAAGAGTATTAATATATTAATAACAGATCCTCCCCCATGAACCAAATGCCTGCTACTCGGCCCTCCCTATCAATATCACCACAGTGGGGACAAATATCAATATGAGATTTGGTGGGACAAACAATATCCAAACCATAGCATACCCTAATATGGTGTTTTTAAATAACAGAAAGAAAAGACTTGAGCTACTTATTCATCTTCAGAATTTAAAACGAGAACAAACATATCCAAAGAAAAGCAGAAAAATGAACTAATAAACATGAAAGCAGAAATATTTGAATTAGATAACAGAAAGATAATGCAATCAATACATTCAAGGAAAGAAATGAATAACTGTATAGACCCTTTAAAGCCTACTAAAAACAAAATTGGAAATAAAGTTAATTAGAATGAGAAATGAAATATGGTGACAATACGGGAATTAAAAGTTCTAAATTATTTTAAATTCATATTACATATGAAATATCAACAATAAAAAATCTTAGTGCTTCTGAAACAAATAAATCTATAATCACATTTCAAGAATGAAAGTGCAAATCAACTTTAAGAACCATACTGATACATCTTATTAATGTATTAATAAAATCCACAGAGGAATAAGAGATTTCTCATATCACATTCTTCTAAAAATTGGAAAAATAGTATTATTTCATGATTATAATTCTATTTCAAATCAATAACAAGATTTTGCTTATTTTATGGTTCTTGCTTTTCTATCTTAGTCTCAGTTACTATTTTCTTGATGTTACTTGTATTTATTTCTTCCGTAAAAAAATTTACTTTAATAATTACTTATTTCCAGCTTCATTCTGTTTCTATTCATTGATGACATTATTCAATAAAGAAAATATATTCAAGTTGTTTTCCATTTCCTTTAGAATAAGTCCAAATTCCTTAGAATTACTAAGCTGATTTATTTTTTCATTTATTCATCAAATATTTGTGTATCTATTTTGTTTTTGGCCCTCATTTGCCTTAAGTTTGGTTTCTTGATTCTTCATTTCTAACAGCAAATGTAAAACCAGAAAAATAGAAACCTTCTCATGCCATGAATAATGTAAATGCATATCATCCCCCTCCAAATTCTATTGTTTTATTGTTTTCATTATAGTCCTTATAATCATCTAACATATATTATAGCATTATTAGTTTATCGACTGTCTTACTCCATAGAAGGTAAGCTTTGTAAGATAAAAGGAAATTTATGGCCTTTCTTGCAGAATTTCAGGAACAAAAACAAATGTCTGGTACATACAGATATTCAATTAAGAGTTTAATAATTTCAATGGATAAATCATAGGTAAATGATGATATAGCCAAAATCCATTGGGTATTATTATGTTAATAAAATTATGGTTGCTCAAATATCAAAAAAATTATAATTTAATATTGTGCTAGAAAAATCACGTGTTCAGGTATTGCTATTAAAAAATTACAATTACAACACAAAACTATGCATAAAAAAACAGTTGAAGGAAAAAAATCATAATGGGCTTATGTTAGTACTAACATGTTAACAATATTCTTACATAAGTGATTAAATACTTGGTAACATTCTCTTTGCTTTTTCTATTTTTTAAATTTTCTTTGAAATGTACAAACTATACTATTAAAAATATGACATATTATATATTTCAAAAATAATTATAATTTAGGTCTTATTTAAAATTAAATATTTATTTTCTTGAAACTCTGATTCTTTGTTATGTAAGATCTACAGATAAAGCAAGTTTTATAGACCATATGCACAATAAAAGAAACCAAATAACATAAACATTATAAAAATTGACAATTAAGCATAAACAACTTTATGTCTTAAAGTAAATAAACATTAAGTAATGTCCAGAAACCGAGGAAGCATTTTATTATTTTGTATAATGCAGAAATTTCTCTACTAAGGATTATGAACAAAATTGCCTTAATACCAATTTAAATAGCAAATTTTATTATTATCTTATAGTAAAAAGTAATTCTCTAAAGACAAAAATGTTTTAAAACTATCAATTATGGTAACAGAACATCTGTGCAAAATCCATTATGATTTTTTCATATAAATTTTAAAATTAAGATTTCCCAAAACCCGAATTAGCTGAAAAATCATCCATATTTGGTCTGCTTTAAAGATATTCAAGGAGAGCATACTGAAAATAAAATCCTAGTTAGCTTAAATGTAACCGTTAAGGAAAGTAACAAACTGCAAGTGTGACAAAAAATATATGCAGCCATATATACTTTCTGCAGCAGATACTTTTAAATTAATTAATTAATTAATTCATTCATTCATTCATTCTTGAGACCGAGTTTCGCTCTTGCTGCCCAGGCTGGAATGCAATGGTGCAATCTCAGCTCACTGCACCCTCTGCCTCCGGGGTTCAAGGGATTCTCCTGCCTCAGCTTCCCAAGTAGCTGGGATTACAGGCACACACCGCCACACCCGGCTAATTTTGTATTTTTAGTAGAGACCGGTTTCACCATGTTGGTCAGGATGGTCTCGAATTTCTGACCTCAGGTGTTCAGCCCTCCTCGGCCTCCCAAAATGCTGAGAATACAGGCATGAGCCACCGCACCTGGCCTAAACTTTTTATGTTTAACCTACATGAATACACTTTCATTGGCATAAAAATTAAAATTATATGAGTGACTTTTTGTTCAGGATTTTAAACTTATTTATGCATTCCTTTCTGAAATATTTCTGAATGTTGTTTCTTTGCCTGGAATGTGGCAATTTCAGAAGGTATGGGCTGAAACAGCCCCTCTGAGAGGGTTATATTTGAGCAGCAACCTGAATGACACTCTAATAAGCATACACTTACTTTAAATGAATTATTTAATTTGTTTTCAATACCTAATCATAAACTTTTAGACCATACCATCTAATGCTATTCCTTTATCTGGCACACAGAAATGTAATGTAACATGTTATATAAACAAGATGGCTTCATGGTAATCAAGAAAGTTGGCAACTTTTTAAATGGAAGAAACATTTTTTCAATAATTAAATTCTCAACTGTATTTTGTGTTCCCTGAAAACACACAATTGTCATATTTCTTTGTATCCTATATACAACACAGTACAGAGCCATATGCTATAGCATTGAAAGTCATCGATTTTAAAAGTCAAGGAAACTTGGATTTAAATCTAACTCTTGCCCTTTGTGTATGTAACCTTGGAAAGATTATTTAACTAATTCTAAGTCTCAGTTGTTTTTATCTGAAAAATAAGGATTAACCCCCCTAGCAGTTTGTTGTGAGGTTTAATTATAATTATGTTCTCAAAAGTATTTCTATTATGTTTAATAAATAACTTCTATATTACTTTAATAAATATGTCATAAAAATAACAGATTATCACCAGAACTAGATTGATATTATATAGTCTATAAAATACATTAAAATCAGCAGTATAAATCATATACTAATAATATATTAGGTTTTTAGTTACAAGAATAGCATTAGAAACACATTTGTTAAGAAATAAATCAGGTTATACATATATAGTACACATTTAAGACTTTCTGAGTGGATTTTTATTTGAAATGCAATACCTACAAATATATCCAAATTCTAATCTATAAATTAAAAGCGGGAAAAATGGTCATTTTTAACGTGATATGTAAATGAAAAGGGACAGAAAACAAGGTACAAATTATTAATGTGACTTTTGCAAAGTAGCCCAGAGCCCTTGTAAATACAGCCTTCATTTATACTGTTGCTTCTTATTTGGATGATCCTTTACTGTGTAGATCTTCAAATATCAGGAGGAATTTTTTCTTAGGAACTTTCTGAACTCGTGTAATTAATTATAGCTCCATCATAAGGATTTGATGTCAACTTCTGTCTCTGTTATAGTGAATAATCTTAAATAATATTTTTCCAAATAATGAATACATCAGAAGATGACTTAAAACTAAGGAAAAAATATATATATATATACACATGTATAATCTTAGTTTTTCCCTACAGGAAATTACAAAAGGTCAGGAGCATTCATGTTTTGTAAATGATTAAGACACTGGATTTTAAAGATGGAGCAATTGTAGTTGTTCCTTTGGTCACACACAGGTGCATGCTGAAGGAAAATTTTTTCCAATGTGGGGAAGTTTCCTACTGAGCATCAGATTGTACACCAAAAATGGTTTTGTTTCCATATCCTCAATAAAGAATAAAAAATAAGTTCATATGTACATATGATTTATACAAAAATTACTTAAACATATGTATATGTTCCTGAATTAATACTGAACAAAACAGTTGGTACTCCTAGCAAGAATGTACATACCTTATATGTCCAAGAAACCTAGGGATCATCTGAATCACAAAATATTATTAGTGTTTAAGGAAAGTACTATAGAAAAGTCCCAATAATTAAGCAGAAAGAGAAAGTCCTAGAGGTATATTTACTTTAAAAGTATTTCCTTTTTTGAGTTGCTAATATCTAAATATACTCACATTATCACTAATTTTATTAGCAAATTCAGCATGATTTTTATTATATGTCAACCATTTGACATAATACGAAAATTGGAAATATATCCTGTCTCATCTCCTCTACTCCTATAATTATTGTAATGTTTGTCTTCAGAATAACAAACACATTTAGCTTCAGAATAAATGTCATAAGCAGATAAATAATAGATATAGATAATATCTATTAACTATTATCAGAATATAATCTATTAGATTAATAGTAATATATTACTGGATATTTTCTTATTAGAAAATAATCCCTACAAAACCTAAATAATCAACCGAAATTTGTAAAACTGTAAACAGTTCTTCATTCTAATGCTAAATCTGCTATTGGTTAAGCTATTTTTTAAATCAATTCTAATTTCAATAGCTTATCTCCTTTGGAAGCAATTCATCATAGGGTTTAACATTTTACATTTTTTACTGTATCTAAAAGCAAAAGCTGCCAAAAAAAATTCTTTAAATTTAAGACAAGTGCCCTAAATATAAACTTTGAAACTGATCCACTCTGTATGCCAGTGTAACCAATTTATGTACTCAGGTACTCACCAAGTCATCTAATTCTGCTCTTCTTTATCCCTCATAACTTTTTCACCTCTGAGAATGCAGTCTACCTACTTTATAGAGTTTTGTGATGGGCTTTAGTCAAAATTGTAACCTAAACTTATCTGACCTAAGTCATATATCTCTAATAATTACTGTTTTACATTGACTATAACTCTGATAGCAAATTAAAAGAGACGGCATTTTACAAACAATTTAATTTAAAAAATTACTAAAACAAATATTAAATATTTTTAGGCAAAAATGAACATTTTGTTTTGAAGCTGTCATCATCAAGGAAAATGTTAGAACTCTTTTACCCTACTATGGCTTCAAGATGATCACCTACTGAAGGTAAACTCCATGAAGGCAGAAGTTTTTCCCTCTATTTTCAGTTTCTGTAATGTTACAGCCCATATCTGCAAACAGTGTCATTCACAAATAGGAACTGATTCAAAAGGGGCATGTCAGGGATGTCTAATACATTTTTGGTGAAAATATAAAGGTCATCCAAAACTAATTGTAGTATCATTTCTCCTTAAAAGTGAGCTGAGTTATATATAAGGCAGGTAGTGCTGAACTGAAATGATAAATTAATCTAGAAGAAAGCATATGTGTGATATTATGGATCTAGTTTGAATAAATTGATCTGCTCATTCTTTTTTGCTAAAATCAAAACTGAAAATCTTAATAATTTTGAAGGGCCCCTATCTTCTAACTTGAAGTAAGATCCTTACAAATAGTTATCTCAAAGCTGACAGTTATTGTGTAGAGCCCTGACCAAAAGTTAGCATTCAATTAAATATTTCTTTTCAGATATATCATAGGAAGGCATACATTTATGGAAAAAGAAAAAATGTATATATTATAAAAACAGTACAACATAGCCTAATGTAAAAAGAAAGTAATCATTAATATACCATAAAATATTTTTAAAAGTTAGAAAATTCTCTGTCTTCTCTAGTTATGGATTCCCCCATTTCATGTAATTTCATGAAACAAGTAATTTCAAACCTTTGAATTAAACTTTCTCATTAAAATTCACTTTTGATCTTTCCACATCCATGTTCTGATCATGGGAGTAAAACTGTTCACAGTAAGCTAAAGAAGGAGAATCTGCTTAAATATGAGACTGTTTTACCTTTCGAATTACCTCTTCTCACATTTTTACAGTCCAGGATACATTAATTCCATTGTCTTTTCTACCCTCTGGTCTTGCAGAGGTTAGGGAATGGTGGTTGAGGATATAACTGATTATTTCCCAGACTTATTCGGAAATAAGTAGCTATATAAAGAAGAAGGTGTGTAAAAGGATCTTTAGTCCTTTAGTTATACAAGGAATCTTTGTATTCACTTGTATTAATGAGGGACTACATTCTGCATTAACATTCCTATTTAAGACAACTTCTTCATGGTTATTCAAGGTAGACCTCTGTTGTCCACCTAAGGTTTAGATTCTGGTTTCATATGGAGGGAAACCTCTTCTCTGATTTGCTGTAAAAATAAACTCTCTCTGCAAACAAAATTTTTGTCTCCCCATGGGGTGAAGCCACAGGGTAGTCATGTTAGAACCCACCATGGAGACCTAGACATTTGCCTAAGTTATACACACATATTGGAAGTAACAAGAGAATGATTTCTGAATTTGCTTCCTTTGTTGCACTTGTTGAAGGAATGTATTTATGGTACTTTTTATGAGGGGTGCATATGCGATGAACAATAAGAGAACCAATTCTAGGGCTGAAAATTACTCATATGCCCTTTCTTCTGTAGTTTATTCACATTGTATAATGATTGCCATCCTGCAGCATCAGAAAACTAGTAACTAACATACTTCATAATGTGCTGGGTTGTTTCTCTACTTATTTGTTCATGGGTCCTCGACTCTGGCTCTACATTAGCATCATCATGGAGAATTTTTAAGATACCGATGCCTGGATCCCACATTTAGTGATTTAGATTCAATTATTCCAAGATGAGACCCAAAATTTGTATTTTGAAAAGTGATTCTAGTGGGTAGCCAAAGTTTACTGGTTTAAGTGATGTGATTATAAGTTAATATAATACAGACAGGTACATAGATACATATGCGCGCGCACACACACACACACACACACACACACATATATATTTAACAATGCTATAGGAACATTAGCTGAGGGGGATCATTATTTCATACATGTTTTAGAGTCCACTTACTCTTTGGAACCCCGAAAGTAATATTACAACACAGAATTTATCAGAGACAGATTCCCTTAGCCTATGATCTATTTTCAGAATAGAGTATAGCTTCTTGTTATTTGTGTGGTTTTGTTTTTGGTAGTAACAAAGATCTAATATGTGACTAAAACTGTACATAAGACAGCTCAAAATATATTTTAAATTGTTTTGTTATATGTAAATCGGTGTGTTCTTTCCAAATCTTCTGTCTTTTGCCCACATCTACAAGAAACATTGTTTTAAAAGTAAAAAAATTAATAGCAGAACAATTGCACTTAAATATACTCATTGTAGAATCATCCATATGAAACAAATTTTCACCTTTTGAATGAAATTCCAATATGAATATTATTCATTACTCATTTTCTTTCTAAAATAGGTATTTATATGCCATCAAAATTGTAGTGTATAACAAATATTGATTGCATTGTCCTCTTTCTAAGCAGTGTTTTCAAAATAAGGAAAGCCACACCTATACGTACGTCCTCTAAACAGAATATACTGAAAATTTAATATTTAAGCATTTATTTAGTCACATTGATACCTGTTTCAAATAAAGTCTCTTTCAGAGAAATATTTTTTCTAGTGACTGTCTTAGACTGGATGACTCTTAAAAAAAAACGAGAACAGAATGGAAGACATCTCTGTATCACATGAGCATCAAAGGGGACATTATCACACAAATAGTTGTGAGAATCTGAAAAGACCACAGATAGGGCAAATAAAGGAGAGAATACAATATAACAACTAAATATTAATTAACTAATTATTAGGAAAGAAAATCAGGTTACGTTCACTTAGACTTTGACTTAAAAGAAAATTGGGATTTTGAAAAAAGCACATACGTGATTTTATCTTTTCTCCTTCTGACAGAACAGTGGCACTAAAATTAACACAAATTTAAAACACCTTCATTTGAAGAAAAGATGGATTCAAATGTGAGAAATTAAAATAGTAATAATATTTAATTTTTAGTTGGCAGTTTTACTTTCAAATTTCTAAACAGTGTTTCACTCCACCTGTATGGATTAAAGACTTGTGTTAAAAGAACACAGTAAAATTTATATTTTCACAATATGACCATTAGAGAACAAAGTCCTGAGAAAGAAATCTGTGGGATGGTAGTAGGGGCTGGAGGGAATCTCATCAGACAAAAACTAAACAAAACAAAAGCATAAAGACAGAGAAGTGCATAAAATGTGTAGATAAAAGCCAACGAGGTCAGTCTCTCTCTCTCTCTCTCTCTCTCTCTCTCTCTCTCTCTCTCTCCCCCTCCCCACATACACACACACACATACAAACACACACACAGAGAGAGAGAGGGAGCTTCATCTGTTTGCCACCATGAAAGGCCACAAGTGTGAGCAGTAGATGGCAATGTAGCTTAGGGAGCCAAGGAATGCTCACACACACAGGCTTGTTCTGCTCTCCAGCTATGGAGACCACCCATGCAGCTGAGACCCTAGAAATAAAAACACTCAGTCATTCTTTTATAAGGTATTTGTTGAACTATTACTAAGAGTAGAAATCTGGTGAGCAAGGATGATATAGCAGAAAACAAACAAAAAAACCTCCAGGTTTCTATCCTCATGAAGATTTAAGACCCTAAAGGACCTTAGAGCCTCCACATGTTGGAATTTCAGTGGAAAGTGACTGGTGTTACAGCTACAGAAACCTGTATAATCTTGGAATACAGAGAATTAGAATGATACTATAAATTTGACTTATCTTTATCACAGGAGGTAAAGTTTGCATTAAATCGATTATACTTAATTGTGGCATTAAAGAGAGCACAACACAGGAATGTATGTCATCAATGTGGATTAAAAGACACGTAGGAAGAAGATGGCAATGTTTTTGGAACCTACAGAACTTTTGTGTGGATGCTTGGAAAGGAGGCAAGAGAGGCGTTTTTAAAAGTAATTCAATAATAAAAAAAGAAGTTTTAGAAAGGCAATGAGGAAAAACAGAGAGTTAATAGTGGCAGCAAAAGATAGACAAAGTCTTGAAGTCAGAGGGTGAGAGAATTATCTTCCTAAGAGAGGTACGTGGCATGTAGCAATGGAGGTACAAGATGTTTCAGATCAAGGAGAGGACCTGAGGTCCAAATCTAAGGAAAAATGAACAAAAGTTTGCAGGCAGAATTCATAATTGTCAGGATACATTTGAGGCTGTCTTCTAAAATAGTCTACTATTACCATCCAATGAAAGCCAACAAATCAAATGTCTACCTTGAAGCTAAGAACGCTGAGTCAGATAGATAAAGATCCACTTTCTCTATGGAATGATAAAAATATATAATTTATCGTGTTTGTTGATAGAAGCATTAAAAATCTGTAAAAGCATGTGCTGTTTGGAATTTGTGACAAGCTAAAAATAAAGCTTAATTCAGAAATTTAATCCTGAAATTATTTTAAAATAAGCCTGTGTGCATTTTATGCTATGTATGTTTTCCTACTTTAAGAAAGAAAAACATCTGTGTATGGGAGTAGAACCATTTTGGAGGGATTGGAAGTGCATTATGTAAGAGCAATTCTATAAAGAGATTCAGGGACATTCTCTTTATAGTGATTACAATTCTTTCAAAAATCATTTAAGAAACACGGATACTCATTTTAATATACATGAATTTTCTATAGCTATATGTGTATAGGAAATGTTGAAAAAAATAGAAATACAAAGTAGCATGTTTTAAAGCCTGGTATGCATATATGTGTATATATGTATATATATGCATGTGTGTATATACATATATATATATGTATATGTATATACACAAACAACTAAATTGGTCTGAAAATTCCTCATCCATTAATGTTTCCTTGTTCAGCAATGAGAAAACTTCTTTGAGGAAGGATGATGTGAAACCACAATTGCATAATTTAGTTGACTTATTTCACAAGGATTAAATCGAAAGAAAATATTTGTCATTTAGTGGTACTTTTGATTTGCCCTGAACTGGACTAGCCATAGCTTTAAAAACCTTCTGGATGCTTTTTCCTATACTGTTCATCAGCTAAATGTCGACAAAGAAAACTAAAAGATGTAATCTTGTCATCATTGTTTCAAATTCACTATGTGTATGTATTCACAATTTTATGCATTCACAAAGAAAATGATAGAAAACAAGTGCTTATCAAATGTAATTGCTTCTATGTGATTTCTTCATACATAATGATAAGTGAACATCGTAAGGTCAATATTAGGCCAACATCAGCTATGAGCTTTGAGGCATTCTGTGACCATTTTTCTGGCCATTAATTTAGACCCACTGTGCTAATCAGCCACAGACATAATAATGAAAAATGACTATGACTAAAAAGCCCTGTATTATTTTCAACTTTAGCTTTAAAATTTTCCTATTTTTAAATAAAAAAATGCATGTCTTCAATCAGAAAGAAATTTAACTCAATAGATTTTGTTGTTGTTGTTTTTCTTTTTCTAAAAAACTAATCTGTAGCTTTATAGTTACATTGACTGAGAGACTTTCAGAATCATAGTTCCAGATTTTTTTCAACATCATTTGAGAATAGCTTCAATTTTCAGGCTTTCTGATAGCTCAGAGAGGCAGAAATTCAAATAGTCCAAACAAAATAAAAATAAAAACTGGCCAAGCAAAATCAGTGGCACAGATAACTGGGCAAACTTGAGGCCTAGGAAAGAGGTAAGTACACTGGAGGCTGACTAAGGAGGTGGGAAGAATGATTCATTTGCCTTGGGGATTCATTTTTCTAAAGGAGAAAGTGACTACTTTAATGCCCTCCAGAGTATTTGGGAATTATTTGCTAGTTCCCTCTAGTTAGTTTTACAGGAACAGACATCATTAGGGGAAAAAATGAAGTTTAGATTACAGCAGAATTTAGTCTGGCAATTTAGATCAAACAATTTCACAGTTTATAATTTTTAAAGTATTTTATTACGTCTTCTTTATATTCCAATTCTGAAAGAAAATGTGAAAAGTAAAAAATACAAAACAAGTTTATTAGTGAATTAGTTGATTTTCCAACTAAAAGTAAAAGGAATTTATCTACTACATTCTTATTTGGTTTTGTCGTCCTTTTCACTAAATTAATACAAAATGTGGCATTGGGCTACAATATAATGACTAAATAATCTGCAATTTTTTTTTCAATTCTACCAGGTTATGATCTTTTGATTATTTTTATATCATTTTGTATCAAATAAAAACAATCTCATGTATAAAATATAAAAGTGGTAAGTTGTTTTACTTCCAAGTAATGCCCAGAATAGATTGGAATTATGTCTAAAGTTTAATTCATTTTCTTTATAATGCTTAGCGTTGTCTTTCCTGAGAAATAGAAGCAAAATAATAGAGGGATATATTTAAAATAATGTCTCACTTCATCCTATATTTATATTTTTTCAGATCATTTTGAGATCATTCTTAATAACAGAATTTGCAAATTTTACATTTTCTTAAATGATATTTTTATCCCCTACCCTCAGAAACCCAAGTTGTTTTCTTACATTATTCTCATGTGTCACTGTTGAATTTATTAAGATATATAGGCCTCTTCTTGAACTATAAATCTCATCTTTAGGGAGTCATTAAGAATTTAGTACATAGCTATGTTTTTTCTTTATTTTCATGATTACACTGCACATTTTTCCCTCACTAAACCATAACTTTCTAAAACATAGGTTGTTGTAACTGCTAAGGTTATATGAGAAATAAGCACTTTACACTTAAGCACTTAAGGAAGTTTACCATGACTATTCTAACATTACATGAACCAACAAAATCTCCAGTCGGAAGAATACAACAGTTGAGCTTAGAGAAAGTCTTCATGCTACCTTTAAAATGAAATGTTTTAAGTGTACATCTGATACTCTGACTGGAAAAAGACATAAATAAGCAATAATCAAAATATGGGAGCTAAATATCACTCTTCAAATGTAGAGAAGATACAGTAACCTATCACATTGTTTAATGAAATTCATTAAATTATTCAGAAGTTGCTTTAAGTGCTGAAACAACATACTGACAGAACCTCAATGAAATTCCACAATATAATGTAAGTCTGCATCTCAAAGTATAACTTAAACTTCATTTCTGCCTAATCATTGAGAATGGTCCATGGTTGTATAAACATAAAAACCCATATTTCTAATTTGTTTATAATATTGCCACTACATACTTTTTTAGATCCTTTAAAGAAATTGGATCAATAATTAATAACCTTCCAAAAGAGAAAGCACCAGGCACAGAAGGGTTCACTGGTGAATTCTAAAAGTGAACTTTTAAGGAAGAAATTGTACTGGTTCTATACAATCTCTTTTAGAAGATAGAAGCAAAGGTAATACTTTCTAATTCATTCTGTGAGGCCAGCATGACTTTAATACCAAAACCAGATGAAGATATTGCAAGAAAAGTACAGATTAATATCTCTCATGAATATAGATGTAAAAATCCCCCACAAAATATTAAAAAATTAAATCCAACAATGTATAAAAATAATTATGCACCACAACCAAGTGAGATTTATCCCAGATATGCAGGACTGGTTCAATGTTTAAAATCAACTAAGATAATCCATCATGTCAACAGGCTTAAGAAGATACATAATGATGAGTTCAATACATGTAGAAAAAGTATTTGACAAAATCCAACGTTCATTCATGATAAAAAAAAACTTTTAGTAAACTAGGAATAAGGGGAAATGTCCTGAACTTGATAAAGAATATCTACAAAAAGTCTACAGCTAGTATACCTAATGGTAAGAAACTCAAGCATTCCCACTAAGATCAGAAACAAGGCAAGGATGCTACTGTCACCTTCTCAATGTCATACTGGAAATGTCTAATACAATAAAACAACAACAATTTTAAAATAAAATAAAAGATACACGAATTGGGAAAGAAGAAATAACCAGTATTTATTTGCAGAGGACATGATAATCTATGTTGATAATCTATGTAGTTAATCCAAAAGAGCTGACAAAAAAAAAATCCTGGAACTAATTAATAATGATAGCAAGGTTGTAGGATACAAAGTTGATATACAAAAACCAATAGTTTTCTTATACATGAACAATGAACTAATAGAATTTGAAAATAAAAAATATCATTTATATTAGCACCCCCCACAATAAAATACTTATGGATAAATCTAACAAAATTATGTACAAGAGCCATATGAAAAAACTATAAAACTTTGATAGAAGAAACCAAACAAGAACCAAGTAAATGCAGAGGTATTCCACACTAATAAATAGGATGCTTCAATATTGTCTAGATGTCAATTTTTCCCAACTTGATGTACAGATTCAATGAAATCCCAATAGAAATCCCAGTAAGTTTATTTTTTGTGTATGGAATTGAAAAACTGATACTTAAAGTTTATATAGAGAGGCAAAAGACCCCGAATAGCCAACTCAATATTAAAGAAGAACAAAGTTTGAGAACTGACACTATTGGACTTCAAGACTTACTATAAAGTTACAGTAATCAAGACTGTGTGGTACTCAGAAACAAACAATTCACACATTTTAAATTTCATACTTCTGAGGAACATGGTAAAATATTGTGCCATCCTGCACCATCCCACCTGGGACATGAATCATTCCATTGTCTAGTATATCCATGCTGAATATGATACCCCCACACTAGTTACTCAGTAGCCATCTCGATTATCAGATCAACAGATCACAAGAAGGAAGGTGCATGCAGTACAATTAGATATTCTGAGAGTCAGAGAGAGAGAGCTTGCATGCATTCATGTAACTCTTATTTAGTATATTAACTGTTCTATTTTTAGTGTTAGTTATTGTTATTAATCTCTTACTATGTCTAATTTATTAAATTAAGCTTTCTTGTAGGTAGCTGTATATATAGAATAAAAATGATGGTATATACAGTGTTCAGTACTATCTGTGATTTCAGGCATCCACTTGGAGTCCTGGAACATATCTCTGGGGATGAAGGGGGACTACTCTATGCATTTCTCCATTTTTGGTTGCCTCAGATAAGATTCCTTGTCCTAGGTTTTGTTTCAGAGATGTGACTCCTAAAATAGGCCTACTGAGTGAAGTTCCCAATAGAGCTTATCTAGACTCCTCATAATGCAGAGAATTATAAATTGAGAAGTAAATACTTGCAGATAGATGCAATTACATTTAAACAACTGTCCAAATCTCAGCAAGATAGATATATATGAGCTGTATATATATGGATACTATATGATTGGGTGGAAGTCTCAGGATTTAGTCAAGACAGTAGTCTTACCCAAATAATTTTCATTCTTGTCCAGAGGGAGAAAGATTTGATTATTAATCATGAATCATGCCAGAATTGGAAATCCGAAAATATGAAACCCATGTTTTAGATTGTATAAGTGAGAGTAGAAACAGAAAGTAAAATCTTGGTTTCTATTTGGGCAGGAGCTAGTAGGAAGGGACAGGAGAGGGAAAGATAATCAACTGTAAAGAAAGAGAAGAGAAGAAGGTGAGTTAGGAAGATTAGAATCTAAAATTGCAAAATTCAGATATCTATTTTGGTGGTCCTTTAATGAGGGCCTGGGCAAGATTATCCAGGCTTCAGAGGACTATTAAAACAAAAGAACTGAGATGTGTCTGAAGACCGTAAAAGGTGAAGGCCAAGGATAGATGTGTAAACCATTTTCATCAAGGTACATCCAGGTGAAAATTCTGAGAATTATTGATAGGGCCAAGAAAAGGATTGTATTAGTCAAGGTTTTCTAGAGGAACAGAGCTAATAGGAGGTATATATATATGAAAGGGAGTTTATTAAGGAGAATTGACTCACATGATCATGAGGTGAAGTCCCACAATTGGCCATCTGTAAGTTGAGGAGCAAGGAAGCCAGTAGTAGTAGCTCAGTCCCACAATTGGCCATCTGTAAGTTGAGGAGCAAGGAAGCCAGTAGTAGTAGCTCAGTCCCACAACCTCAAAAGTTAGAAAACCAACAGTGCAGCCTTCAGTCTGTGGCCGAAGGTCTGAGAGCCCCTGGCAAATCACTGATGTAAGTCCAAGAGTCAAAAATCTGAAGAACTTGGAGTCTGATTTTCTAGGGCAGGAAGCCTCTGCCACCAGAGAAAGATGAAAGCCGGGAGACTCAGCAAGTCAGCTCATTTCACCTTCTTCTGCCTGCTTTGTCTAGCCAAACTAGCAGCCTATTGGATGCTGCCCACCCATATTGTGGGTTGGCCTTCCTGATGGTGGGTGTTCCTCTCCCAGTCCATGGACTCAAATGTTAATCTCTTCTGGCAACACCCAGAAACATCCAGATACACCCAGAAACAATACTTTGCATCCTTCAATCCAATCAAGTTGACACTTAACATTAACCATCACAAGGAGTAATCACTTACATAAGTAACATCAGTAGTATATTTTTAAGGTAATTTGTTCTTTCTTTCACAGATAAGAAGTCTGCCCATAGATCGTCTTACCATTTCAACTCTACTGCCACGTTTTTCAACTATGTCACTGCATGTTGAATTCTTTCAACCTCAAAAAAATAAAAATAAAAAAAATAAAAAACATACCAGCCAAAATCCATACATATTAGATAGATTTGTATTAAGTATTTAAGACATTGGAGAGGATTGATATTACAACCTGGAAAACTGCTTAATGTGTAAAATCCCTGTGTAGACATCTCCAGTTTTAAAATTTCTTTATCTTAAGATTATTAATTCTTAATAATGTAAAAGGAATTTAGGCTTTCATTGAGTTTTGGATCAGCTAAAGTAGAAAATTTTCAAGATTCTGTTTTTATGAAATATAATTTTGTTGTCATTTTGATTACAAATGTTGCAAACACAAGGCTTGTCTCATTATTACTAATATGCGCTTTTGTGAGCTAGATACAGTCAACAGTTACTGTGTGTGGAGTAATATTATAGATGCTTTATAACATTTCTGTTAATATTCAAAACATTTCTTGGAAATTAGATATTATTCCAGTTTTAGAAGAATAAAGTGAGAGTGAGCAAAGCCAAGTAAACTGCCTGCAGTATTTCATTTCTTTCCTTTGAAAGATCAAACCTTGTCTTGTTTTCTCAATAACTTTCTGTTCCTTTGTCCTTATTGTAGGTCCTACACTCCTTTCCTGATATTTTCTTACCTACAGTAGTTTAATGTTCTCCTCTTTCCTCCCCCCATCCCCCACCAGTATTCTCCTAAATCTCAAGCTTTTATTTTCTAGATCTGAGGAAGCATTTTGGGTTAGGTAATTTCTTCACAAAGTTTGTTCTCTGAGTAAGTGTGCCCTGATTTTTTCTGTACCCTGGAGTATCAATTTAGCTTACTTACCTTAATGTCTATGAAGGGATAACTATAATGCAATGTTTTTGAAAATATTCAAGTTCATCTCAAATTCATTTAAAGGCTCTGATTTGAAAACTTATGTCTAAGTCTGTGTATTTTGTTATTGGTAAGTCTTGAGTTTGTGTATACCTTTAAAAAATCATTTCTAATGATTACCAGTACTATGAAGGATATGCTTAAAAAAGTTAATTAACTTAGCTAATAAGATCAGTGAAGTGGTAAATTAGCCAGCCATAGATGACATACTTGACACCTATTCTCCAGAGAAAAAAAAGTTATTTCCTAAAAAACATGTCAGCTTTAACATAGTCTCATGCAATAGAATTTAGAGAGTGTAAAGCCGAGGCCTATCATTCAGGTGTTGCAGATGGCTCTCAAGGCAAGGCTTAAAAATATTATCAGGTATAATTTAATATTGTTTCAATGCATAGAAAATATACACAAACTCTAACCCGTGATTGCTCAAGTTCTATTAGAAAAAGCACAATATTTCTCAATAATTACTATGCAATACTCAGCAAGTCATTAAATACAAAGTAATAAAAATAAATTTGCTCTTTTTTTTAAGTTTATGAACAAAGCTCTTATTTGCCTGGAGAATCTTAAAATTGATAGAGAAAAAACAAAGGAAATCCTGCACATATTCTTTCTCCCTCTGTCTCTGTGTCTGTCTCCTTCTCTGTTTCTCTCTCTCTCTGTATGTGTCTCTCTGTGTCATTGCAAACAACCAATACATCCCACTGAAATTCAGCCAGTACTCCACTGGAGTTGTACCACTCAAAATTCATTTTAAAAAGCTCTTGACTGAACATGCCATTAATCACCTTAACTAAATAAGCCTGTATTGAAATTTCCCTATTTGTGCAAGTGTGCTAAGCACTAAGGATCACATGGAAATAATATGTTGCAATTCAACTCTAAAACAAGAAAGACAAGATAACATATTTATAATTACAATAATTGATTTAAAAGTGAATCAAGGTACTTTGAAAGCAAGTTGGGAAGTTGATAGCATTGAGTTATTCACTTTGTATTTCAGATATTTTAATTTGTGTGCACTTAACTTGTGTATGATTAGGCAGAGCTTGATTCTGTCTTTTTGTTTTATTTACACCTACTCTTTTTATGCCATGTAAATGAACTTACTAAAAGTAAGTGAAATATTTAATTGTCAAGCTCTATGTTTCTCAATCAGAAGAAGGAACTGTCAGTAATGTATTTTGAGAGTCATAGAAATTGTTTTTAAAAAGAAAAGTAACAATTTTCAGTCCCTAAACAGCAGGCATGGGCTACTCTTCTTGGTGTTACCATTCTGAATAGTGCAACTGAGTTCAATGAAATGAGTCCAGCACACCTCAACTTGGACATATTAGGCTTTGGTATAGTTTGACTTCTCCTTAGCTTTTAACTCACTTGCAGGATTTAAACAACCCTTTCGTCTACTTTATTGGCATTATCGTAACATCCTAAAGTGCGATTTGTCATATTTGCACAGAACTTAAAGCAAATAATTCAAATCTTTAGTCTAGTTAACATTAAAATAACCCAAAGTTATAGTACTATAGAAACATATCTGCAGAAAACAAACTGATTTTAACCTAATTAAAAGCTCATTTTAAGAAAAAATATTTTACATAAAAATTCATTTTTTTTTGTAAGGACTTCATAGGGCATTAAGTTTGAGTTGGAATTTTTCTGATTAAAATTTGATTATCTAAAGTAAATAATCTTAAAAATACTGAGTTTACTTAAGTTTGAGTTGGAATTTTTCTGATTAAAATTTGATTATCTAAAGTAAATAATCTTAAAATTGTTGCTTAAGCAAATTTGCTTTTTCTAAATTTGGAAACATTGCATATGTTGCCTGTTGTGTTCCTATAGTCTGATGAAAGAACTAAAGATTAAAATTGAATGCTGAAACCTTAATATTACATTTCATTACTCACTTGATTTCCACATAGAAAGTATTTAAATACAATAAATTGATATTTAACATTTGTACTTCCTTTTAAATACTAAAAATATATTTAAATTTCCCTTACTGTGCTATAAGCTAAATATAGGAAATAAAGAGTTTTAGATAAAAAAACATTAAAATAAAGAGAAGCCTTTGTTATTTCCTTTAAATATTTTTAGGATTCTAGGAGACTCCAGGCTTTCCTATAGTGACTTACATTTTACAAATAGCACTATCTATTATTAGCTATAAAAGGTGAAATTATGTTGTTCTGTTGTTTCTTACTAAATCCATTAATTATAGTATAATGACTTTTTTACAGAAGACAGAAAACTCTGACTTCTATATTTAAAAAAAAAAAGTTATATGTACCTTCTGTAAAATCTAAAGAAAATAATATGACAGGCCTGGCGCGGTGGCTCATGGCTGTAATCCCAGCACTTTGGGAGGCCGAGGCCAGCGGATCATGAGGTCCGGAGATCTATACCAGCCTGGCCAACATGGCGAAACCCCGTCTCTACTAAAAATACAAAAATTAGCCAGGCGTGGTGGCAGGTACCTGTAATCCCAGCTACTCGGGAGGCTGAGACAGGAGAATCACTTTAACCTGGGAGGCAGAGGTTGCAGTGAGCAGTGATCACACCATTGCACACCAGCCTGGGGGACAAGAGCGAGACTTCGTCTCTCACAAATCAAATAAATATTGTATTTCCATTAAAAAATTAACTTGTAAGAGAAGTGTATATTTATAACATAATAAGCATGAAAAACATGTGCCTGAGTTTTAATACATGTCAAAAGTGAAAATAAACTTAAAATTGTAGAAATATACTTCTTAAGCACAGACAAATCCTGTTCTGATGATTATTATGAAACAACAGAGAAGGAGGGGAGGGACAGGAAGGGTAGTGTTAGAAACTTTCTGCAATTATCCATTCATTTTATATTTGCAGTTATTTGATGTCCTTAAACATTTATAGTTAGCAATCTTGTGAACTACTTTTTGAAATGCAATGAGCTTAATTTATCCTTGCTCTGTGGAAAATATAACTGAACACAATAATCAAAATACAATAAAATTTAAGTTACTAGTTTGTTA
Source organism: Pan troglodytes (assembly GCF_028858775.2). Taxonomy (NCBI): domain Eukaryota; kingdom Metazoa; phylum Chordata; class Mammalia; order Primates; family Hominidae; genus Pan; species Pan troglodytes. The sequence goes on along the minus strand of NC_072404.2, from coordinate 124,716,039 downwards.
TATTACAAAAAATATGGTTCAATATTTAAGCATTGTTCTCGATTCCTACTTAAAGCCCTTGCTTTGACATTTGATTAAAATTAATTCTGAGTCCACTAATACTGTAATAACATTTAGTGTCAATCATTTAGAAATTGTTCTGTATCATAAGGGAGAAAAGCTATTATCAGGCCTAAGAATTAGTAAAAGTGTCAGGAAAGTAAATAACCTGTCATACAGCTGTTAATACTGATTAATCTCTGAAGCACCATCTCTTTCATAAATGAAGAAGAAATATAAAGGCCAATGAGACTAGCAAACAATCAATGGCTATGTAAGAGCAGTCTGGTTAATCCATATTTCACTGATGTTGCCTTATGAACAAGTTTAAAATATTATTTTTCTATTTAAATGTTATACTGCTTTACTATACATGGGACATCAATTCATTGCAGAAAATGTATAGTGGTAAAAGTCATCATAAAAGAAGAAAGAGAAAAATGGAAGGAATAAAGGAAAAAAGGAAGGAAGGGGAAGAAGGAAGGAAAAAAGACAAGAAGAAAGGAAGGGGGAAGAAAGCAGGAAGAGGCAAAGAAATAAAAATTCCAAGAAAAAAGAAAATTAAAAAATTATCCTACCTGCTGGGATATTATTTTTTGTTATTTGAGACTGAAATAAATTAGATAGATAAATAGATGACAGATCGATAGGCAGATAGGTAGATAGATATATGCATGCATACATAATGTTAAAAAAAAACTGTTTTTCAATTGGAAGTTCTTCTTGATTATCTTTTCTAGTTGATACGTTCTAAACTCTAACATCCTATTTAATTTCTGAGTGGTATTCTATCACATATATATACCATTAATTCTTCAACTATTAAGAGCAATGTTTAAGAACTATATTTAAACTCATTTTAGTTTTCTACAAGTTTAAACACTTTTCTTGAAATTTTATGTGATGCCTTTCAAACAGTTCCAGGAAAGTGAGTCAGAAGTGTCAGTCCAATGCAGCTCTCTGAGGAGAACAAAGGAAAAAAGGAAAGGTGAGCACGACTAACTGCTGTCAAGCTGCCTCTGCAGTGTTGGAGAAGCCCAAATGGTGTTTTTAAAATAGCTTTTTTTCAAATTTGGTGGTTGGCTACAGAATTTAAATTTAAAACTCTGGCATGGCATTACAACATAACTAACAAAAATAAAGCCATATGAGAATCCTTGGGTTATAAGGCTTCCTGGAAATGATGGAATTTACAAGAACATAAGTAAATAGAAAAGAATGCTGCCATTTGTTTCCAATTCTCAAGATGGTGATTGTGTCAGTGCTTCCAGACATTGCTGTATTTGCTCCCAGAACTGGATTTAGTCTTTTCACATATTCCATGGACACTCTTAAATAAGCTGGTGGAATTCTCAGCAGCCTGCTCTAGGAGAGAGTGCAGTAAATCAAGAGGTAGAAGCCTGGGTTCTGGCCCAACTATGCAATTATAATCACAAAAATAATACTCTTTTATTAAAATGACTGTAAAAGCATTCACTCAAATATTAATTTATGTAGCCTTTGCAATATTCTTGTGCGGTATGAATTGTTTCATGTTCTAAGAGAATTTTAGAAATATTAACAAAGCATAAATAAGAAAACTGATTTACCTAGGGTGCCATTTGTTTTACTTTACATCATGCTCGTATGAATGACAAAGGTGAGCAGTGAGAGAAGAGGGGAGAGGAAAATCCGAGAGGGCTGTTGTTCATGGATTCTTTTCTAAGAGGAAAATTAATAATGCCTTTTATAATGGCAAAATTTCTACATAATTTCTTAACAGTCCTGTAGGCCAGTGTTTTACACAAACTTTGTTCCACATGCACCTTTAGAGTTCCTTACAGGTGTGGAGAGAGAAAAATTCAGAGCGGGAGGGCCAGATCTAAGGAGGACAGCTCAATATTATTCTGGTTTTCATATTTACTTTCTTTATGCATTTTTGTTTAAACAAAGATTTCTTAATCTCAAGGGCTTTTAAAATCACCACTTTTCATAAGGCACATTGTAACTTTACTCTTTGATGGTGATTTGGAGAAAACTTAGGAGGTTTAGGAAGATTAGTTTCCTGGGTGGAATCTAGTTAGGTTTTCACCATGGTGTGTTTTATGAGTTTCTAAGGATGGAAATACAGTTAGAGAATGGATATATTTCATTCTTCTTTAAAGGTTGAATACAAATCTCATCATGTCAAAGGAAAGAATTTTCAGTAATACTCTGTAAATTTAAATTATTGGAAACATCCATTAAGGTCATATGAACATGTGATATTTAATGGTTTAAAAATATTTTTTACTAACTCCCTATTTTCAATCTAATGATTATATTTCCAAGTCATTAGCTGTCCTGGTTCTCACCAGAGAATTCTCAATCAAGAGGTAAATCTTATTCTTTGAGAAATGTATCATCCAGAAATTATTTAGTACTGAAGAGATATATCTTAATTCCCCTCCCCTGTACTTCTCCAGTACCTTGAAAACATAACTAAATGTTTCTAACTTGAGCATTAATAGACATATATCTTGTATTTCTAAATGCTTCACACTCTGACATCCTGAATGAAGAGCTTAGGTAAGCCAGTTTTTTTTCAAAAGCCTAGAAGAAAGAAAAATCATATTAGTATAACGTAGCTACTCTGAGAACGTAATTAAAAGTACCACAATTACTTTATTATGTGACGTTAATAAAAAATTGGCTAGAAGCTCTTTGGCAAACTTAAGCTTTAAGTAAATAATTACTTGAATCAACATTTTTATTAAATTAAGTCATTTATAATTATGAATTTGTCTTCTCAGCAATTTTTCAGGAGAATATTAATATACTCATAAATTTTATGAGGATAAAAAGCCCTTTAGCAAATTTTTAATCTATAAAATGTTTCAATTTATAGCTCTGAAAGAGTCATAATTTATTACTATGAAGTTTCTTCTCAAAAAGCAAAAACAATCACAGGTAAAACCAACAATAACTTTTCCAACTTCACTAGAAATTTTAAGGACTGATATTAACTTCAAATATATTAAATATTTATGAGCCATTAGCTATTATATACAATGTGATTTCCAAAAACAAAAAAGAAAGAAAAAACTGGACTCCTGATCCAGTACTATAGGTCAATGTAGACCGGTTTTTCTCACGCTCTTTTTAAGTCAACATTATCCATTAGCTTACTAGCTGACTCTGTAGCTATGGTCCCAAGTTTTTGGCTGGCCTCTGCAATATCCTCCTTAGCCCCTCCCCAAACTATTAGAAATATGATCATTTGAAAATATTTCACATAGGTCAAGGGCAATCTCTTAATTGAAGTGATTTATGTAACAACCAAAGAATAATTATTTGCCTAGGTTAGAAAAAAAAAGCCTCCTGTCAAGATATCTGGATACGCATATTGTTTTGACTATTGGATGGTAAAAAAAAAGAGAAGAAAGGAAGAAGGAAGCAAAAAATTTAAGGTAAATAGAGAAGACCATATCTATTGTGGTTATATGTATATAGGAAGCCATCGATATATATGAGGGAGAGAGTACAGATATGCCTGTTTGCAAGAAAAAAAAAATTTAATGAGAAAGAACGAAAAAGTGAAAATTACACAAAGCATAAGATAACTATGAATATTGCTTTACCCAGCACTTTGCTAGGAAGTGAACTACATTTTAAAAAATAGCTCTTTGTTCTAAATCCGTCTCCTCATTTCTCTTCATCATCACCTTTTCTGCTGTGTGTGTGTGTGTGAGAGAGAGAGAGAGAGCCATTTCTCTTCATCATCACCTTTTCTTCTGTGTGTGTGTGTGTGAGAGAGAGAGAGAGGAGAGAGATTGTGAAGGAGGTGAGCGAGGATGAAGGTGACATAGAGAGGCATAAAGGGGAAAGGAACATAAGACAGAAACCGTAGGCACTAAACGCAACTGGGAATAAAAGAATAATATGAGCCAAAATTGATAGAGCATTGCCATCATAGAAGTACAGATATTTTAACTCCAATAATTCAAAATTATGTACACAGTTTTCTTTTTTCCACTTCAGCATCATAGCCCAATTTAGGCAAAGTCCTTTTTCAGTATCCTCCAATTCCTTTCCTTTCTTATTTTGTTAACTTTTATTTTAAGTTAAGGGGTATATGTATAGATTTGTTATATAGGTAAGCTCATGCCACAGGGTTTTTTTGTACAAATCATTTCTTCACCAAGGTCATTTTTTATTCCCCTCTCCCTCCTCCCACCCTCCCCCATTGAGTAGACCTCAGTGTCTGTTGTTTCCTTCTTTGTGTTCATAAGTTATTATTTGGCTTCCACTTATAAGGGAAAATATGCAGTATTTGGTTTTCTGTTCCTGCATTAGTTTGCTAAGGATCATGGCCTCCAGCTCCATCCATGTTCCCACAAAAGACAAGATCTCATTCTTTTTTATGGCTGCATAGTATTCCATGGTTAATATGAACCACATTTTCTTTATCCAGTCTACCATTGATGGACATTTAGGTTGATTCCATGTCTTCGCTATTGTGAGCAGTGCTGCAATGAACATACACATGCATGCATCTTTATGATAGAATGATGCATGAAGGATTTCTATTCCTTTGGGTATATACTCAGTATTGGGATTGCTGGGTCGAATGGTTTTTACATCTTTGAGGAATTGCCATACTGTTTTCCATAATGGTTGAACTAATTTACACCCCCAACCAACAGTGTAATTCTTTCCCTTTCTTATCTTCAAAGACTTTCCATTGTCTAAGATAATCAGATTCAGCCTTCATTCCAAAATTTCCATTTTGTCCAACTCTCCTTTCTAACAAGAGAAAAGTAAAAATAAAGAACAAATGAACAAAAATTACTCATTCACTGTAGCTAATACCTACAGAATAAAAATGGATTTAAATAATTTCCCAAAGAGTTTGTTAACCCCAAATATTATGTAATGTCTGATGTCTAGTCAGCCTTCCCTCCTCACTCAAAGCTGGCTACTCACACAAATAACTACCCTAGACACATGAACTCACCTAGACAACATAAAAGTAGAACAAAAGATTTAGTAAATTACCTACTCTGATTTTCTTAACACTGAAAGAACTTGTATGTAAGTTTATATGTAAATACTAACCTCTTAATAAATGACATTAAAATACATTGTTAGTGTGGGAGATATTATCTGTAGACTTTTTAATATGTGCTTGGGATGCTTATGGTTGAGCCACAGGCACTTGGCAATTACAGATCTTCAGTCAACAAAAAAAACAAACAGTAGTAACAAAATTAGAGGAACTACCTAATTTAATAAAATACTTGTTACAAAGACAACTGACAAGTAATTTTTGTCCTTACTAACTTTCGATTTATCAGATATACAAGTATACTCGTATTTTACCACCTTCAGTTGCTGAATTTCATCCATCTGCCTATTTATCTCTATCTCTATCTACCTATTTATCTCCACCTGTATCTACCTATTTCTCTATCTACTTAGTTTCACACATTTGGATTGAGCAGGACTTCATTTAGATTCTTTGCTTGGGGTGATTTTAAAAGAATCGCTCTGAAAAAAGATTGAGCTGACATACAGGGACCACCTGACAACCACATCAGGACTACACCAAGGCCTACCCAAATAAAAATTTAATCAGTAAGCAAAGGAAAGGCTGACACCAAACTGAGCTCAACAAATGGATATTTATGTCGAGAGCTAAATGGCCACTCCCAACAAAAACAACCATGGCTCCAAACACAGAGGAGAACAGAAACAGGATTGGCTTGAATATATGAAAAAGCCCACAAAACAAAACAAAAACACTTTGCATTCATTGATGGCTTCTTAACAACAACTATCTCAGATGGGTTGACTGTTCCAGCCTGACTCCCCTAGGCAGATTATGCACCTTTGACACAGCACCCATGTCAGCTCTACACTTGCTGCCTTCAAAGGGAGTGAAGTGAGCCAGCTAAAAAACTGTCACACAAACCACTGCTCAATGAAATAAAGGAGCATACAAATGAATGAAAGAACATTCCATGTTCATGGATAGGAAGAATCAATATTGTGAAAATGGCCATACTGCCCAAGGTAATTTATAAATTCAATGCCATCCCCATCAAGCTACCAATGACTTTCTTCACAGAATTGGAAAAAACTACTTTAAAGTTCATATGGAACCAAAAAAGAGCCCGCGTCGCCAAGTCAATCCTAAGCCAAAAGAACAAAGCTGGAGGCATCACGCTACCTGACTTCAAACTATACTATAAGGTACAGTAACCAAAACAGCATGGTACTGGTACCAAAACAGAGATATAGACCAACGGAACAGAACAGAGCCCTCAGAAATAATGCCACACATCTAAAACTATCCAATCTTTGACAAACTTGACAAAAACAAGAAATGGGGAAAGGATTCCCTATTTAATAAATGGTGCTGGGAAAACTGGCTAGCCACATGTAGAAAGCTGAAACTGGATCCCTCCCTTACACCTTATACAAAAATTATTTCAAGATGGATTAAAGACTTAAATGTTAGACCTAAAACCATAAAAACCCTAGAAGAAAACCTAGGCAATACCTTTCAGGACATAGGCATGGGCAAGGACTTCATGTCTAAAACACCAAAAGCAATGGCAACAAAAGACAAAATTGACAAATGGGATCTAATTAAACTGAAGAGCTTCTGCACAGCAAAAGAAACTACCATCAGAGTGAACAGGCAACCTACAGAATGGGAGAAAATTTTTGCAATCTACTCATCTGACAAAGGGCTAATATCCAGAATATACAATGAACTCAAACAAATTTACAAGAAAAAAATAAACAACCCCATCAAAAAGTGGGAGAAGGATATGAACAGACACTTCTCAAAAGAAGACATTTATGCAGCCAAAAGACACATGAAAAAATGCTCACCTTCACTGGCCATCAGAGAAATGCAAATCAAAACCACAATGAGATACCATCTCACACCAGTTAGAACGGCGATCATTAAAAAGTCAGGAAACAACAGGTGTTGGAGAGGATATGGAGAAATAGGAACACTTTTACACTGTTGGTGGGACTGTAAACTAGTTCGACCATTGTGGAAGTCAGTGTGGCGATTCCTCAGGGATCTAGAACTAGAAACACCATTTGACCCAGTCATCCCATTACTGGTACATACCCAAAGGATTATAAATCATGCTGCTATAAAGACACATGCACACGTATGTTTATTGCGGCACTATTCACAGTAGCAAAGACTTGGAACCAACCCAAATGTCCAACAATGATAGACTGGATTAAGAAAATGTGGCACATATACACCATGGAATACTATGCATCCATAAAAACAGATGAGTTCATGTCCTTTGTAGGGACATGGATGAAGCTGGAAACCATCATTCTCAGCAAACTGTCACAAGGACAAAAAAAACAAACACCGCATGTTCTCACTCATAGGTGGGAATTGAACAATGAGAACACATGGACACAGGAAGGGGAACATCATACACCGGGGCCTGTTGTGGGATGGGGGGAGGGGGGGAAGGATAGCATTAGGAGATATACCTAATGTTAAATGATGAGTTAATGGGTGCAGCACACCAACATGGCACATGTATACATATGTAACAAACCTGCACATTGTGCACATGTACCCTAAAACTTAAAGTATAATAAAACAATTAAAACAAAGAATTAGCTTGGAAAATAAATTGTACAAGTAATGAATTTTGAAAAATAAATTAATAGAGATTGAAAAAACAATCGTCACTTTTCTTCACATAGATAAAAAGTGTTTATAAGAATAGAATACACATGAGTTAGTCACAAGGTCACCATTTGACAAAATATCCTTTCTGCTTTGGAAATTAGTCTTTAGTTTGAAGTAAACTATAAGTTGAATGGACAATAACTTGATTACTATGCCGATTGTGTCACATATAAGTAAAACCATGTATTTTCTTCATAACTAAATATATTAATGAATATATTATTTATTATCTTATTGTTAACCATTCAATTTTTCAGAGCAACATATATATACTTGGTGCCTCGCACTGTTCTGTTATTGTGCGGAGTCCCTTCCTCTTCCTTGCTTCTGTCCTTCCTGCATTGCTGATATATCCTGTCTGCCTCTTAGGTGATGGAAATTAGAGTCCTGCTTAAAAAATACAGATGTTCTGGAATATCAAGCAACAATTTCAAGCTTTCACACTTCTGGATTGAAACACAGTTTAAAGAGGTATAGAGAGAAAGTTAATGACTGCACAATGAATGTTAAAATGCATTTTCAATGTCATATGTTTTACAAGCTTTCATCTTCATTATTATGAATAATTTTAAGACCATGTAAAATTACATTAATATTCATTTTTATTTTGCATTATAACCATAATTTCCCAATAAATATGTATACTTCAGCAGAGTTGAATACACTAAAATACACTAAAAACTAGATTACTATAAAAATTACAATTTAGACATTGCACATTTAATAAAAAATCTTTAAAAAGTATCCCTTAAGTAAACTTTTTCTACTTTTAGTATTTTCGGCTTTATTCGGGGTTTCTTGGCAAATTATATTTTAGAAATACTTTTATCAGCCTTTTCATATGTGGAAGGAATATAGAAGGCAAGCCAATCTATCCTTACGATTTTAAACCTACGTTCTGAGAAAATTCTATATATATAAAAGGAAAAAAAAGTTTGTCTCTGAAGTTTGGTTCATCCAAAGCTTTGCTATGCTTTCCATTCTTTTGAAACTATTTGGGGAGGAACATGTTCATTCCAGAATAATGCATATATCCTCATTAATGTTGTCAATTTACTGACATATTCTAAATGTAGCTTAATTATAGGCATTTTATTATCAACTGATTTTCCTTGTTTAACCTGTATATATATATACACAGAAATTGGAAGTGAGGTACAGAAACAGCCGATTTGGTTACAGGTTGGCATTTGCTTTATTTGAACACAGTTTGAACACTCAACTCATATACATATATATATATATTGCCTGAAGATGTAGGATATACCAGGGAAACCAACTGATAATAAAATAATTAAATTGATAATAAAAATACATATTAATATATTTATATATACGATATATAAAATATATATTGTTTGTAAACATCTTTTCCTCTCTGACCATTATCACCCTCAATTCTCACTTTCATCATTCTAAGTCACATTCCCAGGTTACCTTGTTATTTCTGGTTCTTTCCATGCCAAATAATCCTCCCAAATCTGCCAAAATACAATTTTTTTTTTCTGCACATGATTTTCATTATATAACTTCTCCTTTTCATGGAGTGGGATGACAAACAGATAAATAGCCTGATAATAAACTGATAAACAATTCCCTTTTTTTTGATTTTCAAAGACTCCACAATCAAATTTATCTCCTCAAATAAAGAGACCTTGCTATTTGCCTGTTGCAGAAGCAATTTTAGAAAATGTGGAAAAGCAGAACTTTACAAAATAAATTCTATGGTGTTTGGGAGCCAACACTTACATCCTATGCATATTTATGTCAGTTGGAATGCTTACTTTGGAAGGATCTTTGTGAGAATCAAAAATGGAAAAACTGGCAGAATAATTAATACAATAGTTATTTTAGCTACCACAAAAGAAGATGAGTGAAATTTACAAAGTAAATCTAGAAAGAATTGACTGATTTATAGGTCCATTTAAGATTTGATTTTTCTAAAATTTACTAATTCAGTAGGCAAAAACTAGTGTGTTTACCTAATTAGAAGAAAAATTAAATATTTTTCCATAATTTTATTGGGCATTTGCATTTCAGTTTTAGTGTCCACAGTTTATTTTTCCACTGGGGTGAACAATGTATTCTTATTAAGACATGACTTTAGGCCGGGTGCGGTGGTTCACGCCTGCAATCCCAGCACTTTGGGAGGCCAAGGCACGTGGATTACGAGGTCAGGAGTTCAAGACCAGCCTGGCCAATATGATGAAACCCCGTCTCTACTAAAAATACAAAAATTAGCCAGGGGTGGTGGCATGCGTCTGTAGTCCCAGCTACTCAGGAGGCTGAGGCAGGAGAGTCGCTTGAACCTGGGAGGCGGAGGTTGCAGTGAGCTGAGATCACCTAACTGCACTCCAGCCTGGGCAACAGAGCAAGACTCCATTTCAAAAAAAAAAAAAAAAAGACATAATTTTAAATATAATGTTGCTTTTGTTCATCATATAAGCTACAAATATTTCCTAGTTCATAGCATGCCTTTAACTTTATTAGTTAAATTATTTAACTTTATTCATAATAAAATGTCAATCACATTTTATTTGATGTTAAATAACCTGATATTCCTTATTATAAGATCATCACAGCTTGATTTTTTATGAGTTACTCATTAAGCCACATAATTTTTTCAAACGAAATACCTGGGTTAAAGATCTAACTTTATTTTTCCCAGTACCAAACTGTCCCAAAGACTGTGCTATTATATTGCACCAATATTCCCTCCTGAGTGATTTACTATTTACTTGCTTACAGGACTACTCACAACCAACAGCACAATCTCTCTTTGCTCCAGCTGTTTACCCTGACTGCTGATACCTACTCTGTCTCTGCACAATCAGGACAGAAGTATAAGAGAACGAATTCTCCCCAGAAGCATGGCTCCATTGATAACACCAATGAGTTGGTGTATGTTCTACATTGTTTCTCAGAGCCTTTTAGTGATATTAAGGTCTGTTTGCTCACAGCAGTAACTTGCTTGATAAAATATTCTTCATTGGCCTCTTTTCCTTTGCTGTTACATTTCCACATTTCTCTACTGGCATTTTCAAGGATTGTCTTCCAAATAAATTTCTTATACTCAAATACTTTTCTCAGGGTCTGTGCCTTGGAAAACTCAAATGAATTAAATTTAAAGGAGTTTAATTGAGCAATGAATGATCTGTGAATAAGGCAGCCCCAAAATCACAGCAGATTCAGAGAGGCTCCAGCGCAGCCATGTGGTGGAAGAAGATTTATAGACAAAAAAAAAAAAAAGAGAAGTGACCTACAGAAACTGGAAGTGAGGTACAGAAGCAGCTGGTTTGGTTAGAGGTTGGCATTTGCCTTATTTGAACACTCAGAAGTGTATGAGTGGTTGAAGTACGGCTGCTGGGATTGGCCAAGGCTCAGCTATTGTTACAGGTGCACACTCCTAGTTAGGTTTTCAATCTTGTCTACTTATTAAGTTAGGTTACAGTTTGTCCAGAAGGACTCAAATATAGAAGTATGGAGTCCTTATCAGATCATATTTACTTGGCGGTAACACTCCCATATTTTTTTAATTTTTTTTTTAAATTTGAGATGCAACATTGTACTTGGCACATACATTTAGATGGCTACTTGACTCACAGTAAATTCTTCAATGGCCATATCTATGATAAATGATTCTTCTTTTCCCAATATAGCTGATTGGTCTAGAAATAAAAGCAATGGAATGAAATTTTGTCAATTTTCTCTCTTCCAGGGAATAAAAACCTGAAGAAAGAGCCACAGGACTGGACTGGGCTAAGGCATGTTGATAGCCATGTTCTAGAGAAACGATCTATAAACTCCTCTGCTGAGGTCCCCACACCTGTCCTTGTTCTCTTTCTTCCTGAGGCTGAGTGTCTTTCCTGCTGTTCTGTGATGCTTTTGCAACACTACTGAATAAATCTCTCTCCAGGAATTGTTTTCTTTTTCATGAAACACCTCTCTCCTCCCTTATCTCACCACAAAAAAGTAAAAAATAAAAAGAATATTTAATGTTCAGAATCCACAAGTTATTGAAACAAAGCTCCTTATACATTTCTCTCTTACCATCAAGAAGTTCGCTAGCACTTTATTCCTTATTTTTAATAAATATATTAATATTATGAGTCACCTTGAATCTTTATTGGAAATAAGTTTTCCATTCTGGATTACTTATAATGATCAAAGACTAAAAACAGGGTTTGAGATCTGTCAAACACTATTTAATGATCAGCTAAGAAACAGAAGATTCATTTAAAAGAGTTTTGCTGAGTGTCTATTTTATGGTGGCCACTATGCTAAGTAAATGTGACAGAAATAAATGTTCTACCTGCTTCACTCTACTCTCACATTCAGAATGACTTTTTTGGTTTCTGAATACGTATTTCCAGTATTAAAACTTCTCCTTTAAAGTTAACAGGCAGATGGAAACCATAATGTTTAAGTTCCAATTCTAGCTTGCCAGATGAAGAACTCCATTGTTTACCACTCAAGCAGCTAATTATGGCTACACATAAGAGTAACATTGTGTAGAATGGCTTCTGAGCCCTCATCACTGTTATGAGGAGGAGACAAGTTCCTAGACACTGCACTGGTAAGAACTTCCAAGAGGTGTCTGTACATTTTAGGTGGGGTAATCATAACATACTAGTTTTCCTGAGCATACCTTGTTTTTGCCTGTGTTTTTGGTGCAGTTATTAATACTGCTTCCTTCTGCTCTCAAAATAGTTCTTCCTCGGAAGATATACCTCACCCTAATTATACATATCATTGAGAGCAACCCTCTTCTTTTACTCAAGAGGACAACTGAAACCTGGAAAAATGGAAGGACTTTTTCGAAGTCATCTCATTAGTCGTAGTCTAATAGAAAAATTCAGGTGTGCAGTCTCATTTTACTTCTTAGTTTATGTTGTTTAATTCTTTTTTTATTCATCTAGTAATCGCCAGCGTCAAGTTCTGAAATGGTTGATTGAAGTTAGCTGAGTTTAGTAGTGAAAAAACAGAGCAATGTCAACTCCATTCAGTAATTCATGATCAGAATTGGTAACTGTTATAATCTGAATGTTTGGGTTCCCCCAAAAATTAATATGTTGAAATCCTAACCTCCAAAGTGGTGGTATTTAGAGATAGGCCTTTGCCCTTACAAAAGAGGCAAGAGGGTGCTTGTTTCCCCCTTCCACCAAGTGAGGACACAGCGATAAGCCACCATTTATGAATCAGAAAGTTGGCCATCATCCAACACTGAATCTGCTAGTTCCTACATCTTGGAAATTTCAACCTCCAGAACTATGAGAAATAAATCCCTGTTGTTTATAAGCTACTCAGTTTATTTTTCCAGCAGCCTGACAGCATCCTAAGCAAGTAGTCAGACAAAGGTAAGAAAAACTTTTTTTGGAGAACTTTTCTTGTGAGGCTAAATACTGTTGTAGAGTAAATTCGAAGTTGTGGTTGGTTGTTTCCTACCATTGGGTGAATGAGCCATAGCCTTGACTCTATCATTGAGGGTGTTTCTTCTGTTCTTAAGGACACTTAGCATGGAAATTTAAGCATTAATTAAAGATCCCTTTTCTTCCAGCTGTCTAATTAAATCAGAGACTAACATCTAAGAATGACTCTTCTCTCAAAACAGACACTTTTACCATTGCAAACATTTTCAGTAATGTAGCCCTTCAGAGGAAATGGTCTACTTCAACGGAAGTGGCTCTCTTCTGAGATTAGTATAAAGCAAATCTGTGAAGTAGGTAAATTTGGTAACATTTCAATATTCCAGAACTATTTCTTCTTTATATCCTTGTGGAAACCATTTTCTCTATCCTGTTTTCTAGTCTCAAGATCTTTTTAGTTTCTCATCTTTTTTCTTCTGGAAATTTGCTCTCTGAAAAGGAATTTTCATGTATCTATAAAGAATAAATGACCTTTAGATATTCTGTTATTTCTTCCAGGAGTACTGTTCACAAATTCTTATCTACAAAGCCCAAAAGTTTGGAACTCTAGGAATTAAATTCTAAGCCTAAGCAAACTGCATTATTGATTGGGGGAGATGGGACTTCCCAGAACTCCTCAAAACATACCAAGTGTGTGATCCCTAATCCGCTTACCTTACCTACTGGATGGCTGGTTCTGCCTTTGAAGGTAACTTTTATGTACATGTAGCAAAGCTGAATGAAGACCTTTTTCAAAATACTCTGAATAATAAAATTAAGTTCACAGATTTCCAGTTTCAAAAGCACTCTAAAAATATGGCAGAATGATCAATAGGTACTATGTATCTTAATGACAGGAACTGAGAAAAAATGACAGGCAAAGATGGAATTTAGATGAGTTCCCTGAGGGAAAGGTTTAGATTTTTGCATCTTGATAGGTGATTTTCAGAGGAAGCTGAATTATGACTTTTTCCAATCAACTCACACTTATAAACGTCAGCAGCAGCACAATACTTTGAACATGACACTTTAATATGTGCCAATTGATACTGTGAAATGGATGAGCAGGTGAGTAGGAACTTCAAGTTGAGTAGAAAATTCCTTGTACTTTTTATGTGATATCAAAAGTAAGAAAAGCAAAAGAAGAATAAGACTCTAGTCTTATTTCTTATTAATTGCTGTAGAAAAAAGTCGAACTGTTTTGTTTTGTTTTGTGGATATGTTACGGTGCACATATTGTTGTGGTATATGTGATATTTTGATACATGTATACAGTCTTTAATGATCAAATCAGTGTCATTGGGATATCCATTGCTCACGCATTTATCTGTTCCTTGTGCTAGAAACATTACAATTTTTCTCTTTTAGTTATTTTGAAACATACAATAAACTATTAACAATAATTTTTCTACAGTACTCTAGAACACTAGAACTTATTTGTTGTATCTAACTGTATTTTTGTACCCCTTAACCAACCTTTCTTTATTCTTCCTTTCCACTTTTCTTCCCAGCCTCTTATAACCACCATTTTACTCTCTACCTCATGAGATCCACTTTTTTATTTCCCACATATGAGTAGGACCATACAGTATTTGTCTTTCTGTGCCTGTCTTATTTCATTTAGCATGACATCTAGCTCCATTCATGTTGCTACAAATGACAGGATTTTTTTATCATACCTGAATAATATTCTATTTTGTATTTATACAATATTTTCCTTATCCATTCATCCATTGATGAATACTTAGGTTAATTTCATATCTTGGCTATTGTGAGTAATGCTGCAATAAATGTGGGTGTGCAGATATCTCTTGGATATACTGATTACCTTTCCTTTGGAAAAACACTCAGCAGAGGGACTGCTGGATATATATAATAGTTGTATTTTTAGTTTTTGTGGAACTTCCATACTATTTTCCACAGTGGCTGTACTACTTCACATTCCCACCAACAGTGTACAAATATTCCATTCTCTCTACATCTTCACTAACATTTGTTATTTTTCATCTTTTTGGTGAAAATAATTCTAACTAGGGTAAGACAAAGTTTCATTGTGGTTTTTATTTGATTTCCCTCATTATTAGTGATGTTAAGCATTTTTTCATGTGCCCATTGGCCATTTGTATGTCTTCTTTTGAGAAATATCTATTCATATCTTTTATCATTTTTAAAATCATATTATTTTTTTTGGCTATTGTTTGAGTTCTTTATATGTTCTGGTTATTGATCCCTTATTATATAGATAGCTCACAAGTATTTTCTCTCAATCCATAAGTTGTCTCTACACTTTGCTAATTGCTTCCCTTCTGTGCAGAAGCTCTTTACCTGGGTGCAATCCAATTTGTCTATTTTTGTTTTTGTTGCCTGTGCTTTTGAGGTTTTACCCCAAAAATCTTTTCTCAGACCAATGTCCTGTTGTGCTTCCCCAATGTTTTCTTCCAGCAGTTTCATAGTTTCAGGTCTTACATTTAAGCCTTTAATCTATTTTGAGTTAATTTTTGTATATGGTGAAGGAAAGGGATCTAGTTCAATTCTTCTGCATATGGATATCCAGTCTTAGCACCACTTATTTTAAAAACTGGCCTTTCCCCAATATGTGTTCTTGTCACCTTTGTCAAAATTGAATTGGCTGCAAGTGTATGAATTTATTTCTGGATTCTCCATTCTGTTCCATTGGTGTCTATTTTGGAGCAGTACCAGGCAGTTTTAATTACTGTAGCTTTGCAGTACAATTTGAAATCAGATAGTGTGATACCTCCAGCTTCATTCTTTTTGCTAAGGATTGCTTTAGCTATTTGGCATCTCTGGGGGTTTTGTGTAAATTTTAAGATTTTTATTCTATTTCTGTGGAGAATGTCATTGGTATTTTCATGAAGATTGCATTGTAGCTTTAGACCACTTTAGGAAGTATAGACATTGTGACAATATTAAGTAAATCTTCCAACCAATGGTCATGAGATATCATTTTTTTGTGTCATCTTTCAATTCTTTCTTAAGGGTTTTATAGGTCTTTCACTTGTTTGTTACATTGAGTGCTACGGAGTTTTATACTTAATGTAAATGAGATTGATTTCTTGATCTGTTTTTATAGCTTGATTGATATTACCACGTGGAAACACCCAAGTTTTCGTATGTTAATTTATATCATGTAACTTTACTAAATTTGTTTTTCATCTTAGAATTTTTTTTTTTTTTTGAGACAGAGACTCACTCTGTCTCCTAGGCTGGAGTGCTGTGGCACAATCTTGGCTCACTTTAACGTCCACCTCTGGGGTTAAAGCAATTCTCCCTGCTTCAGCCTCCCAAGTAGCTGGGATTACAGATGCCCACCACCATGCCCGACTAATTTGTGTATTATTTAGTAGAGACAGGGATTCGCCATGTTGTCCATGTTGGTCTTGAACTCCTGACCTCAGGTGATCCGCCCACCTCAGCCTCCCAAAGTGCTGGGATTACAGGAGTGAGCCACCACACCCGGCCTCATCTCAGAATTTTTTGATGGAGTTTTTAGGTTGCTGTAAATATAAGAGCATGTTCTCTGAAAACAGAGACAATTTGACTTCTTCCTTTCCAATTTAGATGCCGGTTATTTCTTTGTCGAACCTACTTGCTCTGGTGAGCATATATAGTACTTTGGTGAATTAAAGTGGGGAAAGTGGCATTCTTATTTTGTTGCAGATCTTAGTATAAAGGCTTTCAATTTTCCTCTGTTAAGTAGGATATTAGCTGTGGCCTTATCACATGTATCCTGCATCTTGTTGAGTTATGTTATTTCTATACTCAATTTGTTGAGGGTTTTCTCATGAAGAGATGTTGAATTTTATCAAAGGCTTTTTCAGCTCATATTAAAATGGTCATATGGTGTTCATCTTTGATTCTGCCTATGTGATGTTTCATATTTATTGATTTGCATTTGTTGAACCATCCTTACACCCCTGGGATGAATCCCACTTGATCATGGTTAGTTATCTTTTTAATGTGCCCTTGTATTCTGTTTGCTAATATTTTGTTGAGAATGTTTGCATCCATGTTCTTTCAGAATATTCGCCTGTAGTTCTTTTTGTATGTGCGTCTTTGTCTGGTTTTGTTATCAGGGTAATTCCAGCCTTCTAGAACAAATTTGGAAGTCTTCTCACCTCTTTTCTTTTTTGAAATAGTTTGAGTAGAATTAGTGTTAATTCATCTTTAAATGATTAGTAGAATTCAGCAATAAATCCATGAGGTCACTGGCTTTTCTTTGATGGGAGACTTGTTACTTCTTTAACTTGTTTCTTATTATTGGTTTTTTCAGGTTTTCTGTTTTCTCATGATTCAGTCTTGGCAGGTTGCATGCCTCCTGGAATTTATTCATTTTTTCTAAGTTCTGCAATTTATTGGCATATAGTTGTCCATAATAGTCTCTAATGATCCTTTGTATTTCTGTGGTATGAGTTGTAATGTCTCCTTTTTCATCTCTAATTTTATTTATTTGGGTCTTTTCTCTTTTTTCCTTAGTCTAGCTAAAGGTTTGTCAATTTTGTTTATCCTTTAAAAAATTTCATTCTATTGATTTTTTTATGTTTTTAGTTTCAAATTTATTTATTTATGCTCTGATCTTTATTATTTCCTTTACACTACTAATTTTGATTTTGGTTTGTTCTTGCTTTCCTACTTTCTTAAAGTGCATCATTATTTCTATGAAGTCTTTCTACTTTTTGATATATGTATTTATTACTATAAATGTCCTTCTTAATACCAATTATGATGTATCTATGAGGTTCTGTTGTGTTTCTATTTTAATTTGTTTTAAGACTTTTTTTGATTACTTCTTAATTTTGTCAGTGATCTAGTAATCATTTAGGAACATGTTAAAATGTGTTTGTGTGGTTTCCAAAGTGCATTTTGTTATTAATTTCTAGTTTTATTCTATTGTGCTCAGAAAATATATTTAATACAATTTTGACTTTTTTGGAATTTGTTCAGACATGTTTTGTAGCCTAACATATGGCTTATCCTGAAGAAGGTACCATGTGCTGATGAGAAGAAACTGTATTCTGCAGCAGTTGGTTGGAATGTTCTTTTAAAAAATTAGGTTTGTTTTGTCTATAGTACAGTTTAACTCCAATGTTTCTTTGCTGATATTTTGCATGGATGATCTGTCCATTGCCAGCAGTTGGAGTGCTGAAGTCCTCTTCTACTACTGTAATGTAGACTCTCTCTTTTGATTTATTGTGATTATTGTTTTTAGTATTATTTAGCTTCAGGGGTACATATGCACATTTGTTATATAGGTAAGTTGTGTGTCACAGGGGTTTGGTGTACAGATTATTTTGTTACCCAAGAAATAAGCATAGTACCTAACAGGTAGCTTTTCAAGACTCACCCTCCTCTCAACCACCACCCTCAAGAAAGCCCTGGTGTCTATTGTTCCCTTCTATGTGTCCATGTGTACTCAATATTTAGCTCCCATTTATAACTGAGAACATGCAGTATTTCTACATTAGTTCGCTTAGGATAATGGACTCCAGCTCCATTCATGTTGCTGCAAAGGACATGATCTTGTTCATTTTATGGCTCTGTAGTATTCCATGGTGAATATGTACCACATTTTCTTTATCCAGTCTATCATTGATGGGCATTTAGGTTGATTGCATGTCTTTGCTATTTTGAATAGTGCTGTGATGAACATATGTATACATCTGTTTTTATTACAGAATTATTTATATTCCTTTGGATATACACCTAGTAATGTGATTGCTGATTCAGATGGTGTTAGTTTATTTGAGAAATAGCCAAACTGCTTTTCACAGTGGCTGAATTAATTTACATTCCTACCAGCAGTGTATAAGCGTTACTTTTACTCTAAAACCTTGCCAGCATTTGTTACTTTTTGACTTTTAATAATGACCATTCTGACTGATGTGAGATGGCATCTTACTGTAATTTTGATTTGCATTTCTCTAATGATTAGCAATGGTGAGCATTTTCGCATGGCCTTGTTGCCATGTGTATGTCTTCTTTTGAGAAGTATCTGTTCATGTTTTTGCCCCCTTTTTAATGTAGTTGTTTGTTTTTTGCTTGTTAATGTGTTTAAAGTCCTTATAGATTGTGGTTGCTACACCCTTGTCAGTTGCATAGTTTGCAAGTATTTTCTCCCATTCTGTAGGTTATCTGTTTACTTTGTTGATAGTTTCTTTTTCTGTGCAATTCTGTAGGTTGTCTGTTTACTCTGTTGAGCGTTTCTGTTACTGTGCAATTGCTTTTTGAATCTTTATTATAAAGTCTTTGCCAGGGCCAGTATCCAGAATGGTATTTCTTAGGTTTTCTTCTAGGGTTTTTGTAATTTTAAGTTTTACATTTAATTCTTTCATCTATCTTGAGTTGATTTTTGTACCTAGTAAAAGGAAGTGGTCCAGTTTAAATGCTTTTCATGTGACTAGCCAGTTATCCCAGCACCATTTATTGAATAAGGAGTCTATTCCCCATTGCCTGTTTCAGTTGACTTTGTCTGAGGTCAGATGGTTGTAGGTGTGTGGCATTATTTCTGGACCCTCTATTCTGTTCCATTGGTCTATGTGCATGTTTCTGTAGCAGTACCATGTTGTTTTGGTTACTGTAGACTTGTAGTATAAGTTGAATTTGGGGAATGTGATGCCTCCAGCTTTATCTTTTCTGCATAGGATTGCTTTTGCTATTTGAGCTTTGTTGGGGGGATCTATATGAATTTCAGAACGGATTTTCTAATTTTGTGAAAAATGTTGTAGGTAGTTTGATAGAAATATCATTGAATCTGTAAATTGCTTTGAATGGTATGGCCATTTTAACAATATTGATTCTTCCTATCCATGAGCATGGAATGTTTTTCCATTTGTTTGTGTTATCTTTGTTTTCTTTCACCAGTGTTTTTTAATTCTCATTGTAGAGATCTTTCACCTCCCCAGCTAGCTGTATTTCTAGGTATTGTATTTTTGTGTATGTCTATTGTGATTGTGATTGTGTTCTTGATTTGGCTCTCAGCTTTGATGCTATTTTGTATAGAAATGCTACCGATTTTTGAACATTAATATTGTGTCCTAAAACTCAGCTAAAGTTGTTTATCAAACCTAGGAGTTTTTGGGCAGAGACTATGGGGTTTTCTAGGTATAGAATCATATCATCTGTAAACAGAGATAGTTTAACTTCTTCCCTTTCTGTTTGAATGCCTTCAATTTCTTTCTCTTGCCTGATTGCTCCGTGTAGGGCTTCCAGTACTATGTTGAATACGAGTGGTGAGAGTGGGCATCTTTGTCTTGTTCTGGTTCTCAAGGGGACTGCTTCCAACCTTTGCCATTCAGTATGTTGTTGGTTATAGGTTTGTGAAAGATGTTTCTTATTATTTTGAGGTATGTTTCTTCAATGACTAGTTTTTTTAAGGTTTTTAACATGAATAATGTTAAATTGTATTGAAAACCTTTTCTGTATGTATTGAAATGGCCATGTGGTTATTGTTTTTTAGTTCTATTTATGTGGTGAATCACATTTATTGATTTGCATATGTTGAACCAACCTGGCATCCCGGGGATAAAGCCTACTTGATCATGGTGGATTAGTTTTTTGATGTTCTGCTGGATTTGGTCTGCTAGTATTTTGTGGAGAAATTATGCATCTGTGTTCATCAAGGATATTGGCCTGTAGTTTTCTTTGTTCATTGTGTCTCTGCCAGGCTTTGGTATTAGAATGATGCTGGCCTCATTTGGGTTAAGGAGAAGTCCCTGCCCTCAATTTTTTGGAATAATTTAAGTTGCAATGGTACTACATCTTTGTACATTTGTACAATTCAACTGTCAATCTGTCTGGTCCAGGGCTTTTTCTTGTTGGTAGGCTTTTTATTACCAATTCAATTTTAGAAGTCATTATTGGTTTGTTCAGGTTTTAAATTTCTCCCTGGTTCAATCTTGGAAGGTTGTGTATTTCCAGGCATTATGCATTTTTTGTAGGTATTCCAGTTTGTATGCTGTGCATAGAGACGATTGTAATAGACTCAGATGGTTTTTTGTATTTCTGTCGGTTCAAGGGTATAACGCCTTTGTTATTTCTGATTATGTTATCTTCTTTTTTATTAGTCTAACTAGTGGTCTACCAATTTTATTTATTCTTTCAAAGAACCAAAGTCTGATTTTGTTGCTGTTTTGTGTGTTTTTTACCATGTCAATTTCATTTAGTTCAGCCTCTGATTTTGGTGCTGCCTTTGGGGTTGGTTTACTCTTATTTTTCTAGTTCCTCTAGGCATGATGATAAGTTAATTTGAGATCTTTCTAACTCTTTGATGTGGATGTTTAGTGCTATAAAATTCCCTATCAACACTACTTTAGCTATGTTCTAGAGATTCTGGTATGTTGTATCTGTTTTCATTACTTGGAAATATTTTTTCATTTTTTTGCCTTAATTTCATTGTTTACCCAAAAGTCATTCCAAATCATGTTGTTAAATTTCCATTTAATTGTGTGGTTTTGAGTGATCCTCCTTGTATTTATTTCTATTTTTCTTGTGTTGGGGTCAGACAATGTGGTTGGTATTATTTCAGTTTTTTTTTTTAATTTGCTGAAAATTTTGTGATGGCAAAATGTGTGCCCAATTTTAGAGTATGTGTCATCTGCAGATGAGAAGAATGTACATTCTGTTGTTTTGGTGTGGAGAGATGTGCAGATTTCTGTTAGGCCTATTTTAGAGTATGTGTCATCTGCAGATGAGAAGAACGTACATTCTGTTATTTTGGTGTGGAGAGTTGTGCAGATTTCTGTTAGGCCTGTTTTGTTAAGTGTCAAGGTCTTGACAATCTTTATTAGTCTTCTGCCTTGAATATCAGATCAATATTGTTAGTGAGGTGTTGAAGTCTCCTGTTATTATTGCTTTGTTATCTAAGTCTCTTCACAGGTCTCTAAGAATTTGCTTTATGAACCTGAGTGCTCCCTTGTTGAGTGCATATATATTTACGATAATTAGGTCTTCTTGTTGAATTGAAAACTTTATCATTATGTAATGTCCTTCTTTAGCTTTTTTTATCATTGTTGGTTTAAATTCTATTTTGTTTGAAATTAGGGGGAAAACCCCTGCTGTTTTTTCTTTTCCTTGGTAGGTTTTTCTCTATCCCTTAACTTTGAAACTATGAGTGTCATTGCATCTGAGATGGGTCTCTTGAAGACAGCATACCATTAGGTCTTGCTTTTTTTTTTTTTAATCCAACCTGTCATCCCGTGTCTTTTAATTGGGGCATTTAGCCCATTTACATTCAAGGTTAATATTTATATATGCAGATTTGATTCTGTCATTATGTTGTTAGCTGGGTTTTATAAAGACTTGATTTGTTGTTGCTTTATAGTGTTAATGGTCTATGTATTTAAGTGTTTTTGTTTGTTTTTGTTTTGTTGTGGTGGCTGGTAATGGTCATTCTTTTCCATATTTTACAGTCCTTTAGAGACCTCTTGTAAGGCAGATCTAGTGGTAATAAATTCCCTTAGCATTTGCCTGTCTGAAAAGAATCTTATTTCTCATTTGTTTACGAAGCTTAGTTTGGTTGTATATTAAATACTTGGTTGGAATTTTTCTTTAAGAATGCTGAATTATAGGACCCTAATCTCTTCTGGCTTGTGAGGTTTCTGCTGAAATGTCTGCTGTTAGCCTGATGGGTTTCCCTTTGTAAGTGACCTGCCCCGTATCTCTAGCTGCCTTCAATATTTTTTCTTTCATGTTGCCATTGGTATATCTGATGACTATGTGTCTTAAGGGTGGTAGTCCTGTATGGTATCTTTCAGGGGTTCTCTGCAGTTCCTAAATTTGAATGTTGGCCCCTCTAGTGAAGTTGGGAAAATTTTCATGGACAATATCCTTAAATATTTTTTCCTAGTTGCTTGCTCTTGCCGTCTTTCAAGCATGCAAATGAGTCATAGATTGGGTCCCTTCACAGAATCTCTTATTCCTTGGGGGATTTGTTTATTCTTCTATATTCTCTTCTTCTTTATTTCTGTGTGACTTCATTGATCCAAAGAACCAGTCTTCAAGCTCTGTTTCTTTCCTCAGCTGGGTCCATTCTTCTGTTAATTCTTATAACAGTATTATAAAATTCTTGTAGTGAGTTTTTGGCTTGATTGGATCAATTTGGTTCTTTCTTAAAATGGCTATTTAATCTTTATGTTCTTGTTTCATTTTATTAGATTCCTTAGACTCCTTGCATTGGGTTTCAACTTTCTCCAGAATCTTGATGATTTTCATTCCAATCCAGATTCTGAATTCTATTTCTGTAATTGTAGCCATTTAAGTCTGGTTAAGAACTATTTGCTGGGGAACTAGTGTGGTCAATTGGAGGTAAGAAGACACTCTGGCTTTGAGTTACTGGATGTCTAGTACTGGTTCTCTCTTAACTGTGTGGGCTGATGTTCCTTTAGTCTAGTACTGGTTCTCTCTTAACTGTGTGGGCTGATGTTCCTTTAGTCTTCGACATTGCTGTCCTCCGAATATTTGTGCTTTTTTCCTCTTTGATGCCCTTGAAGGTTTGATTGTGGGATAAGGTGAGTTCACTAAACTGGCTTAATTTCTGGAAGAATTTAGGGGACCAAACCTCAGCTCAGCACTACTGGGCTGTGTGCTCTAACACTAGGGGGCTGGTACCAGGCCC
This sequence comes from Pan troglodytes, assembly GCF_028858775.2. NCBI lineage: Eukaryota > Metazoa > Chordata > Mammalia > Primates > Hominidae > Pan > Pan troglodytes. The sequence continues at coordinate 124,692,263 of NC_072404.2, read as the reverse complement.
CCGGCTTTATTCTCTGGCCCCTCAAGGTTAGGAAGCTGCTACATTGGAGGGACCAACATATTCCTGTTCCATTGGCAACAACACTTCATTGGGGGGTGCTGGCCAATGCACTTCATAAGGGCAGTGGCAGCAGGATCTGTGCTTGCTTATGCACATCAGCAATAGCAGTGGCATGGCAGGGTGCTCACAAGTTTTTGGGGTTGGCATGCTGGTGAGGAGAGTACTATGGTGTCCATGTGTGTGCTCGCACCTTAGCAGTAGCATGACAGATGCTGTTAACAAATGTCCACCTGTGAGTGTGGGCCAGCAAAGTAGTGGAGGTGGGCTGTCTGCAAGTTCGCACTGGCAAAGTGTCAGAGGGAGGCTGCAGGTGGGTGGGTGCCTGTCAGCCAGGGCTGTCTGCTGGAGCTCTCTGATGGTTAGGTGCAGTATGTCAGTGAAGGAGCTATGTGATGACACTCAGGAAGCATACGGGTTGGGCATCTCGGGCTGCATTGCAAGCAGGTGTGGCCAGGCTGTGGCCTCAGAAGAGGCCAGAAGACAGGGGTGTTTTCAGATCAGAGTGGCCTCATCCCACAGGAAATATCTTCCAGTTCTTTCTAGATTGAAACATCATCAAAGGCCAGAGCCACATTTGGAAGCACAGTGAGCTTTGGGGAATAGGAGTCCCTGGCTGTGCTCCACGCCAAACCCTCTGGGCTATGCACAGACTTGAGTCCTGCCCCTATCACCTCTCCAAGCAGCTCTCCTTGCCAGCTCAAGTGACCACAGGAGTTGCAGGCTTCCTGCAGCTAGGATTCCAGAGCTTGTGTTACAAGCATGCCACTCCTTTTTCCAGGAACCTTGAGGGGCCAGGAATGAGTTCCAGTGATCAGCAACCCTGTACAGAGTTCCCACCTTCCTTCCCCTTCATTCGAGGATCTACATTCCCCCTCCATCCACTGTCAGTACCTTCCCTCTGAAGATGTTTACAGAGTGCTGGTCTTACCGATGTTCTTGTCTCTCTTGCTTGAAGATGTTCTTCTTGGCTGTGTCTAGTCATCTTGGCTCTAAATCCTAGACTTATTATTATTTGCTTTATATATATAATTTACCGTTGTTATACCCCATTGCTGAATTGACTCATTTATCATATAATTACCTTGTCTCTTTTTATATTTTTTGACCAAAAATCTATCTTATCTGATGCAATTATAGCTACTCTTGATCTCTTTTAGTTTCTATTTGCATAAAATATCTTCTTTCATTCCTTCACTTTGACTATGTATATTTTTAAAAATGAAGTGAGTTTCGTCTACGCAGCATATTTTTAGATCTTGTTTTCTTATCCATTCACGCATTCTATGTCTTTTTGTTGGATAATTTAGTCCATTTACATTTATATTATTACTGATAGGTAAGGCCTTACTACTACCATTTTATTACTTTTTTTACTAGTTGTTTTTCTTAACTCCTCTCTTCTTCTTTTCTTACTGTTTTTTTTGTGGTTATTTTCTCTGGTATAAATTTGTTGCTTTTCCAGTACATCTATGATTGATTTTTGCTTTGTGGTTACCATGAGGCTTAGAGAAAAACATACTGTAGTTATAGCGAATATTTAAAACTGATACCAACTTTTTTATGACAAGAAATAAAAGAAACAACCAAACCAAACCAAAAAGAAACTGCACCTATTATTTCCCTCCTCCTCCCACATTTTGAATTTTTGATGCTATGATTTACATTTTTACATTACCTATCTCCTAAATATTTGTTGTAGTTATTATTTTAATGGTATTTTTTAGACTTCTTACTAAACATAGAAGTAGTTTAAACACTATGATTACAATATTAGTATAGCAATCACACAATCATGTTAACATTTTTTATTTTTGTTTTAAAGAACTCCCTTTAGCATTCCTTGTAAAACTGGTCTCATAGGAATAAGTTCCCTCAACTTTGTTTTTTGTCTAGGAAAATCTTTACCTTTCCTTCATTTCTGATGATTTACTTTGTTGGTTAAATTACTACTGTTTGGCTTCATTTTTTTAACTTCAGCATTCTGAATATATTGTTCCTCTCCCTCCTGGCCTGCATAATTTCTGCTAAGATGTATGCTACAAGAAATATTTGATCTCATTTATATATTATTTGCTTTTTCTGTTGTCATGACCCTCTCTTTGACTTTGGCCTTTTAGAGTTTGATTATAATATGTCCTGGGGTGTTTTTATTTGAGTTGAATCTGATTGGTGACTTAACCTTTTAGTCCCTGGATAGCTTTAAATTTTTTATTCGATTTCTGGATTGATTCTCTGTCTTTCATTGACAGTCATTGAGCTTCCATAAAACAGATACCTTTAATTATTTGCCTGAGAGATCATAAATCTCCATCACTTTACAGTCATTCTGACACCTTATTTTTTTTATTTTGTAAGGTCATATTTCCCTGAATATTCTTGGTGCCTGTGGAAGTCTATATCTGTGCATTAAGGGATTAGGTATTTATTTTAGCCTCCACTGTTGACTTTATGCCTGTCCTTCTTCAGAGGCCATTCCAGGGATTGTATGGCAACTGAATGTTATTTTCCAAAGGCTGTGACCACTGAAGCCATCTCAACACTAGAAAATTAATTTCCTTAATTTGATACAGTAATTCGGTAACTACCTATTGTGAATACCCTACTTAATGGTGAGAAACTGGATGTTGGTTATCTAAGTCTGCGAACAAGACAAATATGCCTCCTTTCACCAGTCCTACTCAATGTCCTTGAGTAGAAAGGGAATAAATGGGAAGTTTTAGCTAGTACAATAAGACAATAAAAATAAATAAAATTACACAGATAAGACAGGAAGAAATAAAACTGTCATTATTAACAGATGGCATGATTGTCTATGTAGAAAATATCAAATAATTGTCAAAAAAGTCCTGTAACTAGTAAATGGGAATAACAAGATTGTGGCATACATGGTTAATATACAAAAGTCAATTGCTTTCCAATATATCAGCAATCAACAATTGGAATATAAAATGTATTTATTTTAAAAAGTTATAGTTAAAATAGCACACAAAAGTTGAAATATGCATAAATCCAACAAAAGATACACAGGACTCATAAACAAAAGTGCAAAACAGTGATAAAAATGAATGATTTTAAGAAATGGAAAAATATTCTGTGTTTGGGGTTTAGAAGACTCAATATCGTTATAATGCCAAATTTTTCCAACTTGATCTATAGATTAAACGTAATCCCAGACAAAACCTGAGCAATCTATTTTGTAGATATTGACAAATTAATAATAATGTTTATATGGAAAGGAAAAGTTCCTAGAAGAGCTAATATAACATGGAAGAAGAAAAAGGAAGTTGGAGAACTCCCTTTACCTGATTTCAAGTCTGACTGTAATGCTACATTATTTAAGATGGTGTGCTCCTGGTGAAAAAATAGTCACATCCATCAATGAAACAGAATAAAGAACCAAGATTCTGTGTTTTCAAATCGTTGTGTCACTGCAAAATTTGTATTTTGAAAACCTACCCCACACTGTGATGCTATTAAGAGGTAGAGTTTTGGGAGGTAATCAGATCACTGGATTAGTGTCCCCATAAAAGAGGCCTGGGGAAACTTGTTTGCTCCTTCCACCATGTAAAGTGACAACAAGAAGGCACCATATATGAGTTAGAAAGTGGGCCCTCACTGGACACCAAATCTGCTGGCACCTTGATCTTTAAATTCTCAGCCTGCTGAGTTGTAAATAATACATTCCTATTGTTTATAAACTACCCAGTCTGTGGTACTTTGCTATAGCACCCCAAATGGACTAAGACACCAGATATAGACTCATAGGTATATAATCAACTGATATTTGATAACAGATTAAAGCAAATCCAATATGTGTCTTTCCACTAAATGGTGCTAGAACAACTGGATGCCCATATGAAAGAAAAAAAGAACCTTGATCCAGCCATTTTACCTAACAATTAACTCAACATGAAAAATAGACCTAAATGTAAAGTGCAAAACTATAAAACTTATTGAGGAAGACATAAAGGAAAATCTACTGACCTTGGGTTTGGTGATGAGTTTTAAAATAAGACATTACTCCATGAAAATAAACAAAGTAGACTTTATTAAAATTAAAAATTCTGCGTTGTCAAACAGTATTAGTGAATGAAAAGACAACCCACAGACTGGAAAAATGTATTTGTTAAACACATAACTGATACGGAGTTGTAACCAAAATATACCAAGAACTCGTTTTCGTTTATTTATTCATTTTATTGTTTTTGTTTTTAAGATGAGGTCCTGCTACATTGCCCAGGCTGGCCTCAAACTCCTGGGCTCAAGTGATCCTTCTGATCCTGCCACCCAGATATCTGGGATTATAGGCATGTGCCATTACACCAAGCCCAAGAACTCTTAGAATTCACCAAAAAGAAAACAGAAACACAATTTTTAAATGGGCATAATACCAGAAACTAAACCTCTCCAAAGAAAATATACAGATAACAAATAAGCATATAAAATATGTTCAAAAGTATTTGCCATTAGCAAAGTATAAATTAAAACAATAACGATATATAACTTCACACGCATCAGAATGACAGAGATTTTAAAAACTGACAATATCAACTGCTAGTGAGTATATGGAGTAACAGGAATGAATATTTGTAGTTGGTGGGAATGAAAAATGATACACCCACTTAGGGAAACAGTCTGTTAGTTTCTTAAACAACTAAATATAATCTTTATTTATAATCCAGCAATTGTGCTCCTAGGTATTTACCCAATCAATTTAAAAAATAATGTCGTACATTCAAATGTTTATATGAGCTTATAGTTTGAGGTGATGTTAATAAGGCTGTTAGGTTGGGCGTGGTGGCTCATGCCTGTAATCCCAGCACTTTGGGAGCCTGAGGCAGGCAGATCACCTGAGGTCAGGAGTTTGAGACAAGCCAGGCTAACATGGTGAAACCCCGTTTCTACTAAAAATACAAAAAATTAGCCAGGTGTGGTGGCACGTGCCTGTAATCCCAGCTACTTGGGAGGCTGAGGCTGGAGAATCGCTTGAACCCAGGAGGCGCAGGTTGCAGTGAGCCGAGATCACACCATTGCACTTCACCTTGGACAACAAGAGCGAAACTCCGTCTCAAAATAATAATAATAATAAAGCTGTTAGAAACATTCAAATGTAGCCTATAGAAGCCAGAAAAGGCAAGAAAATATATTTTCCTATAGGTCCTTCAGAAAGAACACAGCAGCCCTACTGACATCTTGATTATAGTCTGATGAGACTGCCCTATTTCCGACCCACAGAACTATTACATAGTGAATTTGTGTTTTTTAAGCCACAAAGTTTGTGGTCATTTATTACAGTAGCAACAGGTAACTAATACAATGGTGAAGAAGGCTAAAATAATCCATGTGATAATATGTCCAGAATTTATTCCTTCCGGTGGGTTCTTGGTCTCACTGACTTCAAGAATGAAGCTACAGACCCTCACAGTGAGTGTTACAGCTCTTAAAGATGGTGTGTCCAGGGTTTGTTCCTTCAGATGTTCAGATATGTCTGGAGTTTCTTCCTTCCGGTGGGTTCGTGGTCTTGCTGACTTCAGGAGTGAAGCCACAGACCTTCACAGTGAGTGTTACAGCTCTTAAAGGTGGTGTGTCTGGAGTTGTTTGTTCCTCCTGGCGGATTCGTGGTCTCACTGACTTCAGGAATGAAGCTGCAGACCCTCGTGGTGAGTGTTACAGCTCATAAAGGTAGTGCAGACCCAAAGAGTGATCAGCATCAAGATTTATTGTGAAGAGCGAAAGAACAAAGCTTCCACAGCATGGAAGGGGACCTGAGCAGGTTGCTGCTGCTGGCTCGGGTGGACAGCTTTTATTGCCTTATTTGGCCCTGCCCACATCCTACTGATTGGTCCATTTTACAGAGTGCTGATTGGTGCATTTTTACAGCGTGATGATTGGTGCATTTACAATCCTTTAGCTAGACACAAAAGTTCTCCAAGTCCCCACCCAACCCAGAAGCTCAGCTGGCTTCACCTCTCAATCCCCCCTCTAAACAGGACACCCCAACTGCTGTTGGGAATTGAGCAATGACTGATCTAGTTACTTCCTGCTGGATAGGGGTGAAGATGGGGCCCTGCAGTTGTAGTGTCCTCCAGAAGGGAACTCTTTAGGCCAGTGAAAGGGCCAGTGGGTCAGTCCAGGGGTCCTCAGTAGAAGTTGTTAGTTGAGCTCATTTGGGGTTCCATTTGTAAGACCATCTGTAGCTTGATGGCCTTGATCCTAGAGGAAACAAATTTGACAAGGAGGTTAAAAATACAGGGCCCGAAGGCAAGTAATAGCAAGATGGCTGCCACAGGACCTAGCAAGGGGAGAAGCCATGTTGCCCAACTCCAGAGGTTAGTGTAAGAGCTTGAAAGGCATTGTCTGATTTCAGAAGCCTTTTCCTGTAAACTCAGGCAGTATCTCATACTATCCCCGACTGGTTAGTGTAAAAACAACACTCTTCCCCTAAGAAGGTGCAGAGTTCTCCTTTCTCAGCAGTGAGGAGGTCTAGGCCTCGGCAGTTTTGGAGAGTGACTGCTAACAAACAGTCTATTTGGGACTGTAGAGTAAGGATAGATTACGTTATTTCTTGCAAACTGTCTGAGAAATCCTTTGAGAGTGTGTGATAGTAGGATAATACATGTTACACTGTTAACTTTCGGCAAACTTTACTTTAGTTGAAAACCTTGTAAGTTTGGGATTTTAACTTTTCTTTGCTACTAGTAAAACCTCATTTAGTCCATATTAACTTAGAATTGGTATAGATGGCTCCTTCCTGATTCTGTAAGTACTTTAAGATTTGGCTGGGTGCAAACAACTCACATATTTGAGCAGACCAATTATTAGGCAATTTTTCTAACTCTGCTTCTACAAGAGTTTCCTTATCACTTACTGAATACTGTGTCTTTTTTCCTTAATCACCTGGGAGGAATCATCTATTGTCCTGTCCTGAAGGGAGTTCTTCCTACATCTGGTAGGACACTTGTATGGTAATTAATTAAGATTTAGATGCCCCGTTAGGAAAACTGCTGGGTTAAGGATTTTTGACAGGAAGGCTATGGGTTGTCTGTGGCCTCAGTTCTTTCAGGCTATGCCCTTGTTCACACTGACAGCAAGGTGGTATTGGAGTGTTATAGGGTTATGGAGAAGACCTTCAGTTATCAATTATAAGTTTTAAATTTACCCTGACTTTTAAAGGAATAGGGTACACTGTTTTATCTTTACTACTTCCATCTTTCTTTCTGACTTCTTCATCTCTCTCTCTCTTTCTCTCTATCTCTGACTCCCTCTTTGTTTCTTCCTCTCTTTCCTTTTTTGACTTTCTGTCTCTCTGTCTCTTCCTGTCTCTCTTTGACTCCTTCTTTGTCTCTGTCTCTTCCTCTGTCTTCTTCTCTTTGTCTCTCTGTTTCTTCCTCTCTCTCTCTCTGACTTTCTGTCTCTTTCTCTCTTTCCTTTCTGCTGCCTCTGCCAGCTGCTTATGCTGCTGTTCTCCCCTCTCCTTCCCCTTTTGATGGCTTCAGCAGTGTAAGACTGCCATCTCCTTGGGTTTTTGCACTGCATGCAATAACTCCATGGTTTCCTTGTGATATTTAATGGAGGTTCCCTCAGAGGTTAGGAACTCCCTTTCTTTCCATATTGCAGCATGGGCATATGGGATTAGATAAGCATACCTACTATCTGTAGCAAAGTGTCCCAATTACAACTGAGGAGGTGGGAGAAATACCTGGTTACAGCCCGTCCCAGAATTCCTTGGATGGTAATGGACCTTGAGGACAGCTGTCGGGACAGGAGATTAACACTGAGAAAGCCATACCACTGTCCAGGAGGAAGTCAATTTCCTGGCCTTCAATGGTTAAACCTACCCGGGGCTCCGTGAGGGTGATGACATGAGCTGGTGCTTGCCCTAGGCACCCTCAGTCCTGTTGTTGGATCATCTGGTCAGGGGCTTCTGGCCCAAAGAACCTTTGTCCTCTGAGGCAGTGCACCTTCCAGTGATTGCCTCAGCATTGTGGACATGGGCAAGGGGGCAGCTTGTTTCTCACTGGACAATCTTTTTTAAGGTGTCCTTCAAAACCACACTGGTAACAAGCCCTACCAGGTGATTGGCCTGCTCTATTTTCTGTCCTCTCTGAACCACCAAGGTTTGTCTGTCTGAGGGTCATGACTAAGGCTGTGGCCTTTCTCTGATCTTGCTTTTCCTTTTTGGCCTGTTCTTCTTGGTACCTATTATAGAACACTGAGGTTGCCAGGTTTAACAATGGCTCCAGATTTTGTTCAGGGCACAGGACTCACTTTTGGAGCTTTCTCCTGATATCTGCAGCTGATTGGGTAATAAACTTATCTTTTAGGATCAATTGACTCTCAAGAGAGTTGGGTGACAGGGGAGTATATTTCCTTGAGGCCTCCCATAGCCGCTCTAGGAAGGCAGAAGGATTTTCTTCCTTTCCCTGAGTTATAAAAGGCATCATTGAACAACTCATGGGCTTTTTCCCAATTCTCCTTAGTCCTTCTAGAACACAGGTCAGCAGATGTTTACGACTCCAGTCCCCATGATCTGAGTCTAGACACCAGTGGGGATCCATACTGGGGATGGCCTGCTGACTGGTAGGGAATTTGTCCCTTTCTTTAGCTGTCATTCTATCATTTACTTGACTAAGATACTAAGTATCTCCAAATTCTCAGGCTGCAGCTAAAGCTGCATTCTTTTCATTAAAGGCCAGGGTTTGATCTAATAGCATGACATCTCTCCAAGTGAGGTCAAAGGTTTGCCCTAGATCCATAGGACATCTATGTACCTATCAGGAAGATCTGAAGACTTCCCCAGGTCTTCCTTGATCTGCTTTAAATCAGAGAAGGAGAAGGGGACATACACCTGGGTTGGCCAAATTCCCCTCCCTCTACAGCTTGAAGGGGACATAACCAATAGCCTGGAGATTTTTGTGGTCCTTTGGGGATTTCTTTGCTTGTTTCCTTCTGGGTGGGGGAGATTAGAGGAGGCTTATCAGTAATAGGAAGGGGAGCTATAGGGAGGCTAGGATATGGGGGTAAGCTGAGAGGTCATCTTGTGGGATGTAAATTGCAAGCTTTGCATAGTTGTGGATTTTCCTTACAATGAAAATAAAGCTTGGACATAAGGTATTTCACTCCATTTGCCTTCCCTCTTACAGAAAAGGTCAAGCTGCAGGATAGTACTGTAATTTATACTTCCTTCAGGTGGCCATTTCTTCCCATCAGAGAGAGAATACTGGGGCTGGGCCATAGTGAGAAAAAAAAAAAAAGAGCCACCTCTTTTTCAGGGTTTGTGGGTCAAATTGGTCCCAATGGCTTACCATGAATTTCAAGGGTGAGCCTGTTGGTGCCTGAGTGTTTCCCATCTGAAAGACAAAACCGCCCATGGTTTTGGTTTGTTTGTTTCTCCCCCCTGCCCAAGAACCCACAACAGTCCCTGGAACCTGCTGATTGGAATAGTTGTGCTCACTGATGCAGAAGCAGAAACACCTCTTGCCCAAAAACCTGCAACGGTCCCTGCACCCTGCTGATTGGAATAGTTGCGCTCACTGACACAGCAGCAGAAACACTAGTTTTCCTCCCAAAGCACAAGGAGGACCAAGGAAGGTTGGATTTAGTGGCCCTTACCGACACATTCTTGAAAACCTGCACCCTTGCCTGTCCTCCTAGACCACAAAGAGGACTGAGAAAAATTGGATTTAGTGACCCTTATGAATGCATTCTCAAAAACCTGTTAAGAGTCCTAAGCAATCTCCTGTTAGTATTGGGACTTCACCCCTGTCCTATAAAGATGTTATGCCCCAAAAATGAAGGGCAGGGCCATACCCTGAGGGAGGGAAGGGATCTACAGGGTTAGAAGAGTGATGCCTTTTGTCCTCACTTGAATAGGAAAGATATCATTTCTGAAGCTCCCCATATCCTAGCTTCAGGAATAGCTTTTGTTAGGCCAGCTTGTTTGAGGAGGGATCCTAAAATTCCAGATAGTCCCCCCTATGACGTGACTTTGGGCAAAAATTATGTCTTTCTGACTGGGAAGCCCAGGTGCCTAAAGAAGGGAATAGAGTCCTGGAGTTTGTACTAGAAATCATTCTTATAGGAGGAACAAGAAAAGCACCAGAGACAGGGAGTGGTTTTTAGAAGCGGGACTAGCCTTGGAGAAGAGAGGCGAGAGGAAGTTTGTCTGACAGGCATTAGGACCCAGGAGGTAAGGGTCAGGATAGATAGGATAGATGGGCGAGTCTCACTTGGGTGACAAGACTTTGAGAGTTCCACTCATGGCCGCAGGGCTAACCAACTTGTTGTCAGGACCCTGGAGCTGAATGGCTTTCCTCTCTTGTCGACTCTTGGCTCAGCCCAGAAGTACAGGAAAAGCAGAAGCTAGTTCTAGGCAAACCAACGCTCCCAACTCCAAAGAGTCAGGGATTGTTAGAGAGCCCTTTCCCAGAAATCCTGACACCCATGTCTTTAGTCTGGCAGCCATGCTAGTCACTTTTAACTCACCGACACGTGCCCAGTACTTAGCCCCCAAATTCTAAGGAAAAATAGGACAGAATAGCAAGCAAAAGGGGTCTGATGATACTCACTGCTTGGCAATAGGCGAAAGTCCCTTTGTGGTCACCAAAATGTGTCTGGAATTTATTCCTTCCGGTGGGTTCTTGGTCTTGCTGACTTCAAGAATGAAGCCGCAGACCTCCGCGGTGAGTGTTACAGCTCTTAAAGATGGTGTGTCCAGAGTTTGTTCCTTCATATGTTCAGATGTGTCTGGAGTTTCTTCCTTCTGGTGGGTTCGTGATCTCACTGACTTCAGGAGTGAAGCCACAGACCTTCACAGTGAGTGTTACAGCTCTTAAAGGTGGCGGTTCCAGAGTTGTTTGTTCCTCCTGGTGGGTTCATGGTCTTGCTGACTTCAGGAATGAAGTCAGACCCTCACGGTGAGTGTTACAGCTCATAAAGGTAGTGTGGACCCAAAGAATGATCAGCATCAAGATTTATTGTGAAGAGCGAAGGAACAAAGCTTCTACAGTGTGGAAGGGGACCCGAGTGGGTTGCCACTGCTGGCTCAGGTGGCCAGCTTTTATTCCCTTATTTGGCCCTGCCCACATCCTGCTGATTGGTCCATTTTACAGAGTGGTGATTGGTCCATTTTGCAGAGTGCTGATTGGTGTGTTTTTACTGAGTGCTGATTGGTGCATTTACAATCCTTTAGCTAGACACAGAATGCTGATTGGTGCATTTACAGTCCTTTAGCTAGACACAAAAGTTCTCCAAGTCCCCACCCAACCCAGAAGCCCAGCTGGCTTCATCTCTCAATAATGAGTTAAGTTAACATAAAAGACACCACTATGAAGTCATGTTTAGCTACTTACAGTATAATATAGATGGCTACATGTAGAAATATGTACATATTTTACATATATATGAATATACTTATATTAGTATATATGTGTATATCTCCATTACTGTCTGTGTGAATGGATCTAGAAACAATGACACATCAGTAGCAATGCATACACTTAGCACAAGACCTTGGTTTCTAAGACCTTTTCTGATTAAAAGAGCCAGAGCTCCTTGGAAAAATGGCTGATACTAGGACTGGGGCAGGAAATACAGAATATGAGCCTGGAACATTTTGGGCCGAATGAAAGGACTCCAAATGGCCAAAGATGAAAAAAAATGAGCAAAATCAAATGAAATAGTGGGGCTTATAACCTAAAGTATATAATAAATAGTCCATATTGAGATACATAAATGATTCAATAAATAAATAGGGGAGAATAAACCAATCACCAATCTCCCATGCATAAGAATCACAAATTATTAACATAGATACTTTGTCCTTAAGGAAGTGGGGCATAACTCCCAACTCCTTAAGTGTGAACTTTATTCCCAAACAGTACAGAATAGAAAGGAAGCAAAAAGAATAACTTTACAGTGGGCAAATCTGACAAACACTATATCAAGTCAGATGATCAAGGTTAGCAACCAGAGTAATAAATCATATTGATAGCGTATATCCTTGATATAATGGGATGAAAATGGCATTTCACCTCTGTGGCCCTCCTCTCAAAAACACATTATACCCATATGGTCATAAAAGACCAGCAGAAAAACCTCAGTGAAGTACATTCTGAAAATTACTATACCAATATTTTTCAAAACAGTCAAGATCCTCAAAAACAAAGAAAATCTGAGAAAATTGTCACAGTCAAGAGGTGTGTAGGAAACATGATGAAAAATATAATGTATTGTTCTAGATAGGATCTTAGAATAGCAAAAAAAAAAGGATGTCGAGTAAAAGCTAAATTGGAATAAATTATATATTTTAGTTAATAATGTATCAATATTGGTTTGTTTATTTTACTAAATGTACCAAACTAATGTGAGATTGTAACAATAGAGGATAGTTGGTGTAGAGTGTACAGGAACTCTGTGTACTATCTTCACAATAATTATTTAAACCTAAAACTCTTCGGAAAACATTTAGATATTTGTCTATGAATGCACACACTTGAAAGAGAAAAGGTAATTTCCTTCTGATCAGTGGAAAACTGAGCTTGTCTGTCTCTCTAGCCATCTCAAGAACACATTTTTCCTTAGTGCAGAATACTGCTTCATCTAGAAAAGCTAAGCCTAGAGATTTGCAATTCTTCATTTTCTATTTGTAAAATATATTATGGGAACAATAATGACAACCTAATTAAAATTATCAAAGTTCAGGATACATTTTTACCATAGGATAAATAAACTCATTTTATTATAATCCTCTTAACAAACATCCTATTTAGATAGAATAGGTATTATTTCTATTTTGCTGACAAGAAGACTAAAGTTCAAAAGATCTAAAGGTCCATGGACTTGCCTCAGAGACTTGGGATAGAGAGGCTTTTCAGAGGCAGCTAAATATTTCCCTTCTTTACCCACAGGTTTTCTATGTAACATTTAGTAACAGTGTTTTCATGACTCCAAGAAGAGGTGCTCTACGTTATAAAATCTATTAGAACTAAAATCAGGGTAAAATCTTGTTGGAGAAAAGGAGAGAAACAATACTGTCAGCAAACCAAAAACCAGCACAAAACTAACTTACAAATCAAGCTCTTCCACAAGCCCAAGGAATTAGAAAGTTAAGGGTGAGAACCAGGCAGATTACTCAAATGCAAAAATAGAGTAAGACAGTAGACATTCCCTTTGGGAAATGTTTAAAGTGGAATTACTTGATAATATTGCAATGGCCTATACCAAATTCAGACCTTAATTGTGCTCACAAAATACAATGCAATCTACTTGGTTTGGTTAATCTAAAGTGAATTTGTGTATCTTTTGAATCAAGATCATTAAAATAAGAATAACTTATAAATTATCCCAATTTTTGTTCAATACTGAAAGGAAGTGTTAAATCTTCTTTCTTTCCAGTATCTGCACAGCACAGCTTGTTCTAAATTAGTCATTTGGGTAAGTTGGAGAAACTATCCCTTGAACCCAAGAGTTTAGTTTCTGTAAAAGTCAAGAGCCTGCTTCTAGGATTTAGCTCAACAATCCTTCTCCTCTCATTTCTTCAACTATCTCTCTGAAGAAAAATAAACAAGTTTTAACTTTCAAATAGTTCTTACTAGAGGAGCAAACTAATGAAAATGAAATATTTTTTCTTCTATCTTTTTCAGGATCAACTTTTTCACTTAGATACGTCTGCAAGGATGCTATGTTTAAAGACTCAAACAAATATATCCCACGTATTTGAATTCAATATATCTAAAAGGGGGTAAATCTCTGTGGGTTTATTTATGTGTTTGTCATACAACGATTGCTGAAGTGTTAAGAAAAAAAAAAACCTATTTCCCTTTCAAAACACATCATCTCTATCCGGTAATTTGTACACACATATGTTTCATTACTGAGTCTGGAGGTCCAAAATAATACTTTTTGCTTTTTAGACAGCTTGTATCTATATTTCAAGTTACATACACACACACATAGACACATCAAAACTCATGAATTTTATTTTGGATGACATCATTAGGCAACAAATTATTTGGCTTCCATAGTGAAAGTGTTATTTTTAATTAGATTCCCTTGGTCAACTTTCTATTTGCAATATTTTATGTTTATTTTGCACATATTTACATAAGCTGTTTTAAAAGTTTTGCCTTCTTATCCCATCATCCTTCATTTCTAAATCTGTTTCTATTGACTGATTTTTCTCCTTATTATGAGCAATATTTTTCTATTTATTTGCTTGGCTAGTGATTTTTTATTTGTTGCAAGAGATTAGCAAATGTTACATTTTTAAGTTTCTATATTTTGTTGCTTCCTGTAAATGAATGCTGAGCTTCATCTGGGATATAATTCATTTATTGGTGGATCTCACACTTTAGCAACACTAAGATTGGATTCACTCAATGCAACAATGCAATGCATTCTGGAGGTGGGACTTCTGAAATGAGGCATGTTTTCTTCCAGTCACTAGGATGCTAACACAGTCCTAAAGGCATTTAAGCCTATGACTCTTGATGAATACACTGCATATTATCTTATTTGGCAGACTTCTATCCCACCCACATTCCATTTTCCCCTCTCTGTGGTCCCCACCATTACCATATCCATAGGTATAGGGTCCATGGCACCCTGCATTTCTGTCTGCACAAAAGATATATGAAAAGTTAATGCTGACTGGCCTGAAGTACATTATTAGTAATCCTACAGGGGTAATAAGTAAAGAAATCTCAAAGAGTAAAACGTTTCTGTAAATCCTTCATTCTAGCTTCTCAGCAACACTTTCTAACTTGTTATTTAGAAATCACTTCAACTGACAGTAAAAACAGATCAGTCACTATAGGGTTGCTTTTCTTCATATACAAACGACAGTGAGGCAATTCTCAGTTGGCCTGGATTATTCAAATTAGCCCATAACTCACAATCCTTCATGATGAGCTCAGGAATTTATTACATGATTTATTATGCAACCAATGTATCATATTTCTAATTAAATTTTTCTTAGACTAATGCTAAATTGAGTTTAGTCTTCCTGAGAATTCTTAGCAGTGAGCTAGTTCAACCAAGGATGAAGTGCAAAAGGAATGGTGATATAAAACTAAAAATATCTTCTTGGTAAACAATCAAATAAAATGGTCATATAAAGCTGATCAAGAATAGATCATTTTTTTCAGTCTTAGATAGCAAAGTTCAATGTTTTAGAAACCATAATATGACTTTGATGCCCTTTGAATAAATACGTTTGCAGGGCTGTATATAAATACGATTAAGTTAAGGGCATATCTATTTCCCTTTTAGAAAAGGAAAAGATAACTCCTCCCTATTGTTTAGCAAAGTTTTAGGGAAAATGTAAGGGAGTAAAAGGAGCATATCTTGTTTGTTTGTGTGTTTTGGAATGTATACAAAGAACCTTATTTTATTCATTTGTTTTCTTTTGCTAATAAATAGTTGTTTGTTGTTGTTGCTTTAACCCAATCTTAACAACTGCAATAGAAAAATTTTCTACCTTATGAAAATATTTTTAAGAACTACATATTTGGCTGCAGTTACACAACTGGAAGGCCATGTTAGAGGGCAAAATAGTTTTCTAGAACATGAAATGGAATATACATTGCCCTCATTTCTATAAACCAGGACTCTAACAAGGGCTTTCACATTTAGCAAATGTAGAAAAATTTCTGATACTAGTGGCATTAAATCCTAAAGTTCTATTATGAAATTAATCTTCATTAATCTTTTTTTGTACTTCATGAAAGAAACGTTGACTCAAGTAATTATTTCACAATTTTCAGGAAATCTTTTTCCCACTAACTTTAACAGTTGTTTCATTCATTTAACATCTAAGAAAAAAAAGTCTGCAGGTAAAAAATTTTCAAAGATAAAAAACAAACTTTCTAAAATAAGTAAGTACTTGGTAAGCTATTTCTATTTTTTCTACCCTGAGATAGAAATTTATCCAGAATGTAACAAACTTTCAAAATACCTTTCCTTATAAAGTGGGTATCAGTATCAGCGTTTGCTTTTCTATTTCCCTAAAACAAACAGGCAACAACCTCAAATTGAGTTTTTTGACACCGTAGTTGAGAATATCTTAGCCCTTTACATAAATAGATAAAGTGTAGAAGATACTTTTCTATTTTAGAAACTTTGCCAACAGAAACAAATTCATATAATTCGAAGTAAATATTCATTTAAAATAAGTCAAAGTCACTCCTTATTGAAAACTATGGATTTTGTTCCCGTGCTGTTACCAGAAGAGAAACACAACAAACTGAAATGAAGATAAATATGGCTAATATCATAACTTTAAAAATCAGGACATTTCCCACAGCTTAAGAGAGTACAGAATTGGCCTACTTTCAATATATACACCCCATACCATCTTCTACTTAGATTTTACACACATTAAAATTCTCTAAAGGTAGGATTCTGTAAATAAATAAGGAATCTGAAACATATAGGCAATTTCAGTTTAACCTCTACCCAAGGAACAAAGTTCCTCAATATATTCATGTATTAAAAGGTAAAACAAATAAATTCAACTTTATAAACATAATTGAAAAACTTGAAGAAAAAAAGTCCAACATATAAGTCTGAGGATGATCTTCTCTGAAAGTCAGTATTGTTTCTCCTAAGTGGTCACAACTTATCTCTTAATTCAAACCCTTGGCAAAGCTGACCTAGTGAGCCCTGGCTCTGCCTAACAGACTTCCAGGAAAGCTACAGCTCCAAGCTCCTCCCCATAAAATAGACTTCCAGCCAGGCACAGTGGCTCACGCCTGTAATCCCAGCACTTTGGGAGGCCGCGGTGGGCGGATCACGAGATCAGGCAGACCACCCTGGCTAACATGGTGAAACTCCATCTCTACTAACAAAAATACAAAAAATTAGCCGGGAGTGGTGGTGGGCGCCTGTAGTCCCTGCTACTCGGGAGGCTGAGGCAGGAGAATGGCGTGAACCCCAGAGGCGGAGCTTACAGTGAGCTGAGATCGCGCCACTGCACTCCAGCCTGGGCGACAGAGCAAGACTCCGTCTCAAAAAAAAAAAACAAAAAAAAAAAAAAAAAAAAAAAAACGTCCAGCAAGTCCTTGACTCACATTATTTGCTTACATACTACAGGAGTTAATGTAAAAGAAGTTTGGTTTTCTTTCTGCCCAGAATTTATAAGCCTTTGTAATTGCTAAATGCCAAAAATGCCCAGTCAGGATAATGGCTTTCATGGTATCCTTCAACCACAGCTGTATTCTAAGGACAGTTTAACTGAGTGCCTGGGGAATTTCTCACACAAACTGAAACACCAATGCTTGTTTTGATTCTGAGCATTTGAGCTCAATTACTGAGCAAATCTGATACAGAAAATCTGCCATTCTTACTGCTACCTATTTTCAATAGAATGATTCAGAAACTGACCCGATCCTGTGACTGTATTGAAAGAGGCTTATCAATTGATCAGGTGTGGCAAAGACCACCTTCGATGATATGATTAAGACAGCCTTTTCTGTAGATCATGAAATATAATCCAAAACTAATACACTACATCATAGCGTTATAGCTACCAGGCCCAAATTTCCTCTTCAGCTTTAGCCCCGAGGCAAGTTTTGAGCATTTTCAAAGGAAGCCTGTAGACATTAGGTATAAGGGAACTTAATGTACTACAGGGAGTCAAAGTAGGATTGCCCCAGCAGAAGACAAGTAAACTGATATTGGTAGAAGAAATGGGAGTTTGCCAGATTAACCAGAGAGAATAGGGACATAGAGATGCTGCCTAGAAATTACTTTCCATCTTAACTCCAACAACTACCCTATGTGAACTCAGTTACAATACAGCTAGCTTATTTTGTATTGCCTGAATATGCTTTGTGCCTGTACTAATGATATGGACCAGAGCTTATCTTAAGCTATCAAATTTTTGAGCACCTTTTAACGGGCAGCTCTAATATCACCTCCTCTAGGAAGTAATAGCTGATACTTTTCAGTTCAGTATAGCTTCTGTTTCTGCTCAGTGTTGGCAATTTTAACATTTCATAAGAAGTCACAACTTAGTAAGTCAAGCTTCAAAGAAAGAAAAAATGAGCCTGCAGTAATATTTATCTCCAATATTATACAAAATTAAAATTAAGGTTAATAGTTATCTGCATATAATAGGTCCTCAAATTGTATATGTTGGCTGGATAAGATTGACCTAAGAAAGATTACTAACCAAAAGCAATGTCAAAATGCTGAGTGTTTAGATAATTATTGTCTGTCATAACAAGAAAGTGCTGCAGTTTCCTTTTTAGCCAAGTAATTAATTGTTAATTGGCTAAAATAGCTACTTTAGCCAATATTCCATGTCAGAGCATGTGCTCTATATTGATGAATCTAGAATGCAAAGGATATTATATATACTTTGACTCTTAGCTATTCTGATTTTTTTTCTAATATACCTTAAGCCTTGTAAGATTAGTTACGTTTTTCGGACAATTATAGTGCTACTGCTATTGGTAAGTAGGATTGTTCCACATAATGAATGACATCCCTAGTGCTAGTTATACTATTCTTCTGCTTTAGAATCAGCAAGCCTGAAAGAGACCTTGAGAGCTCATTTAATCCACAGCCTGGCTTAGTCAATCAAGATCTGACAGATAAATCTATCCTAATATTTAAGGCAGCTATAAAAGCAAATTTCACAGTGTCCCAAGGTAACTTATTTTGTTTTAAGTCTTTCACTGCTTAGAAAAGATATCTTCCTCATATCTAATCAATGCAGGACATAGAGAAAGTAAGGAAGAAAAGAAAATATGTTTAATAATTGCATTCAGTATTCAAGGCAAACAGAATATTGATGGCTTTACATGTACATAATGAGCAACCCTTGAAAAAGCTAGTGTCTAAGACATGATTGTGCAATTTTACAAAGTAAAAAATGAAGAATTGAAGAATGTATTCATCACACTCAGAATTACACAGCCAATAAACAATAACAGAAATTCTCCAGATAAAACTGTAGTATACAAAGAAAGGGATATGGCAGAGCCCTCAATTATGTTACATTTTCAGAAACTATTGTGGGTTCTCTTTTGCATCTCTCCTTTTCAATTAAGAACTTCTCAGCATTATCCCCTCATATTGTCCACTTTTCTTGAGAAAACCCACAGCCTGAAAGAGGCATCCCTACATATTCATCAACTCATTTATACATATACTTAACAAATCTTAATCAATGCTAATTACATGGCTGTAATTGTAACAGGCTTTAACTGATACACTGGTGAATAAAAAAAATACATATTTCCTCTCTTCAAGAAGTTAAAGACCACCAGCAGAGTCAAACATTCAAGAAATAATCACACTAAGATATAGTTACTAATTGTGTCAGGCAACAGAAAGAACAAAAATATATAGGATAATGTAACCAAGTAATGTAACAGAAAGACATTCTTAAGACTGGGAGGTGGAGAAGGCCTCCTAGCAAGAATTATAGTTAAACCAAATGAATAAAAGTTAACCTGGTAAGAAATGTAGAAAAAGGGTTAAGGAGAAGAAAAGAAACAGTCTACATACAGAAAATTGAATGCATGAAGACCCTAGTATAGAAATAATCTAGCATAATAGAAAAATTAAAAAGAGGTTAATATTCAAAGCAGATTGATCAAGGCAGAATGGTACAAAACATAGCAGAGAAGCATGAAGCAAGGGCTACACAGGTAGAATTTTGTGCTCCATTCCAATGGAAAAGGAAGTAATTGATATATTTAAATTTGTCATGATATGATTTATAAAGATTATTCTAACATATGGAAGATGTTTAATCTCTGCTAAAAAGAGCAATAAAATATGCTTTAAACACCAACAAACCTATAAGGACAAAGATCAGTAGAAAAAAATTATGGCAGCAAAATTTGAAAACTGGAAATCACAAAGATATGCAGTAGCTGATGTTGAACAATAAAAAGCTTATTTCAAGTCAGAAGAGGTAAAAACTGAGAAGCGATTTGATTTGCGTTTCAGAATGCCGTCCAAACTCTAATACCTTGGGAGAAGTATGAGAATGGGTCCAATCCCAGGAATATTGGTTGATAAAATTTTCGTTGCAGTTGCCCACCCCACGCCACCCCAGATCCCTGCTGCAGTTCCCCATTTCCACTTTGTACAGCCAGGCCACTGGCCCACATTATGCCCTACCCTCAGCAGAAAAAGGATGCTTACTCTCTGGAGAAAATAAAATAGAGTCTCTGAACTGAGAGTGGACAGGCAGAGGTACCATACTGAAAACAGACTAAATGAAATGCTATATACTGAATATCAAGACTATACTTTTCTTCCCTCATCCTGTTCCTTGAGCATTGACCAGGTGATTTGTTTACACAATTATAAAGGTAAGGCTTACACTCTTCTAATCCCAGTTACTGGTACGGTCTTCTTTCCATAGTGAGAGAAAAGATTTATAAGTTACAATATTGGAGACTTTCCAATGAAAGCCCTTCTGAATCACCCAACAGTACAACAGTCAGATGACAACTCTCCTACATGTAACACCCTCCTGTCAGTACTGAGTACTGTAGTCTTACACATGACCAGAAAGTAAAAGAGCACCAGACATCTTAAGAAAGCCCCAACATAAAAGACACAGACAAAACACCACTAACAGAAAAAAAAGAGGAAATAGAAGCTCATGAGAAAAGTTGGAAACCATACACCAAATAAATCTTGTTAATATTGTCTGAGAGTAAAAAGGAGAGTGTCCACAAAACAACTAAATTCTATACACTTTGAAAATCAGAGGAAAAAGGGAATTTATGGCAATGAATATTATGATAGCAGAAATGAGAAACTTAATAGAAGTGTTAGAAACTGAAATTGTTATATCAAGAAGGAAAAGATCATTAATGCATAGAAATGAAAAATTAGAGAAAATGATTTTAAATTGGTATATTAATCAAGGATGTTCAACATATCAATAACGGGAGTTCTAGAAAGACATTACAGGGAAAACAGAAAGAAAATATAATAATGATTTCGACAAATTTTCCAGGGGCAAAAATTTTTCTTTATTAAAAGAGCTCATCATGTGCCCAAAAAAAAGAATGGAAGCAGATTCTTGTTAAATGTATATAACTTAGAAATTTCAAAACAGTGTGTCAAAAAGAAGATTCTAAAAATCTTACTAAGGAGGATGAAATTAAATATCATACTTTGGATGATAATGTGTTTAGATTTCTCAAAAACATGCCAATATGGACGACTGGTGTACTAGTATTCTACCGCAGCACAATAAAAAATTTAGCAGCCTAAAGCAACACCTATTCATTAGCTCATAACTCTGTAGGTCAGAAGTCCATGAAGGCATATTTGGGTTATCTGCTAAGGCTGAAATTAAGGGGTCAACTAGGCTGAATTCTCATATGGAGACCAAGGGTAGAGTCTGCTTCCAAGCTCATTGTTGCTGGTAAAATTCAGCTTTTTGTGTGTGATTGTAGGACTGAGGTTCCCATTTTCTTGTTAGCTATCATGCAGAGGCCACTCTTAACTCCTAGAGGCGACCTCCATTTCTTTTTTAATTTTTTATTTTTTTGCCATATGGCCTTCTCTATCTTCAAAGCAGCAGTGGT
Organism: Pan troglodytes; assembly: GCF_028858775.2. NCBI lineage: Eukaryota > Metazoa > Chordata > Mammalia > Primates > Hominidae > Pan > Pan troglodytes. The sequence goes on along the minus strand of NC_072404.2, from coordinate 124,670,640 downwards.
GCATTGAAATCTTCTCATTCTACACGTATATGGCTTCCTCTTAGGTGACCATCCAAAGAAAAATTCTGCGTTTAAAGGGCTTATCTGATTAGATCAGCACTACCAGATAACTTGCCAGTCTTAAAGTTAACTGATTTGGGACATTAATTACATCTCCAAAATTCCTTCATAGCAGTACTTTGATTTTTGATTGGTATTGATTAAATAACTAGGAGATAATTTGTGTATACCAGGGGCCAAAGATCTTCTTAGGGGGACATCTTAGAATTCTGCCTATCACAACTAGAAAAAATGATGCTTTGAAATTTCTGAGAGAAAATCATTTCTGAAACTAGACTCTATACCCTAACTATAAGCTATGTATATGGAAAGATATTTTTAGACAAGTGATGTCTCAAAAAATACCTTCTATACAGTATTTCTCAGACAGACATGGAAGTATATGCCTTTCCAGGTAATGTGTAATACTATTTTCATTTCCTGTGGCTTCTGTAACAAATTACCACAACCAGGATAGCTTAAAATAGCAGAAATGTATTATCTCACTGTTCTGGAAGCTAGGATTCTTGGAGTCTATCAGATTTGACTGAAAAAGACAGAGATAGAAATTGGAAGAAGTCTGTCAAACTTCCAGAGTTCCAAAGTAAGGAAAATGCTGAGAAAGTTACTCAGCTCCAAACATGCCAACTCTCCAGAAAGAGGGAGAGTGACTCTGAAGGTAAATCCTCCGGCTGGAGGTTGAAACCATGGGTACAAAGACAAAGGCTGACAGAGTCATGGGCACAGAAAGCAAAGCCGCAACCCAGAGGTTCCATTGAGCCACAGAGCATGATTCTCAGATCTTGAAACCTAGTGTAATTCATCCACTCTATTCCTTCCGATTTCCTTTCTGGCATGGGAATGTCTATCCTATGCCTCTCCCACCATTACATTTTGGAAGCAGATAACTTATTTTAAATTTCACAGGTCCACAGATGGAGGGGAAGTTTTCCTCAGGGTATATTATGCTCAGAGTCTCACTCATAACTGATTTAGATAATTTAGATAATGAGATTGGGGACATTTGAGTTCATGGTATTTAAATAAGATTTTAGACTTAGAGTGGAGCTGAAATAAGTTGAGAGTGTTGAGAACGTTGGAATAGAGTATCCTACATGTGGGAGGAGTATTTCAGGGACAGAGGACATAAAGTATTAATACACTGTAGTGAATTGAATGGTGGCTCCCAAAAAGGTATGTCCACATCCTAATCCCTGGAATCTGTGAATGTTACTTTATTTGGAAAAATGGGTCTTTGCAAATGTAATTCACTTAAGAACATCAAGATGAGGTGCTTGTTCTTGATTATCTGGGTGGGCATTGAATTCAATAAGCATCCTTATCAGAGTGAAGCACAGGGAGATTTAATGCAGACAGAAAAAAGGGCAACTTAACCACAGAGGAGAGGTTGGAGAGATGCAACCACAAGCCAAGGAATGCTGACAGCCACCAGAAACTGGAAGTGACAAACAGTGGATTCTCTTCTAGAGCCTCTGGAGGGAGCATGGTCATGCTGACACCTGGATTTTACACTTTTATCCTTAGGAACTGTGAGAAAATAATTTTTTCCCGTTTCAAGCCTTCCAGTTTACAGCAGTTTGTTACAGTAGCCATGGGAATATAACAGATTTTGGATACTGGGAAATGGGGTGCTGTGGTAACAAACAACTCAAACTGTGGAAATGGCTATGGAACTGAGCAAGGGGTAGAGGATGGAAGAATAGTGAAAGTAATATGAAGAATATAGAGAAAAACCCTAGAATGCCCTGAAGATATTATTGATAGAAGTACAGATGTTAAAACAGCTACTGATGGGGCTCAGGAAGAAATGAGGACCACATTATTGGAAACTGGAGTAAAGGTGATCCCTGTTATGTAGTGGTTGAAAACTGAATGAAGCATGTTTAACAATTCTGTATAAAGCAAAACTTGTAAATTATAAAATTGAATATTTAATTTATGAGATTTTCTTTTTTTTTTTTTTTTTTTTTTTTGAGACGGAGTCTCACTCTGTGTCCCAGGCTGGAGTGCAGTGGCGCGATCTCAGCTCACTGCAAGCTCCGCCTCCCAGGTTCACGCCGTTCTCCTGCCTCAGCCTCCAGAGTAGCTGGGACTACAGGCGCCCGCCACCATGCCTGGCTAAATTTTTGTATTTTTAGTAGAGACGGGGTTTCACCGTCTTAGCAAGGATGGTCTCGATCTCCTGATGTCGTGATCCGTCCGCCTCAGCCTCCCAAAGTGCTGGGATTACAGGCATGAGCCACCGTGCCCGGCCTAATTTATGAGATTTTCAAGCAAAGTGTTGAAGGTAGACCTAGCTTTTTTTTGGATGCTTATAGTAAAATATGAAAGGAAGGAGATAAATTGAGGGAAAAATTTCATGAAAAACAAAAAGCCAACACAATGGCTTAAAAAAATTTCAGTCTATTCAGTTTGCAAAAGATGCTAGTATTAGATGTAATATTAGAAAAAATGCTTTGGAAAGAAAATCAAGGGTGTGGCTGGACAATATTTTTCGGTAGAGATTAGGTATATGAGCTAAAACTTTATGTTCTATGGTTTGAAACTAAAAGATATTTTTGGATGAACAAATAAAAAGCAAAGATAAAACTAAAAAAGAAGTAAGTAGTAGTACCAGCATCATTATTGTAGGAATGTTATCTAGAGAGATAGAGCTAAGTAGTACAAGACAGCTGATAAGTTTGAAAGTGGTTGCATCTGTAGAATATAAATTGAAACTGAAAAATGAGTCATTATTTATGTTTTGTGTTGATTTTTTGTTTGTGTTGTTTTGTTTTTACAAACCTTGTGGAATGACTCTTTCAACTATATACATGCATATCTTGCATAAATATTTGTTTAAAAGCTAAATTTAAAGATTACCCTGGATACTCTACTATGAAAAAATGCATTTAGAAGAAATAAGAGGCAATTACAGAAATGCAAACAAGAAGTGATAGTAGCACAGAGTAGTTCTACTAATGATGGTAGAGAGAAGAGGAAATCTAGATGAAATGTGAGAAGTTAGGAACAATAAAATGCCAGTAGTGACTCCCAGGTTTTCTGCATGAAGAATTATATGAAAAAGGATATTTAGTGAGGTGAGAATTAGAGAACTATGTGGCAGCTAGAGGATTTGAGGTAAATATTTTTTGTTTCGGAAGTGCCGTGCTTGAAACGTTCCTGTTAAACATAAGAGGGGAGATTTCACGTACACATTTATGTCTGTGTATGTACGTGAATCGTGTGTGTGTGTGTGTGTATGTGTGACACAGAAGAGAATTCTGGAGTACAAATATACCTTGGGATTTTAGCAGTTAAGTATTATTTTAAGATCTGCAAATGGTTAGGATCACTTTTAAATAGTGGAGACAAATAAAAGATGAAGATCCAAGACCACATTGTAAGAAGTATAATATGTGGAAAAAGAAAATGAGACATAAATAAAGGCTAACCAGGAAAGGCCAGAAAAGTAGAAGGAAAATGAGAAGAATGTATCACCATAGAAACCAAGATAAGATTATGTTTAAAAATAATGGAAATGCCAATAATGTCAAATTCTTGCCAAATGTCAAGTAAAGTTAATAGTGAATAGTGTTTACTATTTTAAGCAACACGGATATTATCAGTTATTTAGCAAGGACTGTTTTTGTGAAATGGTAGGTAAACAAATCAGATTACAGTGGGCTGAAAAGTGAATGAGAAACAAAGAATGAAACATCTAAAACTGTAGGAAAATATTTCAAGGACTCTTAACTGTAAAGGGTGAATATGTAAAAAAGACAACATTTGGAAGGATTGTGTGGTTTGGAGATTATTTGCTATATGCAGAAGATTGAAACTGAACCACTTCCTTACATCTTATACAAAAACTAACTCGAGATGGATGAGAGACTTCAATGTAAAACCCAAAACTATAAATACCCTGGAAGACCACCTAGGCAATACCATTCAGGACACAGGCACAGGCAAAGATTTCATGATGAAGATGCCAAAAGCAATTGCAACAAAAGCAAACGTTGACAAATGGGATCTAATTATACTAAAGCACTTCAGCACAGCAAAAGAAACTATCAACAGAGTGAACGGACAACCTACAGAATGGGAGAAAAATTTTGCAAACTATGCATCTGACCAAGGTCTAAAATCCAGCATCTATAAGGAACTTAAACAAATTTACAAGAAAAAACAAACAACTCCAGTAAAAAGTGGGCAAAGAACATAAAGAGACACTTTTCAAAAGAAGACATGCATGTGGCCAGCAAGTATATGGAAAAAACCCAATATCACTGATCATTAAAGAAACGCAAATCAAAACCACACTGAGATACCATCTCGCACCAGTCAGAATGGCTATTATTAAAAACTCAAAAAATAACAGATGTTGATGAGGTTGTGGAGAAAAATGAACTCTTATCCACTGTTGGTAGAAGTGTAAATTAGTTTAACCATTGTGAAAGAGAGCATGGTGGTTCCTCAAAGACCTAAAGACAGAAATACTATTCAACTCAGCAATCCCATTACTGGCTATATATCCAAAAGAATACAAATTGTTCTATTATAAAGACACATGCATGCACACATTATGTTCATTGCAACACTATTCACAATAGCAAGGACATGAAATCAACCTAAATGACCATCAATGATAGACTGGATAAAGAAAATGTACATATACACCATGGAACACTATGCAGCCATAAAAAAGAATGAGATCATGTCCTCATGATCTCATTCTTCATCCATGCGACATGGATGGAGCTGGAGGCCTTTATCCTTAGCCAACTAACCCAAGAACAGAAAAACAAATACTGCATGTTCTTCCTTATAAGTAGGAGCTAAATGATGAGAACACATAGACACAGAGGAGAACAATACACACTGGGGCCTATTGGAAGTTGAAGGTTGGGAGGAGGGAGAGAATCAGGAAAAATAACTAGTGGATACTAGGCTTAATACATAACTGATGAAATAATCTGCACAATAAACCCCCATGACACATGTTTACCTGTGTTACAAACCTGCACATGTACTCTTGAACTTCAAATACAAGTTAGAGTAAGTAAATAAATGGAAATGGAAATATGTGTGAATTCTGATAAGGCGTATTCATCACAGAGGTGGCTGAGATATAAGATCCCTGAGAAATTTGAAGAGGGTAAATTAAAGTGTATTGGAGCTTTGGGAGGAGAAATTTTTATTACTCCTTCATAACAAGAGGGAAGAAGGAAAGAATAGATGTAGATGCAGGTAAGTATATGTAAAGTGTTCTGAAGATGGAAAAATTCCCTCTTGTGCATTTATCTATGACATGTAAGAAATAGTCATTAACTTAGAATGCGAATGGATGAAAAGCTGGAAGCATCAAGAAAGTGAAAGTCCACAAGCATTCTCAGCCAGGCTGCATGGCACTTTCGAAACCGCTTTTGAGAATGCTAATGGTAAATATATAATAATAATAATGTACAAATATCTAATCACTAAGAACAGTGGAGGAACGTGATTTATATGGATTCTACACATTTTAAGGAATCTGGACTTTTTTCTCTTTTTTTGAGGTAGAAAGAAAAGATTTAGAATATTGCACTTACATAGTGACCAAACTTTAACTGGAGTTAGGTATCTGATTCAAAATCAGCTGCTCAGTTTCTCTTCTGGCAATTTCCATTTGAGAAACAGAATGAGTTACTCAAATGTGTGGAGCTGAGGTGAAAGCTTTGACAGACTAGAAACTGAAGCTGCCATGGGTTAGCCCTGATAAGCCAAGAATGCAGTGATATGTAAGCACAGAGAGCTGGGCCACAGAGAGAGGCAGGGGAATCAAGCCAACAGGCAGAAAGAGAAAATATGAGAATTTGTGCCCAGAAAGGCTAAGTAGCTTTATGAAGAGTTTCAAGTTCCCATGATACTCTCCTATGTTTCCCTGAGTTTACTGATACCACTAAAATATAACTTATTTTAAATAAGTTAATTCAAACTTGTTTCCATTCTCTACAACAAAACATGCCTGGATAAGAAAATCAGGGTTTTCATCTTGGTTATGTTTATTTCAATGTTATATGTATAATCACAACAACCATAGGATTTAACATTAAATTATCTAGACCCATAATATATGTGAATTAAAAGAATGTAGTTTTACACAAAGGAATGGGGATCACTCACTTTCAAAGGACTCAGATAATGGAGGTAAGATGTATTCTTTATTCCCATTGGTTTTAATCTTGTTCTGTCAGTATTTCCTAAATAATGTATAGATAATCTTGTTCTCTGTCTTTTGGTTACAAACATTGTTTTTACCATTGCTGACACTTGTGCTTTAAAATGTCTTTCAGATATGTGTTGTATTTATCTAGAAAACAGTGTTTTGCCTGTCATTTGACATTTAAAATAACTGAGAGTCAACTCACAGTTTTAATTAGAATTGTCATATTAATATATGCTATCCTTGACACAAGCTGTTAGCGTTAATTTATTTGTGTACCTAAACGATAAATTGAAAAGAAAATTGCAAAGCAATCCAAAGAATGGAGGTTGTTTGCCGGTTTCATTCATTGTATAATTATTGAGATTACATATATTGAGAGTTGCAAAAGGCTGATAATGGACATATAAATATTAATGGAAAAGAGAAAATACTATTCTTCATAAAATATTACCATAAATAATATAAAACACCAGGGAAAAAAAGGAACACTGTGGTCTTTTAGAAGGTTTTGTAAAGACTGAAATTCAGAATGAAACCTAGGAGAATACACTGCAGAAATTCTTCTGAAACAGGATAATTTTACATCAGTGTATAACTATTCTAATCATGAATTACCTGATTTGCTCACATAAAGCATTTTATAATTGCTACTCATGTTCCTTTCTAATATATGAAAAAAATACAAAGTTATGTATATGGGTAGCATTAAAATTCATCAAATTAATATCTAGTAGAATTAAGAAGTAGAAATTTCTGCAAAAATTAAAAGATTGTTTCAGGTTTTAATAACAAGGAAACAATTGCTGAGATAATTCAATTCAAGATTAAACAGCACCTCTAAAATCTCTATAGATGTTATTATTACTATTTAGATCTAAAATGATATACATGTAATTGTGAAGCAGCATCAGCATCACATGGCAACTTGTTAGAAAATTCAGATTCTTAGATCTCAGCCCACATCTACTGTCTCTTTTAACAAAATGATTCTGATGAATGGTGAAGGTTGAGAATCACTGAAAATCATAAACTTTAAGGGAACAAAATTTTAACATGAAGATAAAGGAATAGTGACCTGAAATTTTTAATAATGAAGGTGGATCTGACCCTGACCACTCACCAGCCCTCAGGTACTATGATGTTGGAGGAAGAACAGCATCAAGGGGACACTAAGGAAATAGTCAGATTTTATTTAAAACTTCAAGGTAGAGTGAATTTTCAGTGAAAAAGTTGAGGATGACCAATAGTTGTTAGCCATAACATGAGAGTTCCAAAGAAAAGACTTTGAGGGGGAGGAATATGGTGAGATGGTTCAGAGTAAGAAACATACTATGGTGATGACACTGTGAGAGAGTAACCAAAGAACTCTATAGTGGAAAGGTACAAAGACAATCTAGATATGGTATCTGATGGCAGCCCTGTATGGCACAATAGCACTTAGGCACACAGATTGTGGCAATAAACTCCTTGGTTTTGTTCTTGGCTCGCCCATATACACATTTTGTGTTTCAATTAGCTTTGTTTTTTGGTTTTGGGTTTTTTTAATTGTCAAAATAGAGGAGGGAAAAGTAGTTGTTTCATAAGATATCTTAATAAGATAATGCTAATGTGTTGGGTGTCAACACATACACTTCATGCCTTAAATGGGGGAAAAGAGCACAATTCTTTACTTTCTAATACTATTTTCAGATTCCCATGAAGTCCCCATTTTTGTGGATGGTGGAATGAGATATGATTAGTACAAATTTAGTCAACTAATATTAATTCAGTTTCTTTTGAATGAACTGGAATGCTTTCACTAAAAATTAGTCTTTTTGAGTTATTTATATTTTTACCCCCATATGGCATAGTTATTTCTCTGGTGGTGGCTAAAGGAGCAACTGACATAAATGTAGGTGTTTGTACCACCCTCTAAATCAACAGTGGTAGTTCCAGTGATTCTTGCTCAGTGGACATTCTGGTAGCAAATGTCCATGCCAGTTGAGGTCAACAGCATGTTCAGCTTTCAGTCTCGTCCCTAGGGAAATCCCCACTTTAATGAATAAGTCCCACCCAAGGTATCATAAGCTGTGCATTTACTATCAGTTGTAACTTCCATAAAGACTAATCCACCTCATGGGCTCTCCTGGAAAGTCTCCCCAGCCTTTTACCTTTATGGTCCTAGGACAGCTCCACTAACTTTCAACTCCTTGCTTCAATTCTGAGAGTATGCTAGAATTTCTGGGTTCTCAAAACCTAACACCCAAAAGAGAACCAGGTACTCTGTTTATGATTCTCTAAACTCACTAAACTGTTATTTTTTTTCCTAGCTCAGAGACACGTATTTAGTGGCCTCTACCCACAGTTCCAGGCAGACAACCAGGTCTAAGACCTTCTGCTTTGGGCTTCACCCTCAACTCATTTGGGATTTCTACCATCCCTAGTTCTCAAATAGGACCTGTTGCCCAACCTATTCTTTATTCTCTCAATCCTGAGTATACCTTCTCCTTTCTCCCATGTCATATCCTGAGGTCTCTTTTCCTTTCACTTATAGTATTACAAAAGTTTGGTGACCTGAGCACACTAGAACTGTCTTTTAGTTTGTAAGAAAATGCAAAAATATATTTTTTCCCTCAATAAAGCCTGGGTTTATTATTTCAAGGGAGTTTTGAGAGTCAAGGGTGGTAAAAAAGAAAATTATTTTGGATGATAAGTCTCATATTTTAGTCTTAACAACAGCAAGAATGCAGGAAAATATAACTTAAATGAACATAAGAATAAATTAAATTAGATTAAATTAATAGATTTAATACTTTCAGAATATTATCCTTGTTATCTAAGTAATACCTAACATGCATTGATCATTTAGTATGTGTCAGGCACTATGCTAAGTTCATTACATATATCATTTCATCACCACAACAGCTATCTTAGGCATTTTAAAGTGCTTCAAAACGATAAAACTAAGGCACTTGGAGGTTAAGTTATATGCCCCAAGAAATAGACTGATTAATTGAAAGAGCCAAGGTTGAACTTAAAAAGTTTAACAGAGCCTAAACTCTGAAATGTAAGGCTTATTATACTCCCTCTGTGCATGGAACAGAGTTTTTTTTTAATAAATAAGAGCCATTATAACTAATATTACTACTTTTATTTGGCAACTATGACCACTAGAAGTTGATACATGCTATTTTAAAACAATAATTTATCGTTCTACTTTAAAGACTAGTCTTTTATTTCGTTTTGTTAGCTTGACTCCATCAGAGACATGGATCATCTCTTGGACTATATAAACATAGCAGACAATAAAGAAAATATGTTTTACAGTTCCATCTTGTCATAAATTAAATTGCAGTTATAATATCCCCACTCCACCAGTTGTGACTACAAATTAGGGTCACATTTTTTTTATTAAATACCAAATTGTAATGGACTTTCAGCTATCTCTGCCCAAATTTGACCTTAAATCACTCTGTTTAGATGTTCAGGGAAGAGTGACTTGAAAAAGTCACAGATAATTAGTTGTGCTTTAGAGAGGAGAGGTAAGAATGAATGACTAACTTTCTGGTTCCAATCCTAAATTATATAAAATTGTTAGAAGGGAATATTCTTGCCACAATTTTGCCTTGAAAAATACAGTGGTAAAAAGGGATCTTTCAATCCTCTTTCTAATTCCCTGTTTGAAATCTATAAAGAAACAACTTTTTTTTAATTTAGGGATATAACACTTTGAGAGAATAAATGGGTTGGTATATCATATTATTCAAAAGCAATGATACACAAAAATAATCAGTTCTCCCAATATTATACCATAGCTCCAATGCAATTCAAATGAAATTTTGGGGGAGTCACAAAATTATTTGAAAAAAGATCAATAGGTGACTATATAAAAAGTAATTTATAAATAAAAGACTATTGTGAAGAATATGGATTTTTAAAATATCTGACTAAATCATAAAGGCATAATACATAATATAGAGTAGCACAGTCCACAAATCAGCAACAATAACAATGGATTGGAAAGGATTGCCCAGAAAGAGACTCAACTGTGTATAAGAATTGATTATACAATTATATAGACATCACAAATGCAATAAGAAATATTTGCTAGATTTTGAGTAACTATCTTGCAATTTTACAAAAACCAATTATTTTATTTTGTATACCAAATCAATTTAAGTTGAAGTACTTATTTAATATTTGAAAGATTATTCTACTAAAATTGTGAAGAATGGACTGCATAAAAATAAAGAACAAAACACTAGTTAGGTGGCTAATAAGCAGACTGAATGAGAAATACGGAGTAAAATAGACAAGATATACTCCATATAAATAGAATTTGATAGTGAAATCTAAATCTGGAACATGAAAGGTTCAGACTTTAGAATATAACAGAAAAAAATGGTTCTTCTAACTAAAACAGGTCAGAGTAGGTAAATAAATGCTTATGGAGTAGAGCTTATGAGTTCAGCATGTGATGCATATGATGCCCAGAACCAGAGTTGATAATAATAGTCCAGAATTCAGATAATAGTTCTGCAATGAACATACAGTTGACCTTGATCAACATGGGAGTGAGGGGTGCTGACACCCACATAGCCAAAAATCTATGTACAAATTTTGACTCCTTTAAAATCTAACTATTAGTATCTTACTGTTGACCACAGCCTTGCTGATAACATGAGTCAATTGGCACATATTTTTATGTTGTATACATTATAGACTGTGGTCTTATAATAAAGTAAGCTATAGAAAAAATGTTATTAAGAAAATCAAAAGGAAGAGAAAATATATTTACTATTCATTGTATGGAAGTAGATCATCAAAAATGTCTTCATCCTTTATCTTCATGCTGAGTAGGCTGAGGAGGTGGGAGAAAAGGAGGGTTTGATCATGCTGTCTCTGGTGGTAGAGACAGAAGAGGTGGAGGAGATGGAGAGGAGGCATTAGAGAGAGGCAGGCACACTCAGTGTATATTTTATTGACAAAAATTTGCATATAAGTGGACCTGTGCAGTTCAAACCCATATTGTTCAAGGGCCAACTGTATAGACTTAGTAGAATTCTGCCTGTAAAGAGTATTTGATGTTATAGAAATAGATGAAATGACTCAGAGAGAGAATATAAGTGAGAAGAAAGCCAAGCACAGAATTTCAGGGTGGTGGCATGCGTATAAGCAAAACATTGTGTCCCAGAAAGCAAAGAAGAATTGCAATAATGAGCATAAGGTCAAAAATATGCAATGCAACTGAGAGGTCTTAGAAGACATTAAATGCACTGTCTTCTCTAGACTGGGCAATCAAGAGGTAATTGAGATCCCAGCAAAATGATTTTCAAAAGAGGATAGAGGAAGAGGCTATGTGATAGGTAGTTTAGAGAGAATAGGAAAGGAGGAAAAATGTGATTAAAAAATGTTCCATGAAATAATATTTTGCTAAGAAAAAAGAAAAAACAGACTCTGAAATTCATATTTACATTTCTGGATGTTTAGTACATGTATATGAAAAGTATTTTATGGGTAGTAATGTCTTCATAAATTAATGATTTTCTTATTTTGAAAATTACTTTATAGCATACTTAGATACTATATACACAGCTACATATTAACTGCAGTCCACATTTAATCTTGAAATAAAAACCATAATTTTAAGATTTTTTTAATGTGATATCCTGTAAGTTTTTAGTTATTATAAGTCACTATATATCTAAATGGAAGTAAATCTAGTCCTTTTACTCATGAAACAATCAAATTTTACTCCATAATTCAAGGGTTATTAAGTTAATTTTTTTCCAGAAATTACCATTGAATAGCCTGATTCTATGTTTCCTTGGTAGCTGAAAGTAAATGCTGCAAATGGCTATGTATGGATTCTGATGACATCAGTGTATTGCATTGTATTATACTTTGCTGATTTTACCCTCAGAAAAAAATTCTGAGACACTTTACCCTTTTTTTTTTCCTGAGGGAGAGATGAACTATCTTTGAAGTGGCTCCACTCAAATGTACTAAGCAGACATAGATCACACATAAGAGATAAGAGTTAAAAAATGGTCCAGGAAAAATAGTGAACTGCTTGTTTCATTAATATGATACACTACTGGTGAGTCAGACACTCACACTCTAGACTTCATGTTGTTATTATAGAGAAGTAAAGAGAATCCCTCTTGATCAGGTGAGACAATGAAGTAGTCATGAAATGTCTCCTGATGAGATGTTATTGGAAAATACCCTACTGAGACATAAAGAATTGCAATGCCATGAAGTTGTTTACCTTAACAGGGATGAACCTTTGAAGATTTGCAAGGCTTTTGAGGTCTTTTTGCTTTGGGAAAGGATTTAGTTAAGGAGCAATTCTAGAAAAACCAGTGTCCTAGCAGAATTAAGATTTTGGAATTTTAAATACATATCTGTTATTAGAAATCCACAAGTATCATTAAAATAATTTGCTGCCTTTTGATGATTTCCCATAAAAATTACCTAAGCCAGATTGAGAGGAGCAAATAAGAATAATGCAATCAAAATGATCTCATTTCTCTAACAGGGAAATGTATAGTTTACTGCAGCAAATATAAAAGGCACTAACTTCTTGGGTGAAGGTCAGCAGATTCTGTACTTAACAGTTTTCTAAAAAGTCTAGTGTCTAGGATTTAGAGAGATATATGAAGATAGTAAAACACTCACATATATTACACCCAACACAGGCTTATTTATTCAATAAATATTAGAGAACTTATAAGAGATTTAAGGAGGGTTGACAGAAAAAAATGATCAATTTGTGCATGGACACACACACAAACAATATTATTCTCTTATACCAACAATAGCAAGAATATAAAATGAGAATTGATATTCATAAATAAAATTATAATTTTTAAAGGTTCGGTTAGTATCCATATACAAAAATCAACACTATATGGAATAAAGTTTTACATATCAAAAGTTTGTAGTCTGTTAGACCAGCAGTCCATTTGTAGAAAAGGCAATTGGTCAAACTTTGCCTCAGGTTTCCTACAAAGCCTTCATGAGGGAAAATTGTGAAAGAAAGCTGCTTTGTTTGGCTTATATTCTGAGGTCAACAATTGTTGATGAATTCACTATAATGAAGTCCATATATGACAATTCCACAGCTAACATCATACCGAATGGTGAAAAACTAAAAGTATTTTTGTCTAAGATCAAGAACAAGACAAGGATGCCTCCTCTTATACCAATTCTAGTCAACGTAGTACTACAAATCCTACCCAAAGAAATTAGGCAATAACAACAGCAAAATAAAATGCATCCAAATTTTAAAGGAGCAGTAAAATTGCCTCTGTTTGAAGATGGTATAATCCTATATGTACAAAACTCCCAAAGACTTCGCAAATCTGTAAGAATTAATCAAGAAATTAAGCAAACTTGCAGAATACAAATTTAATACATAAAAATCACTTGTAGTTCTACACAGTAACAATGAACTATCTGAAAAGGAAATTAAGAGAACAATCCTATTACCAACAGCATTAAAAATGATAAAATAATTAGGAATAAATTTAACCATAAAGATAAAACTTGAACATTGAAAACTTATAAAACACTGATGAAAGAAATTAAACTAGACAAATAAATGGAAAGACATTCCCTGTTTATAGAAAAGGATTATATTGTTAAGTGTCCATATTATGACCAGCAATCGACAGATTCAATATTATCCCTGTCAAAATCCCAATGGCATTGTTTACAGAAATAGAAAAAACAATACTAAAATTCATGTGGAGCCACAGAAGACTCTGAATTGCCAAAGTGATTTTGAGAAAGAACAAGGCTGGAGACATCACATTCCCTGATTCCAAAATATATTACAAAGCTACAATAATAGAAACAGTATACTAATATAAAGATAAGCACATAGACCAAGAGAATAGAACAGAGAACCAAGAAATAAACCCGTGCATGTGCAGCCAACTGATCTTTGACAAGGGTGTCAAGATCACACACTGGAGAAAGGATAGTCGCTTCCAAATTTGTGGTCGACATCCACATGCAAAAAAATGAAATGGAACTCCATACTTTGTGCTATACACAAAACCAACTAAAAATGTATTAAACACTAAGTCATGAAACTGCAAAGCTCCTTGAAGAAAATGGATAAAATTTTCTTGATATTGTTTTTGGCAATGATTTATTGGATTTGACACTAAAGGCACAGGCAGCAAAACCAGAAATAGACACATGAAACTAATTTTAACTAAAAACCTTCTGCACAATGAATTATATACAATCAACACAGTAAAAAGACAACATGCAGAATGGGATATTCTCAAACTATGTGTCTGATAAGGAGTTAATATCCAAGAATATAATAATAATCTCCTAAAACTCAACAGCAAAAAACCTCATACATATCTAGATTTTAAAATGCACAAAGGATTTGAATAGACTTATCTCCAAAGAATATATACACATGGCCACCACATATATGAAAGGGTGTTCAACATCACTAATCATCAGGTAAATTCATGTTGAAACCACAATGAGATATTAACTCAGCCCTATTAGGATGACCATTATTAAGGCAAAATATAACAAATTTTATCAAAGATGTGGAGGAATGGGACTCCTTCTATACAGTTGGTGGGAATTTAGAATTGTTTGCCCTTATACAAAACAGTAAGGAGGTTTCTCAAAATATTTAAAATTAAAAATGCTATATAATCCAACAATTTCACTTATGGTTTTATGTCCAAAAAAATTGAAATCAGTCTCACAGAGATATTTTTACTCCCAGGTTCTGCAATATTATTCACAATAGCCAAGATATGGAAAAAAAATGAAATGTTTATTAACAGTTAGATAAAGAAAGTGTGGTAAATACATACAATGGAATATTATTCATTCTTAAAATGAGAAGGACATCCTGCCATTTGCAACATAGACATACCTAGAGAACACTATGCTAAGTGAAACAACCCAGTAACAGATAGACAAATCTTGCATTATTTCACTTGTATGGGGTGTCTAAAAGAGTGAAATTCATAGATACACAGAGTAGAATGCTGATTTCCGGGGGCTAAGGTTGGGGAAAATGGAAAATTGTTGCCCAGTGGGTACGAAGTTTCAGTTTTACAATAAAAATACATTCTAGAGACTTGCTGCATAACATAGTACCTAGGGTTAACAATACAGTGTTATATACATTAAAATAAGTTAAAGGAAAGACCTCATGTTCTTATCAAACAAACAAAGACAAACAAAACATACACCCAACTAAATAAAAAACACAAGAAAACTTTTGGAGGTGATGAATATGTTTACTATCTTGGGTGTTGTGATGGTACCATCGGTATACACAGGTATCTAAATTTATCAAAATGTATACATTAAATGCATGAAAATTTTTGTATATCATTATACCTCAATAAAGCTGAAACAAATTAAACAAATTATTGAGGCATTGTTGGCATACCTTTGCTTGATTGGGGAATTGGGGAAGGCCAAGACACTATTCACAAGTACAGAGAGTTTACTGTTTTTAGTGCACTTTTTTGTTAATCTCAAGTTCATCTCTACATTAAAGCTGACTTTCCTCTGGCAGAACGTCTGCTTCCTATATTTTGTCTTACTCTAACTCAAATAATTATGCTTATCTTGATAAATAGGAAGATTTAATAAGAATTACAATGGCCAATATGGGAAACTTCTGACATATCAAGAATAATACATTTACGAGGAGCTCTGAAAAAAAAAAAAAGACCTGAGACAAATACCAAGTAATCTGTGATTGACTTTCTTATATGAAGTCCTAAAATCAAAATATTGACTCCAAGACAGAAACCCTCAAAGACTTTGTAGAAAAGTCCAAGGAAAAAACAATCAAACTCCTTCCAAATCTCTGAAGCCTCCCCCTCTTGTACCTCTTTTACTCTCAGACTTAATTTCCTCATAAATTATACCACTTATATTCCTTCTGCTCTTTCCCCTGACCTGATAAATAAGAAACATTTTCTTCATGGTATTTCTCAGGAAATAAACAATTGCATTTTAAAAATCCCATTGCTGGACTAGAAGGCAGGTCTATAGAAGTTGTACTTAAACCTTAGCCTAGAGTTCTTAAGAACTATAATTAAGAATTTCCCTAAGCCTCAAAAAATAGGTAAAATCTGCTGTGCAATTCAGTGTTTTCTTAGATAATTAACGTCTTGGAGTACTAAATTTTTATCAACTTTTTTTCTTAATTACAAGTTGAAAGCAGCATAATAGAAAACATCAGGAGGAAATCTAAAAAACCCAATACACATATGTCAAAAATTTGGCCTTGAAAAGCCAAGAACAAGTAGGAAATACATTATATAAGACCGTTAGAAACCCCTTTTTCTTCACAGTAGATTTGGTGGGGAGTGAGAACAGTAAAATGGCAGAACCGTAGGCCCTCCACTCACATTCCCTTCCAGCAGTAATAATTTGGTAGTTATCCAGACAAAAATACTTTTTTGTAGAGCAATAAAATCCAAGTAGCATGTTGTAAAATCCTCATGAATCTGAAGACCAAAGAGAGCTGTATTGAGAGATCAGGCCTGCAACCTGATGACAGGCTCATTGATCATGGCCTTGACTAGGAACCCAGAAACAGCCCCATACCCCTGTGGATTCAGTTACAGCTCCAATTGGCCTTGGTCCTGCCACCAGCGCCATACTCCAGGACACCCAAATGGAGCCACACCTTCCCATGCCTCAAGTAACAGGCCCACCAACTTGGTTCTGGGAGTGGATCCTGAAGTGGCCCATGACCCAGCTCCATTCTCCCTCAGCTGTGGTCAGGAGCAGCCATAAACACCCAGAAATACACCCAGTGACCTAGGGGGAATATTCTCAGGGAACCTGCAGGAGCCAAAACTACACATGAATCTGGTAACAGGTCTACCACGTGCAGAACTAACTGCAGACCTTGAAACTTGTTTCAGTACCAGCTCTACTGACCAAGGTTCTGAATGTAGTCTTGCCTATTCAAAGATTAAGCAAGAGCTATACCCACCTGAACTCCTAGCCATAGGGCTGTCAACCTCAGATCTAGTAGCAGCCATGTGACCTGGCTCCAACCCCACTCAACCTGGATCCCAAAGGGAATCTCATTAGCCCAAGAAATTGACAGGAGAAGGTTTTTGCCTGCTGAAACCCATCTGTAAAGATTAGAAAAAGTGTTTTGCCCCTTAATACACAGACACAAACTCAATGCCACACAAATCATAGAGAGTCAGACTAACACAACATCACCATAGGAAATCAATAAAGTGTCAATAAACTACCCCAAAGAAGCAGAAATCTATAAATTACCTAACAAACAATTTTTTAAAAATTATCTTGAGTTCAACAAGATACAAGAGAACACAGATATACAACTAAACAAAATCAGGAAAACTGCATGAAGACAATGAGAAGTTTAATGAAAAAATAGAAACCATAAAAAAAGAATCAAACAGAGATTCTGGAACTGAAAGATATAATACAACTAAAAATAAGAAGGCAATCTACAAAATGGGAGAAAATATTTTCAAACTATCTGATAAAGAGTTGATATCCAAATTAGGTAATAATCTCCTACAGGTCAATAGCAAAAATCGATAAATAACCCTATTAAATAATGGGCAAAGATCCTGAATAGGCATTTTTCCAAAGAAGATATACAAACAACTGCCAGCTATCTGAAAGTGTTCAACATCACTAATCATCAGGGAAATGCAAATCAAGAATGCAATGAAATATCACCTCATACCTGTTAGGAAGGTTCTTATAAAAAAGCAAAGAGACAAAAAGTACTGGTGAAGATGTAGAGAATAGGGAACCCTTTTACACTGTTGATGGGAATGTAAATTGGTAGAGCCATCATAAAAAATGGTGTGGAGGATCCTCAGAAAAAGTAAAAATGAAACTACCCTTATGAAACAGCAATTCCACTTCTGGATATATAAATGAAGGAAATGAAATAAATTTTTCAAAAAGATATTTGCAACCTCATGATTATTGCAACATTCTTCACAATAGTCAAAATATGAAAACAACCAAATTGTGAATCAATGAATGATTTTATAAAGAAAATGTTGTCTATACATACAATGGAATAGTATTTAGCCATAAAAGGAAGGAAATTCTGTCATTTGTGGCAATATTAATAACATTAGAGAACGGTATGCTAAGTGAAATATGCCAGACACAGAGAGAAAAATACTGTTTGTTCTCACTTGTATGTGTAATAGTAAAAAGTCAAGCTCATAAAGGCACATACTAGAATGATGGTTTCCAGGGGTAAGGTTTGGAAGGGGCAAGGTTTGGGTAGATGTTGGTAAAGACTACAAACTTTCAATTGTAAGATTAAAAAGTTCTGGGGATCTAAGGTACAACATAGTGTCTATCATTAATTATGCTATATTTGATATTTGAAATTTTGTAAGAGAGTAGATCTTAAGTGTTCACACCACAAAAGGAAAACAATGGTAATTATGTGAGGTGACGAATGTATTAGCTACTTTGATTGTGGCAATCATTCCACTCTCTATATATACTCCAGCTCTCCAGATGAGACAAACACACAAACAAACAAACACAGTAAGAGAGGATTTTCTACTATCTAAGAACATAAAGCTTATAAGTAAGGATTCTTGTAGATATTGGAAGAAAAGATCATTGGAACACTCAATGCCTCACACTGATTAAAAAAAAAAAAAACTGTCCAAAGACAGTTGATCCAACAGAAACATAAGCACCAGCAATTTTCTATCTCGTTTTAAAGCTCCATTGGGAATTACTTATAATATAAATAGGTAATAATGTAGCTTTCTTATTGATATGGGTACCACTGTACAATCAACTCCATTACTATACAGCAAACCAAATCCCCCAGAGTACTCAAACCACTTAAACTGGGGATTTCTAAGAATCCTAAATTCTTGTCTATGACTAACCTGTAACTATGAACTCTGGTACCAGTCTTCTGCAAGGCAAGTTACATAATTTGTGGGACACAGTACAAAATGAAAATGTGGGGCCCCTATTCAATAATTAATAGGAATTTTAAGATGGTTACAGCAGGGCATTAAAGCAAGCATGAGATCCTTGTAACCATGGGGCCCTGTGGCACTGCACAGGTCACATGCCCATGATGCCAGCATGACTCCTCTATGTCATGACTCCTGCAAATTCAATAGATGGGGAATTATTTTGAAAATGTTATTTCCAGATAAAGTGTTCTTCAGTCCTAGAAAATTCTACCCACCATCAGATGATCGCTGATATATACATTTACATAGCTACACTATATGTAATTCAAGAAACACCTAAAAACGTAGTTGTTTCCAGAAACATGTGGGCAAAGAATCTATATGGACAAGCAAAATAATTAGAGTAAACCCTTGTGTGCCCAGATTAGTCTTCAAAATTTTTGTCTAAAGTTTTACAATACCCTGTTAAGCTGATGTCAAGGAAGTTTTTGGACCAACTGTATCTATGGACAGTGGACTCATCATTCATTTAGTCAGCCCCAGCAATATGATTGGTGGAGGATTTATATTGTTTTGAAATTCAATGAGAAATTCACAAAATACGAACTCCTTGTAACTCCTTGCTTCTGAGTAGTACCTTACTCATATTCTTCTCAGTTCCATCTATAGCCAAATTCTTTATGGTAATATATCTATGCTCAGATATATTTGTTAATTTAGTCTCCAAATTGATAAAACATAGTCAATGTTTATTTGCATCCTCCAGGGAAAATCAACAATTCTCCTAGAAAGTTGCATACCAAAGAATTCACTGAAGATATGTTTTACGTCTTCCAAATATTGAAATAATATCTTTACAGTATACAGAGCCCCGGTGGACTCACTCTGATCTAATAAAAAGATAACACCCCATTACATTCTCTTAATTTGGAAAATCCTAAAATTGACCCTCTTTCTAAACTCATCAAGCTGTTTAAAAAGGGATATCAAGCTTCTAAGAAAAAACAAAACTCAACACTGCAAAACAATTCATTATTCTAGGCTATGACCCACCAGCTGAAGGCATTATCCAAGAGCAGATTACAAATTATCCCAAATTACTCATGACCAATAACTAAAGGACAAAGGAATTTATTGCATCAAACAGATAATCTAGATAATGGGCACCAACATTTTTCTAAAATAAAGAAATGCCCTTTTATAGCAACTAAATCAAACATCTTAGAACCACTCCCATAGGTTACAGAAATAGAAAATCCTTTAAATAATCTCAAAATGTTCCTTCAACACCCACCTATGTGGGTCTACCAAATTGCTATAGGCCTTTCTTCTTGTATGTACATGAATGGTTAGGTCATGCTCTAGCTGATTAAGTATGAAAACTATATATTCTTTCCTCATATTAAATGTGCATCTATACTCTCAATTAGCAAGTTTAATATCCTTATCTGATGGAGAATATGATTATGCTTCTGTAGTTTGATAATTGCCCATTTTCATAGCATATTATTTAGACGTTCCCATACCAAATCCTTGTGTAACACTGTGTGTTGATGTGTCTTATCTCACAAATGAAAAGGTAAAACACCAGTATCGGGGAATCTGCCCCGATATTCACATAGGTTCTTTTCTATTTTCCTTAAGCGTCGGCCAGCTTGAGAAATAAAGGGACAGAGTACAAAAGAGAGAAATTTTAAAGCTGGGCGTCCGAGGGAGACATCACATGTCGGTAGGTTCTGTGATGCCCCACAAGCCACAAAAACCAGCAAGTTTTATTAGGGACTTTCAAAAGGGGAGGGAGTGTGCAAATACGTGGGGGTGGCAGACATCAAGTACTTAACAGGGTAATAGAATATCGCAAGGCAAGTGGAGGCAGGGCAAGATCACAGGAACACAGGACCGAGGTGAAATTAAAATTGCTAATGAAGTTTCGGGCACCATTGTCATTGATAACATTTCATCAGGAGGCAGAGTTTTGAGATCAACTGGTCTGACCAAAATTTATTAGGTGGGAATTTCCTCTTCCTAATAAGCCTGGGAGTGCTATAGGAGACTGGAGTCTATTTCATCTCTGCAGCCTCGGCCATAAGAGATGGCTACATCCAGGAGGGCCAGTTTAGAGACCTACCCGCAGGCACACATTCTGTTTCTCAGGGGTGTTCCATGCTGAGAAAAAGAATTCAGTGATATTTCTCCCATTTGCTTTTGAAAGAAGAGAAATATGGCTCTGTTCCACCTGGCTCACCGGCGCTCAGAGTTTAAGGTTATCTCTCTTATTCCCTGAACAACTGCTGTTATCCTGTTCTTTTTTCAAGGTGCTCAGATTTCATATTGCTCAAACACACATACTGTACAATTTGTGCAGTTAATGCAATTATCACATGGTCCTGAGGCAACATACATCCTTCTTGGCTGACAGGATTAAGAGATTAAAGTAAAGACAGGCATAGGAAATCACAAAGGTATTGATTAACGAAGTGATAAGTGTCCATGAAATCTTCACAACTTACGTTAGAGATTGCAGTAAAGACAGGCATAAGAAATTATAAAAGTATTAATTTAAGGAACTAATAAATGTCCATAAAATCTTCACAATCCACGTTCTTCTGCCATGGCTTCAGCCGGTCCCTCTGTTTGAGGTCCCTGACTTCCTGCAACGTACCAGGCTGGTGATGAATAATTACTCCGTATTCATGTGTAGAATCCAGTTTCTTACCAAAAGAAATCAGCTCCAGTGGCTAAACTTACAGCCCTTTGCAGGGTATGTCAATTTGATTAATGTAAAAGGATAAACATAATCACAGATAGCTGATAGATTTTTACAGCTCACAGCCTTAAAATTCTAAGGAAACATAGATGATTCTTATCCTCTTCAAGTACTCCTACAAAAATTGGACAATAAATATATTGATCGCTTGATGATTCGATGCTACCTGATAAAATTGTGATTATAAAGGTAGAGACCACCATAAAAGACATAATAAATGTATGTACAGGAAATGCTTACACAGGTCACTATGCTAAGCCAGTTTTGCTGACTAATATTCTGTGCAAAGACTTCTTATATAACAAAAAGAAAAATCCATGAAGGTAAAAATTTCCATTTATAGATGCATAAAATTTGACCACTGATCCTGAAGTGAAATACTAAGAATGTATTGTATCATAAGCCATAACAAAGCAAGGAAGGCTGAATGGTGACACAAAATAAACTCAAATGAATACCTGAAAAATTATGTTTCCATGAGATAACCCACAATAAAAGGAATGAATTGTCCACATTAATCAAATGGTGATTGATAACTCTTCTTAATATCAGAGGATATATCCAGTCATGTCTTACCTATAGTCAACATAATCCTGGAAAAATTGTGATGGTTGGACATAGAAAAGAACTGTGTCCTAATATACCTCAGGTGGAGATATTCAAATATATTTTATACAGTTGCCTTACGCTGTGGACTATGAATGTGTACTAATGATGATATGCATTTTTTAGACATATAGTCTCCAAGCCCAAAATGCCACCACTATCACCTCATTTCCCATAACCTCTAATTGTCTCACACCTCTACAAGAGCAAGGCTAGAATTTTGTAGGATGTATACATACTCACTTCAGTGTAAGCCACAGGAGCTCTAAGGCCCAGGTGTGACTCAATTAGTGTCATAAGACCCAAACTTCCCTGGCATCCTACAAGATGTGTGTAATAGAATACAAAAGTGTGAAACTAGCATCCTATGGAACAAATTTTAACCAGCAAGAGGTAGAAAACAGCTATCAAATAAACTGCTTTCCCTTTCTTCCCTTGATGGAGTTTTCAAGACTTTTTAATTTAAATATAGTATTTCAAAATGCAGTGAATATATTTGGTCTCTCCAGATATATCATTTATGACCCAACCACTAGGTAACTATTACATAGAAGCTGCGACCAGTTCAATAACGCATCATCTTTATTTGATTTTCCTGTATTCCTGTTTTGCTTCCTTTCTTCTCATTTTTGATTCCATGAATGGAACATTTATTTTAGCTTCTGTTTTCCAGGAAATCTAGGCCATGACAATTAATGTCAGAGGGACTCTAGGAAGTAAGCCATCATCTACATTCATTGTCTGCCTGTTTGGAAGCAATAGGAACCATATTGCTGGTGACAAGCAAGGTGGTAACAATTTTTGAAATTTAGTGGAATCACAATTATTAAAGCTTTCATTTATGATTAAATTAGAAAAGTGTGCAGGTAAAATGTAAAAAAATGGAAAGATCAAGTGGTGCTACTCTGATCAGTACAATGCAGTAATAATTATAATGTATTTGATGTCTGGTGGTTGCATTAAACAGCATGGGAAGTCTTGAAAAAAAAATGATGAGCTCAAGGAAACATTTGCTAACATACATCAGACTATGAAACCAGAGAGTTTCAATGGGAGCTTTAATGAAGACTGTCCTCTTACAGTCCCAGGAAACACTGTACTAAAAATTTACCTGGTTATAAGGAGTGTAGTACTTTAAAGGAAAATTATTTTCAATAATTGAGGTCTCTGATCATCAAACAAGTGCTCTGTGAGTAAAAGGGTGTGGCCCTAAGGCCTATGGGATGGAAAAACTGAATATTTTATCCTCCATGTCTCTTTTAACCCTCCTGGCCAAAAGCAGCAACACTTTAACCCTTGTTGCAAAAGAATCTGTTCTTCTAATCTTGTTCGTTTTCTTCAATTTCCACTACTTCATTTCTACCAGGCTGATAACCATAGCAGGCCTGGGCATAGCCTGAGGAGAGAAGTATAATCTCTGCTCAAAGAATAAATCACACCCTTATCAAGGGAATTATAGAAACTGATTAATATGTACCAGCAGAAGCCAAGGCAATGTGTGTGGAGGTGGATCCAAATGCTGTGGTAACCCAGAGAAGCACAGCATATATTTCAAAAGGGGAGGGTCTGTTGATTTTGAGAGATACGATGAATAGATAGATGTGGGCTGAGGAGGGAGATATATTTCAAAGGGAATTGAGGCAGTTTTCCAAGATAACTTTAAAAAAGTACCAAAGACAATTTAAGGAATTTATGTCGCCCTTAAAATTTATCATCATGGACTTCAGTTCATTGTAGACACTCATGGCAAACAGGTAATTAATAGACCTATGCTCTGGTTATTAATCCAGGATCCAACTTTATAACTGGAATAATATACTTTTAAGGTAACAGAAAGGTTCATGTTGGTTTCACAATCTGTAGTGTAACAGCCATTTTATAGGAAAGGCAATGGGGAAGACCTCACCCCACAACCTTGGCCAAGATAGCAAATTAAAAGCCATTCCTTGGGAGGAATGGTAATCTAAGTCACCATCAAGGACTTGAGTATTGAAGATATGGTAAACTCCACTATATCCCTATTCAATTCATCTTGTTGCCTCTGAAAAAAAAGCAGAACAATTTTGGGCAACGAAGGTTGATTATAGTCAACTTAATCAGGTTGTAGCCCATATTGAAAATGTCACATCATATGTGATATTTTTACAGGAGCATATCAACATAGACTGTGGCACATTATATATGGTTATATTTTAGAAAGTTTTTTTTTTATCTTCAATAGTAGAGAGGATCAAAATCTGTGTCTTCCCTTGAAACTATACTAACTTTGATAATCTTTGTCATAATATACTCATCAGGAACTTTGGCCACCTTGACACTCCAAAGAAAAATTGCCCTGTTCTACAACATTGATGATTTTACATTAATGGCATAATGCAGGACTTGACAAATAGGCTAGATGCTCTAGTTAGACACATGTATGACAGATGTTGTGGTATAAAACTCCAAAAATTAGGGAACTGCTTCAATGTTTGAGTTTTTAAAATATATTTCACTTTGCAGTGGGAATTAATTTGTTTTTTCTAGAATCATTCTCTGCTGTAAATATTGGTTTACTTTCCATGTTTGCAAAGACTCTGATAGTACCAGTATCCAAGAGCTTATAGACTAGTCATTCATTGATATAATATCCCACGTAATATTTTCTAGGACTGGGAGGCACATTTTATGACACAGGAGATAAATGACACAGGATTCATCATTCTGGCAATGGACTTCATTATCCAGAAATAGGCAGCTGACAATATAGTTGAATGACCTGTTGAAGGTTCATCTAGAGTGCAAGCTCAGGGACAATACTTTGAGGCTTGAGATACTGTCGACTGGGGTGCAGTATATGCACTTTATCAATGGCTAGGATTTAGGGCTGTGTCCCAACAGCTTGAACCCATGGGTCCACGAAGTAAAAGGTAGAAATAAGATTCATTCCTCTTACTATCACTGCCAGTGATCTACTTGATGAGTTTCTTTGTATTCTTAAAACCTTTTGCCCTCTCAATCTGGAGGCCTAATTCCCACGGGTAAACACTTATGTCAGGAAACACAGAAAAGTTTCTACTAAAGTAGAAGCTGCAGCAAACACATAGCCACCTGTGCACTTCATGCCAGCCTACCAGTGGGCAAAGGAAAACATTGGTATAATGATAAAATAATCATGAGAATCTAGGTTTGCCATTAAACCATGGGAGAAAGGAGAAGTATTTCTTAAACCCAGGTAATCCCTGGGTTGCTTCCAATGTATCCATACCAAGTAATCATGATGAAAACAAGTAGAGAAAATATGGTTCCAAATCAAGGAGACTAAAATCTTAGGTACCTTGGGGAAGAAAATCTGAGTTATGCTATCAGGAGAATAACTCAAGCCAGCCAAATGGTGGTGAGGAAAATCTAGAATGGGTGCCTTAAGAGAGAGATTGTGAATATCAATTATAGTTTTCTACTACAGCACCACAAATGACCTCCAAAACTCTGTGACTTAAAAACACATGTTCTCACTTATAAGTGAGCTAAATGATGAGAACACATGGACACAAAAAGCAGAACGACAGACACTGGTTTCTACTTGAGGGTGGGAAGAGGGAGAGAATCAGAAAAAAATAACTATTGGACACTAGGGGCCGGGCGCGGTGGCTCATGCCTGTAATCCCAGCACTTTGGGAGGCTGAGACAGGTGGATCATGAGGTCAGGAGATCGAGACCATCCTGGCTAACACAGTGAAACACCGTCTCTACTAAAAATACAGAAAAATTAGCCGGGCATGGTGGCGGGCGCCTGCAGTCCCAGCTACTCGGGAGGCTGAGGCAGGAGAACGGTGTGAACCCAGGAGGCAGAGCTTGCAGTGAGCCGAGATCACACCACTGCACTCCAGCCTGGGAAACAGAGTGAGACTCCATCTCAAAAAAAAAAAAAAAAAAAACAATTAACTATTGGACACTAGGCTTAGTACCTGGGTGACAAAATAATCTGTTCAACAAATTCCCATGACACGAGTTTACCCTAAATAACAAACTTGCACATGTACACTTGAAAAGAAAGGAAGAAAGAGAGAGGGGGATGGAGGGAGGGAAGAAGAGAGAGAGAGAGAACCAAGGTTTATTGATCTATTAATTATTCTTCTTCCTGAGCCTGCAGTCTCTTTAACAGCATTATATCTGTTAGTCCATTTCCATACTGCTATAAAGAACTGCCCAACACTAGGTAATTTATAAAGGAAAGAGGTTTAATTGACTAGCAGTTTACCATGGCTGGGGAGGCCTCAGGAAACTTACAATCATGGTGGAAGGTGAAGAGGAATCATGGCACCTTCTTCACAAGGCGGCAGCAAGGAGAAGTGCAAGCGGGGGAAATGCCAGCCCTTTATAAAACCATCAGATCTCATGAGACTCACTCATTATCGCAAGAAAAGCATGGGGGAAACTGCCCCCATGATCCAATTACCTCCACCTGGTCCTGCCCTTGACACATGGGGATTATGAGGATTACACCACCAAATGAGATTTGGGTGGGAACACAGAGCCAAACTATATCAGAAAAAGTTCACATTATTGAACATTTAGATATTATAGGATAACTTTGACAACCTGATGGACGAACAGGGTTTGGGGTGTGTTTAATATTTCTCAGGGTCATTTTAGTGTCATTCTGTCTGCTATCTGTGAAGATATAAAATTAAAACTATGTCTGACCAATATTAGTAAGAATTCAAAGACTTTTAGCTTCAGTCTCCCTGTGGAAAGGTACATGGACTCAGGTTGGTACCCAGGTTAAATTTTAAAAATTACAATGTATCAGGCTTCTATCATAAATCATGACACAGTGAAGAATTACTTAGTGGATGACTCATATGTATGAGAGTTTTATTGCATTTTTTGCATTAATCCAACAGATGAATGAAATATCACTTTAAGATACAAAAAAACAAAACCAGACTTAAGCTATATGCAAATTCATTTCTCTTCAGCTCTGTTTAGCAGAACATTTTTCAAAATAATGTCACACCTGCTGTGTGAAATGTTATTCTCCAGGTACACAAAATTAATTACTTATTAACATCATATTCACAAAACCTCAAGGCATGTCTTTGGGGGAGAAAGCAGAAATGAATGTATAGCTGAGCTCAAAGGAGAGAAACGTAAAAACATGGTAAGCTTTAAATAAAGTTTTAAAATAAAATTGACAGGAAATTCATTTAAATTTTATCATTTAACTATAAAACATGAAAATAATTTTGTTGACCAAAAAGATAGCAATGAACAAATATTTAAATAGATGGCTCTAAACCAGTCGCTTTAAGTAAGTGTGTGCTGTTTTCAGAGGTTAATAACCCACAGTTTGAGGGTCAAAGCAGTTCACAGTATAAAAGCAGTACAAGGCTATAGTATCTACCCTATAGTGGACAAGGGCATTGCACCTCCATTAAGAGTGTCTGGCTTAGAATCAGCTCCCTCATTTTTTGGTTGTGTGACCTTCAGCAACCTTTCTATCTCAGTTTCTATATGCTGCACAAGAGAGAGAGGAATATACTTATCTCTTGGGTTTATGAGGCCTAAATACATATAAAGCTCTTAGAACAGTGCCTGGCAAAGAATAGTAGTTCACAAACACTGGAGTATGGCTCATGGATCAGAAGAAAGTCAAATTAGAAGTAACAAGACCACTTAGAAGTCCAAGTTGTATTGCTTCTTTCTCCTACGTTCTGTTAGCTCACTCCAATTCCTGGAGTTAAAACCCAGTTTAAAACAATCACTAGATCATTACTGGGTTTTTTGTATGTCAATTTTTATGTAGAGTTAATGAATACCAGATAAAAATTAAATAACATAGAACATCAAAAATAATTTAGGCTAATTTTTCTTATGTTCTTTAAAAGAATAAATTAAA
Source organism: Pan troglodytes (assembly GCF_028858775.2). Lineage (NCBI taxonomy): Eukaryota > Metazoa > Chordata > Mammalia > Primates > Hominidae > Pan > Pan troglodytes. The sequence goes on along the minus strand of NC_072404.2, from coordinate 124,642,189 downwards.
ATTCATCATCACTGTGATTACAGTAACATGAGTACAATTGCAAATCCATCAATATACACAATTTAAATAATTCTTTTCATAGCTTCATTCATGAAGAACTACATAGACATATTTCCTATAAAATCCACAAGGGGATTTATGCATGTTAGTTGAAGAGACAACAATATATCCGTGGTTAATTAGACTGATTTGTGCAATGTATGTATCATTTGTTTGCAGCCAAAGGATATAAAATCTTAAAGGTTTACCCAGGAGGATATTAGAAGCTGAATTGCATGAGCATAAAACTTACGTCAAAGTATTGCCACAAGTATCACTAGCAAGTCATTTCAATAATTCTTCATTAATTCATTTATCCATTTCTTAGACATATGTTAAGCAAATACGTTCTGTCAGATCCTATATTTAAAGTTGGTAATATAAATACAAATAAGATTCATAAAGATAGTCACATGATGAAATAATAATTAAGTTTATATGTCAAGTAACTCAAGAAAGAGCAGAAAAAAAGAATATTTATCTTGATCCTAGGTGGTAGGAAAGACTGAGCAAAGTGTAAACATTCCTGCAAGTTTTAAAGGATGACTAGGAATTTTCCATAAATAATGAATGCCAAGAGCTCATCTAGCTCTAAAATTCTGTGATATAAATGCTTTCTGAGTGAAATAATTTGTTCCTTAGATCACTAGTTCTTGTTCTCTAAGAAAAGCAAGGTGAGGCAACTTGCAAAATTGCATTAGATTCCTTGTAAGTTTTAGCTAATCTTCCTTCTACCAATGTTATTTTTAAAGTTAGTATGATACACAAAGTGTATGTTGACTATTGACTGATATTGTTTAAAACCATGTTCCATTGACTTCTGCTATTTCATTCAGGTAATTGATAATATCTGAAAAAAATTATTGTTTCCCTCTCCCAATGTATGACTATTACAATCTACTATAATTTATTTCAAATTTATCATAAAGCATTAAAAATATTGCAGGTGTGTTTTATAATATCTATTAATATGCTATTAATATAATAAAAAATTCATATGGGAAATAAAGACATAAAAGCCCCCAACATAAAAAATAACAACTACACAAATATTTCATAATGCTCTATTACCATTAATAGGAAACTTTACTTTCTGCTTTTAAATTCTACTTTAAAAAAAAACGGAATTAATCAAAGAGTGGTGAGTCCACAGATGTGCATCTGTATCTACAGAAAAATGATGATTTTATTGTTGGTCTTTTTCAATAAGCTAAAAATAATCACATGGTGATTGAGTGTCAATTCCATCCTTTTTAACAAAAACACAGAGTCATGAAATAGGATTAGAGCTGAACAGTTCAAATGCAAAGAAGATATTTTCTGCTATTCAGATTTGATATTATTGAGAAACACTTCACTATGTGTATCACACTCACTTTAAAATCAAAATGAGTTATACGAATTAGGCTAACATATTTATCATTGTTGACACAGTTAAGATCTCAATCCATATGGTATAATAATTAAAATTTGACATATGGGAAATTATAGAAATATAACTTCTAAAATTAATTATTTCCCGAATCCAGTAAGTACAACATAAGTGGAAGAAGGGCAAATGAATATTCTGTGGAGTCAGCTGAGAGAGAGTGTGTCACAATGACTGAGAAGAGGCACGACATCTTAATCTGTTATTGCTTTATGCTTTTGTGATTTGGCTCTTAAGAAATTATCATCATGGCTGACTGATGACAGAAGGAAACAATAGGGCAGAAGAAGGTTGGAAGAATGCTTTATGATATGATAAGAGCCCAAGTTTTAGCTAAATTATTGGCAAGGGCTCTTCTAAAACAAGACCAATTCCATACCTAATAAGACAATAATAAACTTTAAAACTTTTGAACATTAGCAAACTGTGTAATTTATATGCATCCTCTTAACGATTTTGCCATTATCCCTCATATCTCCCTTAAATATGAAAACAACATAAATTGGCTACAAACAGATGATCCTGTTGTTCATATTTATTGTTAGATGATTTGGGAAAACAGAAAAGACATATAACAATATTTTCTCTTCTATTTGTTTTCTTTTGCAAAGGCTAAACCTATGACGTGAGATCAGTATTCTTAGAGATAAATCTCTTTCAATCATGCAGGTTTTTTTCTCATGTAGGTTATATATAGATATATATAGATATATACATATTAGTTTAAAAGATTAAAAGATATAACTATATATCTTTTCTCATATATATGTATATATATATAGGCCACATGTCATTATGGAAAATGAAGCTATGCTCACTGTCATATGTAAACAACTCCAAAAATCCTGACTTATACTTGGGATAATAACAATAATAATGGTAAGGAAAATTCATTCCTTGCTAATTCAATGTACTAGTAATTCTTAATGTATTAAGTATCCTATCCTCTAAGAGGCATTTTGGTGTAAGTATCAGATAAAGTAAAATAGTTTCTTTTTAAACTTTTTAGGAATAAGATTGTCACACAGCTGTAGTGGTTAATACTGACTGTCAACTTGATTGGATTGAGGGATACAAAGTATTAATCCTGGGTATGTCTGTGTGGGTGTTGCCAAAAGAGATTAACATTTGAGTCAGTGGGCTGGGGAAGGCAGACTCATCCTTAATCTGGTGGGCACAATCTAATCAGGTTCCAGTGAATATAAAGCAGGCAGAAACACGTGAAAAGGAGAGATAAGCCTAGCCTCCCAGCCTACAGCTTTCTCCAGTGCTGGATGTTTCCTGCCCTCGAACATTGGACTCCAAGTTCTTCAGTTTTGAGACTCAGACTGGCTCTTCTTGCTCCTCAGCTTACAGACAGCCTACTATGGGACCTTGTGATTGTTAATACTTAATAAACCCCCATATATATATAAATATCCTATATCCTATAATCCTATCCTAATAGTTCTGTCCCTCTAAGAGAACCCTAATACAACAGCTAACCCTGTGTAAATACTGTGAAGACTTAAGATAATTTTTAAAGTATAATTAATGTGCTTAAAATTCTCTAGTAATAAAAATGTACATTTTCATAAATGATATTTATTTTTATATTTGAATTAATGGCTTTATTATGCCAAATGGTAACATTACATTGAAATTACAAGAACTGCCAATATTCCATGCCTAATTGGCTCTTAGACAAAATTTAATTATTTTACACAGTCAATTTATTTTATATTCTCTACCGCCTGAGTTTAATTATATCTTTGTTTTGGAAAGATATCCAATTCATAAATGGTATTTACTTTGGGCTGAGAAAGAACAAGAGATCACTGGCTTGATTATGAGATTCCAATCTGTACTACAAAACTTCATTGCAGTGCTTCTTTGAAATCAAACAGTATCCTAATCGTTGTATCATCAAACAACTTATTACTTAAATCTGTCTATTTTAAAACTGGATTATGATTCTGATTTGATTGAGTTCTATTTGCTGTGGGGGTAATTTTTATCCTATACTGACAAAAGTCTACATTTCAATCCATTTTAGCCTCTATAAATTGCTTATATTGACTAGGTTTAAGTATCTTCATACCTACAATGAATTCAGTTACATTCCGTTTTTTTGGAATCAACTGGATAATTTTTTTAACTTTTATTTTAGGTTAGGAGGTACATGTAAAGTTTTGTTGCATAGGTAAACACATGTCACAAGGGTTTGGTGTATATATTATTTCATCACCCAGGTAATAAGCCAATAGTTGTCTTTTCTGTTCCTCTCCTTCCTCCCACCCTCCCCACTGAAGTAGACCCCGGGAGGTCTGTTGTTTCCTTCTTTGTGTTTTACATTCTTATTATTTAGCTCCCACTCGTAAGTGAGAACATGCAGTATTTGGTTTTCTGTTCCTGCATTAGCTTGCTAAGGATAATAGCCTCCAGCTCCACCCATGTTCCCGCAAAAGACATGATCTAGTGCTTTTTTATGGCTGCATAGTCAACTGGATAATTCTAAAACTGAATTAGGTCCATTCAGACCTATAGCTAAGAGATGATCGTTTATATAGTTTATATAGTCATTCTCGGTATATGCAGGAGATTGGATCCATGACTCCTGCTTATACCAAAATCCCCACATATTCAAGTCCCACAGTCAGCCCTATGGAAACTGCATATGAGAAAAGGCTCCTTGTAAATGCAGGTTTCTCATTGTATGAATACTGTATTTAAAATTGTGCTTGGTTGAAAAAAGTCTGTGTATATGTATACCTGAGCAGTTCAAACCTGTGGCCTTCAAGGGCCAACTATATTTGTAAAATGTGGCTAGTATATCATAAGAGAAGGTAAACATTTTGAGACAACAATTCTTAATCTAAAAAAATAGGGTTTATTGCAATACAATATTATTTTTAATGAAAGGGCTTTTGTTTTGTCAATAGAAGACTCATATATTACACTTCTAGAATTTAACTAAAACCAAAGAGAGTGTACATTGTCCACTAGGATAAGATTTTAATAGCTCACAATAATTCTGTAAATAATTTTAAAATTCTCAAACATCAGAAGCTCAATTGAATCTCATAATTGTATCTTCCTTAAATTCAGTATGCAAATTAAAAGTTTAGTCAAAACTAGGGCAGAACAGATCCAAAAATCACATGTAATAACGGCCACTTACAGAGGTCAATTTGCCTAGATTCCTTTGGTAAATATGGAATATTGTGGGCTACTGCTAGAACTCAATTTGCATTCTGCTTTTGAGCTCTCTGGAAGAATATGTGAAGAGGAATTTGTTGTTGTTAAGTTCCAGAAGATACTGAAGTAAGGATATTTCCAAGACAAAAGACAGACTTCACGTTACAACCCAGTATGGAAGATAAGGGTAGGATGAGAAGAGAGGAGTCTTGGAGTAGCAGGTGGGGTGAGGAGATAGTCTGGAAAAGGGTATCAGTTAACCATGAGCTAATAGAGACTCATGTTGGCAACATACTAGGAACATCAAGATGTTAAGGAGAGTTTAATGAGAGCAACTCAGTGATGTGCCATGTCTTAGAAGGACTTTGAATAAAAGGGTTCACAAGAGCTGTCTTTGTAAAAAGCCACGTAGCCTTGGTACAACCACGTATCCTGATTTGTTCTACATCATTGCCATTTATACAACTTATGACAGTATAATTGATAATAGCATCCCATTTGCTCTCCAATATTTTACCTAGTTTGGATGATTAAATGATATGGTTAGTTTTAGGTGAAGAGCGAACCCTGAGAGAATGTTTTGTATGCTAAGTGATTTATTAATGAAATGCTCCCAGAGTAAACGGGTAAAGGAAGAAGAGTAGAGAAGGAAAGGAAAGGAGAAGTCAAGGAGAGTACAAGTCCATGCAGTTTTACTGAAGATGGCTTTTACTTAGTCGCTCAAGGGATGCCGGAATAGAAAATACACAACAGAGATTATCCCAAAGTGAGGCAGCGGAGCTGGATTTCACAGGGACTGCGTACCCTAGTCACCAGCTAAGTGTACCCCCAGGTACTTTAGGAGAAAGTAAAATGGCTCCAGCAGCTGAGGATAGTCCTCTAAGAAAGAACCGTATTGGATATGAAAAGCACCACAGGGCTGAAGGAGGAAAGCACAGAGTGTTAAATAGAAACAGGAGATCTGGATAAAGCATCAACAGTGTTCACTGCTGTCACTTTATGTGGCAGCCTCCGGAGGATTCGCCAAGGAGTCATATTCTGACCCATCCACTATAAGACTATTTAATTAAACCAGATTCCAAGGATAAGATTTAGGGGAGCCCATGAACCTGGGGAAATTGTATAATTGATTTTTAATGTCTGCTTATATATGCATATTTCTAGAGAGAGAATACTATCTTTCTTCCGATTATCACAATAGTCCATAATCTACATGAAACTCTGTGGACATTGCAGGAGAAACTGCAAGAAAAGTCAGTGTCTTGCAAAACCCACTTGAATAAATATGACTCTTTAGGGAAAGAAAGAATGGGTCCAATTCACCAATAACCTCATGTGGAAATAACAGATTTTTACATTGTTTGTATATACCCCTCAGAAGTAAAGAATCCATCAGCCAGGGAACCTAACGGTGTTGGAACCTCAGAATCACGTGGTGGCCTTACATCTGTTATCATGATGTTGCATTTTTGTCTGACTCGTATATTTCTGAGGAAGGATTTATCTGGGCAAACGAGCATTATAAAGAAATTGTTACTTTTCTCTTGCCAACCTATCAGTAGACTCCAGATATAACCAACAATTGATAAACCAAATTGTCTAAAGAACCTTTGAGAGGCTGTAGAAATATGAAATAAGATACTTTCAAAAATGAGCTGGCAAACTTTTTACATTTTTGCTACTAAAAGCCTATATACATTTTGGATAACTCCTTTAAATGAAGTAGTTCAACACAAATGCTAACTACTCCAATAATAAGTAATTCATTATTTTCTCTTCGCATACTTTCAGCCCAAGAATCACTGATACCTCTTGATTCTTACTTGTCTGGCCACACCTTAGTAGTGTGACCTTAGTCTTTGTTTATTTACTTCTGAGACATTTAGCAACTTCTCAGTATAAGAGATGCAAAAATAAAGTTGTTCTTTCTGACTAGAATCTCTAGCTTTCCTCTCTCAAATGGTTTTCATTCCACCTTGAACGGTAAAATATATTATTCTTAATTAACATTTTATAGTCTAACTTAAAATCATTTTCTATCTAGTTTTCTGGCCTCTAAGAAGTTTTCATTGTATTGCTACATTCCATACCACTTAATGAGAAAAAAGGTCATATTCGAATACAAAAACTAATGATTAAATTAAAAAGAAACACTAAAAAATAATTATATGTCTGCCAAAATAAATTTTAAGGATTGAATAATGAGTTGAAATAAATGATCAAGATGAAGAGAGTCTATGACATTTGCCTAACATTTTCTTTATGATACTTTACGTTTATAATCATATTTCTCCCTCATCAAATTCAAAGTTTGTGTTATTACCAATATCTGTCATAATTTATACTATATTTCTGCCATCATTTCCTGGCCTTTCTCACCCATAAAGCTTCTTCACATGGATTGATTTGATAAATAATCTGTCTTATTTTCTTTCATATCATCTGTTAGTCCTATGCTCTAATTCTTTCATGCCATCCTTTCTTTTTAAAGCAATTTCTAGGAAACACTACTTATGCTTCAAAGATTCTGGTCTAAAATCAGCAGTATTCATAACACCCAAGAAGTTAGACCAGAAAGGGTGAACGCAACATGAGGATGTGCTCTACTTTTTAACTTTTATACTGAGAGTCTTGTGTATCCTAAACATCTCTTCCATTCACCAGCCCTTGCTCCTCCTCCAGTGCAAACCTGGTAAACATTAAAATCATGAAAATGTTGTCACTTACAGGGAATATTCCAGAGACAAGCCCAAAAATTGCTGTGGAAACCAAAGGTGGGAGCCTAAGAGATATCCTATGTTCTTGCAGAGTGTTTGAATTTTAAAAAATGATACGCACTTCTTCATGCTGGCTCTTAATGCTGAACTACTCTCTCCCTCTAAACTTTGTTTATTAAAATAAAACATTAGAAAGTAAACAGAATCATTAAGAAATTATAAATCATCTAAACCTAGTTCAAAAAAAAAATCCAGAATTTTTCTAACTCTCTTGGAATTGGCTCAGCAAGTTGTAAAGTATTTTCCATGCCAGCTCTGTGTCATGTTTGGCATGTGGCAGAATATGTCTGATGCACTTAAACTTTAGAAATATTAAGAGATTGCTATGTTCATTTCAGATATATTATATTTTAGTGGAATACTGAGAGTGGGTTCTATAGAAATATTAATTATTTCTTAAGTATCAACTTATGATCATGGTACCAAGGAGAAATTAAAGAATAGTCTTATAACACATAGATTAAATGTTCTGGATAGAGAATTTGGTTAGAAGATTAAGCATTTATCACCTGATGTTCCATTCACAATATTTTGTCTCAGTCACACCCAGTATATCTTCAGTCCCAAAGACTAAATAAAATATTCAGCCAAGGTGAATAGTTTTTAAAAACTCATTTACTTCTCATTTTATTTTAACATTGCAAGAGTTCTATCCTCTTGTCAATCTTTTTATCAATAGTCTTTTTGCCAATTTTTCTACTTCTGTGATGGAAGGCTTATTTTTGAACTTGGCCACATATGTTTGGGGATCTCTCTAACAAAAATCATAAAACCCATGCTGTCTGGTGGGCAAAGGAGTCATATAATGAGAAAAGAGTCAGTCCCAAAACCTAGAATCTCAGATTTTCAGGTAAAGGAAGTGATAGATCATAAAATGCTGGTTCATTCAAAGACATTGTTCTAACACTCAACACAACAATTTGCAATCATCTACGATCGTGATATTTGAACACAACACAAACGAAAATAAAGAAATGTGGGTGTTATTTACATTTTTTAGCTTTTTCAAGAAATAGAACTCTAAAAGGCATTTTATGACAATACCAAATACTAACAAGGATGTGGAGCAACAGGGGCTCTTATTTATTGCTAGCAGGAATGCAATTTGGAAGACAGTTTGGCGTTTCTTAGAAAATTAAACATACTTTTACCATACAATACACTAGTTGCGCTCCTTCGTATTTATCCAAATATGTTGAAAACTAATGTTTACACAAAAACTGGCACAAGGATGTTTATAGAAGCTTTATTCATAATTGCCAAAACATAGAAGCAACCAAGATGTCCTTCAGTAGGTGAAAGGTTACAAAAACTGTGGTACACACAGACAATGGGATGTTACTCAGCCCTAAAATAAATGAGCTATCACTGCATAAAGAGACATGGAGGAACCTCAGATGCCATCACTAAATGGAAGAAACCAATCTGAAAAGTCTACCTACTCTATGATTACAACTATATCACATTCTGGAAAAGGCTAATTACTATGGAGACAGTATTTATACTATGTATAATACATATGCTACTACTATGGAGTATTTATACTATGTATAATAGTACTGTGGAGTATTTATACTTTGTATAATTAATAGTACTGTGGAGTGTTTATACTATGTATAATATGTACAGTAATACTATGGAGATCAGTGTTTGCCAAGGGCTTAGGGGGAGAAAGATATTACTGGTGGGAGCACAAAGGATTTTGGGGGCAGTGGAACTATCCTACATGATAATATAATGGTGTATACATGTCATTATATATTTGTCAAAACCTCTAGAATGTGCGACATCAAGAGTGAACCCTAATGTAAACTATGGACTTTGAGTGACAATCATGAGTCAATGTAGGTTCACCAATTGTGACAAGTGTATCACTCTGGTCGGGACTGTTGATAGAGGGAGAGGCTGTGTATGTGGGCTGGTCAAGGGTATATAGGAACTCCCTGTACTTTCACTCAATTTTGTTATGAACTACTCTAAAAAAACAAATTTGTTTTTAAAAAAGACATTTCATATGCTTTTAAAAATGTTCATTGAATAAAGGACATCTTAAATAAGATTTAAGCTGGCATACCAAGTGTAGCATACTGACAGCGTAGCACAAGTATTGGTGAGTGGAGATATGAAAATAGAGAAACAGTGTTGCAGGCCGAAAGAGTGAGGGTCATGATCAACTCAGTATACCACTGGAGGCTATATGAGTAAAAAGCAAACTGTTCTCATAAATGCAGAATGTTGGCAGACTGACAAACTGCGACTGCCTCTCAGAAGGAATGCTGAGGGCAGTCATGCCCCAAGCGTAGTGTTTCTTGTGATTAGGCACATCTGAGGCCTGTTAGCAATAATGTGAACCTGTAATCAATTAAGCAGCTGACCAATAGTTACCTCCTGCTCCTTGCTCTTTCTACCCTATAAATACAAAGGGCTGTTGAGGTTCAGGTGGCTGCCCTTGCTCACTAGAAGCAGGGAGCCCTCTTCTTCCCTGGACCCCTTCTTTAAAACAGTTTCTTTTGCTTTCAGTTTTCATTTCTCATTCGTCCTCCTTCGCTCAGTCCCGTAGTAACTGTGGCAAAAGAGAGCTGGGTGTGGTGGCTCGTGCCTGTAATCCTAGCACTTTGGGAGGCTGAGACTGGAGGATGGATCACTTAAGCCCAGAAGTCCAAAAAAAAATTATGCAGGCATGGTCAAACATGCCTATAGTTCCAACTAATTGGGAAGCTAAGGCAGGAGGATCACTTGAGCCCAGGAGGTCAAGGCTGTAGTGAGCCCAGTCCACATCACTGTGCTTCAACCTGAGTGACAAATCAAGACCTGGTCTCAAAAAAATAAAATAAAATAAAAGAGAAAGAAGAAATGTGCTATTCAAGATGACAGCAGGTATTGAATTTAAAACTTTTTTTCAAATAAGTTTTGGAAACTATTTTTTTGTGACAGCTACTTATAATGTCTTTCACTATGCTAATACATTTTGTGACTTTCAAACAAACTTTATATCATGTAAGATCCCCAAACTTATTTGGTAATAAACTATCTTTTGTGGAAGCATCTCTTGAAGTCAGAAACTGGCTGAACAAGCTTTTGAAAGCTCTTGTTTTCTGTGCTATTTCCATTTGGTCTTGGGAACTGTAATATTTGATAGATAAAATTCACCCTGCCAACATTCTGGAACATAAAAAAATAAATGAGACCTCCTACATTAACAACTTTAGCTTCTGTGTGTGAATGGGGGAGAGGGCAAACATTTACAATACAGCTTAGTAAATGATATGATAGTGATATACACAGAGTAACAATTTATGAAATACATATAAAGTTATCATTGATCTATATCAGGAGTCATCTAATTATAGACCATGGGCAAAACTATCTTGAATCATCAAGGCTGGGCATGGTGGCTCAAGCCTGTAATTCCAGCACTTTGGGAGTTCAAGGCAAGAGGGTCACTTAAGGCCAGAGTTTGAGACCAGCCTGAGCAACATAGTGAGATCATCTTTAAAAAAGAAAAAATTTAGCCAGACCTGGTGTCATATGCCTATAGTCCTAGCTACTTAGAAAGTTGAGGCAGGAGATTTCTTGAGCCCAGAAGTTCGAGGCTACAGTGAGCTATGATTGCACTATTGCACTCCAGCCTGGGTGACAGAGTGAGATTCTGACTCTTAAAAAGTATATATATCTTGCATCGCTTGTTTCTGCAAATAAAATGCTGCTGGAATAAAAGCATGCTCATTCATTTATTTATTGTCTATGGCTGCTTTTGCAGAGTGAGTAGTGATGGCAAACCATCTGGACGACAAAACCTAAAATATTTATTATCTGGTCCTTTATTAAAAATTTTTTGCCAACTTGATAGGTGTAAAAATAACTCATTGTTAGTCATGAGTGCTGTAACTGATGGAAATAAATGAAGCCTTATGGAGAGTTTGTTAATTAATCAAGAATATTATCATTTCATCGACGATGTATGTGGTTCATAAAACATGGCCAAATACTGGTGCATCCTAATATGGTAGGATGAATCCCTGTTCAGAAGTCAGGAAACTCATCTTCTTGTTTTTCTCATGTAAAATAGGCTATTAGACTACAACAATGTGAAATTTTCTGCTAGTTCTAAAATGTGATATTTATGTTTACTTAATACCGATCTTGGTTAAACCTTGTATGTATGTATTATAGCCACTTTTATATTGAATTTTCCTTTGAGGACAAATTATTAAATTGTGCTCCGCATAGAATTCATAAAAGGGAGAATACTAGACTAAAATCAAGAAAGGTGAACCCTGTAACTTGCCTAGTTTTTTTTCTCACTTCACAGGAACAAATAAATTTTTTTTAAAAAGTCTTTGGTGAAAGACCAGAGACTTTTATGGAAACTGTTGGGTGACAGACTAGACAAAACTTTATGTTACAAAAAGTACGTCTATTACTTTTTAGTCAAATAGCAATGAGAGTTTTTTTTCTATCTGAAAGTACCATATTCAGAAATACTAGTAGAACGAAACAATTGGTTTTATTTACTAAGTTTACTATCAATTTCACTTAACTGCCCCTTTGTTTAAATAAATTATTTTGAATCATAATACCAAATCTGTGTTCCTTTCTCCTTTGGATGTTATGCTGTCACTTTTCATTTATTTCATCTAAATTCAAAGGCTCATTGTACATGCATGAATAATGCAGCTGTTTCCATTAAGGCATTTGATTTTTTTAATTAAATATTTTTGCCTGAAGCAGATGATATGTTTTAAAATATCAGTAGTAACAGCATTTCATTTTAGAATGTCTGGTGCTATAATTTTTCTTCTTTCATTAAACACCTTATGAAGAAGCCAAAAGTTTTTCATATAATATGCTCAAACTAATTTCAAGTCATTACTGAAATAATTCTTAAATCTGCCTATCATGTCTTTTGATGAACACTTTGTTTTAAAAGCTAAAGCTTAAATATAGCATGTGATTGCTATTTTAATCTTAACCCCAATTTTTATAAAAATCAGACAATATCTATTAATTCTAACTATTGCAAAATAATATGGATGGAAAATCTTTCGATTTTTTATTTGGTGCCTAATAATTTTATAGATTTATGGGGTAGATATAATATTTTGATACATCCATACAGTGTGTAATGATCAAATCAAAGTATTTAAGATATCCATCATCTCAAATGCTTATCATTTCTTTGTGTTGGAAACATTTCAAATCTTCTTTTCTAGCTATTTTTAAATATACAATATATTGTTGTTAACTATAGTCACCGTACTATGCTAGTGTTTACCCTACTGAACACTAGAACTTATTTCTTCTATCTAACTGTATGTTTTACCCATTAACCTACCTTTCCTTGTCCTCCCCACCACTTTTCCCAGCCTCTGATAACTCTTATTCTACTTTCTACTTTCAACCTTCAACCTCCATAAAGTCAACTTTTTAAGCTTTCATATATGATGGGGACATGTAATATTTGTCTTTCTGTGCCTAGCTTATTTCACTTAACGTAATGTCCTCCAGTTCTATCTATGCTGCTGCAAATCACAGAATTTCATTCTTTTTCATGACTGAATTTTATTCCATTGTGTATATATATCACATTTTCTTCATCCATTTGTCTATGAATGAACACTTAGTTTGATTCCACATCTTGGCTATTGTGAATAGTGCTGCAATAAATGTAGGGGTGCAGGTATCCCTTTGATATGTTGACTTTGCTTTGCTTTGGATAAATATCCACTAACGGGATTGCTGGATCATCTGCTATTTCTATTTTTAGTTTTTTGAGAAATCTCCATACTGTTTTCCATTATTGCCCTGCTATTTTACATTCAAATCAACAGTATGTAAAAATTCAGTTTTCTCCATATCCTTGCCTCATTTGTTTTTTCTTTTTTTTCTTTTTTTGGTAATAGCTTTCCTAACTGCGGGAAGATAGTATGTCATTGCAGTTTTGATTTGAATTTTCCTAATAATTAATGATATTGAGCATTTTCTTCAAATACCTGTTAGCCATTTGTATGTCTTTTGAGGAATGACTATTTACATCTTTCACCCAGTTTTCAAGGGATTATTTGACCTTCTGAGTTGAGTTTATTGAGTTCCTTATATACCCTGGATTAATCCCTTGTCAGATAAATAGTTCGCAAACATTTCCCCACATTTTGTGGATTGTCTCTTCACTACATTGATTGTGAAAGTAGCAGAGCAGAAGCTTTGTGTTTAATATAGTTTCATCTATTTTTGTTTTTGTTGCCAGTGCTTTGGGGTTTTACTAATGTTTGTCTAGACCAATGTCCTCAAGCCCTTCCCCTGTTTTCTTTATAGTTTTGGGTCTCAAGTTTAAATCTTCAATCCATTTTGAGTTAATTTGTGCTTATGGTAAGATATATTTCTGCACAGAAATATCCAGTTTTCCTAGCACTATTTATTGAAGAGAGTGTTCTTTCCCCAATATGGATTCTGGCACCTTTGTTGAAAACTAATTCTTTGACTCCTATTTCATTATAGTGTCTTCTTTATGAACCCTGCTAGAGGCATAAGCTCCATTCTTTTAAAAAGAGCAGTGGTGGTGTAATAGTAAGAAGATCCAAGACTAGAAATCCAGTCTGTCTTCTGCTTATGCTCTCCTGTGAAGAGTTGGTACTATCACATTGTCTCTCTAAGTCACTTATGTCATCTATTAATAAATCAGAACTGATGATATTATGCATTTTAAAATCCATAAGCTTTTCAGTATTGAACTTCACAATTTATCACTAGAGGTTCTATATTGACTTGATTTTCATGATTGCTTATGCAAAGTTTTGTAGACATATATCTTTCATATTTACATTCCTATATATGTACTTTAAGTTAATCAATTTTTTACTTACTATTTTATAACAAGTATCTATATGTTTATATAATTATCTAAGTCATTTTTTTCTCATGATAAATTTGAAATGCTTAAGGCATGGCTTAATAAATCCCTACATATATTTATAATATATATAATATGTATCATATATATCTATATATATATATATCCTATTGGTTCTGTTCTCTGGAGAACCCTAGCTAATACAAGAAGTATCAACAAGATCAGGATTTTTTTTACAATAGAAGGGAAAAAAAACATGCTTGTATGCTGATGAGAATGATTCAGTATATAGTAATCAATGAAATACTGACAATGCATGGAAGAGAGAGGGGTAGAGAACTCCTTGAGGAGGTGTGAGCACTGGGATCTAGAACACACACGGAGAAGGTGTCTTTAAAGAAGGGCGGAGAATTCCTCCATGGGGCAGGAGAGAGGCAGTACACAGGGGCACAGAAGTAGGCTGGTGAGAAGCCAAAGAAATTCTGCTCTGATGGCCTATTTTTTTCCCGCAATATAAAAATGAATGGCCATATTCTCCAAAAGGAAAAGGAGGAAAAGTTGTCAAGGTGAGGGGTGAGGATAAAATGTTAAAATGTCATCTAGGAGGACAAAGAGACTAAAGACACTGTAAGATTACTGAGCAGCATTAAGAGCCCACATGATACTAAAAATACAAAAAATTAGCCAGGCGTGGTGGCGGGCGCCTGTAGTCCCAGCTGCTAGGGAGGCTGAGGCAGGAGAATGGCGTGAACCCGGGAGGTGGAGCTTGCAGTGAGCGGAGATCGCACCACTGCACTCTAGCCTGGGCAACAGAGCGAGACTCCGTCTAAAAAAAAAAAAGAGCTGGCCGGGCGCAGTGGCTCACGCCTGTAATCCCAGCACTTTGGGAGGCTGAGGCGGGCGGATCACGAGGTCAGGAGATCAAGACCATCCTGGCTAACATGGTGAAACCCCGTCTCTACTAAAAAAAAAAATACAAAAATTAGCCGGGCGTGGTGGCGGGCTCCTGTAGTCCCAGCTACTCGGGAGGCTGAGGCAGGAGAATGGAGTGAACCCAGGAGGCGGAGCTTGCAGTGAGCCAAGATCGTGCCACTGCACTCCAGCCTGGGGCGACAGAGTGAGACTCTTTCTCAAAAAAAAAAAAAAAAAAAAAAAGCCCACATGAGAGCAACGGTCACGAATTCAAAGTAAGCCCACTCAGTATGGTCCTTTTGTTTTTCTCCATGGCTACAGAAACAGAAACAGAATAGAAGGTGAGCAGAATTAAGAAGGGGAATCTGTAATTTCCAAAAAACTTCATGAGAGGAAATAGCAGCTTTGAATAACTGGTTAAATCTGGAAGATATTAAGGTCATATCATGTAAGACTGTTCCTTTTTCCCTTTTTTAATCCCTTAGCCTGATGCTGGAGGTGTCAGAAACAGCAGCTATCAAGTTGGGAGGGGATTTTATGGGCTGCAAAAGAAACTGGACTCCCCCGGCCACTCCTAACTTTGTGTTTCTAAATTAAAATCGGCATTATCCAGAAAAAAGACTTAATTTTGGAATAAGTTGGAAATTATGTATTACATTATGCTGGGCTGAGTATTTAATTATTATATATTTATATATTGTATATTATATAATTGGGAGCTTTCATAATGATGGACAGGGCCTGGCAAGAACTTTGGGACCTTTCCAGGGCAGATTTGAGGGAACATTTGATGAAAACATGTAATATGAATTCCACATGCTTTAAAAATTTTTAGCACATATGTCAACTATTCAGTTATATAAAGAGATTGTAGTAGGGAGAATTCTAACATTTGTCTGCCTCCAAGATTTCCTTACTCTCATTATTCACTCAAATGCTGTTGCAAAAGGGATTTCGTGGATGTAACTACTGTCTTAATTCAGCTAGCCTTACAATAATAGAGATTAGGACTGACCCAATCATGGGAGACATTTAAAAGCAGAGTGTTTCCCTGCTTTTAATGATCGCAGCTAATTGCAGCCTCAAACTCCTGGGCTCAAGGAATCCTCCCACTTCAGCCTCCAAAGTAGCTAGGATTATAGGTTTGAACCATCATGCCTGGATCACTAAATCCCATTTTAAAGTCACTGTTTCAACTCAAGCAGAAGCTCTGGTGTTCCACAGTTGTTTAAACACTTTCACATCTTATTAACAGCATTGAATGGCCTTTCCTCTTTTAATACCATCACTGCATCAATTATTCTACATCTCCAGTTCAGTTGTTCAGTCTCATGTGAGGTCTTTGTTAGTCTTCATTAGTGTACTGACATTCATAACCAATTTAGATTTTAAATATGTAAAAGCCTTCAACAGAGAACACTGATATCTCTTTACCTATCATTGGTTTAATTATAGCTAAAATCTCATAAGAATATCAGTTTTGGAATATTTTCTTAAAGCACTTTTCACTTAGTAATATAAATAGCCAACTGAGGGGGATTGTTGTTTTTTTAACCCCCTCCAGCTTTACTGATGTATGACTGACAAAAATTGTACACATTTAAGTTGTAAACTCTTATGTTTAGAAATACATACACCTTTTGAAATGAATACCAAACACAAGATAATTAACATATCAGTCACCTCACGTAGTTACAATTGTGTGGTGTGTATGTGGTGAGAACATTTAATATCTAATCTCGTAGCAAATTTCAAGAAGAAAATATGTTATTATTAACCATGGCACCAGGCTGTACATTCAGTCTCCAAAAGTATTTCATCCTATATCTGAAACTTTATTCACTTTGACCTATATCTCTCTTCCCCCACCCTCAACCACTTGTACCCAGGATTCTACTTACTGTCCTATCAGTTTGACTTTTCTAGATTACACATATAAGTAATATTACACAATATTTTTCTTTCAGTGTTGTACTAGTTCATTCTCATGCTGCTGTGAAGAAGTACCCGAAAATGGGTAATTTAGAAAGGAAAGAGGTTTGATTGACTCACAGTTCCATGGGGCTGGGGAGGCCTTGGGAAACTTACAATCATGGTGGAAGAGGAATCAAATGTGTCCTTCTTCACATGGCAGCATGAAGGAGAAGTACCAAGTTAAGGTGGAAAAGCCCCTTATAAAATGATAAGATGTCATGATAACTCACTATCACAAGAACAGCTGGAAGTAACCCCCCCCCCCATCCTGATTCATTTACCTCCCACTGGGTCCCTCCCATGACATATGGGGATTATGGGAACTAAAATTCAAAATGAGATTTGGGTGGGGACATAGCCAAACCATATCATTCTACTCACGGCCCCTCCCAAATCTCATGTCCTCATATTTCAAAACACAATCATGCATTTCCAGTAGTTCTCCAAAGTCTTAGCTCATTCCAGCCTTAACCAAAAAGTCCAAGTCCAAAGTCTCAGCTGAGTAAAGGCAAATCCCTTCTGCCTTTGAGCCTGTGAGTCTATAAAATTGAAAGCAAGTTAGTTGTTTCCTAGATAGAATAAGGGTACAGGCATTGGGTAAATACACCCATCCCAAATGGGAGAAATTGGCCAAAGGGGCTACAGGCCCCATGCAAATCCAAAATCCAATAGGGATTTTAAACTTTAATAGGGATCATTAAACTTTAAAGTTCCAAAATGATCTCTTTTGACTCCATGTCTCTCATCCAGGTCACTCTGATACAAGAAGTAGGCTCCCATGACCTTGGGCAGCTCTGTCCCTGTGGCTTTGCAGGGTATGGCCCCACCCCTGGCTGCTTTTACAAACTGGCATTGTCTATGGCTTTTCCAGGTGCATGGTGCAAGCTGTCTGCATATACCATTCTGGGGTGTGAAGGACAGAAAGGCCCTCTTCTGATAGCTCCACTAGGTCATGCCCCAGTGAGGACTCCGTGTGGGGGCTCCAACCCCACATTTCCCTTCCACACTGCTCTAGCAGAAGTTTGCCATAAGGGCTCCAACCCTGCAAGAGACTTTTGTCTAAACATCCAGGCATTTCCATACATCCTCTGAAATCTAGATGGAGGTCCCCAAACCTCAATTCTTATCTTCTGCACACTACCAGGCCCAACATCACATGGAAGCTGCCAAGATTTGGGGCTTGCACCCACTGAAGTGATGTCCTGAACTGTACCTTAGGCCCTTTTAGCCATGGCTGGAGCAGATGGAACACAGGGCACCAAGTCCCAAGGCTGCACACAACAGGGGAGACCTGGACCTAGCCCAGGAAACCAATTTTCCCTCCTAGGCCTCCAGGCCTATGATGGGAGGGGCTGCTGTGAAGGTATCTGACATGACCTGGAGGCATTTTTTATATTACCTTAATGATGAGCATTTGGCTTCTCATTACTTATGCAAATGTATACAGCCAGCTTGAATTTCTCCTCAGAAAATGGCTTTTTCTTTTCTACTGCATCATTAGGCTGCACATTTTCTAAACTTTTATGCTCTGTCACCTCTCGAATGCTTAGCTGCTTAGAAGTTTCTTCCACCAGATACCCTAAATCATCTCTCTCTAGTTCAAAGTTCCATGATCTCTAGGTCAGGGGCAAAAAGCCACCAGTGACTTTGCTAAAGCATAGCAAAAATGAACTTCACTCCATTTCCCAACAAGTTCCTCATCTCCATGTGAGACCACTACAGCCTGGACTTCATTGTCAATATCACTGTCAGCATTTTGGTCAAAGCCATCCCACAGGTCTCTAGGAAGTTCCAAAATTCCCCACATCTTCCTGTCTTTTGAGCTCTCCAAGTCCCTAGGAAGTTTCCAACTTTCCCACATTTTCCTGTCTTCTTCTGAGCCCTTCAAACTGTTCCAACCTGGGCCTGTTACCCAGTTCCAAAGTGGCTTCCGCATTTTTGGGTATCCTTATAGCAGTGCCCCACTCCCTCAGTACAAACTTATCGTATTAGTCTGTTTTCACATTGCTATGAAGAAATACCTGAGACTGGGTAATTTATAAAGGAAAGAGGTTTAATTGACTCACAGTTCCACAGGTCTGGGAGCTCAGGAAACTTACAATCATGGCAGAAGGGGAAGCAAACACATCCTTCTTTATGTGGTGGCAGGAAGAAGTGCCGAGTAAGGGGGGAAAAGACACTTATAAAACCATCAGTTCTCATGAGAATTCACTCACTATTATTATAACAGCATGAGAGTAACCACCCCCATGATTTAATTATCTTTCACTTAGTCCCTCCCATGATGCATGGGGATTAAAAGAACTACATTTCAAGATGAGATTTGGGTAGGGACACAGCCAAACCATATCATGTGTCTAACCTACTTCCCTTGGCAAAATGTCCTCTAGGTTCATCTGTTTTGTGACAAATGGCAGGATTTCCTTCTTTTTTTAAGGCTGAATAATTTTCTGTTTTATACGCACACGCGCACACACACACACAAATATACATATATATATATATATATATATACTTTCTGTTTTTTATATACAGCATTTTCTATATCCATTCTTCTATTGATGGACACAGGCTCTTTCCTTACTTTGGCTATTGTGAATAATTCTACAATAAATACGGGAATGCAAATATCCCTTCAAAATAGTAATTTTATTTCCTCTGTATATATACCCTGAAGTGAAATTGCTGGATAATATGGTCATTTTAATTTTTATGAAGCTCCATATTATTTTCTGTAATAACTGTACCAAGTTACATTCCCACTAACAATGTACAAGGGTTTCTTTTTGCCACATTCTTTCCAATACTTGTTAGCTTTTGAATTTTTGATAACGACGATCCCAACAAGGCTGACGTGCTATTTCACTGTAGCTTTGATTTACATTTCCTTGATTATTAGTGAGGTCAAGCATCTCTTCATAGACTTGTAGGCAATTTATATGTCTAATTTGCAAAAATACTATTCAGATCCTAGTGTAGTCTTTTTACACAATAATTCAATCAACACATTCACATGATTTGCATACCTAAGATTCAACTGTTATTCAGGGTTGACCTTACCACAAAGCATATGGATTGAGTATCAAAATGCAATCCTATATTAAGCCCAGTAATGTAATATATCAACTGTGGAATGCAGATATTTTTTGAACTACTGAAAGAAGAGTTAACATATTGAGCTGTGGTCTTGGGTCTTAGGTACCTTCAATGTAGTTTCTCAGTCGAATTTAATGGAATAATAACTTATCAAATCAGATCAATAGATCCAGAGAGAAAAATGATAGTGAAAAGATTATTTTCTTAACATCTTCACAGTATAAATTTAACCATCCAGCCAATCAGTTAAATGCAAGATATTTGTCAATTTAGATATGTGCCTACTATTTACTCTTAATTCATTCTCATATTCTCTCTCTCTCTCTGTCTCTCTCTCTTCTCTTTCTCTTCACTCTCAGGTTTATTTTCAGCCTGTGTAAAAATAAAAGCTCTGGCAAACCTGTCTGCGTTCCCATATTCTTTCCCTGTCTGTCACCAACCACAACCTGAAGACATGAATTTGAATAATTTAATGGATCTGTCTATGTTTAGCTCTTTGACTAACATAGTAGTAAGGAATCCTGGAAATACATCACAGTATATTGTTTTACCCCCTCCCCCCTGCCAAACACACACCTAGGCTCTGAATTACAAGAAGGAAGATGCCATTCTTATCCACTTGAATACATTAGTATCATAAAATGCTCAATATTTCCAACTAACACTTCAGTTACTGTGGGACTACTACTTTCATGAGTTATGTTATTACTAATAGTTTCAGAAGAATTCATGCCTGACCTGATTAGTTACTGCTTAGAAAGCAGCTCCCAGTCACAAATGAAAGCATTTTTTTTTTCTCTAGTATATGTTAAGAACTGTGAAGGACATGATATTTTACGATACTTGCAAGCTTACAAGTTAGTTTACTATCGTATCATGAATGCTGGCAGAAGACTTGAGACTCCTGGATTGGAGACAAAGGACAGTATATTACTCATAGCAACAGCTGCAGTCAGACTATCAGCATTTGGCTGAGTTTCTGAGCCTGAATTCCTATATGGCAATGCAGAGGGCCAGGTGATAACTGCACACATAATGGATTATATTACAGGGGATGAACCATGATCTTAAAGATCCTGAGTCTTTTATAATGAGCATAATTCCATTTGTACTTTGCTCTGGAGGGAAACATTATGTCTTTCAAAGTTGTTCACTATAGAAGTGTCCTTGAAAATATAGTTCAGAACAATGAAAGTCAGTGTCTCTGCTCACAAGATGTGCAGAAACATGAGAGACCTAAGGAGAATTGTCTCTTAAAGTTTATTAAGGTCAAACCTGGGGGAAGAAAATAAACATTCATTATTTAAAGCTATCTTTTGCATTTCAAATAATATTTCTAAGAGTTGTTTTCTTTGGATAAAAAAATTAGATGCATATTCCATTATTAGCTTATTCTAATCAAAATTTATATTCTTTTTTGAACTACAACTCCTGTATTATAACTTAGAGTGGCTTTAGAGAAGTTTTCTAAATATTGATCTCTGGATGCCAAACAATGATTTAAAAAGTAAATTAGATATCTCAGATGTTTGACCTCTTTAATATAGACATTTAGAGCTTCGGAAAATATCCAATTTACTGACAATTCTTCAGCATATTTTGGCATTATGCTGAGTTAGCCTTGACTCATAAAAAATGATAATAACAAGATGATCAATATTGCATACACCATGGTCATAAAAAGCCTGGTGTATGTGATGCCCTAAGAGATGGGTAGTCAGTCAATGGGGTAATAAAACATGGAGGGATATATTCATTAGAGAATGTATTTTTAAAAAAGTAATGGCTAAGCTAGAGCTGTGAAATGAATGAATATTAACAGGTAAATAAGAGTCATTAATTAGTTGTATGAGTCTACTGATAAACCTACAAAAGCCTTCTTTATAGTTTGTTTTTAATTATTATTTCTAGCACATTCTTTTGATTCTTTCTTAGATTATACATTTGTATGATTAAATTACTCATGCATGCTTACATGTCTACTTTTTAACTATAGCCCTAAATATATTTATAGTTATTTTACATTTTCTATATGATAATTGCAACATCTTTGTCACATATGAATCTGGTTCTGATGATTGCTGTGTTTTTTCAGACAGAATTTTTCTTGACTTTCGTCATGGCTTCGAATTTTTTTAAGCCAGACATGATATATTGGGTAACAGAAACCAAGCTTAACAGTGTGAGGATTTATGTTAATTTGTGTGAGGGTTGGGCTGTGTTTAATATTTGCTGTAGCTCTAGGTACCATAGACTTTGAGTTTCTCTAATGTCCTCGTTTTTGTTCCCTGTTTCTCTGTGTGTTTCCCTAAGAACTCCTCCTCATATAGAGATCTGGCCTTCCAGCTCTTTCAGCTATAATGCAGTTATTACACAAGAGTCTTGTTGCTATGTTGATAAGCAATAGGCAAGGGGAGAATTCTATAATTTTCAGAAGTTTTCCAAAATTATTATTTATATGTTTCTCCCAGTTTATAGCTCCAGTATCTTCTGGTCAAAGTAAGAAGTCTCATCTGTATCTCTCTGGATAATACCTGTCTTTCTAAATTTGGCTGATTATTTAACCTTCAAAGTCAATTATCTAATGGCTCCAACAAAAGTCTTTTATTCCAAGGTTTTTCTTCCTATTATTTGCTAAAAGAGTGGGAATGACAACTTCCAAGTTCTTTACATGTCAGAACTGAAACTGTAGCTTTACATTCATAATTTTTAAAGTACTACAGTATTTTGACAATTTGTTATAAAGAATTCCAACTATATGTAAAAGTCAAAAGACTGCATAACATAATTACATGTCTATGACAGCATGTAAATTTAACAATTGTTTATATATTGCCATAATTTCTTCAACTATTTTTTCACAGAAGTTTTTAAAAGTAAATTGCAGCTATTATCATATTTCACTCCTAAGTAAGTATATTTTATTACATACTGACAATATTATTATCTAACCTAACAAAGCTGGCAATAATCCCAAAATAGCATTTAATGACAAGTTTATATTCAGATTTTCCCAGGGGCCTCAACAAATATAGCTCATTAGTTTAATCAGTCAGTCAGTAACCAGTCATGAGCTATGCCATGTGTGGTCATTGTAGCTTTTAAATGAATTTTAACCTACCACAAATCCTTTTCTTCACAGCATCCATTGTTAAAGACAGAAGGCCAGTTGTCCTATAGAATGTCTTACCTTTTGAATTTGCCTGCTTGTGTTCTTTTGACGATGTTTAACTTATAGCTTTGTTGTCTATATTTTCTGTAAACTAGAAGTTAGACCTAAAAGTAAGTGCTGATTACAATCATTTTGCCAAGACTACGTCATAGATTATACTGGTTCATATGTATCATACCAGAAAGCATAGAAAGCCAGCTGCCTTTCTATTGCTGTTACAGTAATGGCTAATTGGTTAAAATGGGACAGCCTGCTCTATACATTGAAGTTTTCCACTTTTCTCTTGCCAACCAACAAGCACTCCCATCCTCAACCATCAAGACAGAACCGCCCAAGTTCCCACTTTCCCTGGATTATCCCAAGGATAGTTAGTAGTCTACTGACTTAAATTCTATTTGACTTGAAGGAAAAGACCCTTTTTCTAATTCACAAAGCTACCATGTAGGGCAGTGGTGGCCCTGACAATTACATATTATGATTTCCAAGCAGGAGAGATTATCCTTTTGCATTGTGGAAAAAAGGATTTGAGTAGTATTAGGTAGAAACTGCAAATTCAAGTAAAACATGTCTGGTCTAGACAAAAGAGATGCAGATTTTAAATATATAAGTAGTTATAGAAATTGAACAGAGAGACAGAACTCAAGAAATATCTAGGTCGCAAATAGATAGGAATTTCAGAATTCTGTGTAGAAAAACTTTGTATATTTGAAATCATCATCAAATATCTTCCTGGCTTTATCATGAAATAGAAATAATCAAAATATTGCATGGAATATAGCAAAAGCAGAATATATAAATAGATCACAGAAATTATGTTTATGATACCAAGTAATTTCAGGCCTTTCATAGCCTGAACATTAAAATGAAATGTAATATTGTAGTCAATTCGATTATAGAATAAGGTAAAATTATGTAGCTTCTCTTATTCATATATATTTACTCCCAATATAGGCCCAGACAAAACTATTAAAGAGAAAGATTGCACTGGAAACTTGTTAAAAATGGCAAGGAAGATTTTATTCAAGACCATTGCAATTAGGGACAAAGACTATTGGAATAAAAGTTGAGCTTGAACTCAACTTCCCTGAAACAAAAAGCAGGAGGATTTTTTAAATGCTCAGGTGAGCTAATGGAAAAGTACTGAAGAATGGAGGGTGTGGATGAAGGGGTGGGGATGTTGACCAATGTGATTCAAACACCTATGTTTGCAAATTGTTATTTACGGAAACCAGGCTTTTACCTTCCAGAGGGGTTGGAAGACAAGGGCCTTACCTTTCTTGATTATGTTTCAAAGGAATGGCTCCCAGGTCCTAGAGAAAGACACTCCTGGGTTATAGAAGATTTACATCTCAAAAGAGCAGAGAAAGAATTTACAACTACTGCCAGGAGCGGTGGCTCATGCCCCTAATCCCAGCACTTTGGGAGGCTGAGGTGAGTGGATCACAAGGTCAGGAGTTTGAGACCATCCTGGCTAACACAGGTGAAACCCCAACTCTAATAAAAATACAAAAAAAATTAGCCAGGCATGGTGGCGGGCGCCTGTAGTCCCAGCTACTCGGGAGGCTGAGGCAGGAGAATGGTGTGAACCCGGGAGGTGGAGTTTGCAGTGAGCCGAGATCATGCCACTGCACTCCAGGCTCTAAGGAAATGGAGGTAAGAGGCCTATAGTTAAAAAGAAGCCTGTCTAAAATTTAGTCAAGTTGAGGAGAACATTAAGGATGTCTTGATCAAAACTTACTCAAGAAAGAGGATAAAAGCAAAATAAGTTTCCTGGGTTGAGAATTTGGGGATGTAAATAATATAATTGCCATTTTTTCTGTTTAGCTGCATTACTAAGATAGTATAACGTAAATAAAAACACATTCTTTTTTATAGTAGTGAGAAAGAGTAATGCAAATAGAAGGAAAAATTATCTCTTGATTTTCAGTTTATGAATTCTGTAGTTACTAATTCATCTTGAAAGACTTCAAATATAAGTAAGCTTTGTAAATATACTGGTAGTGAGTGTGTTCAACCAGACAGACAATTTTTTCCCTGTGTCCATGAGGCAGAAACAATTGATATAATCTTCTCTAATTATTGGAGTGGATTCTCTCAGTTTAATCACATGTGTTCCAACTCTGCTCTAAGTGAGAATAGGTGATTTGGATAGTGAGATTCTGACAGAGAAACAAACTAGACAAACAAAAACACTAGGCAAAAGTATGTAGCCTTAGATGAGGAAACATTTTGTGAGTATGACAATTCGTGTAATATGCTGCTTCAAGTTAATAGCTAACTTTATAATTTGTGTGCTAAGTGAAATTGTGCAATATTAATTTTGTTCTATTTTCATTTTCTAAGATATTACAGGATGAATTGTTTCTCCTAAGGGAAAAAAAAAGATATGTTGGAGATCTAACTCCCAGTGTCTGACCTTATTTGGAGATAGGGTCATTACAAAGGAGATCTTAACTTGAGGTCATTATTGTGGACTCTTAAGACAATATAACTGGTATCCATATAAAAAGGAAAAATTTGTACACAAAGTCAAGATACACATTACGGAAAGACAATGTGAAAAGACACAGAGAGAAGATGATCATCTTTAAGCCAAGGGTAGAGGCCTAGATTCTTCCCTCACAGCCTGTTAGAGTAGGTAACTAGGCAGACATGAGCAGGGCAGGAGAGCCCCAGGAATGTCAGGCGACCATCAGGTGATGGCCAGGATGTTGTTCAACTGTATCTCTAAAATAATAATTGGTTGCAGCTGGTGCCAGGGAAAGGCAGTCTCCCTTTGGATAGAAAACACCTGAAGCTGGTGATCACCAACTTCCTGGTGAGATCTCAGAACACATTCACTATCAGTATATTTATGAAGCTTGCTTAAATTTGAAGTCTTTCAAGATGAATTAGTAGCTGCAGAATTCATAAACTGCAAATCAAGAGATTATTTTTTTCCCTCTTGAGTGGGCTCAAGCATGTGCACTAAGAGGAAAATTGCAGAGTTTAACTGGTATATGATCTTCCCATAGGAACATTCAACTGGTAAGGGAAAAACACCTCAGATGAGCACATGTACAACTTCAGTAAACACACTGCACATGCAGCCCCTTCTAAGTGCTGGCAGGCCACTGTACATGCAGTCAGCCCACCCCAAGGAAAACCGGAGAGAGGAGAGGTGCAAAAGCCCTGGAACCATGACAATGTATAAAAGCCCAAGTCAAAGGTCAAAAAGGGCACTTGGATCACTCCAGTTGCCTGCTTGGCCCTCTTCCAAGTGAACTTTACTTCCCTTCATTCCTTCTCTAAAACTTTTTAACAAACTTGCACTCTTGCTCTAAAACTTGCCTCACTCTCTCACTCTGCCTTATGACCCTCAGATAAATTCTTTCCTTCGAGGAGTCACTGCAGACTCGCCCGTATGGATTCACCACTGCTAACAAGCCCTCAGAAGGAATCAACCCTCTTGACTCCTTGATTTTGTACTTCTGACCTCCAGAACTGTAAGATAATAAATTTCTGTTGTTTAAGCCATCCAATATGTGGTACTTTATTATGACAGCCCTAGAAAGCTAATAAATGGGTCTTAGAACTAAAAAGCATTTAAAAATGTTTTAGGTTGCTATCTTCTCATTAATCTGTATTTTTAAAAAAATGTTATACTCTCACTTCTATTGACCTTTGTGCCATTTTTTGTGTTCACTTGGTTTGATTTATTCACATTTTTGCCCAAAGCAATTTTATTTAAATTTGTTTTCTAAAAATGAAACACTTAGGGTTCTTGGAACTTTGTATAAATAAATTTTTTCTAAATCCAACTGGATTTCTTAGCCAGAATGTTACAACTTTTCTGATTGGCTCGATAAAAACTTGAGTGAGACACAAACATACCTCTAAATCTTTAGTGAGCAATAAATATGCGTAGGTTCATACAATAATTAACATATCTATTATTTTATACAAAAGGTCTAATATTAATACAATTCTCCTTTCAAATGTGAAAATTCTTGCCCTGGAAAATCATGTATGTACATTTTAAATGCCTATTATTATTCAGAACCAAAGTAAGACTAGGTCTGAAGTGTATTCAATGACTTTGCCATGAATATATACATGTATTTAATGCATATGTGTTCATGTGTATGCATACACATTTGTATTTAAAACATTTCACATTTGTATTTAAAACATTTCAAAGGAAATTTTACATAATGTTTAAAATTACATGTATTACATAATATGTAAATTTCGATACCACAAAAAGGTTTGGAAATTTATTGAAAAATACAGGTTTAACTTTAAAATAGCTGTCAAACCAACTACTGTAATTTTTATGATGTAATGTAATTTTTATTTCATGTTTTGCATTTGAAAGACTTGAAAGATCGACAAATTATTCCAGTTGTTACAAAAGAGAAAAGAAACAATTCAACCCATCAGTACTAGATTATGATAATAATCAGGTACTAAGGTATTAATCCGATACTAAGAAGAAAATATAGAGGAATACATTTTTAATAAAGAAAATGCCAGGTATATAAATTGTTGAATATTCAAGGCCTCGATGTTATATTTTTTTTATAAATGATACTGCCTTCAGGTTTATCTTACTTCCCAATGTTCTTGATGGATCCCAAGATAGACAGATCCCAAAGATACTACAGGAACTTAAAATCTGATATCTTTGAATAGATGAAAACCAATCATAAATAATGCATTTTTGCATTTAGATAAGCTGTTCTGCTTGGCTATTTTAAAGTTAAAAAAAAAAAGGAGCAATTCTGTTCAGGAGTTTTTAGCAACAAATCAAACACTAATTATCATTTTGCTTGTGTTATGCTATTTGTCATCAGGACTGTCCTACCTTAAAATGATATACAATAGTTTCTGTCAGTGACATATTAATTGGTTTCCTATGTGTCTCATTCTGGAATATTAAAGTGACAAGCTGGGCTAGTATTCATTATTGGACAGTGCCTCCAATGCATACTTCGTAGGAGAGGAACTCTGAAAAGCTGAGTCAAGTTCTGAATACAACTGTGACTCCCTCTTCTTCTCACCTCCCACTGGGAAGGAAACAAGGCTATGAATGATGGCAGAGCCTAAATCCTCAGAGGATGAGTAGCGGATGGACCTCTTCCTTGATGCCAGAATGCAGAGAGGGGCATGTGCCTTGCCTTGAAGCCTTAGCCATAGCTATTCCCGCTCCCTGGAATGCTCTTCCCTAGAAAGTCACTTGATTCCATTGCTCATGCCCTTCAAGTCCTCTCTAATATCTTCTCAATGAGAAGAATCTCCTAAGTATCCCATTTAATACAGCAAACTTTCTCTCCCTAAAATTTGAGGTCTTTTTTACTGTCATACTTTTCTTCTTTTGACAGCATTTACCACTTTTTAGCATACCATATTATTTAATAATTTATTATATTTATGGTTCATCACCTTTAAACCCCAATAAACTCCATGAGCACAGAGATCTTTTTCAGTTTGCTTCCCGGTGTGTTCTATGTGCTAGGAATACTTTCTAACACAGTAGGTTTTCATAAATATTTGTTGAATGATTGAATAAATGACTAGCTACAGAGAAGAGTGCCTGCTACCCCTTGTTGGATAAACAAACAAGCAAACAACTCCTGGTGTGGATTTTTTGAGGAGTCAGGACTCTACATCCACCTGTTGGCTATGGATTTGCAGGAAAGTTGCTCTGGTGAGCCAAGTAGCTCCCCGATTCTGCAGTGCAGCAAACTTTCTTGCTACGCACGTTGGGAGACCTGTTGCTAGAGAGGGACTGGATTTTTCTGCTCATTGGATGTCAGCTCAAAAGAGGAGATGCTACTCTGCTTGTCAACAATTTGATCTTCACGATTCCTTAGAACAATTTTGTGTTCTAAGGAATCACAAAATTATGAACCAACAAATAAAAAAACACAACTTACTTAAGAGCATTCAGTGACCTAATGGAGGAAAACCAAGTTGAAGATCTATCATGGGCCTACTGACATGAGATTTAAAAAAGGCAGAAAAGAATGTAACAAAGCAAACAAAACAAAAAGTGTTTTAAAGAATGTTACAAAACAAAACCAAGCTATTAGATTTTACCCAAGCTCTTTCAGAATATAACAAAGGAAGAAAGATTTTCCCTCCTACTCTGTGGAGTCAGCATTACCTTTATATCAAAACTAGGAAAAGACATTACATGAAAACTACAGACAGATATGTCTCATGAACATGGGATAAAATTTTACAAACGAATGTTGGCATATTAAATCAAACAATATATTTAAAATATGATGCACCATTACCAAGTCAGCCTTATCTCAGGAATACAGGTTAATTTAATATTCTAAGAGCAATCAATATAATTCACTATATTTTCAGACTGGAAAAGAATCAACATAACTACCTTAATAAATGTGGAAAAGCACTTCAAAAAATCCAACATCTATTCCTGATTTTTAAAATCTATCACCTATGTAGCAACAGAAGGTGATTTTTTTCAACCTAGTCAGTAAGATTTATGGAAAACCAATGCTAAAATTACATTGAAACTTGGAAGTTTGAATGCTTACCTATGACTTCAGGAATAAGGCAAAGATTTTCTCTCACCACCTCTATTCATCTTAATAATGGAAGGTCTAGCCAGTATAAGGTGAAAACACAGAAAATAAAAGAAGAAAGAAAACATAAATATTGGAAAGGAAAAAATAAAACTGTCTTAATTCAGATAACCTGAACATACACAAAGTAAATTATAAGGAATCTATTAAAAAGCTATTAGAAATAGCAAGTGTAGGGAGGGGAAATATTCAAGGCAATTTTTATGTAAAAATTAATTTATGTCTAAATGCTAACAACAAAAATGGAAATTGAAAATTAAAAATACCATTTACTGGTTAACATAAAATCTTATGTACCACTTAAAGATAATCTTATCAAAATATGTGAAAGGACTGAAAACTGTAAAATATTTTTAGGGGAGATTTAAAAAGACCAAAACAAATAGAGAGGTACAGTATGTCACTTGATTGGAAGAATAACTTAAAATGGAAATTCTCTACAAATTAATACACAGTTATTAGAATACTTTTCAAAATCATAGCAGGCTTTTCTGCAGAAATTGGCAAGCTGATTGTAAAATGTATATGGAAATGTAAACAGCCCAGAATATCCAAAATAATGTTGAGAAAAGACTGTAAGACTTAATGCTTTCCAATTTTAAAATTATTAAAAAGCTATTATAATCAAGGTATAATTTTAGCACAAAAAAAAAACCTTACATAATACAATGGAACAGAGTTGAGAATCTAGATATAAACTCTTACATCCATGGTGAATTGAATTTGAGTAAGACGCCAAGAAAATTCAATGGGTAAAGTGTAATCTTTTCAACAAATGGTGCTGGGACAATTGGATAACCATAGACGAAAAGATGAATTAGCTTAACTCAAAATATGCAAAAATTAAATCAAAATGGATCATGGATTTAAATGTAAGAGCTAAAACTATAAAATTCTTCGAAAAAAGAAGGACAAAATCTTCATGACCTTTGTTAGGCAATGAGTTTTCATATATGACACCAAAACTACAATCCATAAAAAAGAAAAAAAACCTGATAAATTGAACTTCATTAAAACTTAAAACTTCTGCATTTCAAAAATACCATTAAGAAAATGAAAATCTAAGCCACACACCAGAAGAAAATATTTACAAATCATATATTTTCTTAATGGCTTGTATATAAAATATATAATAAACCCTTATAACTCAATATTAGGCCAAAAAATTTAACTGGACAAAAGATGTAAATAAATACATAAGCACCTAAAATATGTTCAACATCATTAGTCATTAGAGAACTAAAAAAACCCACAATGAGATATTACTAAAAAAATTAGAACGGTTCAAATTTAGAAGAATGAAAACACCATGTTTTGACAAAAAAAATGTGAGGCAACTGAAACTCTCTTACGTTGCTGGCAGGTATGCAAACCGGTACAGCCATGGTGGATGGCAGTTTGTCAATGTCATAAAGTTCAATGTACACTTATCATATGACCCAGCTATTTCATTTCCAGGAAAACACACTTGTCCACAAAAAAGTTATGTTTGAATGATCATAGTTTTATTAATAACAGGATAAACAATCCCAACACCTTTGAACTGGTGAGTGGGTAAATGAATTGTAATATATTCATGCAATAGAATCAGTTCAAAAAGAAACTAAGCAATCAAATGTAACAAACCGCTGGGAAACACAAATACATGGGTGAATCTTAAAAGCATTATGCTAAATGAAAAAGACATGGAGAAAGTACATACCGTATGATTTTGTTTATTTGAAATTTTACATAAGGCAACATTGTAATAACAAAAAGCAAGTCATTGGTTGAAAGGTTCTATGGGTAGTGGAGGAAATGAACTATAAAAAGTTACCATGTAACTATACAGAGTAATGCAAATGTCCTTATGCTTTGCAGGGTTTTCTTTTTTTCAGTGTTAATGTGTGCAAATTATGCCATATAAAGCTGACTTTTGCAATGTGAAAAATGCAGTGCAAATATCCCTGTATATCCAAACTCACACTACTTAAACTCATGATCTGAACTCAAGTACCAAATGGATGAGGAAGGAACACTTGTATTGACTACAAATCTTGCAGCTCACGGTTTGACACCTGGCTCAGGGATGTTCCTCTCCTCCTTGTGACAGTATTCTTGGTCTTGTGGTCTCTCAAAAGACAGATCTGTCTGGAATGCATGTGCCCTGCTAAAGGTTCCTCCACAGCAGAGCAGGTGTGGCCTTTACCCAAACAGCTTCAAAGATCACTGGCAGTCTTTGCCCCCTACTCCCTTCCCTACTCCTCCAAAAATATCTCATCAGATTTTTGAAAGGAAGTTTGCAGGATCTTTTACAAGTAAAGCAATATTTTCCTTCTGGTAGCTCCTGTGAAATGTTATATGTCTCTAACTGAAACCTTTCACATTCGATATTGTGTTATTACATTTTGTTCACATTTTTCGCTCTTATTAGACTGCTCCTTTTTATAAAGACCTATTTCTGCTGATTTTTTTTTTTTTGTGGCTTCACAGTGTCTTGGTCCAAGGGCATTGACCCAGTAGCATTCTACAAGCATGCATTTTGAAGTGAAGGGGGTTTCAGCATTTTACTTTGTAAATGTATCTTCAGAAACTTCTTCCTATGATCCAATATATTAGATATGAGCACCTTTATTTAATAGCTGATATTTCTTACTGGCTAAACTTTGAGAATTTAGTGGCATTTAGAGAGTTGTTTCTGTTTGGTTTATATTAAATTTGAATTCTATTTTAAATTAGAGAGGAAAAAAGCATATGTTCAAATGTGCGCATGTATGTCCCTTTTTTACAAATTATATTATATACCTTGCATATCTACAAGATTATCAGTTATTTGAGATTATCCATTATAAGTATCTTGTTACTATGAAAAAAAGATCATTATGAGTGCATTTTGTTGATTTTTTTCCATCTTTACCCTTCTCTCTATAGCTTCCTGTTTAGCTAAAGAATAAAGATAATTAAAAAACACACAAACTCATCTTTTCAAACAGTATATTAAGGAGTATCCTTAACTATAAAATTCATAAGCACTTATACAATATACACATAAACTTTAAAACTATTTATTTAAAGCTCTATGTGTGATGGAATCTTTTCTTTCACATAACTGCATTCTTCACTATTCCTATTTACTATTTGAAGTAATAGCTACTCAAAAATATTAATCAGGGAGAATTCAGTATATTCATTTATGTAGATAATTATATATAAAAATCAAAAAGCAATTACAATAGAAAATATAAAATGTTCTATTTAATGTTCTATTTAATCCAATTAATACTTTTAGAAAGAAAACAATAGTATATTTCTGACTGCAAGTATAAGTCATGTTTGAAAATAAATCATGAAAGACACCCAGAAATCATAAATGAA
The DNA here is from genome assembly GCF_028858775.2 of Pan troglodytes. Lineage (NCBI taxonomy): Eukaryota > Metazoa > Chordata > Mammalia > Primates > Hominidae > Pan > Pan troglodytes. The sequence goes on along the minus strand of NC_072404.2, from coordinate 124,608,810 downwards.
TAGATGCCTCTTTGTGGCTCCATGAACAGCTTATTCTAATGTGTGTGTGTGTGTGTGTGTTTATTTCAAACATATATATATTTCAAGCATCTCTCAGCTTTTTAACTTTTCAGTTTATTGTAGATATGTTTTTATTTAAGTTTTATTTAAATAAGAAGATTTTAAGGAAAAATAAGCTTTAAAGACAGGAGCTTCATTTGGGCTCACACTGAATGAAAGGAAAAATTTTATTCAAGTGCAAATGCCAAAATCTGGACTAACAACATTGATGCTTGTTCAAGTTAGCAATTTGTCACTTCAGTTATCAGAAAATGCAATGAGTTGTTTACAGTCTTGAATTTACAATTGTGACCCAGTGAGTGTGTTTGATTCCACAGATCAGAAATTAAAGTTTATATTTGACATCTTGCATTTTTTGTGTCTGTTTTGCTACCATTTTTGTGCTGACCTTTCAGGTGTTCAGAATTTTCAAGGAGAAGAAACCGATGGTGCATTTAACCCTTTATTATCTATAAATACAGTAACAAGTTATAGTTTATAAAAATATAAAGCTTGAGTTAATTTTTTTTAGACCTTAAAATATTGCCCAGAATTTCATGGACCATCATAGACACTAGCAAGCACTGTACCAAAACATAAAGTAAGCCCTTCATAATCATCTGTTAATCTCATATAAATCATCATAGAATTGGTATGCTGAACTTGGGCCCTCTAATTCGTTGAGAAATATATATATATAATTGATATTCCACAATAAAATTTCTCAGAAAAACAGTGAGCAGAAATTACACGCTTAAAAGATATCTGTTGGCTAATGTGCTTATGATTAGCATTTACAACAAGTTTAATTAATAATGACCAAATAATGCTAAATTTATTCTCTAAGAAAACAGTTGTTTTCTAATCTACCTAATAATACTTACTTTGAAACTGACCCTTCACAATTTGTCCTCATCTCCAGGGAATCTCAGCTCCTATACTACAGGGTAATTAATATATATTCCAGCAGCTTAGACTATGTTTCACTGTGATTATTTTAAGAAGTGTCAGGGGACAGACACCTTTCTCTTAGAAAATAGAGCATGAACTACAATGAAGGTCTTTTTAAAATCATGTGCATTGTCACAGTTCAGCTGGTTTAAACTGAGAGGCAGTTTTCCAAATATCTTTGCCATAATTAATGCCTAGCAATGATTTAATTATTTATTCTGTTCTCTATTATTTGGCCTAGAGATTTTACCAAAATGCCTAAGAAAATACTTCAAAATGGACAGAAGAAACTGGAGTAAATTCTTAACTTTATGAATTAGAGTGTTTAGGTCAGAAATAATGTAATTGAAACATCTCTATTTTTACAGCTGTACTAACAGGATTCTGATACTAAGTTGCTTATCTATCTTGCTAGCTAGCTGACTACCTACCTATCTGTCCATCTAATTATCTGTTGCTGTGTAAAAATACCCCAAAAGGTAGTCGTTTAATAACGATTTGTATCAAACTGTTTTGTGGGTCATGAAATCAGGCATTTTCTAAGACAGCTATACTCATATGCCTGGTAACTTGACAGAAATGTTGGAAGGTTGAAAACAGGTGTACGTTTCTTCCCTACATAGTCTCAAAGTCTCTCGCTGGTTCTCTCCAGCAGGGTAGCTGGACCTATTACATGGAAACCCAGAACTTCCAGAGATCAAGACAGTTCTTTTAAAGAATAGGCCCAGAATATGCAATATTATTAGTCATACTCATTATTCAACGTAGTCATTTACTAGTCTGATTCAAATGGTGGGGAAACCAACATAACCACTCATTGGAATGAGTGTCAAATAATTTTTGCCATTTTTAATATGCCATAGTTCTCACTCTGTTCATAAATTATTCAATTTTCTCATGCAACTCCTTAACTCCTCACAGGATCCCCCAAAGTCTTATCTTATTTTAAAATTGACTTGATATCCAGTGTCTCATTATCTAAATTAGGTCAAATGTGGATGAGTCTCCCTGAATAAGATTCCTGTTAATGCAAAGATTTTTGAATTAAAGACATAAGTTATATTCCCCATCCCCAACACACACACATAAAATACAATAAAAAGGGGGGCATAAGAAAACTGTGATAAACATGCATTTTCAAAAAGAAAGGAAGAGGAAGCATATAACAATCAATAGGCTATAGAAATTCTGAAATCCATTCATACAATATTCCTAATTCATTAGTTAGAACCCAGTCCTGCTCCCTGGGACAGATTCTCTGCAATCTTGGCTTCATTATCTGGGCTCTATATTCTGCCTTCTGAATCATCTTTCCTCTTACATTGAAAAAAAAAGATGGCCAATGTCAATACCTGAATAGCCCTATCAGTCAGCTTCCTGCTCACTGAAAGTTGGAAACTCCAACTTCTTCTGAACTACTGCTCTCCCTTTTGATCTAAGCTAGTGGTGCTTCTGCCAATGCAATTGTTTAAAAAACAAACAAACAAACAGAAACTCTGTGGCTTTACTCTGAGCTTTATTGGTGTTCATTTCATTAGGAAAAAAGTCTTACAACTATATTTTTCTGAGATAGGCTTTGCTCAAGCTTGGGTTGTCTGCAATGTAGCTGTAGAAAACTCCCCTGAGATTCTGAAAGCACCAATCTATTATGCAGCGAAGAGAGTCTGAAGTCTTAGCAAAGTTTGTTACAGCCTTACATCTATTCCCTGATATCATGTTTCATGGCTCTGGATTTCATCTTTCACCTGAGACTATTTCTTCTTTTGATAACTCTTTGCTGGCTAGAAAGACTGTTCTGAATACATTGTATTTCTCCAAATTTAACTTGAAAACTTAACAGTTCCTTCTTTAGTACGTATATCAGAGGCCACCAGAACTAAGTTGACTCTTTACAAATTCTGCATAGAAATCATCTTAGATCATTAAGCCACAGGTGTTATTTCCCATCGTTCATATTACTATAGGTAACAGCATTGCTAAACCTTCCACCACTGTATAACAAGGATAACCTTTAATCTGGCCATCAAATACCCTTTCCTCACTGTCCCTCAGGGCCCCATCTACTTCTAAGCTTTCACTGTCGGTCTACTTGAGGTCCTCCAAGCATCTACCTACTGCCTGGTCCACACGCTTTAGGTTTTTGTTACAGCAGCATCCCACTTCCAGGTAATAAATTCAGTTCCAGCTATCTGTTGCTGCATTTACAAACTACTAAACACATACTGGCTTCAAACAAAAACTATACTTTTATATCTCATGATTTTACGGGCAAGAAAAAGCCAGTCTGAACAGAAGTAGCTCCATAAACACCATTTCTGTTGAATAAATTTCTAGTGTGGCTAGGAATTACAACCCATTTAAGTGGTCATGTTCAAACAATGTGAAATATATTCTTTAAGAAAAAAGCCATTAGTAAACAGTAGTCCAAGCTGCCGAGTTGGCTAGGCAATTTGGCTTTATATGCCATCCTTAGGGATTACTCAGAGGTATTTAGCTGATGTTTGAGCTGAGGTAGAGGGGTCCAACACAGCTTCAATTACATGCCTGCACCTTTACAGAGATAGTTAGAAAGCTGGGCTCAAATTGGCCCTTCTCCCTCTCCCTATAGTCTCAGGGGATCTCTATGTCTTCTCTCTGGCTAGGTAGCTGAACTTCTTATATAGTAGCTAGCTTAGGACTTCCGGAGACCAAGGTGAAGCTGTCAGTCCTCTTAAAGACTAGGGTAGTAACAGGGAGGGCGTCATTTCTGCCATATTTCACTGGACAAATCAGTCAAAGGCCAGCCCAGAACCAGGGGTGGAGAACGAACTCCACTTCTGAGTAAAAGGGATGTCAAAGAATTTGTGATAAATGTTAATCCACCAGAAACAACATGCCCAAAATTACTCTGTGAGTTAGTGTATGGTCATATGGTCAGATTTGGAATCAGGTCTCCTGAACCCCAATCCTTCTCTGTCAATGTTTATATTATCCTGGATATATATTACTTTCACCTTTCACCTCTTTATTTTCTTCTTAAATTTCTGTCTTTTATAGTAATTTAATTAAATTTTTTATCATAATTTAAATGACTGTTACTCTTTCACAATCTCATATGAGCAAATTATCTGAGAAACATTTCATGTCAGGATCTGGAGATACAAAGTTGAACAAAATAGAGTGTGACCTGCAAGTCATTCAGCATTTTTAAACACACAGTATCCTTTGTCTACATTAAAAAATTTATAAAATATTTCAGTGAAATAATATATACGGTATATAAATATAATGAGGTCCATGTTCTCAGCAGTCACTTAAGGAATAATTCAGTTAGATAGGAAGAATAAGTTTTAGTTATCTATTTCACAGAATATTGGCTATAATAAATAATGATGCATTGTTTATTTCAAAGTGCTTAAGGAGTATATTTTATGTGTTTTCATCACCAAAAAAAGGGTAAGTATGTGAGGTGATAGAATTGTTAATTAGCCTGATTTAGTCATTCCACATTGTAAACATATATCAAAACATCACATTGTACCCCAGAACTATATAAAAATCATTGTCAATTAAAATAAAATTCAAAAAAGAAATAAGATATTACCTATACATTTAGTCTTCTGTGTGCCTCCTTTTGATGTTAATCACCTTCTTTATATGTGTATATATATACATACACATATATAAAAAAGTAGACAGAATATTTTCTGTTTTCTATTCAGCACTATTCTATATGTTATATTTAAATCTTGGCCAAGGTTTTTTTAATTTAGATATTCTAATATTACTGCTAGGCATTTGTGTATTCTGCAATTAACCTCCCCTGGACTGTGGACCTTGGGTATTACCATTCTACTTATTTTAAGTATTGTCTTTTGGAAATCAGACATTCCCCATTGTAACATTTTGCTCTAATTATGTTTTCTTTTTTGTAAATTTTTAATTGACAAATTAAGTTTTTTAATTGACAAATTAAGTTTTTAATTGACAATAAAATTATATAGATATATGGTATACAACAAGATGTTTTGAAATATTTATACATTGTGGCTGATTAGATTTTCATCCCCTCTAGAATCGGTTTTGTGGCATGGTAAGAGGTAAATATATTTTTTATTTGTTTCATGTGGGTAACTAATTTCATCATCATTATCTGTGTATAAATCAATTATTTCCCTCATTGATCTATAGTGCTGTATCTAACATAAAGCACGGTTTAATATGTGTACGATTTTTTTTATTTTGCCTGTTCTCTTCCATTAGTACACTTATCTATCTTTCTAAACAAATAGCGTAAGTTATTTTTGACATCTGAGTGGAAAATACCCACCAACATATTCTTTTTCTTAAATTTTTTCAATAATTCTTGGCCCTTTCAATTACCTTACAATTGGTATAAACAACTTGCAAATTCCATAAAAATTAAGACAGAATTTTGATTTCTACTCATTAAATTAATATATAAATTAGGATGGTATTATTCTATATGTAACATTAAGACTTTCCAGCCATGGACATGAAATATTTCTGTACTTCTTTAACTATTTAATGCTTTTCAGTAAAATTTTATAATTTATCCTAAACATCATACACACTTTCTTTATATTGATTACTGAATGCTTTATAGTTTTTGTTGTTTTTATATCATCTTGTTTTGTTGTGTATAGGAATAGACTTATGATCTTATATATAGCTATCTTGCTGAATGCACTTATCAATTTCAAATATTTTTCTCTTGAATTTTCAAAGTATACAAACACATTGTGAGCATATTGACAATTTTGTTTCTTACTTTCCAAATCTTAATAGTTTTTATTATTTTTATTATATTATATCACTGGTTAGGAACTTGAGCATAATGTTGAATAAAAATGGCTACAGCAGGCATCCTTGTCATTTCTCTGATTTAAAAGAAAACACTTATTTCATCAAGTTTGCTGAGATTTTAGGAGACATTTTTTTCCAGTATTTGCTGAGATTTTTGTAATTATGAATAAATGCTGAATTATGTAAAAGTATTTTCCACATATGAAAAGATGAACATATTGCTTTCTCATTTAATGATACTTTGTGTATTACATTAATAATTTTCAAATATTAAATAATTCTTGAAATACTAGAATATGACTATCTCAATCATAAAGTGTTTCCTTTTGAGACATTATTAGATTTGGTTACATAGTATAATTTAAAGTTATTTGTACATGTACTAGTAAGTGAAATTGCCCTGTAGTTAATTTCTGTTTGAAAGCAGCACAGTTTAATGCTTTAAAGCATGGATTCTAGAGTCAGGTTGTTTGCATTCAAGTTCATTCACTACCAATTACTGTCATTGTTATCTCAGAAAAATTACTAAAATTTTCCGTTCCTTCAACTTCTTATACACAAAATGGGAACAGGAGGAGTACCTACTTCAATTGGTTGTTAGAAGGATTAAATGAGTCAGTAAGTGTTTAGAATAATGCCTAGCACATAACGAATACTACACAGGTTTTGTAAACACAAATAACAAGGTGCACTTTCATGTTTTCAGTATCTAATGTATATCAAACTCCTAAAAGAAGATGGATATAATTAAAGTGTTTTTTTCCTTAAGGGATTTTAAATAAAATGTCAATAATCTATTCCTGGAATATTTGACATTGAGTCTAGTTTTGCTTTTAAGTTTTTTGTTTGTTCATTTGGAGAAGCATGTATGAATTAGTTTTAAGTTATTTCTTGAAGGTCTATTCAAGTTTTCTATTTTTTTCATGCACAATTGTTAATAATAACAGATAATGCAGGCAAAGTTTCCCACTTGTGGAGCTTCCATTTTTGTGATAAGGAGACAGAAACAGATGCCAAGAATAAATAATTCAAAAAACAAGAGAGAGAGTAATAGAGTCATAGTTTTAATTAATATCAAGTGCTGAGGGAAGTCCTCTTTCATTAGAGGATGTATTCATTTCCTAGGGATGTTGTAACAGAGTTCTACAAACTAGGTAGCTCAAACAAGACAAAAGTATTGTCTCACAGTTCTGGACCTTGGAAATCCAAGATGAAGGTGTCAGCAGGGTTGTTACCTTCTAAGGACTGTGAAAGAAGGATCTGTTTCAGGAATCTATCCTTAACTTGCAGATGGCTGTCTTTCTATTCATTTGGCATTTCCCCTGAATGTTTGTCTTCCAAGCCTCCCCTTTCTATGTAAGGACACCAGTTACACTGGATTAGGGCCCACCCTAATGATTTCATTGGAACATAACTACATCTGCAACAACCCAATTTCCAAATAAGATCAAATGCTTAGATACGGGGGGGTTAAGACTTCAACATATGAATGGGGGTGCGCATAATTCAACCTAAAACAGATGCTAATTGAGCAGAGATCTGAAGAAGAGAAAGATAATCATAAGAATTACTGAGGAAGAGTGTTCCAGGCAAAAGGACTAGTCAAAAGTTATGAGGTAGGAACTTGCCTGGCGTTTCCCAAGAACAGCATATGTCAGTGTGCATGGTACAGAAGTGAAGGAGGGGAAGCCTGGAAAGAAATGGGATCAGAAAAGCAGCAGGGGATCAGATCTGGAGGAGCCTGGGCAAGGTGCCTAGAAGACCATGGTTAAGGTCTGGGAGTTTATTCTGTATGAGATAGGAAAACACTGAGTTTCGAGCAGATGAGTAGCACCATCTGTCTTTGTTGAGAATAAATAAACCAATCAAGTTCAAAGAAACTTGTATGCAGCAACCACAGTGATCTAGAGGAGAGATTATGGTGCTAAGAGTAGAATGGTATTGGGAGAGATTGTGAGAACTGGCTTTATATCAAATGTATTCTGAAGGTAGATTCCACATATTTCGCTAACAAGAATTAGATCGAAGTACTACTAATCAGTGACTGTTTAATTTACCAGGCTGTAATTTGCCAGAACACGAGGGTAATGTAAATTTGAACTTTAAACTTGCAGTGTGTCAGGGATGTGGTTAGATTTTCTGAGGAGTCACACACAAAAAAAACAAAAACAAACAAACAAACAAAACCTCCTGGCGCCCAAGCTGAATTAGATCACTTCCAGTTTTGTTTTGTTTTGTTTTTCTTTTGATAGGTTGGCAGATTTTTTTTTTCTAGTCCTATTTTACTAAAGATGTGAAGACTGGAGCTTTAAGGATATAATTCTCTATGCTGGGAAAGCCCAAGGAGTCCTAATTGCACCCACACCTAATCCATTCCACTTCCATGTTTACCTAGAGGCTGCTATAAGATCTCAGTCTCTAAGTCAAAGAGATAACAAATATTGAGGGAATCATGCTCCCAAGTTAGCGTATCACTGCAGCTCACTCTTGGTATTTGCTGCCAACAGATTTTTCATTCACTTACTTAAATTAAGCCTACAATTTAAAAGAATGTTCAATTGTATCCAGCATCCCTGAAAGTTTGGAAGTGGGCAGTTTCTCTGGGTATATATTCTAGTAAAGAAACAGAAACATGTACATAATGTTTATGATATAAGGTAAAATGGTATGCATCATCTGAATTCACAATACAACTCAATCAGCTAGAAATTATTGAGGCTAAGTGAAACTCTTGATTATTTTCCATACAAAACTGCATATTCATCTTGGTAACATGTACATATTACCATTTCTCAGCAGCTATACCTACAATTCTTTTTTTTTTTTTTTTGAGACAGAGTCTCACTCTGTCACGCAGGCTGGAGTGCAGTGGCGCGATCTCAGCTCACTGCAAGCTTCGCCTCCTGGTTTCACACCATTCTCCTGCTTGACTCAGCCTCCCTAGGAGCTAGGACTACAGGTGCCCGCCACCACGCCTGGCTAATTTTTTTTCTATTTTTTAGTAGAGACAGGGTTTCACCATGTAGGATGGTCTCAATCTCCTGAGCTCATGATCTGCCTGCCTCGGCCTCCCAAAGTGCTGGGATTACAGGCATGAGCCACAGTGCCCGGCCTATACTTATAATTCTTTTATTCATGAGACCATGTTTCCTTTTGTTTTGAAATTTTCTTGTGTTTTGACATGCCAGGCTTTCATATTATTTGAGTTATTAGAGTTCAGTGTTAACAATAATGAAATTAAAGGAAAATTTGTTGCATAAATGTCATTTTAATACTAAATTTTTTTTGTTTTGGGGTACCAGTACAAGAAATTTAAAACAAATAAAATTGCTAAATATAAAATCAAGAATAAAAGAGATTAAGTAGGACAGGCCAAGATGGCCAATTAGAAGCAAATACAGCCTGCAGCTCTCACAGAGAAAAAGGAAAACAGCAATTGAATTCTACACCTTCAACTGAGGTATCCATATTCTCACATTGGAACTGATTAGGTGGTTGGCATGACCCACAGAAAGCAAGGAAAAGCAGGGTGGGACAACAGCCCACCCAGGAGCCGCATGGAGCAATGGGAGCTCCCACCCCAAGCCAAGGGAGGCAGTGAGTGATCATGCGAGGAAACCATGCTTTTCCGATGGATCTTTGTAACCTGCAGATCAGGAGATCCCCTTGTGAGCCCACGTCACCAGGGCCTTGGGTCCGAAACACAGAGCTATTCAAACTCTTGGTGGCAGCTCAGGCATGCACAAAGACACATGGAACGTGGCTGAAGCCAGGGAGCCAAGGGAATTCAATGAGGCAGGAGATCCATCCATTCCCCTACGAAGGGGGCAGAAGCCAGCGAGCCAAGTGGCATCATTCTGCAGGCCCCACTCCTACAACACCTCGTAAGTTAAGGCCCACAGGCTTGGAATTCCAGACAGCCATCAGCAGCAGGCTGGAGATGCCTGAGATGACCAAATTCCTGGGCGGAAGGGAGGCCACTATCTCTGTGGCTCCAGTTGGCTGTCCTGGTCTGCTGGCTCTGGGGATTCTGGCTGGTTTGGACTGGAAGAAATTCCCCACTGCACAGCACAGCTGCTGTGGCAGATTGTGGCCAGACTGCCTATTTAAATGGGACAGCAAACTATCTATCCTCACTGGGCAGGGCCTCCCTGCAGGAATTTCAGCAACTCCAGCCAGAGTTTTACAAATAGAACTCTAATCTCCCTGAGACGGAGACCCTCAGGGGAGGGACAGCCATGGTCTCTGTGGTTCAGTCAACTCAGCCTTACCTGCCTGCTGGCTCTGGAGAGTCTAGGGGTCTGGACGGGGAGGGTTCCCCTCAGCACAGTGCACCCACTTTGCCAGGGGGTACCCAGACTCTTTCTTTAAACAGGCCCCTAATCCTATTCTTCCGGACTGGGTGAGACCGCCCAACAGGGGTCTCCAGACACCTCCTACAGGTCTCCAGACACCTCCTCCAGACACCCCCTCCAGACACCTCCTACACCTCGTTCAGGCCGGCATCAAGTCAATGCCCCTCTGGGACAGAGCTTCCAGAAGAAGGAGCAGACTGCCATCTTTGCTGTTTTTCAGCCTCCACTGGTGATACCTCCAGGTGCAGGAGGGACCCAGGCAATTAGGGTCTGGAGCAGACCCCCAGCAAACTGCAGCAGCCCTACAGAAGAGGGGCCTGACTGTTAAAACAAAATAAACAGAAAACACAACAACAACAAAGATTCCACAAAAACCCCATTCAAAGGTTAGCAACCTCAAAGATCAAAGGTAGAAAGATCTCAAATCGACAACCTAACATCACAACTTAAATAACTAGAGAACTAAGATCAGAGTGGAACTGAAGGAGATAGAGACACAACAAACCCTTCAAAAACTCAATGAATCCAGGAGAGGAGTTTTTGAAAAAATTAATAAAATAGACTATTAGCTAGACAAATAAAGGAGAAAAGAGAAGAAACAAATACAATCAGAAATAATAAGGGGACTATCACCAATGAACCCACAGATATAACAACCGTTAGAGAATACTATAAACACCTCTATGCAAATAAACTAAAAACAAATCTAGAAAAAAATGGATAAATTCCTGTATACATACACCCTCCCAAGACTGAATCAGGAAGAAGCTAAATCCCTTAATAGACCAAGAATGAGTTATAAAATTGAGGCAGTAATAAGTAGCCTACCAACCAAAAAAAGCTGAAGACTGGACTGATTTACAGCTTAATTCTATCAGAGGTACAAGGAGGAGCTGGTACCATTTCTTCTGAAACTATTCCTAACAATTAAAAATAAGGGACTTCTCCCTAACTGGTTTTGTGAGGACAGCATCATCCTGATACAAAAACCTGGCAGAGATACAACAACAAAAAAGAAAACTTCTGGCCAATAATCTTGATGAACATCGATGCAAAAATCCTCATTTAAATACTGGCAAACTGAATCCAGCGGCACATCAAAAAGAATATCTGCCAAGATCAAGTTGCTTTCATGCCCGAGATGCAAGGTTGGTTCAACACACACAAATCAAAACATGTAATTCATAACACAATCTGAACTAAAGACAAAAACCACACGATTCTCTCAATAGATGCAGAAAGGCCTTTGAATATAATTCAACATCCCTTTATGTTAAAAAAAAAAAACTCTCAGTAAACTAGGTTTTGAAGGAACATGCTTCAAAATAATAAGAGCCATATATGACAAACCCACAGCCAATATCATACTGTATCAGCAAAAGCTGGAAACATTCCCCTTGAAAACCGGCACAAGACGAGGATGCCCTCTCTCACCACTGCTGTTCAACATAGTGTTGGAAGTTCTGACCAGGGCAATCAGGCAAGAGAAAAAAGAAAAGGCTTCCAAATAAGAAGAAAGGAAGTAAAATTATCTTTATTAGCAGATAATATAATTCTATATCTAGAAAAACCTATTGTGTCAGCCCCAAATCTTCTTAAGCTGATAAGCAACTTCGGTGAAGTCTCAGGATACAAAATCAACTTGCACAATAGGCAAACAGAGAAACAAATAATGAATGAATTCCCATTCACAACTGCTACAAAGAGAATAAAATACCTAGGAATACAGCTAACAAGGGAAATGAAGGACCTCTTCAAGGAGAACTACAAACCACTGCTCAAGAAAATCAGAGTAGACACAAATGGGAAAACATTTCATGCTCATGGATAGAAAGAATCAATATTGTGAAAATGGCCATACTGTCCATAGTAATTCATAGATTCAATGGTATTCCCATTAAACTACCATTAACATTCTTCACAGAATAAGAAAAAAATATTTTAAAATTCACATGGAACCAAACAGGAGCCCAAATAGCCAAGACAACCCTAAGCAAAAAGAATAAAGCTGGAGTTATTATGCTACCTGACTTCAAACTATACTGCAGGTCTACATGACCAAAATACATAGTTCTGGTAAGACACATAGACCAATGGAACAGAATAGAGAACTCAGAAATAAGACCATACACCTACAACCATCTGATCTTTAACAAGCCTGACAAAAACAAGCAATGGGGAAAGGATTACCTACTTAACAAATGGGTCTGGGAGAACTGGCTAGCCATATGCAGAAAATTGAAACTGGACCCCTTCCCTAACCCTTATACAAAAATTAACTCAAGTTGGATTAAAGACTTGAATGTAAAACCCAGAACTTTAAAAACTCTAGAAGAAAATCCAGGCAATACCATTCAGGACATAGGCATGGGCAAAGACTTCATGACGAAAATGCCAAAAGCAATTGCAAAAAAAAAGCAAAAATTGACAAATGGCATCTAATTAAACTCAAGATCCTCTGCACAGCAAAAGAAACCGTGCAGAGTGAAGAGACAACCTACAGAATGGGAGAAAATTTTTGCTCCATCTGACAAAGTCAAATATCCAGAGTCTACCAGGAACTTAAACAAATTAACAGGAAAAAAAAACCCTATTAAAAAGTGGGCAAAAGACATTAACAGACACTTCTCAAAAGAAGACATTCATGTGGCCAACAAACATCTGAAAGAAAGCCCAACAACACTGATCATTAGTGAAATGCAAATCAGAACCACAATGAGATACCCTCTCATGCCAGTCAGAATGGCAATTATTAAAAAGTCGAGAAACAACAGATGCTGGTGGGGATGCGGAGAAAAGGGAATGCTTTTACACTGTTGGTGGAAATGTAAATTAGTTCAACCACTGTAGAAGATCCTCAAAGATTTAGAAGCAGAAATACCATTTGACCCAGCAATCCATTATTGGGTATATACCAAAGAAATATAAATCATTCTATTATAAAGATACATGCACGTGTGTGTTAATTGCAGCACTATTCACAATAGCAAAGATAAGAAATCAACACAGAAGCCCATCAATGATAGTCTGGATAAAGAAAATATGATACATAAACACCATGGAATACTATGAAGCCATAAAAAGGAACACGATCATGTTCTTTGCATTGACATGATGGAGCTGGAAGCCACTATCCTCAGCAAACTAATGCGGGAACAGAAAACCAAACAACACATGTTCTCAGTTATAACTGGGAGCTGAACAATGAGAACACAAAGACACATGGGGGGGAACAACACACACTGGAGCCTGTCGGCAGGGGCAGGAGGAGGGAAAGCATCAGGAAGAATAGCTAATGGATGTTGGGCTTAGTATCTAGGTGATGGGTTGATCTGTGCGGCTAACCACCATGACACATGTTTACCTGTGTAACAAACCTGCATATCCTGCCCATGTACCCTGGAACTTAAAATAAAAGTTGAAGATGAAAAAAAAACGGTAAAAGAAACTTTTGATAATTTTGCTCTTCACAGGACCTACAATCAAAAGCATTAACCATAATGGCAATATTGACATTTAGACTACTAAAATGTTTAGTGTAAAATTAAACATTTATTTTATAATTATTTACAATTTAACACCAAAGAAAAATAGACAGTCTATAAGTTTGGGTCTCTATGAATTCACAAAGTAAACATGCCATTTTAACCAAAACTTAAAAAGAAACAAATCATGGGAAACCATTGTTGAGGTTTAAAACAGCAAGGATAAGCTTTGACTATTTTTGAGCTTCAAATAAGTACAATGATACAATATGTATTTTAAACTGTGCTTGTGAAAATTATTCATTATTTTGTGTGTAGTTTTATTTTATTTATTATCAATGAAGTTTAGTATTATCTGTTATGCTACTGATAAACATTTAGGTTTTTTCCAGTTTGGGACTATTATACGTTTTCTACATAAATTTTACTATGCATGCATAGTAAATATTGATTATCATATATGTATATATGCAGTTCTTTGGGGGATATATTTAGAAATAGAATATCTGGTCATAGGGTTTCCATATATACTGTTACAGCAGTTACTGCCAATGTGTTTTCCAAAGAGATTGTACAATTTGCAGTCTCACTGGTGATATGTAATGTTCCAATTTTTCCACAACCTTACCAACAATTCACTTCATTATAGCCAATGTAGTGGCTGTGAAGTTGTATTGCATTGCATTTTAATTTGTGTATCTCTGATAACTAACAAAGTTGAGCCCCCTTCAAATGTTTATTGATGGTCTGGGCATCTTGTTTTGTGAAAATGTCTCAAGTCTTTTGTCCAATGCTCTTTTTATTTGGTAATCTACTCTTATATGTTTCTAAGAAGTTTTTATATATTCTAGATATATATCTAGAATGATTTGAGTCCTTTGAAAGTTATTGTTTTGCAGTTTTTTTCTCAATTCTGTGACCTGCCTTTTCATACTTTTAATGATCTCTTTTGATTAACAAAAATTATTGATTTTAATATAGTCGAATGTATTAATAATTTCCTTTATGTTTAGTAAATTTTGTTTTGTTTGGAAAAAACCTTTGCTTATCCACACAGTCATTATATCTTTCTAAGCTTTCTTCCAAATTTTTCATTGTACACATTATATTATTTGTAAAAAATTAGAGATTTGCATTTTTCTTTAGATTTTATTGCTTTATTGTACTATTTACTACCTGAGTAAATGTGAACTAAAAGTCAATATAGCACATAACCTTGTTTTATTCCTAATGTGTAAGTGTTCAATAAATTATAATTGAATATTTGCTATGGGTTTTCTATAATCAATATTTGTCAGATTAAGATAAAATTAAGATAATTATCAAATTATCACAAACATGGTATCTTAAAACAACACAAATTTGTTATCTTATGTTAATAGTTCTAGAGATCAGAAGTCCAAAATGAGTTTTATGGGCTCAAATCAAGATGTTAGCAGAGCTGTATCCCTTCTGGAGGTTCTAGGAAAGAATCATTTAACTTTCCTATTCCAGTTTCCAGAGGCTGGCAGCATTCTTTAGCTGATGGCTCTCTTTTTATCTTCCAAGCCAGAAATTGCATTCATCTTCACATCTCTGTCTCTAACTTTTTACTTTTCTGCTTTCTTCTTTTCCTTACAAGAGACCCTGTGATTACATCAGGTTTACCCACAAAATCCAAGATATTCTCTCTATCCCCAAATCTTTAATTAAGTCACATCTTCAGTATTTTTTGCCATGTAAGATAACACATTCACAGGTTTTAGAGAATAGGATATGGACATCTTGGAGAAGCCTCATTGTTCTGCTTATTTCCATAACTTTTCACGGTATTTTATATCACTTTTGCTGTGTTCTTTATCTTTCATCTTTTTTATCACTTCTAAACTACAAGTCAGATATTCTCTATCAGCCTGCCTTCTAGTCCCCTAATTTAAATTCTGCTAAATTCCTAATAACAGATATTGCATTTTCATCTATATAATTTTTATTTGATTCTCTAATACATTCATTTTTATTGAAATTCTTTATCTATTAAGCTATCTCTTCCCTTTTTTTGAAAATATAAATTATACTCCTTCTAAAGTCCTGGTTGGCTAATTCCAAAATGAGGGTCATTTATGTGTCTGGTTCTATTGTCCGATTTTTCTCTTGTTCAGTTATATAGTCGTGTTTCTTATATACCTAGTATTTATTTTTTACTAAATACTGGAACTGTTATATTTAAAAACTGAAGAGCATCCAGAAAAATAATATTTCTTTTCAGGTAGAATACATCCGTTTCTCCTCTAGGCAGATGTATTAAAGTGGTATGTCATCTAACATTCTCAGTGACACTATGGTAGGTAATATTATTACTAGCCATTCATAGATGAAGGCATTGAGGTTTCGATTTGCAGTGATTGACCCACTCCTGCCCCAGCCTGTAGAGATATTCTCTTTGATTAAGTTTACTTCCATCTTATTCAATTTACAAAGCATTTATGTTCCATTTCTCTTGCAATGTATAGGGAGATTTATAAGTACTCAGGAATGCTAAAAAAAACAGTTGTACATGAGTTATGATAAGGAATATTCATGTCTGAGTCCAGCTCATCATCTGAGTCCCTTCTAACTTTTCAGCCTGATTCTCTGCAATAAAACAACAGTATTAAAACCAATACTACTATTAATTAACAAAAATATTTCTCTTCTTTCTCTAAACTATCTTTTTCTGCCAATTTAAAAATCTGTTCCTACTTAGCATTATGCTTCATCTTACCTCAGGCCACTACTCTGTAGTATCCAAAAACCAGCTCTGAAAGAAGGCGTCTAAGAAAATAATTATTATGTCATACTTAACTTGGCAATTTTCCTTCATCTTTGCTTCCATTTCAGTGTGGGTTGTGCTGAGTGAGAGTGGGAAAAGAAAATGATAAGAGAGATAAAAAGTTGAGAAAAATACTCAGATTAATCTGTCAATCTACCTTGCCACAAGAAAACAACTTGTCTAGAACAGTATTATGCAGAGAAACTAAAGTTGTACCCATCCAGTCTCTTTATTAAGCTTGTAAGGCTTTTCTTGACCACTAGGGCTTCCCCTTCAAAAAAATTAAGTGTCTCTCCTCTGTATTCTCAAAGAACCTAAGGCTGCCTTTACCCTAGCATTCACTACACTCTGAAGTCATCTCTTGGAATTCACGAGGAATTGGTTTTAAGACTCCTCATGCGCACCAAAATCTGCAGATGCTCAAGTTCTTCATATAAAATGGTATATTATTTGCATGTATCTACACATATCCTCTGGTATACTTTAAAACATCTCTAAATTACTTATAATACCTAATGCAATGTAAATGCTATGCAAATAGTTGTTATACTGTATTTTCTGTTTGTATTAATTTTATTGCTTTGTTCCCCCAATATTTTCAACCCATGGTTGATTGAATTCTTAGATGCAGAACCCACAGATACGGGGGGCCAACCATATTTAATAACTGAATATGTTTTTGTTTCCCTCTTACATACTGTAAGTCCTAGAGGCCAAAGGCTACAGCTTAATTATCTATATACTATCACGGCTCTATTCTTCCCTTCACAGCAAATTTATTAAATGAGAAGTTGGCACTCACTCTGCACTTTCTCATGGCTCATTCACTCCTTAGCTCAATGCAAACTACCCATGCTGTCTCATAACAACACTAGTCCTCTCAATAACAACACTAGTTATTATTTTATACTGTATCAAAAATAGCCCATATTACCAGATCCCACAGGAAAACTTTAGGCCCTATTATACAATGTCTCTGGAATAAATAACTGCTGATCACTCTTTCTTGAAATTCTTTTTTTCTCTGTTTCTGTAACACTTACCTCTTTTGATTCAATTCCTATGCCTCTGGTCATTACTTTTCAGTATGCTCTATATACTATAATTTCTCTACTGTGCTATTATGTGCCTCTAGTCATTTATATTCCTCACTTCATTTTGCCCACTTCACTTTAAGATAGCATCTGTTAGAGCCATCTGCTCCTGAGGAGAATTAACAGGTTACAATGGTCTACTGCATGCCCAATTGATCCACTGACTTCACTGATGACATCTTTCTTTATCTCCTCTCTAAATAACAGGTGTGGTTATCTTACTCAGAAAAACAAGAAACAAAAATGGAAACAAAACCTATGGCTGGTGAGGAAAATTGACTTCCTGGCAAAGTGATATCAGGAAACCCATTTGTCTGCAAAAGGAAACAACTCTATCTGCATGGCAAAGATGTCTGCCGTAACCACAGGAAAAGAGTCAAGGGAATGTCCATGTATGGGTTCTGCAATGCTACAGAAGAATATTTCCTTTCGCTCTTTTATTTTTACCTATATCTAGCTTATACATTATAAAATTGGTTCCATGACTAAAATGAGTCACATCTAAATTCTACTACAAAATGAGTCCATTCTTGCACATCTTCTGATACCAATTATAACATTTGGTGGAAGTCCAAATTGGCAAACATGTTTTTTCTTCCCAGTAACCTCTTGTGCCATGTTGAATTTAAAGAACATTTATCTTCTGAAATCTCCTAAAGTTCCTCAAGGCAGGAAAAATAAAAGATTGTACTCTTATTCCAGAAAGGAAACCCCAAAAGTGAAAAGGACCAACAGAAGAATCAGGATGAATTCCTTAATTCCTGCCAGTGTGCCATTTAGCAAATTGGCTGAAATCTGGGAATAATTATTTGCATTATGTTTGATGTGGCTAAAATTTTTACTTCTTAATAAATATTCTTGAAAAGCAAAAAGGATTTCAATATCATTATGATTCAATCCATATATATCCTCCTGTAGTTCCCATAATTCCCATGTGTTATGCGAGGGACCTGGTGGGAGATGATTGAATCATAGGGGCAGGTCTTTACCATCCTGTTCTCATGATAGTGAATGGGTCTCATAAGATCTGATGGTTTTAAAAATAGGAATTTCCCTGCACAAGCTCTCTCTTTGCCTGCTGCCACCACATAAGATGTGGCTGGCTTCTCCTTGCCTTCCACCATGATTGTGAGGGTCCCCCAGCTGTGTGGAACTGTAAGTCCAATCAATAAACCTTTTTCTTTTGTAAATTGCCCAGTCTTGGGTATGTCTTTATCAGCAGTGTGAAAACAGACTAACACACATCCTCTCATTCTAAAATAATATAAGTATTCCATTCTCTGTGAATATTCTGACCATTCAGAATTCAGTTTATGGCTTGTTTTCTTTTGTAAAAGATAGAACTATTTTAAGAGCATAGAATAGAGTCTATGTTTAATGTGACGTCTCTCCAGGACACATGGAAATAGTGATGTGAACTCTCAGGAAGGTATTAGAAGGAAAGCAACCTTCTCAGTTGCTTCATGTGGACAATTACAAAGAATATGAAGGAGGCAGTCGGGTGACATAGTAGGCAACTGGGAAGGGCTAAGACAGCAGAGCAGGAGGAATAATGAGAATTGACCTTCCCCAAGCCATTCTCACTGAGAACACATCCCTTCATAGTCAGCGTGGCTGTCTGCTCAAAAGGACAGATCACAACTTCCTGCAAACAGTCCTAACAATTTGCAGTGATGGACTAGATAGTTTGGGACTACAACTTGAAGCTGAAATAAGTTGATTTGATTTTCCTTTTAAAAAATGGCCCAATGCCCAATTTTTATAGAAACGGTTATATTTTATCAACTTGAGATTCTGAACCTCTAAATATTAAACATATTAATTGCATGTAAATTACCAAAAACTGGCTGACTTAATACAACACATATTTATTCTGTCACATTTCTGGAGGCAGGAATTGTGAATCAAGGTGTCAGCAGGGCCATGCTCCCTCTGTGGGCGCTAGGGAAGTACCGTCCCTTGCCTCTTCCTAGCTTCTGGTGCTTGCTGGTGGTTTTTGGCATTTCTTGGCTTGCACTTGCATCTCTCTGATCTGCCTGCCTTCTTACCTCCTTCCTCCCTGTGTTTCTTGGTGTCCTTTCCTCTTTGCATAAGGACACCAGTCACTGAATTTAGAGCTCACACTAATCTAGTATGGCTTCTTATTAACTAACTACAGTTGCAAAGACCCTATTTTCAAATAAGACCACATTCTGAGATTCCCAGTGAATATGAATTTAGGGTTGGGGGGACAGAATTTTACACATGCATCAACAGGTTTTTCTTTTCAGAAGAATTCATATTTGACTAAGTTTGTATTTTATTCTGCATTGTGATACATTGGGGAGCAGAAGGTCTTATCACAAAGTTATCTGAAAGAGATGCAAGGTTTCATTTGTGATAATAACATACTTCTTAATTGTCTTCTCATCCAGTCTCAGTCATACATCAATATGGATTCAATCAGTAAAAGTGAAAGCTATAGCTCCATTGACATCCATTGTGCCTATCAGTTCACTCTGTGGGTTGGATTGCTGTGAATATGAAGTTCTACCTTGTACTCAGTTATCAATTTTCCAGATTGCAGCCATCTTCATGGGTTATCATCTATGCCTAGACCACAGCAATCAACCTTGGATTTCCTTTTCACCATCATTATAGAGAGTCTTTCTCATTTTCCTGTGTTTGAACATCTGTTTCCTGTTCCCATCCCATCTTTCTATTCACCTTTACTGGTTAAGTTGCTCATTTTTGTAGAACACATCCTCCAGTACCTTCCAAAGAAAGGTGAATAAGAAATTTAATTGTCTCTTTCTTGTAAGTCTGAAATATAATTCATTGGTATCTGTGCCAAACATAGAATTGTTAGGTGGAAACAATTTTCTTTCAGATATTTGAAGTCATCACACATTGTTTCTTGCTTCCAGCGTGGTTGTTGACAAATCCCAAGATTTCAAGTAGTTGTCTAATTTTGTAACACTTTCTACTCAGTCTTTTTGTCTTTTTGCTTTAATCTCTGAGAGAGTTCCCAGACTTCATATCATAACATCTTCACAGGGCTCTTTTTCCCACTGTGCATATGTTTTTAGTTTTTATTATGTTTTCTGATAATTTCCTTTGTGTCATTTTGTTTTAGTTTTATAAATGCAATAGCCTCTATTACCACTCTTAGGATATTAATATCAAGTTCATTTTTTTCTTCATATTTGTTTCCTCGAAGATGCTGTTATTTTTTCCTATTGGTTTATTTTGGTTTCTATCTTTCTCATTAAAGACTTCCCCCAAGCGGATCATGAGGTCAGGAGATTGAGACCACGATGAAACCCCGTCTCTACTAAAAAAAAATACAAAAAATTAGCCGGGCGCGGTGGCGGGCGCCTGTGGTCCCAGCTACTTGGGAGGCTGAGGCAGGAGAATGGCGTGAACCCGGGAGGCGGAGCTTGCAGTGAGCCGAGATCGCACCACTGCACTCCAGCCTGGGCGACAGAGCGAGACTCCATCTCAAAAAAATAAAAAATAAAAAAAAGATTTCCCCCAAGATATTTGGTAATCTATTTACTTGCTTATAATTAAGATTGGGTGGAGAGCTCAAAAGCAGATAAAAGCTCTGAGCATCCAAGTGGGGACTAAGCAAACTTGAACTCCACTGCAGAGAGATACGGCCAGTTTTCAGGAAAACCAGGATGTCAGTATCCTTGTTTCTTTCTCTTATGGGAAGGCGAATTTTCCAGAGACAGATCTTCTAGTCTCCTGCTATAGAACAGACGTCTGGTTTCCCGTGTTCTAGCAGTCAAGTGGAAGCAAAAGACAAAAATATCAGTATTTACATGTAAGGGATCTGTTCATTCTCCTTATGATACTGTTTGTTTCCTCTCAACAGTCCAGTCCAGGCACAGTTTAACCTTCACCTACACCCAAATCTCCAGAGCACTGACAGAGTAATTGAAGGGTGGTTAAATGATATGCAAGAGATTATCCAGGAATCTTTTTTAACATTCTCAAATCTTCTTTAACAGCAAGTTACTTCACTCCTAGTTCCATAACTGCTAGTTCCTGAGGTTTTTGAAAATTTTACAGTTCAATTTTGGTTCTTTCACAGTTTTTTTCTATTTCTAGGTTAGTGTTTGCTAAGTGGGTAGTCCTTGCCCATCTGCTTTCTAACACCCAAAATGCTGTTGCAGTGGTTTTTCTCGCCTATCTTTGTGGGACTATGTCTCTGAAAAAAATTACTTTATGATAGTTTTAGTGAAGTTTGGATGGATCAATAGTTGTTTATATTGCCATCTTTATCCTGTATAAAGGATTTTAAAATTATTATATATAAATGAATAAAAATAAAGTAATTGACTACCCAGAAAGATAGGATCTCTGTCTCTTGAACAAATTAATACAAAATGTAAGCTAAAATCTACAAACAATGTGAGATCATTAGCTGCTTTTTTTATTCTCCCAGAGGAAAACAGGGATCTGAAATACTAGAGGCAAAGATACAAGTCTATTGATAATCAGCACCACTTCCAATAAATCTACCATGATTCGACAGGTAAGAATGGTGGCCAGGCGTGGGGGCTCATGCCTGTAATCCCAGCACAGTGGGAGACTGAGGCAGACGCATCACCTGAGGTCAGGAGTTCGAGACCAGCCTGACCAATACGATGAAACCCCGTCTCTACTAAAAATATAAAAATTAGCCAGACATGGTGGTGGGCGCCTGTAATCCCAGCTACTTGGGAGGCTGAGACAGGAGAATTGCTTGAATACAGGAGGCAGAGATTGTGGTGGGCCGTAATTACGCCATTGCACTCCAGCCTGGGCAACAAGAGCAAAACTCCGTCTCAAACAACAACAACAACAACAACAACAACAACAACAACAGTATAGGAACAAAGAAGAAAGTATGAAAATTACAGAGAAAATCAAAATATATCATTTTTATTAAAACCAGACAACAATCATCAGTGACTACTGACATCACAAAAAAGAAACAACCAGATACCATGTACCTCCTGATGTAGGTGGATTATGTCATAGTTTGGGCAAAATATTGAATATAAATCTAATCAAGATCTAAATATGACTATCAATTTACAGGAAGTAGAGGGATTATATCAGATTAACTGACATATAGGGGTAGAAATGGAAAATAAAACTTACATTGGGAAATGACAGCAGTGCACTCTAAGAAATCTGTGCAGTAATGGAATTGGTCTTTTTCTGCATTCTTTAATACTGTAGCCAGTAGCCACATGGGGCTATGAAACACTTGAAATATGCAAGTGTGTCTGCTCTAACATTGTACATTGTATGTAATTCAACCTTGTATTCTTTTTACTATTAACTGATTGAAATTTAATAGCTAACTGTGGCTAGGAGCAACTATATTGGACCATATCAAACATTTCTTCAACACCTAAATAGCAAACAAATAAAGAGATATAGAAGGGGATTCTATAGAAATGACAAATTGTATCTGTCAACTGCAAAGTATAAATATTATTTGAATTCAAATTAAAAGAAATTGTACAAAATTGTTACAAGATATTCAGGGGAATATGAGTACTCATATTTGATGATACTAAGGAATTATTGTTACTTTACATATGATAAAAATGTTATGGTTTTGTTTCAAATAGTTTCTATATGAAATATCTGTGTAAACTATTCCCACAAGAAATTATTTGATGACTTAGATATGGTTCAGCATAATCCATAATTGGGTGGACAGATGAAACAAGGAACAGATGAAACAAGATTGGCCATAAATTTGTTGTTGAAGTTGGTTATGTGGAAATACATCACACAATTTTCTTTACTTTTATTTATAATACTATGTCCCAACTCCAGGCATTCTGACTCTAATGTACAACTAGGGTTGAGATATCTGGGGAAGAGAAAACACTGTAGGGTCAATATTTTAAGTATAGTTTTAAATTGGGAATAGAAATAGTTAAAAGACATTGCATAA
Organism: Pan troglodytes; assembly: GCF_028858775.2. Taxonomy (NCBI): domain Eukaryota; kingdom Metazoa; phylum Chordata; class Mammalia; order Primates; family Hominidae; genus Pan; species Pan troglodytes. The sequence goes on along the minus strand of NC_072404.2, from coordinate 124,585,348 downwards.
AGTGATAGATGACTCTTCTTTACCCTTCAGGAAATTTTACTACAAAATTATTTCAAACTTATTTGAGGTTTTAGGATGATGATAATTTTAAATAATCAGTTTTTCAACTTCAGAATTTTGGTACATGCATAAAGGGGGCAAATGTAAGTTGCAGAAGCAATCAATAAAAATAGATACATCTTTTTAAGGTATCCCTACCATGCCCCATGTGAAGCTAACAGGGCTCTACCTCCAGAGAGATGAAAACCTTGGCACGTACCCACTGTAAGTGTCTTCAGAAATGAAACCAAATATGAGCAAAGAGCATAAATAAAGATATTTATTAATCATTAAAGTCATTTGGGAATCCAGGAGGTTTTGAGTATGTTTTAATTAAATAATCGGGATCAGATAATGCAGACAGAATTAATAAAATTAATTTTTCTCTTTCCCATTGATTCAATAATTTATTTTCCTCTGAATGTGGAGCATTTTTTCTACTTGGAAGTTTAACAAGAAGCCATTCTTAAAAATAGTCCTTCAATAAAGTCTCGGGGGCCATAAGTATTTGCATCTATATCACTGCAGGCTTTGCAATGACTGCAAAAGATCCACTTTTCTGATCAATCTCTCTTAATCGTCATATCAATTAAAACCGCTTTATTTATTCAAAAGTTGTAATGATTTTCATAACATAAAGTTCCTACTGGCATAAAGGAAAGAGGAGGAATTTATTATGCATTGCGCCTGCCAATTTAAATATAATATATTTTCTTACCTTAAATCTCTTCTCAACTTCATTATTATTATTTCTATGGGGTGGATCACGAGGTCAAGAGATCGAGATTATCTTGGCCAACATGGTGAAACCCCATATCTACTAAAAATACAAAAATTAGCTGAGCATGGTGGTGTGCGACTGTAGTCCCAGCTACTCAGGAGGCTGAGGCAGGAGAATCACTTGAACCCGGGAGGCAGAGGTTGCAGTGAGCCAAGATCGCGCCACTGCACTGCAGCCTGGCAACAGAGTGAGACTCTGTCTCAAAAGAAGAAAAACAAAAAACAACAACAACAAAAAAAGTAGGTTCAGAGGGGTTAACTCAGTTGCTCAAGTTTACACAGTAAGTGAGGGAGTAGACTTTAAAACTAGTTCGACTTTAATTCAAAAATTATTTTCATGATACCATATTATCTTCTACTCTGCTTTTTATCTAGCTTTTACATGTACACAAGAAAGGGAGAGGGACGGAAGGAGAGGGAGAGAAGTTGAGAGAGAGAGAAAGAAATTGCCAGTCACACATTCTGTTGGGAAGATGGTTTAAAGTGTTATCTAAAATAGAATGCCAATTAGAATGAAAATTTCAGGAAATATGAATGCATTTGTTTCCTGAGGCTGCCATAACAAATTACTACAAATTTAGTAATGTAAAATAACAAAAAATGTATTATCTCACAGAAGTTCTGGCAGCAGCAGGCTCCATACCCCTCTGTACCCACCCCTCCGGCCTCTGTGTCTGCATCCTTGGCTTTGCCCTTGGAGTCATTTTGTTTCTAGAAAGGTAGCATATATTTTCAAATCAATGATCCCTATAAGCTCACTTCCTATAGAATCTCAAAAGCCCAACACCCATTCTTCATTTTATTCTGTCTCTGTCCTCTTTTGTCCAAGCTGGCAGTGTTTCTGCTAAAACAGCAGTCTCAAACATCTTGTCTGTCTCCCATGTAAGCCATGGGTGTACATACTATTAGACAAGAGCATTCTCCACACATTCTTCCTAGAAAATTCCAGCCCTATTACTGGCTTTTGTTGAGAGGGTTGATTGGATCCAGGAGTCATACACCCAATTCCTTCAGCAAAAGTTGTCCTGACACATACTTGAACCTTTCTCCAGAGAATGCTTTCCTAACAGTAAACAGCCTAGTTTAGCATACTTTAAAATCTGCACAAGTTAGAAACCCATCCAAAGACTTCAGTGCCAATTCTACTTTGATTAACAGTTCTTTCCTGAGTTTATCTCTTTCTTCTCACATTTTGCTATATGCAATAAGGAGAAACCAAGGCACATAATTAACACTAAAAAAGTTGTCAGAATCAAAATGGAGTCACTTATGCAAATCCCTAACAAAAATAGAGCTGGGAGGCCATACAGGAAAGGCTCTCATGCACATATGCCTGTGATAAAATAGTACAAGGATTCTCTGAAAAACACAGTCTTTCCCAATGGTCACCACAGCCTTACACGAAGAGTACTTCTGCGAGGACATCTGCCCAGCAACTGCCTGTCCAGCCTTCGAACTGATGCCTGTTCAGCCTTTGATCCCCGTAGCCAAGAACAAATATTTCAAAATAACTCTTCTTATTCTGTCTTTAAAAACCCTTGCCTTGCTTTGCCTCTGTGGGTACACCTATGGCCCTTTATGGTTCTCCATGGCAAGTATCTTCCCAGATTTAATCTCTTATCCATTCCTGAGTAAATTCATTTTATAAGAGCCACTCATTCTGTTGTTATTTTAGGTTGACAACACCTTCTTTGCAAATTTGTTCAATTAAATACCCACTCCACTGCTTACAAGTTCTGTTTACCACCCAGCAGTAGAAAACAATTCAACCAAGTTGTCTTCTTACTTATAACAGGAGACATTTTTTCTCCAGTGTTCAATATTATGCTCTTCATGTCCTTATGAGATCTCACCAGAAACACCTTTAATGTCTATGTTTCTACCAAGAATATCTTCAAGAAAAATCTAGGCTTTTTTTTCAATGTGCCACAAAATTCTCCAAGCCCCTAACCATTATCTAATTCCAGAGCCACTTCCCAGTATGAAAATTTTTATTAGTTTCCTAAGAATGCTGTAAGAAAGCTATTAATAACATAAACTTAGTGGACTTGAACAACAGAAATTTACATAGATAGGGAAAATTATATATATAAAACATTTTATGTATATATAAAACATTATTACAGAATCTATATTCTGACATATATACATGTATACACACACACATACATATGGCTCTGGCTCTTCTGGCTTCTGTTGGCTGTCAGCAATCTTTGGCACGCCTTAGCTAATAAGGGGATTATTACAATCTTTACCTCTGCCTTTACATCATCTTCTTCTTTTTTTTTTTTTGTCTGTAAGATTGTCCCCAACTTATGATAGTTCAACTTATTATTTTACTTTATGATCATGTGAAAGTGATACATGTTCAGTAGAAACCATACTTTGAATATTAAATTTTGATTCAAATTTTTTATAACTTTTTTATAAGATAGGTTTGTGTTAGACGATTTTGTCCAAGTGTAGTCTAAGGTAAGTGTTATCAGCACATTTAAGGTTGGCTAGACCAAGCCATGATGTCCCATACATTAGGTGTATTAAATGCAATTTTTGACTTACGATTTTTCAACTTACAATGAGGTTTGATGGGGATGTAACCCCATCATAAGTTGAGGAGTATCTGTATGATACACCTATGATTCACTTTTGTAAAGACACCAGTGATTGGGTTTTGGGTTCACCCAGGTAATCCAAGATGATCTTATCTTAAGACCATTAAGTTAATTGCATCTGCAAAGACCTTTTTTTCAAAAAAGGTTACATTCAGAGTTACCAAGAGTTACAATTTGAACATATACTTTTGGGAGCTATCATTCAATCTACTAGAGTACACTATATGTACATGTAAGTGTATGTGTACATGTGTATACATATGTACATATGAATACATACGTATTGTTGCAGAAAAGTATGTAGCTACATAGATCTGATTAAAATTTTGGAAGATTGAAAACTGTGGAACCAAATTTGTTTCATTAATGATGCTAAAATTCAGCTTATATGTAATATTACATGTTCACATCATACTTTCACAGCTGATGAAAACATTGCATTCAAACAAATAAATTTCATAGAAATAAACAAATATTCACCCAGAATTGTTGGGGGAATACAGATACAGACATGAAATACAGATATACAGAATACAGAATGACAGAATACAGATATGAAACCAACCAAAAACAGCTGATCCTTAAGGAAGTAATAAGTTTATATTTACATTATCTGCTCTGCCCCTGTCTGTGAATGATATCAGATATTTATTTTTTAGGTACTGCTATCAAACCAGTTCAGAAAAGCAGACAATGCTAAAGTAAAGACATGTCAAAAAGCATGTTCTTTATATAGCACAAGAATAAAGATGGACTTAAACATATTTTGAAACTAGAGGAAATGATAGTAAAAAAAGACTCCATGTTTCCATCTAGAATTATAAAGTCTACATTTTTGTTTTATTTATTTATGGTTGAGGATGAATACACAAGCTAGTATAAATTTTTAAGCCCATCTTGTTTTCAATTGTCTGGGTATCTAATATTTCACACTTGATCTAATTCTACCATGTAGTTGAAGACTTCTAGACAACTACTCTGTAATACGGCTGTTCTTCTGCAGATAGGATTTACCCATAGTGTTGAATCTGCAAGAATTATATTTCATGTGTCTATATCAGGGTTTTTAATGCTCCCAGGACAAGTTATCAATTGTTTAAAACCCAAATCACCATTGAATCCACTTCTTTGCTAGGAATAACTATATTATAATAGCAGTATCATTTTGTATAATGTTTTGAAAGAAAAGAATTCTTGCTCTGTATAGGAAACTTCCATTACTGAAAAAAATATGTAATATACTTTATTTTCTTAGCTGCTGGTATAAAATTTCTCTTTGTGCAGACCTATCTTTTTTGAGATAATAGAATATCCCTAATGAAGCCTAAGCTCCACAGTGCCTGACTGTATTTGGACTGTTGTTTTGGTTATAAAGAGTGTGGAGGAACTTCTCATTCACATCCGAGGAAGGAACATATTTGTTCCTGAGAGGTAGTAGAGAAAGAAGACATTGGAGGTAAAACATCAAAGACAGGAATAAAGAACATTATCAAGAAAGCAAAAAGACAATCCACAGAATGGGGGGAAGTATTTGCAAACCATGTATCTCATAAGGGTCTAGTATCTAGAATATATAAAGAAAACTTACAGCTCAACAACAAAAAGACAACTCAATTTAAAAATGGGCCAAGGACTTGAATAAATGTTTCTCTTAGTAAAATACAGAAATGGCCAACAAACTTAACATTATTCACCATTTGGGAAATGCAAATCAAAAGTAAATTGAAATCTCACATCATAGATGATATCTACTAGGATGACTTTAATTAAAAACAAACAAACAAAAAGTGGAAAATAACAGTGTGTTATCAAGAATGTGGAGAAATTGGAGCCCTTGTACATTGCTGATGTGAATATAAAATTGTGCAATTGTCCTTGATAAGTTAAATATAGAATTACCATATGATCTAGAAATTCAGCTCCTGAGTATATATCCAAAAGATTTGAAATCAGGAGTGCAAACGAAACTTGTTCACAAATATTCATAGCAGCACTATTCATAATTGCCAAAAGATGAAAAAAAAAATTTATCTATTGCCGAATGCATAAATAAAATGTGATACATATATACAATGGAATATGGTTCAGCAATAAACAAAGTCCTGATACATGCTACAGCACAGATGGACTTTGAAAATAATAAGCAAAGTGAAAGAAGCATGATATAAAAGGTTACATATTGTATGATGCCATTATGAAATCATGAGTAGGCAATTTCATAGAGACATAAAACAGACTGTAGTTGGTATTGGGTTTCTTTTTGTCGCGATGAAAATATTCCAGAATTAGATAGTGGTAATGATTGCACAGCACTGTGAATGTACTAAATGCCACTCGTGGCAAATTTTATGTTGTGTATTTTATCACTATAAAAATGAAAAAAATATAAACATAAAAACACTTGGGAAGAAGGAAGAACAGAAAGAAACCTAGGAAATTGCTAGGTGAGCCATGCAATACCTTCTTCTTTCCACCATGACTGTATACTTTGGTCTTTTCTAAAAACTAATTAACGAAATGAATGGATTCCTTTGGGAAATTGGTGTCAAAACTGAATTAACATTATGCCCCCATGATCAGCCTGTGTAGGTGGGGGCAGCAAATGTGTGATATACAGATTTAATTTAAAAATTATTGAACATCTCTTTATCACTATTCTAAATCTTGGGAGCTGTACAGCAATATAGCAAGATTACTGTCAGAACCTATCCCCATAGTCATGCTTTCCTCAAAATAATGCTTAGTGTTCTCCCTCATCCTTCCCCCTGTGACACTGTGGAGGAAACATTAAATATTAAATTTGAACTCAATTGAACATGGACACAAACAATGATCACCACATCCCGGAGCAGGTTATGTGGGCCCCTTGAGGCGTTCATCCAGTGCTATTTTGGAGAAATCTCTATTTCAATCTGTTCCGATACATTAGTTATTGAAAAACAATAGACAATCGAAAAAACAAGTTAACGTTTTTGTGTTCATTAAGCCAAGTCACAAAGGGTCCTCACGACTGGGCCTCATGCCAAGCAACTTATTACAAAAAAAGTTAGGGTCCCAGACTGCGCCGAATCTTCCTGAGACCTCTCCTCATCTGTGCGTGGACAGGTGGCTGACTCTGGAGGCCAGGCGGCTGACTCTGGAGGCCAGGCTGTTGCTTCCCAGTCTGGTGGTGAATCCTCCATAGTCTGGTGAGAGTACGTGTGTGTGTGTATGTGTGTGTGTGTGTGTGTGTGTGTATAAATATATACATATACCTTTTCCTTTCCCCCTTCCCACTGTAATTTGCTTATCATTTGCTTATTATATTACTTTGCTTATTATATCATTTGCTTAATATATCCCATTGCCATTTACTTGGGATAAATCTTGTTTACCCTTAAAGGTATTGTATGTGTGCCTTTTCTTCTCGCCTCGTGTGTTTCCCGCACAGAACAGACACATACAGGCATATCCGTATCTAAAACTCAGGGACTTTCCCTGACCAGTTTCAGGTATCTCAGGACATCAAAAAACTCACCATCATGTCAACCCTACCAAACTTTAGAAACTAGGTGTTGGTTTGATAGTGTTGCCACATTAGTGATTTTCTCCTGTTTTTGGTTACCAGATTTGTTCCCTGTGTCTAAATTACTGTCTTCCAATTTTTCTAGGAAGCATCTCTCATCATCTTTTATTAAATCTACTTACCCTTTCCTGTGAAACAAAGCACAGACAGCCCTGAATCTGAAACCCAGGTCTTTGGCCAAAAACTTGCTTACTACTGCCAAATATTACTAATGCTTCCTGCCTCACTGAATTGCTAAATATTGTCTGCTTTTAATTTCTCTGCTACTTGGCTCTCTTCTTCTGTCTGCCAGGACACTGCTATTTCATGCTGGTCCACCCTCAAAACCTGTGATTGTCTGGGCCATGATTTATTACCATATTATGATTATTTTAATAGTAACAGACATATCGATGACTAACATTTATTTTGTAGTATGTACAAGGAAGCATAGTAAACACTTTAATTATCTGATTTCCTTTTCCCATCAGACAGGCAACTGAGGCTTATTATATAGATTATAACAATTTCCCAGGGTCACCCAGCTTGTAAATTCATGAGCTAGAACTTGAACTTGGGTTGCTCTGGCCCCAAAGATGGTGATTTTCAATTACTATAACATATTGTTAGGTCTACGGCTCATCACTGCACTATGGCCACTATTACATTAAAGCAGTGTTCCTACAAAAGCCCAGCTGGTGGGAAGGCTGGGCATGAGTCTTATTTGGGTCATGGGCTCTGGATCATGGGCTCCAGATCATGGCTGACTGGAGATAGATGTTTGAATTTTGACTTAAGTAAACTGTCACAGAGATCCCAAAGGGGTTTCAAGGAATGTGCATTATGAAACATGGTGTGGACTATTGGAACACGATATCGAAGAATTGTTGACACTCATAAAAAGTTCCTTTGAGTACATTGTTTTTGATACAGGTGAAAATGGAAGACAGCTATTTACTTGGCATCCCTCTTAAGATGTTTGCCCTAAGTCTTCAAACAAGTTCTCAAAATACATAGAATTGGGATACCTCCAGAGTGCCTTTGTTATAAAGGCATTTGAGAGATAAGATCCATAGATACTGACAATTCTTATTGGTAAGTATACTTTGAAACAATGAAGAGCTTTGCCAAATGGTATACACAAACAATTGTGCTATTTTATATTTTCTAATGCATGTTATTTATTTCAACTTGTAAATGTTCCTAACATTTGGGAATTTTTTTTTAAACTTCATCTTTTATTCCATCCTATTACACTCAGGTAATCTGCCAAGTTCCTAGAATACTGAAAATTCAAATAAAGCTACTCGTAACCTCACAATAAAATATATTTCTCTCAAGAATTACTTGATTATAGAGGGATTTTCCTATAGGTTTCTCTGTAGAATAATTCATTATTTGGTAATACTGCAAAGGCTGCACAGATCTGGAAGAAAGTATTAGATGAATTGTGGTCACATTTGATTAGATTTGGACCTGGGGGAATAATTCCATACATCAAGGTAACAGGAGAATGAGCTCATCTGCGGTGCTTTGGCCCTGATGAATTTCCTCTCTACTAAACAGGAATAGTTAATTTTTAAGGAGGATACAAGAAGCACATGCATACCACATTTAGAGGTGAAACTATTTAATCTCATACTTTGCTATAAAATGTATTTTAGGTCTAATCACTAGAAACCAGAAAATAGCTTTTGCTGTTAAAGTGAGTCAGTAATTTATGTGACTCTGACAAGTTAAAATTGCCTAGCTTGCACATCTAAAGGGAAATTTAAAAATTAGTAACAGGAGATGATATATTCTTGTCAGGGAAAAATAAATACTATAACTCTAATTTACATGTGAAGTATTTATGATGATCTTGGGATTTTTCTTTTTTATATATTTTTTTCTTATTTGGATATTCAAAGGAATTTATTAGTCATTTTGCTATTTTTCTATACTTACAAATTTCTAAGGACATGCATTTATGGGCTAAGGTTCTATCTTTTATTGTAGTAGGAACAGGAAGCAACGAGTTTAAGGAAGAGACTCAAGAAAGAAATATTTCTTTTATGTTAAGCAATTTGTTAAACTATAGATTAATTTTACCTCATTACACACTTAATTACTTTTCAGAGTAGATGTAACAGGATTTCAAAGTAGAACTCCTCTTGTCTCAAGTTCGACTGAGGCTCTGATGTCAAAGAGCAAAGCAATTTTTGACCACAAGTGGTTTGACCACACCTATGCAGAACTGGCAAAGAAGGTGCCTGTTGTTCTGCTTTGCGCATCTCACTTCAACATCCACATCAATAATATGTAAGTGGTTAGAGAGGGAGAGGGAAAGTACTTGAATTTCTTTGGATAGTGGTGGTATTCATATGAGACAAGTGATAAATATTTATTCCACATTTTAAGCCATCAAGAGGGTATGTTAAGACTCAGGGAACTTGACTTTGTACCTTATGAGACATTGAGACAGATGCCAGACTGTTATCTACGAAGGTCCAAATATATGAGTTTGTGGTTATGGTTATCTAGTTGCTGCAAGAGCACAGAGAGTTAAACTGGGAAGTAGCTGCACTTCCACTTGTCAAATGTTAGTGTTTGGGGGGAACTAGTTATGTATATTTTGATGGGAGCTAGCAAGAACTTAGTCTGGATTATACCAAACAGGGCTGTGTAAGAGACGATGGGTCCCCAATACTGAGGATCTTCTTCCAAATGCTCATTTATTCACTCATTCATTCAACAAATATTTATTGAACATCTTCTACATGCCAGGCATAATTCCAGGTATAGGAGATGTAGTAATGAATAACATGGGTAATCTTTGCCTTCTAAAATCTTATATTCACTGAAAAGGACAGAAAATAAGGAAATATGTAAAACTGTGAAAAGTACTTTTGCCAAAAATAAGCCGTGGAGTAGGGGAAGAAAGGTCTAGTAGAAGGTGGTAACAAGGGCCTGAATTCAGGAGGAATCTGAAGTGACCAGCCACCTCAGAAAAGATGCATTGGCTGCATCACAGGGAGTCTACCTGGACATTTACGGGGCTTTGGGGGTGAACTCTGAGAAACCAAAAATATCCAAGGTGAAAGTCAACTTTCAACCACCTGCCAAGCCTAGAAAAGATAAATATCATTTCACAATGGTTCATTTCCTCATATCTCTCCTCTCACCTTACCCATCCTAATACTGGAGAAGCCAGGGGTGAACTAATGGGTAGTGATATGGTTTGGCTGTGTCCCTACCCAAATCTCACCTGGAATTGCAATAATCCCCACATGTCAAGGGCAGGGCCAGGTGGAGATAATTGAATCATGGGGGCAGTTTCCCCTATCCTGTTCTCATGGTAGTGAATGAGTCTTATGAGATCTGATGGTTTTATAAATGGGAGTTCCCCTGCAGAAGCTCTCTTGCCTGTCACCATGTAAGATACGCCTTTGCTTGCGGTGGCTGGTCCCTATAGTCCCAGCTACTCGGGAGGCTGAGACAGGAGAATGGCGGGAACCCGGGAGGTGGAGCTTGCAGTGAGCCGAGATAGCGCCACTGCGCTCCAACCTGGGCGAAAGAGCGAGACTCCGTCTCACAAAAAAAAAAAAAAAAAAAAAAAAAAAAGATAAGCCTTTGCTTCTTGTTTGCCTCCCACTATGATTGTGAGGCCTCCCCAGCCATGTGAAACTGTGAGTCCATTAAACTTCTTTCCTTTATAAATTACCCATTCTCAAGTATGTCTTCATTAGCAGTATGAGAACAGACTAATACATGTGGAAAGATGGGAGATTGGGGGATCAGAAGGAGAGGAGGATTAGCAGAAAAAGGGGGAATAGGGAAGTAGACCACACTGACCTTTCCCACTTCTGTTTCAACCCTGCAGAACACTCAAGGTGTGGGAGGGGAATGTTGGAACCTCAAATGAAAGTTGGAATTTTCATTGTTCAATTGCACTCACATTGTAATGAAATGAGAGTGAGTATGCTTCTAACTAGAAACATACTGAGGACTTTTTTTTAATCTAAGAGCAACTGGAAAAGTCATGGGACTTCTGTGAGAGTCCATATTAGAAGTAACTAACAACTAATGCACCAAGGTCGTTTGAAAGGAAGTGGGAGGAAAATAAAATTGCTTAATGATCAAGTCCTATTAAGTTCTACTCTCTGAACTTAACTGTGGCAGTCAGCGTTACTAGAGGAGTAATGAAGCTTAGAGAGTGAATTAACCTTTTCAAGTCCATACAACTAAGAAATGATGGAGCCCAAAGGCAAACAGGAAAATCGAAGCTCTAATTGACTTGTGTGGAAGAAGCACTCTGGCCCCAATGCCTTGAAGCAGAAGAACATTCAAGAGTAAGACTTTCTTTATGAAGGATTCTTTTCCCTTAAAGTCCTTTAAGAGCCGCACAGTTTGAGGTTCAACACATGTTCTGTATTGAAAAGGGCAACATTTCTTCACTGAATGTATAGTCTTGAATGTGGTAGCATCATTCCCCCACTTCCCTAGATAAGACTGGCCCATAGTGTCTTCCACTGCTTCTTTGTCCCATATGCCCAAACTGATCCTCACTCATTAGAAATGCAGGGTGTAAGTCTGAACTGGTATTAACATTGACATAAATTTACAATACACTTTCATCCAACTAATTATTTGATCTCACAATAATCCTAAGGAAAGAATAAGAAGCATTTTTATGATTACTTTGTCATAATAATAACAAATAAAACTGAAGTTAAAAGAGGATAAAAACTGAATCTAAAGAGTGAGTGAATTGCCCAGGGTCATAATACTACTAACTATTAGAAACAGACCTTGAGCATTACTCTTCTAGTTCACAGTTAAATGTTCTTAAGGGAGACTTAAGATTAAAGAGAGCACTGTTACCATAATAGATAAAATACTGTGTCTGAACCAGATATGCTAAATATTTTTCAGTTTTTGCTACTTTTAAATTTAATATTTGCTATACTTTAGTCTTTTTTAGCTATACAAATTCCCTCTGGCACTCTACTGAGAACAGTTGTTTGTTTGAAGGTTTTATTTAACTTCAGACACTTTTATTTCTGTCCTTGTGCTCCACTGATTTCTAAGTCAGAAAAAAGCTAAACATTTCTCTCATTAACTTGTATAGCCTACTCCCAATGTTTCATGTGTACTAAGAAAATTCACTTGTGTACTATTGTTTCCTAAAGAAAAACTGCTAAGTCTTTACTAAAGGTGATTCTAACAGGTGATAATATTCTAACAGGTGATAAATATTGAAAATTCTAATGGGATAAATATTGAAAGAATTTATCTATTGGATCCAAAAGATGAATTTCAAACAACCAAGTTGAAATTTTTGTTTTTATTAATGTACACACATTGGAGATGTGTTAATAGATGTAATATGCATTAATTAAATCTTCACCAAGTTATAGTCAATAAAAGGAACTTTAAGATTGTAATGTTGTTGAAATATCATGAGTCTTTACCTATAAATGTGCAACCATTTATTAAATAACTTTTTCATTTAACATATACTTAATGTCTCTACCTATTGACTACTATTGTTTCTCTTTTGGATTTACTACTATATGGTATGCAAAAAACTCAAAATCTATCTTTTTATAGAATTGAAAATAGAAACAGACTACTGAAATGACAAAGTTATAATGATTATGCAGATGTGTATCTATACTCCCTTATGCATTAAAAATACTACAGTGCATAAGTCCTTCAAGGGCAAATGTATTATTAGGTCATTCATCAGTTGACTAGAACTTAGGGTGTTTGATAATGACGGTGCTTATTTTTTGAAAAAAATAAGTTGCATATTACTAAAGTTGAGGTTAATATTTTACAAGGTACTTCACAATTTTTTCACTATGAATTATCATCAGTGTTATAAACATAAAAGAACTCTCTCCAATGAAATGCTCAGATTAAATGAGGATCACATGCTTTTCCATTATTCCTTTTCTTATCATTGTATTCTATTTGTAGCTCTATATAGAGATATCCTTGAAATTAGAAATACAGCCAAAGGGTTTTCTTCCTAATGAAATCACATTTTAAATGAATATTAATATGGCCAACACTTTTCAACTTTTTATTATTTTTAAACATCTGCCAAATTAGAGAGAATAGTATAAAGGGCATTCATATTTCCATTAAACAGCTTCAACAAATGACCGATATTGCTTTATCTATTCCTTCCACTTTGTACTTATTTTGAAACAAACACAAAACCTATTAAAACTTATTCTCTACTTTATGATGTATCTTTAAGAGATACTCTTTTAAAAAACATAACCACAATAGCATTATAATCCTAAATAATAGTAATTGCTATATACCATCAAATATTTAGTTTAAATTCAAATGTCTACACTTTGGTTCCATTTCTTTTACTTAATATGTCTACATATTTTTTCTTTTGTAGCTTTCTTCTCTCACTTTCATTATTCAATTTATTTATTGAAGAACCTGGACTATTTTTCTTAAAACATTTTCTAAAGATTAGATTTTGCTAATTGCATTCCTGTTTCTTTGTCTCTTGTACTTCCCACAAAATGACAGACTAATAGATTAGGATTTTGTCAAAAATGAATATAGCTGACTTTTATTTATTTATTTATTTATTTTTGCACCATATCTGAAGGCACCTAACAAGTGACTGCTTTTCTTTTTGAGATTGGTCAATAGGTTCAGGTGTTGCCACCTCCACTCATTCATTAAAAAGTTTCCTGGCAGGGGCGGTGGCTCACACCTGTAATCCCAGCACTTTGGGAGGCCAAGACGGGTGGATCACCTGAGGTCAGGATTTTGAGACCAGCTGGCCAACATGGCAAAACACTGTCTCTACTAAAAAAATACAAAAATTAGCCAGGCGTGGTGGCATTCCCCTGTAGTCCCAGCTACTTGAGAGGCTGAGGCAGAGGTTGCAGTGAGCAGAGATCGTGCCATTGCACTCCAGCCTGGGTGACAGAGCAAGACTCCATCTCAAAAATAAATAAATAAATAAAAAGTTTCCCATCTGCTTTTCCTCACTAGTGTCAGCCGACATTGATATTACAAAGATTCAGTAATTACAGAGATCCAAAAATCTCTATTGCAAAGTCGTAGAATTCCAACTCAATTGTACCTTGTACATTTATCAGCTGCGTGTTTTTCTATAGAGGCAAACACTTATTCATCTACTATTTGGTTAACTTGAGGTGCAGATTTTATAATAAATGGAAGATAAATGCTTGCTTTTTCATTTAATTCACTGGGTTTTAGAATTATAAAGTGTTTCCATAGATGATCCACATTTGGACAATGAAAAACGAATTCTTTTTAACTGATTTTTAACATATACGATATGTTGCATCGCATTATTCTTATTCTTTTTGGTGCTCATGAAATAGAAGGACCTTACAATTTGGTTTTAGAGTTCTTTATACAACTTTAGTAGTCTTAAATACCTATCTCACTTTCTGTTACAATAAGAAACCCCAGGATCTTTTACCCTATTTTTTCCTAGACCTGGAATCAGACATTTCTCCAAGAAACCTGACTTGCTGTAGTGGGAAATGGAATTTAAAGGCCACAATCCCTACTTCACTGAGTTAATCACTGACTAACGTGTTTTTAAATCAGAATGCCAGATCTCAATCGGTCAGGAAAATATTTAAGGCTCGTCTAGCTTTTCTGTACTTGAGTTTTATATAAATCTCTTATAAATAGAATATATATTTCCATTGTTATTGATTTGTTTATTGTCTTAGTCTGATAATACCTTAATATCCTCAGTGGAAATGATAGTCCTACTAGTTGTCTTCTACCATATTTGGATTTTATCATTTTATTGCTTTTTATTTGTTTTACTTTCTTATCCTTCTACAGTTGTCTTTATAATGATAAACATTTTGCATTCTGTTATAATGTTTAACATGTATAGATGAAGTCCAAAGTTAGTCAACATCTCTACCCTTCTACTGAACAATAAAAGGACATTTTAAAAAACCAGTTCTCTCTCATTATCTATGCTATTTTCCCCCAAGCATTCCAGAATTTTAGTTCTTTTTGTATTTCTGTAACACCACGATTTGAATATTGCTATTATAATTCATGCTTGTATGTTTAGATTTACCAATGTTTACCAAATTTTGTGTACCATGCCTTCGTCCATCTCAGATCATTCTTTTAAAATATTTTCTTTTACTTTCCTTGAATCGATTATTTAGACGTTTTTTGTTAGGTAATGACGAGGTCCCTAATAATTTTAAGAGTAGAAGACAAAATTTTACCTCCAAGTTCTTGCTTCTGGTCATTTTCTTTATGACTGTGGGCAGGATCTATAAGACAGCCAAATAGAAACCTCTGAAGCTTCAGAGACCACTTGCCCAGCAGGAAAGAAGGTCATTTTTCTCTACCCTTTTCCCAGCCTCCCATTATAGCCATGACCAGTCTAACCTCCAACTATGCTCTCAGGTTCTTTTTTTAGTAAAATGTGGAAGTTTAATCAAGATGGCCATATTATCCAATTCTATGTCATTGAAGATTTACTAGGGGAATTAAAGTATATATGCATGGCATTTAAGAAGTCAATTTAGAGATATTCCCCAGAAAAACATCATTTGAAGACAAAAAAGGATTTATAACATAAATTGGAATATACATATATATATATATATATTCTCTTTAAAAGTAGATATTTGGTTAAAGCTAATGTGTGGTTTATTTTTGTCTTTGAACTCAGCAAACTCATTTATTTCATTCTATTAATGTTTGTTTGATCTCTGGCTAAATAGACTTCGTGTCTTTTTTTAAAGTGCTTTCCTCCTAATACGACTATTCACTGGTTTTATATTTATATCTTATCTTTCCTTGGAGAGTAATTGTTAGTAGTCATAAAATAACTTAAGTCCAGTTTAGTCCGGAGGCATCCCAGAATTTTTCTAACATAAACTCATACCTCCTTTTTAACATCTCTGCTATCCTGTGATCACATCTCCCCCCAAATAATTTTTTTCTCCCTAAACACACAGACACTCACGCACACAGCTACCATATGTAACGTTCTAGAGTAATCATACTCTCCTCTAGTTATGACAGTTGGAATATATCACATAATTTCTTCAATAATGTTAAAATGTATTCATTCCCAGAACTTTCAAATATATTAATTTCTAATGGTAGGAATTTAAAAAATAGAAGTACATATACAATGGTAAATATACAAAAACTGGACATTCCTAAGAATATGTTGGATCAATGTAGCAATAAGGACGTATATACTAATAATTAGAAAATAGCATGTTTTCTGTTCTAAGACCCAACTGAGTGAAAAAATACTTAGATGCTAAAATACCAAACTTAATGGCTATTTATCTGCACCTGATATACAAACATTATTATATTTATGTTGCGGGAAGTCAGAGACCCCGAAAGGAGGGACTGGCTGAAGCCACTGCAGAAGAATATAAGTTGTGAAGATTTCACAGACATTTATTAGTTCCCCAAATTAATACTTTTATAATTTTTTACACCTGTCTTTACTGCAATCTCTGAACGTAAATTGTGAAGATTTCATGGACATTTATCACTTCCCCAATCAATACTCTTATAATTTCCTATGTCTGTCTTTACTTTAATCTCTTAATCCCATCATCTTTGTAAGATGATGATATATGTCGCCTCAGGACCCTGTGATGATTGCATTATCTGTACAAATTGTAAAACGTGTGTTTGAACAATATGAAATCTGGGCACCTTGAAAAAGAACAGGATAACAGCGATTTTCAGGGAACAAGGGAGATAACCATAAGGTCTGACTGCCTGTGGGGCCAAGCAGAACAGAGTCATATTTCCCTTCTTGCAGAAAGCGAATAGGAGAAATATTGCTGAATTCTTTTCCCAGCAAGGAATAACCCTGGGAAGGGAATGCATTCCCAGGGGAGAGGTCTCTAAAATGGCCACTCTGGGAGTGTCTTCAACCGTCTTATGCGGTTGAAGATAAGGGATGAAATATGCCCTGGTCTCCTGCAATGCCCTCAGGCTTGCTAGGATTAGGAAATTCCAGCCTGGCAACTGGTTGTCTGCTCTGGAACCTGGTTTCCTGTTAAGATGTTTATCAATGACAATGCGTGCCCAGTGGGACATGGAACCTCATCAGTAATTCTAATTTTGCCCTGGGCTTGTGATCTTGTTCCACGATTTGCCTTGTGATCTTTTATTGCCCTAGGAAGCATGTGATCTCTGTGACCCAATCCCTATTTGTACCCTCCTCCCCTTTCGAAATCCCTAATAAAAACTTGCTGGTTTTGTGGCTCAGGTGGGCATCACGGAACCTACCAATATGTGATGTCTACCCTGGCAGCCCAGCTGTAAAATTTCTCTCTTTGTGCTCTTTCTCTTTATTTCTCAGACCGGCCGACATTTAGGGAAAATAGAAAAGAACCTATGTTGAAATATTGGGGGCTGGTTCCTCCGATATATTTACATTCACTCAACAAACATATAGGCTCCTAAGTGTTATATTCTCAGTGCCACAATCACTTGCAAATCATAAGTTACTTTATAGCTGGCAAAAGATTTTGATATGGTTTGGCTGTGTGTCCCCACCCAAATCTCACCTTAAATTGTAGTTCCCACAATCCCTATGTGTCATGGAAGGGATCCGATGGGAGGTAATTGAATCAGGGGGACAGTTACCCTCATGCTGTTCTCATGATAGTGAGTGAGTTCTCATGAGATCTGATGGTTTTATAAGGGGCTTTTCCCTCTTTTGCTTGGCACATCTCCCTTCTGCCATCATGTGAAGAAGGACGTGTTTGCTTCCCCATCCCCCACGATTGTAAGTTTCCTGCGGCCTCAGCAGCCATGCGGAACTGTGAGTCAATTATACCTCTTTCCTTTATAAATTACCCAGTCTCAGGCAGTTCTTCATAGCAGCATGAGAATGGACTAATACATATTTCATACAAAAATAAACTATTTTGGAAGAAAAATTATCCATGTGAAAGACAATCTGATATAAATTACTAGTGAATTAATACAGTAAGGGATACAATGGCATTATAATTTCTAAGGGTGAAGGTCTATGACAACAGCCATGGTTTTTCACAGTACCAAGGCTTGGGGCATGTGCACAAGTTAAAGATGATGTGTTTCTCCACGTGGCAGTTGGCCTTTCTGCTAAGAAAAATTTCCCTTATGAAATTAACTTTTAAACTTTGGTTTCATTGACATTATAACTCACCAAATTAAAATATCCCAAATAATTATCAAGATAAAAGCTCCAGAGATAATATCTACTGAAATGACATTAATAAAATGTGTATTGTCCACATGCAAAGGGCATTTAAATTTTTCAGTTCTATACATTGACTCTTATTAGCACTCAAATATTAAAATCTTCTATAATTCAAAGAGATTTTAATATAGTATAAGTACATCAAATACAATAGAATAAAAATATGCTTTTTTATAATCACTGTGAAAGGCTTGGTAATGCAATGGCAAGAGAAGGTGCATACAGTGATTTTATAATCAAATGACTATTTT
Organism: Pan troglodytes; assembly: GCF_028858775.2. Taxonomy (NCBI): domain Eukaryota; kingdom Metazoa; phylum Chordata; class Mammalia; order Primates; family Hominidae; genus Pan; species Pan troglodytes. The sequence goes on along the minus strand of NC_072404.2, from coordinate 124,566,862 downwards.
CCTAAGGCAATTGAGATTTAAAAGTAATCATAAACTGCCAGCAATGGCAGAAACCCTATTTTCTTCTCTGAAAAATTAAATTCAATATATTATAAAACACTTCTCTTCATATGTTCTTCATCATTCATTAAAATACAGAGAACTATCACTATGATTTTAAAGTGTCTGCTTGATAAATCAGGATAATTAACCTAAATAAATAATTTCTCATTAATTACAAAGGTAAAATTTGACAACTCAGAGAAATGCTATTATACTCTAGATGGCATCTTAAATAAGGGACCATATCTTTGACGGTGTTGAAAATTAAGTCTAAAATGCAGTGGGATGGGCTAAGAATGTTAAACAAAGATAAAAAATAAACTGCTGGATTTTGTGGTAGTATAGTATTTACTACTTACGCTTTACTGAAATTTCTTACAGTTTATAACTAATGACAAAGAGAAGAGAACATAGATTCATATTCATTATTGGGAAAGAAACAAGTATCCCTATTATATTGAAGCACGACTATATGGCTCCAAAAATCAGTTATCTGGCCAATTTAGTTAACAACTAAATATTTCAATGAAAAAGCAGTCATTATTTGTGAGAATCTGGTATTAAATTGGCTAAGAAATGTAGTTGGATGATTTTCATCTTTGTATTTATACTTGGATGGCTCTCGCGCTAGGTCACTGGAGCTTCAGTGCCTGGCCTTTCTTCTTTAGCTCTTTTTCCCCTATTGTAGCTTGGTACCAAGGGTTTCCTTTTTTTCTTTTGACCCTGGCAGGAATTTAGAATATTTTGAGTGATGTTTTATTTTCGTTGTACGTTTTGTTTATCCACTTGTAGCAGGAAAGAGATCTCCATTAGTATATTCTTCTATGGTGAAGAAACAGCAGATCTTAACTCACTTTGTACCATTGTCAGCTTGTCTTAGCCTAGGTTCTACCAAGAAAATAAAGGTGATCTATTTGAGAAAGTGATTCCAAGAAAAAGGAAGTGATCACAAGGAAAGGGAAGGGATCAAAAGAAAGGCGAAGAGTGAAACGAGGAGAGAAGAAAGTCCAAGGGTGAGTAACCAAGCCACCCAGCCTTGTGGGCAATTAGGACCTGACCCTGCTAGGAACCTTGTGAAGAGCCCTGTGAAGAGCTAGGTCCTCCTCGAAATTATCCACCCAAAAGGAGAAAGAGGAGAGACTTTAGATATCCATCTGTTCCTACACCGTATTTGGCATGGGTGGCTTCATGGGGTGTTCATCCCCTTGCACTTTTAAGCTTATGCCTGAGTCAGATTGAGCAGCTCCTTGCAGGCAATCCACACAGTGGCAGCAGACAAGCCCTGAGTAGAGAGCAAGGATACCTGATGCAGCTGTGGTGATATAATGGCAAGTCACATCTGCTTGCAGCAGCTTGTCTCAAGAATTGCTGTAGTAAAGGGAGGCTAAGAGGATGGGAGGCAGGGTGCAAGAGAGGTTTATATATTACTTCTTGGAAGAAAAATATCTTACTGCAGTTTAATTTTCTTTGAAACGAGTGAAATCTTTTTTGTTAAACTACATTTTGTTAAAGAACAGAAAAATCGCAAAAAAAGTGAATGCAGTCACTATCCTCCAACTTCTCTTACCTGATCAACTTTTCAGAGCAAAAACACAGATATTTCTGTCACCAGTGAGACCCTTTGAATTCTTTTACTTCTCCCTCTTCCCTAAGCATTATCTGCTCCAATGATTTTGCTTATACAGTTATGCTTTTAATTGTAGACTATTTTTTAAAACTATGCCTTTTCTCCAAGAATCCTAATTAAACACTATAATGACACTATCAAATAATCAACCCTTATCCTTTATTATCAGTTTATATTTAATTATGTGTAGAAAATTATATATGTGATGCATGTGAATGTGTCTGTGCATTTTAGACTTCCTGTTAGCCATTTAATTGGCTACTGATGGAAAAGATTAGCAGGTAAGTAAACTATTGCTTTAAAAAATCCATGAATATAAAAATGCCCAGGTAAATTTTGAGGATCTGTAATTAAATTGGAGAAGACAAAGCAGCTATGCTAGGTCTTACAAATTATGTGGCATGAAGTCCATAGTGATGATCATTCATGGATCTATCAAAACTAATTCAATTTAATTCTCAAATATCATTGCTGCAATGTTAAATTTATGACTAATGTATGACACAAGAACACCAAGCATGCATCATGTCTAAGAGCTATTTATTCCTGAGTTAAATAAGCAAATATAAATTGATAAGTTATCATTTTCAAAAGAAAAGCCATTAGTTTTTGCTAAGCCCCATTTTATGTACTTTTGCAGATAGCATTTTTACGGTAAAGCTAAAATTATGTTACTGTCTTTGAATGGTTTAGTACAACAAAATTAAGCCAAAGCAAAGTCTTTATTATATGGACATTTAAATCTCACAAAGATATGAAAAGTAATTTAATGAATTATTCACTTTCATCGTAGTGCATTCTGATCACCTCCTATTCACTCCATTGTTAATGAGGGAATCCCCTGGACTAAATAGTACAAGATGGCCAAATGGATGACACCCATCACTGGCCCAGTGAAACTGACAGCAGTTTATGAGTCACAGATACTCACAGTCTAGGACATCCCATGCCATGCAAGGCTACACGGGGTTTTTACTTGGTAATAGAGTGAACAGGGATATTGGAGACAGGCTTTATAGTAATAGGAGGATGAGGTGTCTGTCTTCTGGTTCCTACAGGAGAATGTGATTGGTTTGTTAGAATAATTCCCCAGAATGGCAGTTAGGTTGAGAGCCAGGTGGAGTGCAACTCATCTGACTAATAGAGGAACTAGACAGGTAGGGGTGCTTTCCTGCTGAGGGGTGGGGTAAGAGGGTCAGGACACATATTTGGCAAGAGCAGGGGAGCTTGTAAGATTTACGGATCTTGTGAGTCTCAAAAATGTCAAAGCAGCACTTGAAATTTTAGACCTTACCATGCAATGTGATTAATATCATTTTAAAGGATAGGCCTTTCAACATGGAGTCATTGAAACTAGATACTTAAAAGACAGACTTATAATAGCCATATTTTTATTGACTGCAATGATTCTTAATGGGAAATATTTAAGCTTGATAGAATAGGTAGTTATAAAATGAAATTCAAGTGTTAGCTGCTGTGGTACCAAGATACTAAAATATAGATTTATATTTGGATTTACAAACACAAATGCTACTATGGGGAACTTCAGCTGTTGATACAATAAATCCTCTAATCATACTATACAGTATTTTTCTCAATTTTTGTTTGCTCTAATAAAGCTATCTTGCTTTCTACCTGCCTACCTCCAGGAATCATGATATTAAAAAAAATAGAAAGCAAAGCTTAATGAAAAATAGGTAATATGTACAATAGATGGCAATTATTTAGCTTTGCTAATTGTAATCACAAAAAGTCACTTGGAAAAACAAATTCAAAATTATATATATAAGAAGAACCTTATTAAAATTATGCAAAATCTTAGTATCCAGAGAGAATGACATGAGTATATTTTGCAGAACATTACATTTGTTCTAGTTTTTTGCTGTAATAAAAATATGAACCCTTTAATATCCTTGTTGATATGTCCACATAAGTTGAAATATATATTACTGTTTTAAAACAAATAGATATGTTTACCTGTGTATAGATATATGAAAACGAGGGATTTTACTTAAATACAATAAAATAACATATCCCAGCTTCTGTGATGTGTTCATATAAAAGTGGCCGAAGATAACATAGAACTAAGGTTAAACTCAAGTAACAGAATTAGTTCCACTAACTTTTGCTTTACTTTTCTGCTGAGATTATCTTTTAGAAAGATTCATGAAGCCTTACTAAAGCTCAGACTAGAAGCAGTGTGGAAGAGGTAAAGTTAAGTGAAACAGATTTATATGATGAAATCTGATTTATAGAGCTCATACCTGCCATCCAAGTAGAAAATGTAAATGCTCTATGTTGGAAATGGGAGAATATTTTAATTCCAAATTCCCTGAAGGCATTAATTTTTCACTTTTATTATTCTTTGGATCAACATTCAGATTTGAGTTGTTCCCATTTGCTTTGATATACTCAAAACATCGTCTAAATAAATAAATGTATTACATATGGTGATATATTGTTGGTGATATATATTTATTATACTTGTTTTCTAATCATCTTTCACAAGCTTTAAATTTTATCATATTCTCTATGTAGCAATAAAGCCATTTCCATTGCAAACTTATAACAATAATGGATAGCAACCTTCAGGGGATACATTTCTGAGAAATTTATTTCCCCTCATATTGCTCAGCCACCCAAGGAATGAATTTGTTTCCATGACAGATAAGGACTACACCAATCATTTTTAAAATGGTCTTGGGGCACCACAAATCAATAACAGAAAAAGAAAATGCAAGATAATATTTCTTTTCATTAGGTTGACAGATGGCATTCCAGATTTATGCATCAAAATTGTCTCTTTAATAGTTATTAAATAACCTTAATCATACATCTTGGCTACGTGGGTTCTGTTTTACATTGAATAATCAAGGCCCAATTCTATTTGGTGACAATGTGGTTAATTTACAGAAGCATAATAAGATGATATCAAATCTAAAAGACACAAGATAATTACCACAAGGCATAATATTCTACACTGAAATCTAAATCAGCCACATGATGATATAACTTTAAATTAATTTTAGTAGAAGATACTTCTGCAACATCAATGCATTCCATAGGAATGTTTGTTGTTGTTTTGTTTTTTAAACTCTCACTTGAGCAATATGTACTAATAATGGTGTTCTACAAAATTGTTATAGGAAAGGACATACATTCCATAGCCTATATTAAATTCAGATATGTTGAATTTCTTCTCTTACAAAAATATACCTTTAAAAGTAATTTGAGACAAACTGAAATGGTAACATTCTAAAAAGGTATTTTTCCTATGATTGCTCTCATTTTTCTCTGAGTGTTATAAATGCCTAAATGACATATTGTAAATGGAAAAAATGATTCTTTTAGAGAAATTCCATAAAGATTTCTTTAGAAAACTGATTTTAATGTTTTACGTATATGAAAGTTGTTTATATCCTTTTAGCACTCAGATATCAAACTGAAATACATTTTGAAGTGCTATTTTTGCAAAAATTACCAATGGCTTTGTTGAAAATTGTAATATTTATGAAATTAAGTGAAGAAAAAATTTCCCATTTGATGTAAAGCTCCATTTGATTGTCTGAATTCTTCATCCTTAAGTACACATCATACATATACCAGAAAATTGAAAATGTTTATTAATTCAAGTTCTATGGATAATTAATGGACATATTCCAGGATCCTCAATAGGTCAAGGGAAAAATAAATGAAGTGGATAGGTGAAAGTAAATATTGGCAGTTCCCTCCCTAACTGATCTTATCTTGGAATTTAAGGGGCCAGATGATTCCTTTAACAGATGGGGGACAATCTTCTGAGGTAACCAATGTCTCTTTAAATATTTACTTTTCTTCATCATCAGGGGTGACAAATCTAAGTGAATGACTTAAAAATTTAGTTTAAGAATAAGTATATTATGCCTCACAAATTGTAATTCAATCAAATATAAAGCATTGTATTTAGCCATTACATACCAATAAGAATGACTAAAATAAAAAGGTTGAAAACATCAAAAATTACCGACAGCTTTGTTGAAAAGTGCAAAATTTATGTAATTAAGTGAAGAAAAAAATTCCTATTTGATGTAAAACTCCATTTGATTGCCTGAATTTTTCACCCTTCATTAGGTACATACCATGTATATATATACCAGTGTCTTGAACATGTCTATTAATTTGAGTTATATGGATAATTAATGGACTGAAAAATGTACAGATTCAATCCATTCCTTAACAAAATCCAACTTTTATTTTTGCAAAGATGAAAAATATAATCCTAATATCCTTAAGGAATTGCAAAGGAACTCAGATACCCAAAATAATCTTTAAAAAAAAGAACAAAACTGGAGGACTTACACTTCCTGATTTTAAAACTTATCATAAAGCTACAGTAACAAAAACAATGAGATACTAAGTCATATAGGTTAGAGAATAGAATTGAGAGTCCAATAATACACCCATCATAATCCATGGTCAATTGATTTTTGACATGGCACCAAAACTATTCAATGGGGAAAAATAGCCTTTTCAACAAATTCTGGGAATACTGGATATCCATATATAAAATTATTAAGTTGGACACCTATCTTATGCCATTCACAAAAATTAACACAAAATGGATAAAAGCCCTAAATATGAGTCAAAACTATACAACTTTTTAGTAAAAATAAATATAGATCAATCTTCATAGCCTTGGATTTTGCAATACATACTGAGATACGGCACCAAATATACAACCACCAAAAGAAAAAATAGATAATTTGAACTTCATTCAAGTTAAAATTTTTTGTATCTCAAAAGACACTATTAAAAAAACCAAGTGAAAAAAACCTCACAAAGTACGAGAAAATATTTGCAAATATTATTTCTGATAAGGGTGTAGTATTTAGGCTATTCAAAGCATGCTTACAGTTCAACAACACAAAGACAAAGAAGCCAATTTAAAAGCGAACAAATGATTTCAGCACTCATTTCTTCAAAGAAGGTAGACAAATAGCCATGAACAATGAAATGCTAAATATCACTAGTTATTAGGGAAATGAAAAATTTTAAAAATGAGATATCACTTCACACACACTATAACTTTTCAAAGAGTATTGGTGAGAATGTGGAGAAATTGGAGTTCTCATACATTGCTGATGGGAGTGTAAAATGAGTACAACTGCTTTGGAAAATAGTCTGGCATTTCCTCAAAAAGTTAAATTAAAATTACCATATGACCTAGAAATTTTACTCTTAACCACTACCAAGAACTGAAAATACGTGTTCCAAAAAAAATTAAACATAAATGTTCATAGAAGGATTATTCACGGTAGCCCCAAAGTGGAAACAGTCCAAATGCCCATCAACTGATAAATGGATAAAAAATGTGGTATATCGATACAATGGAATATTATTCAATCATAAAAAAGAATGATGTACTGATACAGCCACAATGTGGACAAATCTGGAAAACATTATGCTAAGTGAAAGAAACCAGACACAAAGGTCACATATTTTATTATTCCTAGTATATAAAATATCCATAATAAGCAAATTCATAGAGATAGAAAGTAGCTTAGTGATTTCCAGAGGCTGTGATTAGGAGGGAATGGGAAATGACTGCTTAACTGGTATGAGGTTTCTTTTTGAGGAGATGGAAATATTCTGGGATAAGAGAGTGGTGATGGTTGCACAACATTGTGAATGCACTAACCCACTGATGTATATTTTTAAATGGTTAAAATGGTAAACTTTATGTTATAAAAATTTTACTTCGTTAAAAGAATATAGAGAGGGAAGTAGTGATAATATAACAAGCATGGGTGGACCAAAACACATGATATTGTATAAAGGAGGCTTGACCTATAAAAGTACATATTACATAATCCATTCATATGAAGTTCTAGCATAGGTAAAACAAACCTATAGTGAAGAACAACTTATATGAAGCGATAGAGAATTTTCTAGGCTGGTGAAATTTTTCTTTATCTTGAGGAAGGTGTGGATTATGCAGTTTATGCATTTGTCAAAATCTGAATAATGTGATTAAAAATTATACATTCTATTGACAATCAGTTCTGTTATAACACTTGTTTTGAAACCATAAATTCATTCCAACCTGACTAATATATTAATCAGAATGGAATTTTGTGTTTGCTTGTGCAGGATTTGGCCCATGAAAAAAAACTAGCTGCATGCCAAAAATTTCACCAAGTTTAAATGAGTTAAATAATGCACAAACATACATTTCAAACATCTAGCAATTATTTCAGTTCATTATGTGTGTTGTAAGCCATTCCCATGCTCATCTAGTGTTACAACTTTCTGTCCAATTTCAAATAACTCACTGTACTGGATAGAATAGTGTCCCTTCAAAATTGATGCCCATTCAGAACCTATAAATATGAACTTATTTGGAAATAAGGTCTTTGCCAATGCAACCAAGTTAAACTGAGGTCATACTAGATTAGAGTGAGCCTTAAAATAAATGTGACTGGTGTCATCATAAAAGGGAGATTTGGACCCAAAGACACAGAGGCATAGGGGAGAAGGCCATGTGAAGACAGAGGCAGACATTAGAGTGATGCGTCTACAAGCCAAGAAACACCAAGGATTACCAGCAAGCACCAGAAGCTAGACGAGACAAGGAAGAATTCTTCCCAAGAAACTTCAGAAGAAGCAGCAACTGTCAACACCTTGAATTCAGACTTCTAACCTCCCAAAGCATGAGAGAATCAATTTCTGTTGTTTTAAACCACCCAGTTGGTATTAATTTGTCATAGCAACCCCAGAAAACTAATAGACCCACCTTCCACCACTTCACAATAACTTGTAAGCTAAACCCTTCGGAAGCACACTTCCACAAGCAAATGTTAGGTCTTTTAAAAATTAAAGCATCATATTTATTATAGCATTTATTTTTATCATGTCCATTTAATACATGTAAAACTTTGCTACCATTTATCTAGGTTCATATCATTTTTTATGTCACTGATATATGACATTGTATATCGTTCCACTCAACCCAGTCTTCCTATAAGCACTGTGTTTTGTTGGGCAATTCTCCATAGCACAGTAATTTGGGGAGCACATATATAACATTATAGCATAACTGACCATATATAAATGTTACCTCAATAAAAAATAAGTATACAATTCTTTAGGTATCATTTAGAGCTCTAAATTTATGTAATAAAAATGCCTGAAATCAGTAATCTATGTTTCAAAAAGTTAAAAAAGATTATTTTTAACATCTTTATTGATTTATAATTTCTACACCAAGAAATTCATCCATTGTAACTGTTCAATTCAGTGAATTTTTTTAAATGTATAGTTTTGCAACTATCACGATACTCCAATTCTCAAACATCATAATCACTCCAAAAGCTTGCTTATGTATCTTTGCTTTTTCTTGACATTTCATATAAACAGAATTATAAAATATATAGTACTTTGTGCCTGGCTTCTTTATCCTAATGGTTTTGAGGTTCATCCCTGTATAGCATGTATTAGTAAATCTGTTCCTTTTTATTGCTGAGTAGTAATCCCTTCTATGGAAATACAAATTTTGCTCATCCATTTGCCAGTTAGTCAACATCTGCACTCTTTCCATTGTTGGAATACATTATGAATAATGTTTCATGCTTCAAACCTTAATTGGCAAGTCTTTGTGTGGGCATATGATTCAATTTCCTTTCTGTAAACATAGAAATGGAATTACTGGGTCACATGTAAGTGTATGTTTCACTTTTAGGAAATTGCCAAATTGTTTTCCAAAACGACTCTGACATTTTACATTCCCATAAACAATGTATAATCTTTTTAGTCTTTCTACATCCTTGTAAACGCTTAGTAGTTTCTTCTTTTGATTAAAGCCATTATAACGAGTGTCTAATGGTATCTGATTGTGGTTTCAATTTTCATAATTATAATTTCCCTAATGACTAATCAATATGAGCATATTTAGTAACATAGCTATTAACCATTTGTATATCTTCATGGATGAATTGTCTCTTTATATCTTTAGTCCCTTTTTAAAAAATCGTTTGTTCATTTTCTTGTCATTTAGTTGTAAGAGTTCTTTATATATCCTGGATATTCTGTATACAAGCTCTTTGTCAAATAGATATTGAAAATATTTTCTCCTAGTCTTGAAGAGCAAAAGATTTTAATTTTTAATGTTGATGAAGTTCAAGTTATCAGTATTTCTTTTTGTGGACATTTTGGCTACATATGTAGGAACTCCTTGCCGAACCAAAGTTTTCAGAAGTTCTGTGGTACTAGATTGTATATGTAAGTCTATGATCTATTGATCTATTTTGAGTTAATTTGTGTTATGGTGTAAGGTAAGGGTCTAAGTACTCCCAAGTGTCTTGTGTGTGTGTGTGTGTGTGTGTGTGTGTGTGTGTGTGTGTGTATACGTATATATATACAGAAATTCAATTGTTCCAGAACTGCTTGTTGAAAATGTATTCTTTTCCAAATTGATTTGTCTTATTTCTTAAAAATCAGTTGACATAAATATAAGGATTTCTGAACATTCAATTCTATTCCATTTATCAATATCAGAAGAAAATAAACTTTTATAAAAGGGCCAGATAGGTAACATTTTAGGCTTTTGTGGGCCATGTGATCTCTATTACAACTATTCAAATCTGTCATTGCAGTGTAAAGCAGCAGATAAAATGTAAATAAATGGGCATAACTGGGTTCCAATATGATTTTCATTATTAAAAAAAAAGAGGTCAGACATATTTGGCCCACAGACATTAGTTTGTTGACCCATCAGTCTATCTGATTCTTCTTATACCAATGTCTTCATTGCTTTAGCTTAGTTTTGAAATTGGGTAGTGTAAGCCTCAAATTTTGTTCTTCCTTTTGAAAGCTCCTTTGGCTATTCCAGCTCTTTGAATATCTATATAAATTTTCCAATCATGTCAATTTCTGCTGAAAAGCTTACCAAGACTTTGATAGGAATTGCTTAGAATTCATTGATAAATGGGAAGTATTGTCATTAAAATATACCAATGAATACGCATAACAATCAATGAAAATGCTTTGCCTCTCATTTTAGTTAGATCTTCTTTAATTACTCTCAAGTGATTTATAGTTTTCAGTATGAAAGTCTAGAACCTCTTCTGTTGCATTTATTAATCAGCATATTATTCTTTTTGATGCTATTGTAAATGGGATGGCTTAATTTCATTTTCTGAAAATACATTGCTAGTATATAGAAACACAATGATTTTATAAATTGATCTTGTGCCCTACAAATATGCTAAACTTGTTTATTAATTTTAATAATGTTGGATTTCTTGTGAAATCCAAATGTACATGCAAAAATATGCCATCTATGAATCAAGATAATTTTATCTCTTCATTTTCAACTTGGATGCATTTATGCCTTCTTCTGCCCCTGCGTCCCATATAATGTTAAATAAAAATGGTATAAAGGTACATTCTTGCCTTGGTTCTCGTCTTAGAGAAAAAAAAAATCAGTCTTTCACTAACATATGTAACATTAGATATCATGTTAGCTCATAATTTTATATAGATATCCTTTAGGAGGTTGAGGAAGTTCCCCTTAAAACCTAGTTTCTTGAGAGTTTTTTAATGAATAGGTGCTAGATTTTGCCAGAAACCATTCCATGCCTTTTGAATGACCATGTAGTACTCATCCTTCACTCTATTAACATGGAATATTTTGTTAATTTTTTTATGTTAAACTAACTTTGCATTCTTGAGATTAGTCCTACTTGGTCATAATGTATAATTATTTATATATTTTGCAGGACTAGGCTCGCTAACAGTACTTTGTTGGGAAATATTTTCCTCAATTTTCTTGGTCATTCTAGTTAAAGGTTTATCAGTGTTAATATTTCAAAGAACCAAGTTTTAGCTTCACTGATATTGCTCTTTTCATTTTCTATTTCATTGATTTCCACTCAGATCTTTTATTTTTAATTTTCTGAGATACTTTTTAAATTTTGAGATGCTTTTTAAACCATCACACATGTTGGAATTCAGTGGCACGAGCACGGCTCATTGCAGTCTCCACCTCCCAGGCTGAAGTGATCTTTCCTCTTTAGCCTCCTGAGTAGCTTGGTCTACAGGCACATGCCACCACACATGACTAATTTTTTGAATTTTTTGTAAAGACAGTCTTGCTATGTTGCCCAGGTTGGTCTTGACCTCCTGGGCTCAACCAATCCTCCTGCCTCAGTCTTAAAGTCTTGAGCCACCATAATCAGCCTCTGTTCTGATCTTTATTACTTTTTGTTTGTTTGGGGCTTTTCTTAAATTTCATATGGTAGAAACAGATGATTGAGATATGTCCTTGTTGCTTATATTTCCATTAAAGCTATAAATTTCTGTAAGCACTGTCAGCTATCTCCCTCATATATTTAGATGTGTTTTTATTTTTATTCCATTCAAAATATTTTCAAATTTTTCTTGTGACTTCTTCTTTGACCCATGAGTTATTTATATGTCTGTAGTTTAATTTTCAAGTTTGTGTGCATTTGATTAATTAAAATCTGAGTCACCTCTACTCTCTACACCTTCTTTCTCACTTCCTAAAAACTCTGGCAATCTAGATCCCATCTCTTTGATGCAACTAAAATTCCTCTCAACAAGATTGACAAAGATCTCCCATTTTCCAAATCTCATACACATTAGTTCATCATCATGTTGCTTGATAATTCGGAAACTTTTTAGGGCTTTCTTCTTTTCATGACTCTTTCAATATCAAAACAGCCAATTTAATAACACTGCCATCTCACAGATTTCCTCCTCTCTTCATTTGCTTCTCATGATTATCACTTGTGGCACATTTTTCTTTGCCTGTCATTTAAATGAGGATGTTCTTCATGCTGCTAATTGTTAATGCAAATTAGTGGCTTTCTGCCTAAGAAGGTAAATTAGAGAAGCTAACTTGAGCATAGTCCTAATATAGGTTTTTACTGTGGTTCAAGAGAAGTGCTATGAAAAGCATTTGTATAAGAAGTATTCTTCACCCTAATTCAAATTTATTCAGTGACATTAACATACTACTTGTTTTAGTTATGCAGACACACACACACACACACACACACAGACACACATATATATGCTTTTTACCTCACTGAAATGCTAGAACATTTCCAAGCTGCTTGCAAATTATTTTTAAAGCTTCTGAAGATGTTACATAAACTCCAATAAATGAAAATGTTATTGAAGCCATAGCTCAAGAAAATTTTAAATCTGTAATGTTGTTATATTACTACTAATTTGATAATGTTCACAGTGATGAAGTCAACACCTAGTTTCAAATTTATAGGCGTTTACACTAAAGTACTTAACTTTATAAATATTTTGATTCATATCAGATACCAACAAACATACAAATATTTTCTTAGTATGGGTCTCCCTGAAGTGTGATAATGAATCATCCTTACCTTGGGTTATTGAAAACTAACACATCCTAACTAAAGTAATTTACTAAAATAAGTTGCAATGTCATCTCTTTCTCATTTTTCAAACCCTCATTATTGGCTAGATATGTTTCCAGGCCCACATGGATAAAGACATATTCTCAATGTCATATCCTTTTATTTTTGAGAGATACTTCTTCATTGAGTTATTGAAGGAGAAGGCAAGTATTGTGGTTTCATAATCTTGGAAATAGAAGGAGCCTAGAGCTCACCAAAAGAGTCAAAGTAGCATCCTGGTTAGCAACACTGGCTTTGCAGCCAGATGGAATGGGTTTCAGGTCTACCTCTGCTACTTAATACCTGGGTGAAATTGGGCAAAGTATTTAATCTAGGTGTGCTCAGTTTTCTCATCTGTAGAGTGGGGTTAGTAATAACACCTATACCATAAGCTTGTTAACATTAAATGAGTGTGTGTGTATGTATGTATGTTTTATAACAGTACTCATCACATATTAAACAACCACCAAATATTAGCTATAATTATTATCTACTTCAACTCTTAGCTCATACATGAGCCCATGTCACTCAGTTCAAATGAAATCATTTCATTAGGGAGATCTCTCCAGATCATGCAGAACTGTGGATGGACAGTTACATTGAGAAGAATTATCTTCAGAGAATTCCTTTGGCATAGTTGTCATCACTGCACTCATGATTAGTATGTGATGGTTCCATATCTGTTTCAGGGTCATCAGATATTTTACACCAGGTACATGAGCAGAGAATCATGGAGTTAGGGTAACAAGAGTTTATAAAAAGAATAGAAGAAATTGTTTTATTCATCAGTACTCCTCCATGAAGTATATTACAGCAGCCAAAAAAGTGAAAAGGGAAGATTGTATTGGCTAATATCAAACACATTTTGATTCTCACTGAAATTTATATTTTCTTTGTTGAAATGATAGGGATAGTGTACATACATGTTTTCCTTTCATAATTCATTCCAATTAGCAATTATTCAAGACTCAATCAGTAGGGACCATATTCAATTAAATATTCAACAGAGTGCATTGTTGTGTTTCAAAAAAGATTAAATTTTTGAATGCCATAATTTTTTAAAATGTAAATCAATTTCTTTCCAGAAAAAATAAGAATAAAATCCACTAGATTCTTTAAATCTCACTATTGAAATATAAATCCATATAAATAACAAAGAAAAACTGTATATATTGTCTATACCTTAGAGTTACATCATCTCTCCAAATCTATTACTTTGTTTTATGTTTCTTTTCATAAGTACAACTGCTACTCCTAAAAGAGGAGGTATTATTTTATTTTGGTTTTGGTAAAACCAAAAATACATTATATAAAAATGAAAATAAGCTACCTATATTATATCTACTTGCTCCTGCTTGCCACTGTTGCTGTACGCATTTAACATTCTCCTAAAGTAATATATTCTTTTATAAAGTCATGAAACATATGAGTTATTTTTGGTTAACCAATGTAGTCTTCCCAGTTGAATTCCACATAGTAAAACCAACAAACACTTTCTGGTTTAGAATAGTGATATTTTGAACGTGTTTTATAAAATAGCAATTAACACTTCTAATTCTCAAACATTAAAACAATATTAGTATGTGTTTTTGTTTCACCAGAATATAATTTCTTTATCTAAATTGCCCCAATACAGTTTTACATTGGTTGTTTTTTAAAGACTAGAATAAAAACTTGATTATATGTGCTCTGTTCAAATAAAAAAAATCTATGAAAGACTTAAAATAAAAGATATCCATTCTGATAAGGAGTAAGCTGACCATTTGTCACCCATTCCCCATTATAGACTACAACAAGAAGCTATCCTGAAAAGAATGTAATTTATACCAGGCTAAAAATAAAAATGTACTGCCAAACATAGTCAGCAAAACACAATTTAAAATATGTACTTTTTTGCATTTTGCATCTATGCTTGAATAATTATGCCACAAGCTAAAAAGTGTTTGTGATTCTCTTTAACAGTGTAATTACATGAACTGTCTAATTTTTTCTTTTTCTTTTTTCCTTTTTTTTTTTTAGATGGAGTCTTGCTGTGCCACCAGGCCGGAGTGCAGTGGTGTGATCTTGGCTCACTGCAACCTCTGCCTCCTGGGTTTAAGCAATTCCCCTGCTTCAGCCTCCTGAGTAGCTGGGACTACAGACGCGCCCAGCTAATTTGTTCTACTTTAGTAGAGACAGGGTTTCACCATGTTGGCCATGATGGTCTCAATCTCCTGACCTCGTGATCCACCCACCTCGGCCTCTCAAAGTGCTGGGATTACAGGCATGAGCCACCGTGCCTGGCCAACTGTCTATTTCTTTTAGGTAACTTAGAATCCAAACAATTAACAAGAGAAGGAAAACAAAGATAAGCCATTACTTTCAGTACCCATACTTTCTAACATATAACTGCAGTGATCAATGTTTCCTTCCTTTCACCTTACCTTGACATTCTTCAGCTTGCAGGAACCTGTTGTTGTTATGTGCACTTACTTTGTTACTAATCAAGGAAGACAAAAACAATGTTAACAGGATGCTTCTATCATGCTCTTTCTAGAAGCCCAGGTATAGGCTTGGTATATTTTTTAGTTTTAAAGAGCTTCCTAAATGCACTAGGGACTCAAACTTTCCCTCCAGGAATGTCTGTAGGATCCACCATATTGCTTTTCCTACTATTTACTCTGTAGAGTCCAAGAGTTTCGTTAATTTTGATGGTTCATTTGTCATGCTTCTTTGTCATCCTTCTCTGGGAAAACAACTTCAATCTTTGGAATCCAGTTAAAGCACTGCAGTTCTTAGGAAAGTATGTCTGACCCTCTTACAATCACCCCTGACTCCCCTGAATTCTTCTGAACCCTTTTAGCAACATTTGCATCACCCATTTTACAAAATCATATGTAACATCTTTTGCAATTTTATACATCTATATGTAGTCTCCCTAAGGCCTTATATTCACCAGGGTACCTCCCATGCCTGCCCTTAATAGATGCTTAGTGATACTAGAATCCTTGCTTTTGACTGATGTTTGCATCTCTCACTGTGGAATTTGTTCTTGCGAGCTGTGCCTCATAAAATATGACACTTTGCTTAAAATATGGCAGGTTGGCCAATATTATATGCTGAGACTCAAAGGGATTCAACTTAAACCAATCTCCCAAAAACATCACTGTCTTTGATTGCCCTTAAGAAAAGAATTCAGTGTTTCATCATGTGTAAATTTGAACATCCAAAAGTAGGCCTCTTGGAAAAGCCATGTGTGTTCATCACATGGCAGAATTGGACCGTTACCCTGAGGTGACAGTGCAGCAATATTTGTCAACAAATATAACAAATACTGTCTCAGTAACCAAGATGTAATGCTGTAAGGAGAGGATGCAGAAAAATCTAATATAAGTGGTCTCCGCAAATCAATGGATCAAGAACATGCAATGCTACATTCTTAGATGTGTTCCTCTGTGTATTTCTTGCCCTTCTAAACCAGCTGTTTTTTCTGGAGAAGATCTTCCATGATATGCAAGAAATGCTTAACTATTTTAATGTTTTAATATAGCATTTCTCAGAAAATTATTTTCATTTCAAAAGGGAGAATTTAGTCCAAGCAACAGACAACTAAAATTAGGTGTTGTTTTATCCATTGTAATCTGTAAAAGAAAGTACTCATTGACCGTAACTATGAGCATTAAAACTAAATTTTGTAGATAAGTACCTACTCTGCTTTCAGGTGGTAGAAACCCACTCAAGAGATCCCTACTTGATTTAATTTTATCTCCTATCATGCAGACTTCCATTGTCCTTCCCTTGAATCATGCGGTCACTTCCAGTATATCTCCCTGCTTCTATTCTTGCCTTTCTCCACTCGATCTTTTTTAAAAAATTAGATCATTTAAAAAAATCAGACCACAGTTTTAATTAAGCTAAGCACTACCTCCACAACAGCAACAAAGTATGGTGTTTCCACTGTGCTTAAAATAAAATGTAAATTTTTTATGCCCTATGAGCACTTTCATGATCTGACCCCTGCATTTCTGACATTGTCCCAGTCTTACTAACCCCTTTATTTAACTCCATTGGCCTTTTCTCTGTCTTTGGTCAAACCCAAGTCATTCCACCTTTGGTCCTTTACACTTGCTCTTTTGGGTGTCTGGAAAAGTCAACCCAAATGTTACTTCTTTGGAGAAATCTTAGTCTCTCTATCTAAAGACTTCCCACCCCCGATCCAGTCACTTCCCCACATCACTCCCTTTTGCTGTCTCCATTGCAGATAGAAATATTTAAAATGTGCTTAGTGTTTAATTTTGGCTTCCCCTCTTTAGATAGAATCTCCTTGATCTATTCTCTCATGAGAACCTAGAGCAGCACCTAGGCACTTAGTGTATATTGGCTGAATGAAACATGACTAACAGCAAAAGCAACACAGCTTCTCAGTGCTCAGTGACATAATTCACGAAGAGAAGAACAAGGGTCTGAATTTAAAACAAGGACAAAGAGAGGAAAAAATTAATTTATCCTGGGGAGCTAAAGAGACTGCTGACATTCTTCCAAAATTTAGGAACTTCTGTTAGTACTTGTCCCCTACTCATTGAAGCAGAAAATGCCAATGAAAAAATCTGAGACAATAGGATAATTAAGTAAATAAAATAGAACAAATTGAATATTAAATGTTAAGATAGCTTCAGCTTTTATTCTTCAATGTAAAAGAAATAATGCCTGAGTATAATAGGTGATTTCTTTTACTTTAAAAAATTTAAATGTATTATGAATAAGCATGTACCTGTTATTTTAATTAAATACAAATTAGCCATGATATGCATTAGTATATCATAAAATTTAACCTCCAACTAGGAATAACCCACCTTCAAATATGCAGAGTTGATGGAGACTTGACAAGTGAATTGGTAACCTTTAGTATTAAATCGTCACTTGCCCTGTATTCCCCTGCCTTTAATGAATTTATATTTATTGTACCCCAATAAGACAGCTGAGTCTCTGACTGCATTTCTTCCTCTTTGTCCTAGACAAGCCCCTATTGTTTTTCTCACAGATGTGTCACCCCTATTTGCCTGTGACTAAACCCATGTAATCTCATTGGCCTCCTAAAACCCTTTCATCTAACCTACTCATCGAGATTCTTCTTCTCCTTCAAATGAATCCCCAGGTTAATCTTCAGGTGGGCTGAGTAATCAATGGTTCAGGTAAAGCCTATTTCCTTTTCATCTTGATCTTATGTATGAGGATTTTTCAGCTGCTGAATTCAAGATGGCCAGAAAAGTAATTTATTTTGGTGCCACATTTTCCTCCTTTGCTTAATTTAGAAATAATTTCACTGCTGCAAACAGATCTTGCATATTTGTGAGCATGGGCAGGTTAAGTGGTCACCTATTATCTCTATAATGAAGTCCATTGTACTTTTGAGAAAATAGAATTCTTTCATGGAGCATGAAACACATAACTTTCAACATCCTAAAAAATGTGTAGTGTAAGTGAAGGTATTTCCATTGCATATTTTATCTTATTTTTAAAAGGAGTTTATGCATTTATTAGTTGGGAGAGATTCTAAATTTAATGAATGCAAAAGGGTTGTTCAAGTTTGTCATAAAAATGACAACTCCATTGACCTTTCCATATTCTGTCACAAGTGGGAGTGATAGATTGACAGATGGTCCTGCACTGAATACTGCGAAAAACAATACCAGGACTTTTTGTGTGTATTTACCATATAGAGAATTGAGTTGCTTAAGAAACATTCAAAACAGCCCTAGAAAATAAAGGCTTTAAACTTTCCATCTGAAACTATTTTTAAAGGGAAAAAATGAGTCACTGATGTGATCTGAACACAGTATTATTCTAGAATCAACTCATATGCATTATTTTCTCAATACAAAAAGAGTAAACAATCACACATCCCTGTTTGTCTCAAGTATTGCTTTACTCTAATGCTAATCAAAATGGTAGGAACAATTTCTGTGTTTTACAATGCTTCATCAAAAAAGCACTTTATAAAATAATGAGCTGTAGAATGCACATCATCCCTTCAAGAAGGTAAATAAAACTAACATTATTGTTTTTATTGTTACTAATCATTAGTATTGTTATTCTTAACAATCATTATTGTGGTTGCTTTTATTTTACTTTTCAGAAAGAAAATATTGAAAAGGAGCCACACAACCGAAAGTGGTGTACATCAGAATCTCTAAGAGCTCTTTGTTAGGATGCTCTCATGGATGACGGTGGGAGGCAGAGTAGAAAAGAAAGAGGAAAGGCAGAGAGGTGTGGAAGGAGAGAGAAAAACAGAGGCTACCAGTTAGAGAAACAAATCACATGTGTCAAGAAAAAGAAGAGAGATCATTTTAAGTTTATGGGTAAAAGGCACAGGGAAGATGCAATTTTAACATCTTTTCCTTCTACAACCATTGTCTCTTCTAGAATAAAGCCTGAAAGTCTAGAGTTTGTCATGTCTAGCAAAAAAAAAGAACCTGACTGGCATGAAGATGTATGTGCTACTACCATTCTATGCAACTGTTAAGTTCTTAAAAATTGTATTAGTGATAGGTTCCAAACTACTTCAATTATCAGCCTAATGAAATACCACTCTTTCCATGTATCAGTCCTAAAATTTCAGTATTATTTTTTATACAACCTAGATTTTTAAAGAAGAGCATGAGGTTTCGAACAAGAATAGAAAAGGATGGTGCATAATGTGATAGACAAGAAACAGGAGAAATAAAAGTAATGCCTGGGGAGAGAAGACTCGGGAGGCCAGACATATTTCAGCATGATGAAAGAGTGCTCTGAAGAACCGTAGGCCACTTGAGATTTAGTATTCATTGAAAAGACAGTGCCCCCAAGAAGAGAACCATAGTTAGGTTTTATCTATTTCATGTTTTTATTAAGCATGGAGGGGTTCTACAGTACAGGAAGAAAGTCTATGGGAGAAATCAATCCCCTTACTTTACATAATATTCACACATACATAGCTGCCTCTCCCTCCAGAAGTTTCTTAGATTGCCCCATTTCTCTGAACTTACAAACGAGAACAATGTAAATGCCAGAAACAGTATTCTTTACATATAATAGTATATTCAGCAAATGTTTGTTAAATATCTGAATATCTACTCACTGCCAGACACTGAAGATAGAAAGATGACTACAATGTCACAGAATGTAAAATCTAAGACTGAGAAGTAAGGCAACATTAACAACTCAGCGTGCGACATGAGAGCTGTGTGCAGGGCACCGCAGGGGCACAGGAGATTCATGCAACTCACGCTAGGAAACCATGGAAGATTTCCTGGAGAAGACACTGCATAAGCTGATGCTTAAAGAATTGGTAAAAGTTCTTTTGGTAGAGAAAAGGAGATTAGAATGTCTAGACAGCAGGAACAGGATGCACAAGGACATTGAAGTGCAAACAACGTGATGCAGTTGGAAAATACAAGTCTCTGTGTATGTTTTATATGGGGGAGTGCCAGGAGTTGAGACAAGGGCAACTGGCTATGAGGCTGAATTAAGATGTGGAAATTTGCTGAAAATTTTTTAAAATAAATTTTGAGTTATAATTTATGTACAATAAAGTGCGTTCATTTAAAAAGTGTAATTCAATGAGTTTTGACAGGCAAATAAAACTGTATAAACATCACTATAATGAATATCAGAACATTCCTATCACTGTCTCAAATTTCTTCAAGGTCTCTTTGTAATCTATTCCCCTATCCCAATCCAGCCCCAGGCAACCAATAGTCTATTCTTGTCTCTGTAGATTAGTGTTGTCTGTGTGTGTCAAACAAGTGGTTTCCCAGTTTGATGCTAATACAAATAAAGCTACCATAAACATTTAGGAACAAGCTTTGTGTAGACATATGTTTTCGTTTCTCTTGGGAAAATACCTAGGAGTGGAATTATTTGGCCTATATGTTACATGCATGTTTAATATTTCAAGAGTTTGCAAGTTTTCCAAGGTGGTTATATGATTTCATATTTGCATCAGCCATGTATGATTGTTCCAATTTCTCTGCAACATCAACAGCAATTGGCATTATCAGTTTTCTAATAGGTGTGTAGTGCTATCTCATGGTTTTAATTAGCATTTCACTGATGACTAATGATGTTGAGCATCTCTTCATGTACTTTTTGTTTATTCACACAAGTGCAGCTTTTTTGGTGGGTTGTCATTTTAAATATTATATCTAATTTTTCTCAGGTAAGGAAGTGTTTATCTTGTTACTGATATAGGAGTTTTGCATATATGCTGGATATAAGATCTTTGTCAGATATATTATTGTGAATATTTTCTTGCATTCTGCATCTCAAGTTTTCATTTTCTTAATATTATCTTTGAAAGAATTAAAGTTTTTTTTTAATTTTGATAACATCCAGTTTATTCTATTTTTTATTTTATGATTCATGTTTTTGTTCTCTAAGAATATTAAACCATGGGAGAGTTAATATAACTTGGGACAAAAGACTAAATGTGTATTTTTTGTTTGTTCCGTGTACATGTGAACTGCGTGTCCTCCTTTTTCATCATTGGAATAGAAAATAATGCATACCATTATCCTTGAGTCATATTAATTTGCTCTAGCAATAGATACCATGTCTAACATAGCAGGCATGATCAGAACCACTTGGATAAGTTTGTATTGAAGTCTACAGTCAATCTCCAGAATCCACCTGGTTTCTGAAGGAGCCAAAGAAATTATTTAAATGGACCTACAATAGGTAATACAATCTGCTATGTTTTATTTTGAAAAATTAATAAAACTTTATTGTAACACCTAATGGAAGACTTCAATTAATGGAAAAATATTGTGTGTTCCTGGGTAGAAGGACTAGAAATATAATATCATAGTTAATTAGATGGACTACAGAGGCAAACACCTGTTTGAATCCCAGCTCTTCTGCTGATTAACTTCTTGAACTTGAACCAGGATTCATGGAAATACAGGAAGACAGAGCATACCATCAGGCCTCACAAAGGCAGAAGGAAGATTTTTCAGGATCCAATACAGCTGTGGCCACCAGATCATCTAGAGCGGCGCTTCCCAAACTTTAAGGTGAGATTCACCTGGGAATCTTGTGAAAATGTAGATTCTGATTCACTAAGTCTGAGAATTGGCCTAAGATTCTTCATTTCCCACAATCTCATGGTGATACCAATGCTGCTGGTCTATAGACCACACTTTGAGTAGAAAGGATCTAAGTTTCTTCAGCTGAGAGGTCACTGATCCCTCTTCTAGTGCTCTGCTGACATTGTGGTTCTTTCTCTATGTGTCTGTAGTTTCTATCCCATTTCCAATTACTACAAATTCCACAAGAAAAAAAATGATTGTATTGATTTATTTCAGAGCAGTAGGAATATAAGCATCTTTTAGAATACTCTTTTATACCTTGGAGATGTTCAACAATGAGCTAGCATTACTCACATAATCAAAAAATATATATTTTCTGCTATTTGGATCTAATAACATTACTACTTTGGCTGCCTTAAATGCAATGCTGACCAAACAAAAACCCTTCAGAGACCCACAGAACTGGAGAGAAAATACCAATTTGAGAAGCAAAGAATAAAATACAGAGCAGTAAAGAATATATCCTGTGGACACAGCCAACATCTTTGGAAAGAATTACTGGATTCTAAGCGGCCAACAAATTGCATTCTAACAAGAAGAGCCTTGCTCTCGTGGACTGAGGATACTTCTAATATTCTTGTAGGTCATTGAGTCCAAATCTGCAGTGCAGCTATGTGAACTAACTGGAAGGGCTAGGGAGAGCTTTGTCACTCATGTTCCTCTAGTCTGCAACTGTGTTCTTCTTTAAACAAGTTTGCAGTGTCTCCTCTGCCTGCCAGACATGGTTCATTGTCATCTGAACACAGTTAAAAGGAGAAAGAGAAGTTTCCCTTAGCTAGAACTAGCCTCATGGGTAACTAAAAGGCCTAATAAAATATTTCTGCATATTTGCACTAATTATCAGCACACAGTTTAATCAACCCAAGATGGTATATCTTGCTGGGCTTTTCTGTTGTGCACTAACGTAACTTTGTCAGAGGAACAAGTGGCAAACACAATGTAGTGTGGGTTTAAACCAACATACAGCTCTCTCCTTCTGTGCAGAGCTCCAGGGTTTGACTGAACACCGCTTCATCAAATGGTCCAAAGACCTTACTGGGCTTCTCAGTAGTTTCGAGCTGAAGGGTGATTCCACTTTCACTGGATTTCTGCCTTTGTTGCAGTAAAAGAAAAGACACTCCTCAGTCTTCCCCTTCACATGTCATTAACCTATATAGCAGCTGCCTGAAAAGCATTAGATATGATAGGGCTCTCTTTGGATTTATCGGCTGGGAAATTAGCTGATCCTGCCTCATATTGACTCTCACCTGCCACCCCTCAGTTGACCTCAGGTACAAATTGCACTTGTCCGGAGATTAACCCTAAAATTATCTGCCCATGTTTCAGTGGGGAGGACAAGCTTCGATTCTATCCCTTAATAGAGTTCTTCCAGCCCAATCCTATTTTCTTGGTGGGAATTTTCAAGACTCGCGTATGCTACTGTTAGCATTTTATGAGCTCTGAAGGTTTCAGACAGGTAGGGCACCACACTTTATCAATTCAGCAAGGAAGGGTTTATAATGTATGGTATAGGCATTATCATATTGTGTCACTTGAGCCAATTCATAAGTACAGATATTTATAGTTTATCTACATAAATAGTTTTTGGTGCTGATTTGTCTTGCTAGCATTCCAACTTTATCTCTGAAAACCTCCAAACACTATCTGTACCTCTTTGATGTAATAAAGACTTTCCATGGTGGCTTCAGGATGTTTACTTCCTTTTTCAATGCATTGTCACAATGGTTCAAAAAATCAGAATTCTGAAAAGGAGGAAAATCTGTGTAACTAGGAAAAATGGAGAAAAAAGATGCCCACTAGTGGAAAAACAGAAGAGTATATGCAGAATAATAGAAATGTCTAAGGGGTAGTTTTTAAAATGTTCACTGAAGGTATATGATATAAACTTCTTTTGCTATCTTTTCCGTAAAATCTTCAGTAAAATGTATGGTACTAACAACTTTGCGTGAGTGAATATTTGAGTGTTTGAAGATGTGCTGTGTTCCATGTTCTGGTAGATGTAAACAAAACATGGAGACAGAACTCCTGGGCACAGGAGCTATGAGAGGAGGACCCTCGGTGTATTTGTCTAGGTGGTGTACTCTTTGGGGAAGTACTACTCACTTTTTAGTAGAGGTCAAAATAGTGATGTACTCAATCTGTTCAACCATCTGTGGTGGCCCTAAATTAACAATCGCTGATATGTGGATTATGCTTTTTTAAATTGATATGTATATAATCTATTTTATATATGTATATATATTTTCAGATTACATGTGATAATTTGATATATTCATATAATCCAGTCAGGATAATTAGGATATTCATCACCTTAAATATTTATTTTTCATTTTTGCTAGTTATATTCTAATCATTCTCTTCTAGCTATTTTGAAATGTACAACCAATTAATGTTAATTATAGTTGCCCTACTGATCTATCAAACACTAGGTCTTATTTCTTCTATATGGGTGTATAGATACACATTAATCAACCTTTCTTCATCCACATCTCTTTCCTACCCTTCCTGGTGTTTGGTAACCACTAATTTACAAGATGCAACTATATGCTGCCTACAAGAAATCCACCTTACCTTAAAGACACACATAGGCAGGCCACAGTGGCTCATGCCTGCAACCCCAGCACATTGGGAGGCTGAGGCAGGTGGATCACTTGAGGTCAGGAGTTCAAGACCAGCCTGACCAACATGGCAAAACCTGTCTCTACTAAAAATACAAAAATTGATCAGGCGTGGTGGTACATGCCTGTAGTCCCAGCTACTTGGAGGCTGAGACATGAGAATCACTTGAACCAGGGAGGTGAAGGTTGCAGTGAGCTGAGATCACACCATTGCACTCCAGCCTGGGTGACAGAGTGAGACTCCATCTCTTAAAAGAAAAAAAAACACACATAAACCAAAAAGTGAAAGGACAGAAAAAGATGTTCCATGTGAGTGAAAACCAAATAAATAGGCTTAACTCCATACATGAGATAAAATGACTACAAGACTAAGACTGTAAGAAGAGACAAAGAAGGTTACTATATAATGATAAAGAGGTCAATATAGCCAGCGGATATAACAATTATAAACATCTATGCACTCAACACCAGAGCTCCCAAGCATATAAAGCAAACATCACTAGATCTAAAGGGAGGAATAGACTGCAATACAATATAGTAGGCGACTTCAACACTCCACTCTCAGTAATAGACGGATCATTAGGCAGAAAATCAACAAAGCAACTTCTGAGTTTAACTACACACTAGACCAAATAGGCCTAACTGACATTTACTGAGCATTTCATGTTAACTGCTGCAGAATACAAATTCTTTTCATCGGCACATGGAATATTCTCCAAAACAGACCACATTTTAGCGACAAAATAAGTCTCATCAAATTTTAAAGAGTAGATATTATATGAAGTATCTTTTCTGACAACAATGAAATAAAGCTAAAAAATCAATAACTAGAGGAACCCCAGAAATTACTCCAACACAAGGAATAAACAACATGCTCCTGAACAACCAATGGGCTAATGAAGAAACTAAGGGAATTAACAATTTTTCTGAAACAAATGAAAATAGATAGCTGGGCGCAGTGATGCATGACTGATGACTGTAGTCCCAGCCACTCAGGGGCTTAAGGCGAGAGGATCACTTAAGTCCAAGGTTTCAAGGTTACAATGAGCTATGGTCATATCACAGCACTCCAGCCTGGGGGACAGAGTGAAAACGTACGCACACATGTGTGTACACACACACATACACACACACACACACATATATATATACTTTTTAAAGTTACACACATAAATATACTTTTTAAAGTTATCAAATAACTGTTATCAAATAAAGTTATTAAATAACTGTTATCAAATAAAGTTATTAAATAACTGTTATCAAATAAGGTTATCAAAAAACTGTGAAGAAACTGTGAAGAAAAAAAGACTAGATGAACTAAAATTACAGAGAATGAATAGTCCCAATTAGGTAAATTGAGGTTGCTGTCTATTAGGAAATTTGCTGAGTCAGAGTCTGAGATGAGGTTCAGACATCACCTAGGCAGAGGAATTCTACTGAGGGAAGGAGAAATCAGTAGAAATGTTCATGGGCATGCCAGTCGGTTTGACAGATTGGAACATGATGGGGTATCAAACAAATGGCTGTTTTCTCTCATACAACATTTGTTGAGAACTCGGCTAGCTTGGAAGGTTTGGTGCTGAGCTGATAAGGCAGAGTGAAATCTCCTGCAATCTCTCAGTACCTGGGAGACAGATTGCCAAAGGGAGTGGTCTGCAATAAATACATGTCAGATTTCACTTCGGAGATTACTGATATTAAGAGTTGGGCTGAATCTGACAAAGTTGCACTTACCCATGACCCAGATTAAATCCAAATGGATTGAGGTCATCAACTTTAATCTTCTCTGCCTGACAGAAAAAAAGGAAAAGCTTTCTGGAAGAAAACATCTAACTCAGTATATACAGTTACTGTATATGGCCAGTATACAATAAAAATGAGGAGACATATGAAGAGAAAGGAAAATGTGACTAATAATCAAGAGAAGAAAGCAAACAATAGAAGCAGAAACAAAGATGATCCAATTATTTAAGTTCACAGATAAGAACTTTAAATAATTAGGATTATTTTTTAAACAACAGAGGAAAAGATGGAAAGTAGATGAAAAGATGGAGAATTTCAACAGAACTGGAATTTGTAAGGAGACACAAATGGACGTCTGGAACACAACTCTCTGAATGGGTTTAACAGCAAATCAGACGACACAGCAGGAGACAGAATTAGTGAATTCAAGGATAGGTCAATAGAAAATATCCAAATTGACTCACACATATCTGCAAAAAATGGAAAAGAACGGAATATAACAGAGATGTGTAATTGGTTCTAGCAGCAGAGGATAAAGGTAATGGGCAGAAGCAATATTTGAAAATATAATAGCTAAAAACTTTCCAATCTGATGAATGACTCCATCTCCAGATTCAAGGAGTTCAGCAAACCCTAAGTGGGACAAATACAAAGAAAGCCACACCTCAGTTTTTCATGTAGTTAGATCACTAAAAATCAGAGGTAAAGATAAAAACCTTAACAGTAGGACAGAGAAAATTGACATTGTATTTAAAAGGGCAACATAAGAATAATGTCTGATTTTTCTTCCTTTCTTTCTCTTCTTTTCTTTTTTTTGAGATGGAGTTTTATTCTGTTGCCTAGGCTGGAGTGCAATGGCACAATCTCTGCTCACTGCAACCTCCATCCCCCTTTGGGTTGAAGTGATTCTCCTGCCTCAGCCTCCCAAGTAGCTGGGATTACAGGGATGCACCACCCACCCAGCTAATTTTTTTGTATTTGTTAGAGACAGGGTTTCACCATGTTAGGCTGGTCTCGAACTCCTGACTTCAAATGATCCACCCGCCTCAGCTTCCCAAAGTGCTGGGATTACAGGTTGGTCAGCCACCGCACCCAGCATGTCTGATTTTTCAGTAGAAACTGTGGAAGCCAGAACACATGGAATGGCATGTTTAAAAAGTTGAAAAACAGAAGAAACATTTGCAGTCCTAGAATTATATAACCGGTGAAAATACATTTAAAAGGAAGGCAAAATAAAGATGTTTTCAGACAAACAAAAACTGAACAATTTATCTTCAGCACAGTGAAGGGAGTTTTTCGGGTTGAAGAAAAATGATTCTACAAAGAATCGCATAAGCGTAAAAACAAATGAAGGACACTTGCAAGGGTAAATGTGTGAGTACAATAAATATGAAGAAAATTGATTGTTTTAGGCAATCACCATGTCTTGTAGGGTCTAGAATATACACACAAGGAAAATATATAACAACAGTAACCCAAATGGCAGGACAGGTAAATGGAACTGAATTGTTGAAAGGCTCTAGCGTTGTTCAGGAAGTGATAAATATACCAATTTAAGTTAGATTACAATAAATCAAGGATACCTATTGTAATCTCTAGGGTAGCCACTAAAACAATAATGTAAAAAGATATAATTAAAAAACTAGCAGAGATGATAAAATTGAAAAACATAAATATTTATAATTATCATAAGATAAAAAAGTAGTAATAAAGAAATAAAGAATAATTGGAGCAAATAGAAAACAAATAACAAGATGTAAGCTTAAACCTAACTATATGAGTAATTACATTAGATGTAAATAGACAATATATACTGCATTCCAACTAAAAAACTGTGTGTGTTTGTGTGCTGGCCTGATGGCTCATGCTTTGGTCCTGGCTATTTGAGAGGCTGAGGTGGGAGGATTGTTTGAGCCCAGGAGTTTTGATACCTGCCTGGGCAATGTAGTGAATCCCCCGGTCTCAAAAAAAAAAAACAAAAACAAAAACAAAGACTTTAGGTGTACAGAAGAGAAAAAATAGAAGACTGAATTTGAAAAATTAAAAACCCAAAACCCAGCTATGGGCTGTTTGTAATATACTTTAAATATTAATGTACAGACTTTTTGAAAGTAAAAGAATGGAAAATAATACACCATGCAAAAACTGACAAAAATACAGCTGGCTTTACAACATAAAAATCAGGAAATTATGTGGAAGTATCTACGAAAGCTAAACATATATATATCCTTGGATCTTGCAATTTCACTCATAGCTACATATTCAAGAAAAATGAGTGTATACGTCCATCCACCAAAAGACACATACAAGAAAGTTCTTAGCAGATTTATTTATAATAACAAAGCTTGAGAAACACTCAAATGTCCATTATCATGAGAATGAATAAATTGTGATATATTTATATAATAAAATATTCAAGGCAATAAAATAATGATTGATATCTGTAACAATATAGATGTATTTAATAAATATTATGTTGAGTAAATGAAGCTAGACACACACACACACACACACACACACACACATACACACGAAAACAGAAATACAACATACCAAGATCTATGGGATACAGCAATGACAGTACAAATGGGAAGTTTATAGCAATAACCACCTACATTAAAAAAACAGAAAGGCTTCAAATAAACTATAACAGTGCTCCTCAAGAAAATGGAAAAGCAAAACAAACCAAATTAGTAGAATGAAATAAATAATAAAGATTAGAGCAGAAATAAATGAAATTGAATCTAAAAAATAGTAAAGATCAATGAAATAAAAAGTTGATTTTTGGAAAAAAATTATTTAGCTGAACTAAGAAAAAAAGAGAGAAGACCCAAGTAAATAAAATCAGAAACAAAAAAGGGGGCATAACAAGTGAGACCATAGGAACACAAAGAATCATTAAAAACTATTAGGAATAGTTATAGCCAACAAATTGGAAAACCTAGAAGAAATAAACTCCCAGAGACATAAAATCTACCAAGATTAAAACATGAAGAAAAGAAAACCTCAACAAACCAATAATGAGTGACGAGATCAAAGCCATAATAAAGTCTCCCATCAAATAAAGCCCAGGACCTGATGGATTCACTGCTGAATTCCACCAAATTCAAAGAAAAACAAACACCAATTCTGCTCAAAACGTTCCAAAAAAATGAAGAGGGAGAAATGCTGTCAAATTCTTTCTATGAGGCTAACATTACCCTGAAAACAAGACTAAACAAGGTTACAACAACAAAAAATAAAGACTACAGGCATCAATATCACTGATTAACATAGATGCAAAAATTATCAACAAAATACTAGCAAATTGCATTCAACAATATCATTCATCACGATTAAGTGGGATTCATACCAAGGATGCAAGGCTGGCTCCATATGCACAAATCAGTAAACATGGTGCATCACAATAATGGAACCAAGAACAAAAAAAATAGGATCATTTCAACAGATGCTGAAAACTTATTCAATAAGATTCAACATATTAATGACAAAAACCTTCAACAGACTGAGTATAGAAGGAACATGCCTCAAAATCATAAGGGCCATATATGACAAACCCACAGCTAACATCATACTAAATGAAAAATATTTGAAAGAGTTTTCTCTAAGATCTGGAATAAGACAGCATCATCACTTTTATTCAACATAATACTAAAAGTTTGGACCAGAGCAAACAGGCAAGAGAAAGATATAAAGCCCAACAAAATTGGAAAGGAAGAAGCCAAATTAACCTTGTACACAGGCAACATGATCTTTTTTTTTTTTTTTTTTTTTTTTTTTTTTTTTTTTTTTTTTTTTTTTGAGATGGAGTTTCACTCTTGTTGGCCAGGCTGGAGTGCAAAGGCATGATCTTGGCTCACCACAACCTCTGCCTCTGAAGTTCAAGTGATTCTCCAGTCTCAGCCTCCCAAGTAGCTGGGATTACAGACATGCACCACCATGCCTGGCTAATTTTGTATTTTCTTTTTAGTAGAGACAGGGTTTCTCCATGTTGGTCAGGCTGGTCTCGAACTCCCAACCTCAGGTGATCCAACCACCTTGGCCTCCCAAAGTGCTGGGATTACAGGTGTGAGCCACCATGCCCAGCCACATGATCTTATACGTAGAAAAAATTAAAAACTCCACCAAAAAAAAATCAGAATGGATAAACTTATTCAGTAAAAGTGCTGGATACAGAATTAACATACAAAAGTCAATAGCATTTAATTACATCAACAGCCAAAAATCTGAAAAGGAAATCAAGAATGTAATCCTATTTAAAATAGCTATAAAGAAAATAAAACAGGGAATCAACTTAACCAAAGATGTGATGTTCTCATTTTTAAAAAACTATAAAAAACTGTTGAAAAAAATACAAGAGGACATAAAAAAGTGGAAGAATATCTTATATTCATGGATTGGAAGAATTAATATTGTTAAAATACTACCCAAAGCAATATGTAGATTCAATGAACTGTCTAACCAAAATACCAATGACATTCTTCACAGAAATGAAAAAAAAAGTCCTAAAATTTATATGGAACCATTAAAGACTCTACGTAGACAAAGCAATCTTAAGAAGAAAATAATAACTGAAGGCATGACACTACCTGACTTCAAAATATACTACAAAGCTA
This sequence comes from Pan troglodytes, assembly GCF_028858775.2. Classification (NCBI taxonomy): domain Eukaryota; kingdom Metazoa; phylum Chordata; class Mammalia; order Primates; family Hominidae; genus Pan; species Pan troglodytes. The sequence continues at coordinate 124,535,680 of NC_072404.2, read as the reverse complement.
TAGTAAACAAATCAGTCTAACGTGTTAAAAAGAGACACAGACCAATGCAATAGAATAGAGGACCTAGATATAAATCAACATATTTACAACATTTTTCACTAAGACATCAAGAACATATAATGAAGAAAGGGAAGTTGCTTCAATAAATGGTGCTGACAAAACTGAATTACCATTTGAAAAAGAGTTACACAGCACCCGTATCTCTCACCACATATAAAAATCAAATCAAAATGCACTTAAGACTTAAGTCTAAGACCTGAAACTATGAAACTACTAGAAAAAGCTTGAAGAAACACAACAGGATATTGGTCTATGCAAATATTTTTTCTGGAAGACCTTAAAAGCAAAAGCAACAGAAACAAAAATAGACAGATGGGATTATGTCAAGCTAAAAAGCTTCTCAAAGAAAACAATCAACAAGGTGAAGACATAACCTTTTGAACATGAGAAAATATTTGCAAACTATCAATCTGACAAGGGATTAATAACCAGATATATAAGGAACTCAATTCAATAGGAAAAACACAATCTGATTTAAAAATAGACAAATAACTGAATAGACATTTCTCAAAAGACATACAAATGGCCAAGAAGCATATGAAAAAATACTCAACATCACTAACCATTGGATAAATGCAAATCAAAATCATGTGAGATATCATCCCACACCAGTTAGAATGAATTTTATCAAAAAGACATGAATAACAGATGCTGGTGAGAATGAGGAAAAAGTGGAACTCTTGTTCCCTGTTAGTAGAAATGTAAATTAGTAGAGCCAGTATAGAAAACAGTATGCAAGTTCTTCAAAAAACTGAAGATAGAACTGCCATATAACCCAGTAATTCTACCACTGGGTATATATCCAAAAGAAAAGATACCAATATGTCATAGAGATACCTGCACTCCCATGTTTTTTTCAGCACTATTCACAATAGCCAAAGTATGGAATCAACCTAAGTGCCCATCACTGGATGAATGGATAAGGAAAATGTGGTATATATACACAATGAAATATTATTCAGCCATAAAAAAGAATAAAATCCCATCATTTGCCACAACATGGATGGAAGAGGTTCATTATGTTAAGTGAAATGAGCCAAGCATAGAAAGACAAATACTGCATGTTCTCACTCATATGTGAGACCTAAAAAAGCATGTAGCTCACGAAGATAGATAGATTGGTGGTTACCAGCTATGGTTTGAATGTGTCTCCTCTCCAAAATTCGTGCTGAAACATATCCATTGCAGTGTTATTAAGAGGTTGGGCCTTTGGGGGAAGTGATTAAGTCATAAATGGATGAGCGCCTTATAAAAAGGCTAGAGGGAACTAGCATAGCCACTTCTCTATTTTTTTTTTTTTTTTTTTTTTTGCTTTTCATCTTATCTGCCAATCAGGAAACATCCATCTCCCCACAAGGAGGCAGCAATATCGCACTATCTTGCAAGCAGAGACCAGGACTTCACCAAACACCAAACGTGCCAGTGCCTTGATATTGGATTTCCAGTCTCTAAAATCATGAGAAATAAATTCCTGTTCTTTATAAATTACTCAGTTTTAGGTATTTTGCTATAGCAGCACAAACAGATTAAAATGCCAGCCCTGCATCCTTGAGATTCTACATCCCCACTAATCTCTGCCATCAACTCCCTAACACACATACCACCAGGATGGGATATTGCATTTTATTTGTCCCTTAGTCAATGGAAAGAGGACAACCCTCTCCACTATGGTTGTCATTTCCACTTAAGTCAAGGACTGATAGTAGAAGTTGTTCCAACTGCCAATGATGTTAATCTCATTTATGCATTCAGTGACCATTGGCTGGGTATATGGACCTAGTAGACCAACTGTAAGCCAAATTTGGGCCAAAATTTCATTTATTACTTGGTCCTCAGAGCTTTCTACTTTAATATAGGTCAATGCCACTCTTCTTGTCCTCAAATATCAATGTCAACTCAAATCCTGTATCTACTAATCCTCAAAATGTCTGGATATTCATTCTTCTCCTACGTATACTCACCCAAGTAAATAGCCATGGGTCTTTTGAGGCAAATATATATTTGTTATGGTTTTGCAGTCTTCCTCCTGCAGACACTCCATCTCTTTAGTCAATGATTTTTGGGTCTGAAAACTGCCTCACATATTTGGGTAAAAAAATCATGGCTTTTTACTGGGAAAACCACCGTGAGTTCATCTATTCTTGCTTTCTCTTGCACAATTTAATGATATTTAACAAGAATATTTAACATTACCCTTATTAGCTGCCTACCCTATTTTATCCATAGGAATACCATGTTCCACTAACCCCACAATTTTTTGAGGGTTAAGTCTCACTATTCCTACCTTGCCAGTCGCTGCATTAGCTGAGAAGTCCTAGCTTCTGGCAGATAAACACCTGGCTTCTGCTTCTTTGAGGTCTCATCATACCCTTTGCTATTAATAAGCAAAGAGGCTCTGAAACAACCTCTCTTGCAGTCAGCCCTGACCTACAGAAAAGAGACATCACTAATCTCATTGATGATGCTGGCAACTCTTTTACCATCACATTCCTGGTGGCCTTGGTAAATAGTGTATCTTCCAGACTGTCTAGCAGACATAATCATGTGAAGAACCTAATTGTCTTGTATACATTATCCTCTGGTGAGTATTCTGGTTTCACATAATAACATTATACCATTTGAAAAAGAGTTACACAGCACCCATATCTCTCACCATATATAAAAATCAAATCAAAATGCACTTAAGACTTAAGTCTTTGATCTGAAACTATGAAACTACTAGAAAAAGCTTGAAGAAACACAACAGGATATTGGTCTAGGCAAATATTTTTTCTGGAAGACCTTAAAAGCACAAGCAACAGAAACAAAAACAGACAGATGGGATTATGTCAAGCTAAAAAGCTTCTCAAAGAAAATGATCAACAAGGTGAAGACATAACCTTTTGAACATGAGAAAATATTTGCAAACTATCCATCTGACAAGGGATTAATAACCAGATATATAAGGAACTCAAACAATTCAATAGGAAAAACACACTTTCATGAACCTTTTAAACCCTTCCAGCCATCATCTGCCACAGCAATTCATACATGACACCTCTGTTCTGTGTAGGCCATCATGTTCTTCAGTCTTCTAGAAGCCACTCTAGGGAAGAGTTTGCACCATAACCTGGCCTACTTCTCGTGGTATTAAAATCCTAAATTCCATGAGCATGCTCCAAGCCAATAAGCTATTCCTTATGAAGTGCTACGTTCTGGCTCTCCTGATCAAGCAATCTCCAAGTCTAGCCTCAGGGGTATTCACCTAGCTCCTGTTGATACACTCTGGTTAATTCTCCAAAATTCTTTGGAGGCAAGGAGAAGATAATCTCTTTTCTATCTTACCAGATTTACATGCCTGGCTTTTTTATGCTGTAATTAACTCTAGGAATGAGGAGAGAAGAAGATAGATACTGAAAGATTTTCCTTTTGCCTTGCAAGGGAAGGCCTCTGCAGTGTCTTTCTAAATGGGAAGAGTACTAGCTCTTTATGGGGGAAAAATGGGCATCTGGTAAGCTCTGAGGATTCAAAGAACTTTATAGAGCCAGTATCTTTAAGGACCTTCATCCAGTGGTCCCTATTCTATCTGTCCTGTTCCCGGGTTTACCCATCCAAGGTCTGACCTTGTCATAACAAACACTTCAGTTGAGCATTCAATCATTTTTGCAGCAGGCAACTCTGATTTTAAATCCTGACTTGGTCTTCAGTTATTCGTACTTCCCTCCGGCAAGAGATAAACACCTTTTGTAAGCTTCTGAAGAAGCTCAATAACCTTTGTATTAAGTTTTTAATTGATTGTTAACTGCCCTAAGCTTTTCAATATACCTCTGTTGGGCTTCGATGCAATTTACTACCAACCAACCAATTCCATTAGCTCACTTTCCCCTTGTCCCTTTCAAAGATTTGAGTCATTACATCAGCATCATATCCCCCTCCAAGGGAATTTTGTCCAAAAATATTTTCCTTGTAAAAGTTTAAGAAATTATGTTGCCATTGTGTGCCATGGATAATTTCTGTCCTACATAGCATCTAGATGGGGGTACTCATTGTCAATCAGGCAGAGAGAACCATTTATTTTTCTGGCTGCTTTCTCAAAACAATCTTAATACCAACTCTATCAGGCAGGTTCTCCAGGATGCAGACAGAATTAGAAGTACAACAGGTTTGCAATGGCTGTAATCTCCAGTGCAGGGTTGGAAAAAAAAAAAAAAAAATGAAAACCCTTACTATGTTCCTGATTTTAGGGGGATACTGTACAGTATTTCACCAATAAGTATGCTAGTTATAAGCTTTTCTTAAATGTCCTTTATCAATTTAATAACTCTTGATAGTTTCTGATAATTTTTATAATGAACAGACGTTTATTTAAAAAAAAACGCTTGTTCTACATGGATTGTAAGGATCATATGATTTTTGTACTTTATTCCGTTTCCATGATTGATTGATTTTTTAATATTAAGCCAACCTTGCATTTCTATGATAAACCGCAGCTGGTCACTTGGTTTCACTTTAGGTATTTCTGGATTCTATTTGAAAATATTTTGTAAATTTTGTTTACGAGAAATACTGGTCTGCAGGATTTATTTTTGCAATATATTTGGTTTTGTTATCCGTAATGATGGCTTCATAAAAAGTTTGGAAAATTTTGTTCACCTTTTTATTTTTTGAAGCATTTGTTTGATAGTACACTTAAATGTTTTGTAGAATTCACCACCTTCTGGAAATTCAGAATGTTGAATAGATTTAGTACTATTTAACTCACATTTCTTAAGTTTTGTTGGTGTTTCAAGAAATTTAACCACTTAGTATAATTTGTTGGAAGTGTTTTCATGCTGTTGTTAATATTCCTATTTAAGTTCAAATTTCATCTTAATTTCTTCTTAAACTCAAAGTACTTATTTCCGCTTAATGACTATAGAACATGTAGTAATAACCTATAAATTGGGTTCTCTCTTCTTTTGAATTTTTAATTCATGGGTTATCAATTTTGTTGATCTTTTTAAAGAATTCACTTTGGCTTTATTAAACTTCTCTATTATTTGCCTGTTTTCTAGTTTACTGAGTTTTTTATTTCAAATTTTATTTTAGATATGGGGGTACATGTACAGGTTTGTTACATGAAAATACTGCATGATGCTGAGGTTTGGGGTAAAGATCCCATCACCCAAGTAGTGAGAATAACATTTGATAGGCAGTTTTTCAACCCACAACCCCCTCCCCCACCTTGGCAGTGTCAAACTGTTTTTGTGTATGTGTGTCCATATTTATGTCTATATGTGCCCCCACTTAAAAGTGAGAAAGTGAGGTATTTGGTTTTATGTTCCTGCATCTTGTTCTTTTTTATGGGCGTGTAGTATTCCATGGCATGTATGTACCATATTTTCTTTATATGATCTACCACTGATGGCAACTGTGTTGATTCCATGACTTTACTATTGTGAATAAAGTAGTAATAAACATATGAGTGCACGTGTCTTTTTGGTAGAATAATTTATTTTCCTTTGGGTACATACCCAGTAATGGGATTACTAAGTTGAATGGTAGCTCTATTTTAAGTTCACTGAGAAATCTCCAGACTGCTTTCCAAAGAGGCTGTTGGCTAAATCCCCAAAGCAACTTCAACTAACACAAAAATAGACAAATGGGACCTAATTAAAGTAAAGAGCTTCTGCACAGCAAAAGAAACTACAACAGAAGGTAAAGCAAGATGGTGAAATAGAAAGCTGCTGTCATTCCCCCTGCAAGGACACCAAGTTAACAACTATCTACAAAAATATAAAATAAAATAAACTTTTGTAACAACCAAAAATCAGGTGAGCACTCACGGTACCTGGTTTTAACTTCATATCTTGAAAGAGAATGAAGAGATAGAAAAACCAGTCCTAAATCACTGATGCCATCTCTCCCCCTCTTCCAGCAATGGCAACATGGTTTGGAGAGTATCTCTAGGTGCTGTGGGAGAAAGAACACAGCACTTGTAAGGAAGTGAATTCAGTGCTGTTCTGTTAGAGCAGAAAGGAAAACCAGACCAAACTCAGCTGATGCCCACCGACAGAGGGAGCATTTCAACCAGCCCTTAGCCAGAGAGGAATCACCAATCCTGGGGGTCTGAACTTGAGTACCCACAAACCTCATTATCTAGAGCCAAAGTGCTCTTGGTCTCTAAGTAAACTTGAAAGGCAGACTATGCCATAAGGACTGCAACTTGTAGGCAAGTCCTAGGGCTAAACTCCTAGGTGAGTCCTAGGGTAAAGACAGTGGACTGTGGGGGCATACCACATACTGAGACACCAGCCGGGGCATGGTATTACCTCTCCTCTAACCCCAGGCAGCGCAGCTCATGGCTTCAAAAGAAACCCCTTCCTCCCGCTTGAGGAGAGGAGAGGGAAAAGTGGGGAGGACATTGTCTTGCACCTTGAATACCAGCTCAGCCACAGTAGGATAGGGCACTGGTCAGAGTCAAGAGGGATCCACTCCAGGCCCTAGCTCCCAGACAAAATTTCTAGACAATCCTGGGCCAGAAGGGAACCCACTGACTTGAAGGATATGACCCAGTTCTGCTAGCATTCATCACCTGCTAATTGAAGAGCCCTTGGGCCCTAAATAACCAGCAGCAATACCCAGATACCACATCAAGGACCCAGGTCAGCCTCTGAGACTTGCTAGCTTCAGATGAGACTCAGCATATTACCAGATGTGATGACTATGGAGCAAAGCTCCTTCTGCTTTAATAAAGCTGAGGGAAAAAGGAAAGAGGATTTTGTCTTGCACCTTAGGTACCAAGACCACCACAGGGGGTTAGAGCACCAAATAGGCTCTTGGGGTCCCCATTTACAGGACTTGATTCCTGAACAGCATTTCTGGACCTGCCCTGGGCCTGAGGGGAGCCCACTGCCTTGAATGAATGGTGAGTCTCAGGCCAGTCAACATTTACCACAAGCTGACTTAAGACACCTTGGGCCTTATGGGAATATCGGTGGCAGTCCAGTAGTATTCTTCATGGCCAGGGGTGGTAGTGGCTACTAGGTGAGGCTCCTCTTGTTTTGGAAAGTAGAAGGAAGAGTGAGAAGGACTGCATCTTGTGGTGTGAGTGTCCGCTCAGCTGCAATACAATAGAATACCAGATAGACTTCTAAAGTTTGTGATTCTAGCTGTGACTCCTGAAGGTACTTCTGGACCCACCCAGGGCCCAGGGGAACTCGCTGCTTTGAAGGGAAAGACACAGGCCCAGCTGGCTTTTCCAACTGCTGTTGTACAGCCCCAGGGCCTTGAGTGAACAAAAGCACTAGCCAGGGAGTGGTTACAGCGGGCCTTTTGCAAGACCCAGCACTGTGCTGGTTTCAGGTCTGACCCAGTGCAGTAATGGTGGTGGTGGCCACAGGGGTGCTTGTGTCACTCCACTTCCAGTTTTAGGTGGCCCAGAACAGAGACAGAGATTCTGTATGTTTGGGAGAAAGCAAGGGAAAAGAACAAGAGTCTCTCCCCTCCACAGGATTCTCCCATATCTTGTCCAAGACTATCAAGGCAGTACCCTCTATGAGTCTTCAAGAACCATAGTGTTACTGGGCCTGAGATGCCCCCCAAAGCAGATACAGCTTAGATCACATGCCCAGGTTTTTTTCAAATAACTAGAAAGCCTTTCCAAGAAGGATGGCTACAAATAATCCCAGACAGTGAAGACTGCATTGAGAAAACTCAAATTCAAGATAACGCAGAGAATGAATTCAGAATTCTATCAAATAAGTTTAACAACAAAATTGAAATTATGGAAAATAACCAAGCAGAAATTCTGGAGTTGAAAAATGCAGTTGGTATAGTGAAGAATGGATCACAGTCCTTTAATAGAAGAATGGATCAAGCAGAAGAAAGAATTAGTGATCTTGAAGATAGGCTATTTGAAAATACACAGAGGAGACAAAAGAAAAAGAATAAAAAACAATGAAGCATGCCTACAGAATATAGAAAATGGCCTCAAAAGAGCAAATCTGATTGTTATTTACCTTAAAGAGAAGGTAGAGAAAGAGATAGAAGTAGAAAGTTTATTCAAAGGAATAATAACAGAGAAAGAAGGATGGCTACAAATAATCCCAGTGAAGACTACAATACCTAACTCTTCAATGCCCAGACACTCAAGAACATCTACTAGCATCAACACCACCCAGGAAAATTTAACCTCACCAAATGAGCTAAATAAGTCACCAGGGACCAATACTGGAGAAACAGAGATATGTGACCTTTCAGACAGTGAATTCAAAATAGCTGCATTGAGAACACTCAAAGAAATTCAAGATAACACAGAGAAGGAATTCAGAATTCTATCAAATAAATTTAACAAGAAATTGAAACAATGAAAAACAACCAAGCAGAAATTCTGGAGCTGAAAAATGCAATTGACATACTGAAGAATGGATCATGGTCCTTTAACAGCAGAATGGATCAAGCAGAAGAATTAGTGAACTTGAAGTCAGGCTATTTGAAAATACACAGTCAGAGGAGACAAAAGAAAAAGAATAAAAAACAATGAAGCACGGCTACAGAATCTAGAAAATACCTTCAAAAGAGCAAATCTGAGAGTTATTGGCCTTAAAGAGGAGGTAGAGAAAGAGATAGAGGTAGAAAGTTTATTCAAAGGGATAATAACAGAGAACTTCTCAAACCTAGAGAAAGATATCAATATCCAAATACAAGAAGGTTATAGAATACCAAGCATATTTAACCCAAAGAATACTACCTCAAGGCATTAAATAATCAAATTCCCAAAGGTCAAGGATAAAGAAAGGATCCTAAGAGCAGCAAGAGAAAAGAAACAAATAACATGCAATGGAGCTCCAGTACATCTGGCAGCAGACTTTTCAGTGGAAACCTTACAGGTCAGGAGAGAGTGGCATTACATATTAAAGTGCTGAACAAAAAAAAAAAAAAAAAAAAAGCTTTTACCCTGGAATAGTATATCTGGTGAAACTATCCTTCAAACATGAAGGAGAAATAAAGACTCCCAGAAAAACAAAAGCTGAGGAATTTCATCAATACAAGACCCATCCTATAAGAAATGTTAAAGGAAATACATCAACTAGAAAGAAAAGGACATTAATGAGCAAGAAATACTCACCCGAAGGTACAAACTAACTGGTAACAGTAAATACACAGAAAAACACAGAATATTATAACACTGTAACTGTTCTGTGTAAACTACTCTTACCTAAGTGGAAAGACTAAACAATGAACCAATTAAAAATAAGAACTACAACAACTTTTCAAGACATAGTCAGCACTATAGTATACGAACGTATGAACAAAAACAACAAAAACTGAAAAAGTATGGGCATGAAGTTAAGGTGCATTTTTTATTAGTTTTTCCTTTTGCTTATTTGTTTGGTGATGCAAATAATGTTAACTTGTTATCAGATGAAACTAATGGGTTATAAGATAGTATTTGCAAGCCTTGTGGTAACTTCAAACCAAAAAACATACAATTAATACACAAAAAATAAAAATTAAGAAATGAAATCATATCACCAGAGGAAATTATCTTCAATAGAAAAAAAACAGAAATAAGAGAAAGAAAAAAGGGAACACCACAAAAGAACCAGAAAACAAATAACAAAATGGTAGGAATAAGTCTTTATTTATCAATAATAACATTGAATGTGAATGGACTAAACTCTTCAATCAAAAGACATAGAGTGGCTGAAGAGATTAAAAAAACACACAAAACCCATTGATCTGTCACCTACAAGAAACACACTTCAGATATAAAGACACACATAGAATGAAAATAAAGGGATGGAAAAAGATATTCCATGCAATGGAAACCAAAAAAGAGCAGCATTCACTATACTTATATCAGAGAAAATAAAGTTCAAGACAAAAACTCTAGAGACAAAGAAGGTCATTATAGTCAATTCAGTAAGAGGGTATAACAATTTTAAATATACATGCATCCAACACAAGAGCACTCAAATATATAAAGGGAATATTATTAGAGCAGAAGAGAGAGATGGGCCCCAATACAATGAAAGCTGGAGACTTCAGCACTTCACTTTCAGCACTGGCTACAACTTCCAGACAGAAAATTAACAATGAAACATCAGACTTAATCTGTACTACACAACAAATGGATGTCATAGATATTTACAGAACATTTCATCCAAAAGCTGAAGAATGCACATTCTTTTTTTTTCTCAGCATAAAAATTATTCTCAAAGATAGATCATATGTATGGTCACAAAGCAAAGCAAGTCTTTTTTTTTTTTTTTTTTTTTTTTTGAGACGAAGTCTCGCTCTGTCGCCCAGGCTGGAGTGCAGTGGCGCGATCTCCACTTACTGCAACCTCCACCTCCCGGGCTCATGCCATTCTCCTGCCTCAGCCTCCCAAGTAGCTGGGACTACAGACGCTCGCCACCATGCCTGGCTAATTTTTTTGTATTTTTAGTAGAGACGGGGTTTCACCGTGTTAGCCAGAATGGTCTCTATCTCCTGACCTGGTGATCCGCCTGTCTCCCAAAGTGCTGGGATTACAGGCATGAGCCACCACGCCCGGCCAAAACAAGTCTTAAAACTTTCAAAAAAATTAAAATATCAAGCATCTTCTCTGACCACAGTAGAATAAAACTAGAAATTAATAAGAGGAATTTAGAAAATTATACAAATACATGGAAATTAAACAATATTCTCCAGAATGACCAGTGGGTTAATGAAGAAATTAATAAGGAAATTAAAAAATTTCTCGAAACAACTGATAATGGAAACATGACATACCAAAACCTAAGGGATACAGCAAAAGCAGTAACCAGAGGGAAGGTGATAGCTATAATTGTCTACATCATAAAAGAGAAAAAAACTTCAAATAAACAATCTAATGACGCATCTTAAAGAACTAGAAAAGCAAGGGCAAACTGAACCCAAATCTAATAGAAGAAAAGAAATAATAAAGATCAGAGCAGAAATAAATAAAAATAAAATGAAAAAAATACAAAATATCAATGAAATACAAAATATCAACAAAATACAAAGTTGGTTTTTTAAAAAGTTGAACAAAATCGACAAACCTTTAGCCAGACTACGAAAAAAGAGAGAAGAGGCAAATAAATAAAATTAGAAATGAAAAAAGTGACATTACAACTGATACTGCAGAAATCTGAAGTATCATTAGTGGCTACTATGAGCAACTATATGGCAATAAATTGGAAAATCTAGAAGAAATTGACAAATTTCTAAATACATACAGCCTACCAAGATGGAACCAGGAAAAAATCCAAAACCTGAACAGACCAATAACAAGTAACATGATGAAAGCCATAATAAAATGTCTTCTAGTAAAGAAAAGCCCAGGACCTGATGGCTTCACTGCTGAATTCTACCAAACACTTAAAGAAGAACTGATACCAATCTTACTCAAACTATTTTGAAAAACAGAGAAGAGAATCCTTCCTAACTCATCCTATAAGGGTAATATTACCCTGATATCAAAACCAGACAAGGACACATCAAGAAAAGAAAACTACCTGCCAATATATCTGATGAGTATTGATGTAAAAATCCTCAACAAAACACTGGCAAACCAAATTCAACAATACATTAGAAAGATCATTCATCAGGACCAAGTGGGATTTACCCCTGGGATTAAAGGATGGTTCATCGTATGCAAATCAATCAGTGTGATATATCATATCAAAAGAATTAAGGATAAGAACCATGCGATCATTTTAACAGATGCTGAAAAAGCATTTAATATTATTCAACATCCCTTTATGATAAAAAATCTTCAAAAACTGGGGAGAGAAGGAACATACCTCAATATCATAAAAAGCATACAGGTAAGACCCACAGCTAGTATCATACTGAATGAGGAAAAACTGAAAGTCTCTCCTTTTAAATCAGCAACACAAGAAGGATGCCCACTGCCACCACTGTTATTTAAGATTGTACAGAAAGTCCTAGCTCGAGGGGTCAGACAAGAGAAACATATAAAGGGCATCCAAATTGGAAAGGAAAAAGTCAAACTGTCCTTGTTTCCTGGTGACTTAATCTTATATTTGGAAAAACCTAAAGACCCCACAAGAAAACTATTAGAAATTATAAATTCAGTAAAGTTGCAGGACACAAAAGCAACATACAAAATTCAATAGCATTTCTATATGACAACAGTGAACCATGTGAAACAGAAATTTAAAAAGTAATCCAATTTACAATAGCCAAAGATAAAATCAAATACCTAGGAATTAACCAAAGAAGTGAAAGATCACTATAATAAAAACTATAAAACTCTGAGAAAGGAAAGTGAGGCAGACAGCAAAAATTGGAAAGATATGCCATGTTCATGGATTGGAAGAATCAATATTGTTAAAATGTCCATACTACCCCAAGCAATCTATGGATTCAAAGCAATCCCTATCAAAGTACCAATGACATTCTTTACAGAAATAGAAAAAACAATCCTAAAATTTATATGGAACCACAAACACCCAGAATAGCCAAAGCTGTCATAAGCAAAAATAAAAAAACTAGAGGAATCACGTTATCTGACTTCAACTTCTGCTACAAAGCTATGGTAACCAAAACAGCATGGTACTGGCATAAAAACAGACACAAACAAATTGAACAGAATAGAGAACCCAGAAATAAGTCCACACACCTAAAGTGAAGTCATTTTTGACAAGGGTGCTAAAAACACACATTGCGGAAAGACAGTCTCTTCAATAAATGGTGCTGGGAAAATTTGATATCCATATGCAAAAGAACGAAATTAGATACCAATCTCTCACCATGCACAAAAATCAAATCAAAATAAAGATTTAAATCTAACACCTTGAATTATGCAACGACTACAAGAAAACATTGAGGGAAATCTCCAGGACATAGATCTGGGCAAAGATTTGTTGAGCAATACCTAACAAGCACAGGCAACCAAAGCAAAGATGGGCAAATGGAATCACATTAAGTTAAAAAGCTTCTGCACAGAAAAGGACGCAATTAACAAAGTAAAGAGACAACTCACATAATGGGAGAAAATATTTTCAAACTACCCCTCTGACAAGAGATTAATAGCCAGAACATATAAGAAGCTCAAACTCTATAGGAAAAATATTTAATAATCCAATCAAAAAATGGGCAATAGATTTGAATAGACATTTCTCCAAAGAAGACATATAAATGGCAATGAGCCATATGAAAAAGTGCTCAACATCATTGATCATCAGAGAAATGCAAATCAAAACTATAATGAGGTAGCATCTCACCCCAGTTAAAATGGCTTATATCCAAAAGACAGGCAATAACAATGCTGGTGGGGATGAGGAGAAAAGGGAATCCGTGTACACTGTTGGTGAAAATGTATTATAATAAACTATGGAGAACAGATTGGAGTTTCCTCAAAAAACTAAAAGTAGAGCTACCACATGATCTAGCAATCCTACTGCTGGGTATATACCCAAAAGAAAAAGGAAATCAGTATATCTAAGAGATATCTACACTCCCATGTTTGTTGCAGCACTGTTTCCAGTAGCTAAGACTTGGAAGCAACCTAAGTGTCCATCAACAGATGAAAGGATAAAGAAAATGTGGTACATATACACAATGGCATACTATTCAGCCATAAAAAAGAATGAGATCCAGTCATTTTTAATAACATGGATGTAACCGGAGATCATTATGTTAAGTAAAATTAGCCAAGCATAGGAAGACAAACATCACATGCTCTCATTTACTTTTGGAACCTAAAAATCAAAACAATTGAACTCATGGAAATAGAGAGTATATAAAGTTTACTGGAGGCTGGGAAGGGTAGTGGGGAAATCAGGGGGAGGTGGAGATGGTTAATGTGTACCAAAAAAAAAAAAAAACAATGAATTTTTACAGCACAATAGGGTGACTGTAGTCAATAACTTAATTGTATATTTTAAAATAAATTATGTAATTGGAGTGTTTGTAACTCAAAGGATAAATGCTTGAGAGGATGGTTACCCCATTCTCTATGATGTACTTATTTCACATTGCATGCCTGTATCAAAACATCTCATGTTCCCCATAAATATATGCTATATATCTTTTGTGTTCCCACCAATAATTTTTAAATAATTTTTAAAAATTAAAAATAAGCTATCAACAGAATAAACAGACAACCTACAGAATGGAAGAAGATATTGCAAAACTATGCATTTGATACTATGCAGAATCTAAAGGGAACATAAATCAACAAGCAAAAAATAAACAACACCATAAAAAAATGGCAAATGACATGAACATTTTTCAAAATAAGACATACAAATTGCCTACAAACATACAAATGCTCAACATAACTCATCATTAGAGAAATGCAAATCAAAAAATCAAAACCACAATAAGATACCATCTCACGCCAGTCAGAATGACTATTATTAAAAAGTCAAAAAATAACAGATGCTGGTGAGGCTGTAGTGAAAAGAAAACACTTGCATACTATAAGTGGGAATGTAAATCAATCCAGTTTATTGAGCTTTACTACAGTTTTTACAAGTCAGGCTTTCTTATTACACTGGATTGCTCTTTATTACTCTGACTTTATAGTGTGAATTTTCAGGTCACTGATTTGATACATTTCCTTATTTCAAATTAACACATTTAAAACTATAAACTTTCCTCTAAGTGCTATTTTTACTCCATCACATAGATTTTGATAAGTTGTATTTTTCTCTCTCTATATATTAATTCTTAAAATATACTATTAAATTTTCCAATCATTGAAGTTTTCTTAAACATCTTTTTGCTATCGATTCCCAATTTTATTTTAATCTAAGAACATGCTCTGTGTCATTTCAATCTTTTGAAGTATAATTTAACACTATTTTTTGTGCCAGGATAGGGTACTTGTTGTAATATACGCATTTGAAACCAGGTATAAACTGGGTATTTAAGTATCATATTCTAAAACTTTTAATTAGTTTAAGGTGCTTGTTCAGAAACTACCTTCATTGATTCTCTTTTTATTGTATAAACATTTACCGAGAGATTGATGTTAAAATCTCCCATTGTGCTTGTCAAATTTTCTGTTTCTCTGTCAATTTTTGCTTTTTTTTTTTTTTAGGTTCAACACGTTTTTCCAGGTTAGGAACAAACAAATTTATTATTGCTTTGTTTTCTTTTGTGTTGATCCTTTCATCATTTGAAAATGCTCTTCTTTATCTTTGATAGCATCCTTTGTCTTGAAGTCTACTTGTCTGATATTAATATAGCCATTGCGGCCTTCTTATGCTTGCTGATTATGTCTTTCTCCATTCATTTACTTCCAATCTATCTGGAATTTTCAACTTAAATTGCATCTTTAGAAAAGCGTAAGTGTCAACTTTTAAAATCCATTCTTATAATCTGTTTTTGTATTTTACATAATTTCAACTTTTATTTTAGATTCAAGGGTACATATGAAGGTTTGTTATCTGGATACATTGCATGATGCTGAGATATGGGGTAAAATTGGCCCCATCACCCAGGTACTAAGCATAATACCCAATAGGTAGTTTTTCAACTCTTGCCTGCCTCCTACTTTCCCTTCTCCAGTAGTCCCTAGTTCCTATTTGTTGCTATTTTTATGTACATGAGTACCTAATGTTTAGCTGCCACTTATAAGTGAAAACATGTGGCATTTGGTTTTCTCTTCCTGCTTAAATTAGCTTAGGATGACGGCCTGCAGCTATATCCATGTTGCGCAAAGGACATGATTTTGTTTTGTATGGCTCCGTAGTATTCCACAGTGTGTATGTACCACGTTTTCTTTATTCAATCCACTGTTAGGGCACCTGAGTTGATTCCATATCTTTGCTGTTGTAAATACCACTGCGAAAACATACGAGTTCATGTGTCTTTTTGGTAGAATGATTTATTTTCCTTTAGGTATATACGCAATCATGGGATTGCTGGGTCAAATTTTAGCTCTGTTTTAAATTTTTTGAGAAATCGTCAAAATGCTTTCCACAGTGGCTGAACTAATTTACATTTCTACCAACAGTGTTTAAGCATTCCCTTTTCTCTGAAGCCTTGCCAGTATGTTTTGTTTTTTTACTTTTTAATAGTCATTCTAAATAGTGTATGATGGTATCTCACTGTGGTTTTCATGTGCATTTCTCTGGTGATGGCTGGTGATGTTGAACATTTTTTCATGTTTCTTGGCCACTTGTATGTCTTCTTTTGAGAAGTATCTATTCATGTATTTTGCCCACTTTTAAATGAGGTTGTTTTTCACTTATTGATTTGCTTAGGTTCATTATAAATTCTGGATATTAGACCTTTGTCATATGCAGTTTGCAACTACTTTCTCCCACTCTATAGGTTACCTTTATTTCTGCTTGTGGATGGAGCAGAGGGTCCCACTGCACCACAATCTATGCCCAGAAAGGGTGGGGAAGCTAGGCTGCTGTTCCAGCCAAGAAATTGCTCTCAATGCCTGGAGCTCTGCCTTGAGTGAACTGGAAGGGGTCCATTGCAGGATCTCAGGGGAACAGGATAGGGCACCCAGCTGCGACATGCACAGACCAGTTCCACATTGCCAAGCTGGTTCTGGCTGCAAGTCTTTTTGCCTCAGGAGAAATCACAGCTGTAGCAACTCTCCTCCCACTTCAGGCCTGTGATGGGGGAGAGAACAATTACAGCACCTACAACTGAGGTGCTTTCCACAATTCTGGCTGTGGAGGGCCCTACCCTACCCTGGAGCAAGCACTCCAATCTTTTGCCTGAGACTAAAATGCCTGCATGGCCATAGTGCCAGGTCACCAAAGAATGATTGAGTTTGTATGCACCCAGATTAAAAATGCCATCCTTCTCTCAATCTTGGGTCTGGGAAACTGCATGGAGCTTTTTCTAATGTCTTTCCCTCTCAGCATCTCCCAGCCTCTTCCCAAGTTAGTGCCAGGGCATGAGAGAAACAAAATGCTCTCCCTAACCCTGGGTTGCTCAGATCCCCAGTGTACAGGTGAGTCAAAGAGGGAGGGTCTTTGCCCCTGTCACATACTGGGGCTTCACTCACTTCTATCAGCTGGACACCATCATGGGGACTGTTTGCCCACATTCTCCTCCCCAGCATCTGGGGTGTCCTTCACAATGCTGGTGGATTCCCATTTTCCTTTTTGAAGTAGGGCTCACAGAGTTTATCTTGATGCACTATTTTGCTATTTCCAAGTGGCTGAGGCCCACTAAAGTCTCCAATCTTCCACCTTGGAGGCAAAAACATCTATCTTTAAATCGAAGGCTTTAGTCCATTAACATTTATTTTAGTTGTTGATATGACTGCATTTAGGTCTATCATTTTATTATTTAACTTTGTTCTTGCTAAGTTATTTACATTGATCCCCATTTTGCCTACAATTCTTTTAATTATTTCAAAATTCCTTTTTAATTTTTTGTTAGCTTTTAGGCTACATTTATTTGTATTAATTTGTGGTTGTTCTAGAAACAAAAATTTGCATATTTAAATTTGTATATACTATGTAGAGTTACTACCAGACCAGTTCATGTAAAATTAAGAAGCCTTGTTTAACCATGTAACGATTTACTCTCCTATACGCTATGTTAGGGTTGTTATATGTATCCACCTGTTTATATTATAAACTCCAGAAGACATTACTATATGGTTTTTGTTTTAAACAGTCAGATTTATTAAACAGAATCTTTAAAAAATTATATTTTATGTTACTGAAATATTCACTTTTTCTTAAGGTCTTCAGTCAATTCTAAAAGTCTAAGTTTCTTTCTGGAATCAGTCTCCCTCAGCAGGGAGGAAGGAAGCACTTCCTTAGCATTCTTACGGTACCAATTGGCTGTCAGATAATTTCCTTCGCTCTCCTTTACCTGAAAATGTATTCTTACAGAATATTTTACCAGAGTAAGTATTATACGTTGATAAGTTGATCACAGATGTTATTCCACTATTATTTGGTCGCCATGGTTTCTGATAAATCCAGAGTCATTTGAACTATTGTTCCTCTGTATGTACATTGTTATTTTTCTCTTCGGCTACTTCCAAGGTTTCATTTTTATCCTTAGTTAACAAGAGTTTGACTATGATGTTCCTATGTGAAGTTATCTTGTAATTTACCCTGTTTGGGGTTTTCTGAGCTTCTTCAAAGTGTAAATGCACATCATTTAAGAACTTTAGGAAATTTCACTATTTAAATATTTTTTTGGGATTCATTCTCTTTCTCTTTTTATTCTACATTGTGGTTGCCTATATTTTAAATTTGTTGAAATTTTTCCAAAAGTCTGTGAAATTCTGTTCTATTTTTTAAAATATATTCTCTCTCATCTTTAGTTTTTTTAAATCCACTGACTATCATATTTATTGTGTTTCTAAACCTATGCACTATTTTATATTTCAGGTATTTTTCAGATCCCCTGATACTTTCTTTTCATCTATAAAGATTTTTTTCTTTAATTACTATTTGTGCCCACTTATAACAGCTACTTTAAAATAAAAAAAATCAAAACTATGGAACAGCTAGGAGTTGATCTCAGCTGATGTTTTTTGCCTTGAAAATGACTCACGTTTTTCCCAGCTTTTCATATTTCAAGCTAAAAAAAAAAGGATTTGGTTCTATATATTGCACAATATATGTGTAGAGTGTCTAGTTTTGTTATATTGTTCTGAATAATGTTATTTTTATTTTGGCAGAAAAATGCAGGCAATTAACTTGATTACACCAAACTCTAATTCTATTTCCCTTGCAGCAAGTGACAATTCAAATCTCAATCCTTTCATTTTTAACATCTTTGAGTCTGTTGTTTCAGGTGCAGTTCTCAGTCAGCCAGGCATTTGGTTAAAGTTCCCACACATACCTCAGCTTCCATTTTCTGGATCATTCCATTCTGGGATGAACTCCTCTCTTTCCTCCAGCTGTGGTTGCCACAGGCTCTGTCTCTTGATGCTTCTGGATATAAAGCCAGCAGGTTTTCTACAGAAGTGTCAGCTGTCATACACCAAGAAATGAGGCTACAACCACAAAGTCAGGAGGCTTATTATTTACCACTTACTTTTTCCAAGTTTTTATCCCCTTCAGAATCTGTCTGCCTTGGGTCATGCTCCAGAGCCTTCAAGCACTTGTTTTGTTTTGTTTTCTTTCTCCAAAGATTATCCTTACCTATGAAAAGTTTCAGTGTACTGCAACCTTATTCCTTCATAGTTAAAATGGAATTTTGACTGTAGGGTTTTAGGCAGTAGTGTAATATAATGAAATTTGCATTTCATCACATCATTGCAGAGCCTTGTTTCTCAGAGTGTGGCCCACAGGACAGCAGCTTCTGAAATTTTTTAGAAATGCTGAAACTTGGCCAGGCACAGTGGCTCATGCCTGTAATCTCAGCAATTTGGAAGGCAAGTTAGAAAGATTGCTTGAGGCCAAGAGCTAGAGACCAGCCTGGGCAACATAAAGAGACCCCATCTCTACAAAAATATGTATATTTAATTAGCCAGGTGTGGTGGTACACAACTGCAGTTCCAGCCACTCAGGAGGCTGATGTAGGAGGATCCCTTGAGCCTAGGAGTTCGAGGTTACAATGAGCTATAATTGTGCCACAGCACTCCATCCTGGGTGACAGAGTAACACCCTGTCTCTAAAAAATTAAAAAAATAAAGAAATGCTGAAACTTTTTAGAAAGGCTGAAACTCAGCCCCTCTAAAGACCTACTAAATCAGCCGGGTGCAGTGGCTCAGGCCTGTAATCTCAGCACTTTGGGAGGCCGAGGTGGGCAGATCACGAGGTCAGGAGATTGAGAACATCCTGGCTAACACGGTGAAACCCCGTCTCTACTAAAAATACAAAAAATTAGCCAGGCGTGGTGGCAGGTGCCTGTAGTCCCAGCCACTCAGGAGGCTGAGGCAGGAGAATGGTGTGAACCTGGGAGGTGGAGCTTGCAGTGAGCCGAGCCGAGATGGAGCCACTGCACTCCAGCCTGGGTGACAGAGCGAGACTCCGTCTCAGAAAAAGAACTCTACTAAATCAAAATCTGCACTTTAACAAGTTTCTCAGCCAATTTATCTCCACATTAAGGTTTGAGAAACACTACTGTAGAGGATGACTTGCAGTGGTTTAAAGAGACAAGTAAACCAATTAGAAAATTACTTTTGTGATCCAAATGAGAAATGATAAAGATCTGGGCCGAGATCTGTCCTTCTTTGAGCAAAGGTATTAACAGACCAGTAAGATCTGCAGAGGCAAAAGGGAAACTTTATTTTCTAAAGGCAACTTGGAGACTGGGGAGATGCAGCTTTCAGTGCAACACTAAGTGATGTCTGAGGAAGGTTTAGGGAGCGGAAGTTTAAAAAGGCAAAAAGCATAGGACGCGGGGAGCAATCAGGTGCAGGGTTCAATGGAATGGTCTTTAAGTCAGACATTACAAGTCTTTCTTTACTGGCTGGCATCAAATGGTCTGCTGGTGGCCACTTGGGAGAATAGCTAGCTGATGTCTATCTCTGCACAGACAACAGGAACTGGTTTGGCTTGACTGCAGAAAGGGAGGTCCTGTGACACTTTTACATCTTTCTGAAAATATAAAGTACAAGACCACTCCTTCACTCTGCTATTGTTATAGGAGTTATTAAGAAATTATTTTAGGCAGATAGAGGGAAAGGGGGTCCTTGGGAAGTTTTCATTTCTTTTAAAGCAGCTCTAGAAATGTTTGTTGACTAGCAGGAAAGCACCAGCTCTTAGAGCTTGGCTGGCAAGCTTTGATATGCAAATGTTGGCCATTAGAAACGGGGTCCACCTAAACATGGTGATTCCTGCCATCTTCTTCTTGCCCTTGCCCCCACATGTGCCTGGCAACATGACATGGCAACCCCGCATATCCCCATGTGTGTAGAACATCATGGTGCCCTGCATTTGCATATTAAAAGGCTAGGGTGGGAGGGCGAGTTTTTTCGTGGGCTTCATGAATGACACACCTGGTCAAACCAATCCCCTGGGCCCTATGGAAACCAGACACCGCCTCCTAGAGCATCCCAATATAAGCAGCCACTTTTCCACACCACACAGGTTTTCTCTTTGTTCAAATCCCCCCCCCCTCTGTCTCTGTACGGGGGAGCTGTTTTCTTCTTCCTTCCTTCTTTCTTTCTTGCCCATTAAACTTTTCTCTCCTTGAAACTACTCCATATGTGTCTGTATTGTTAATCCCATCCATGTGAGATCAAGAACCCTGGTGTCCCTCCAGTCATCGGAGGCATATTACTATGGCTACCAGGTTCTGTTTTAACTTTAAGCACCTCAGTTGGCCATACGGAGTTCATTTTGTCTGTTGACCAAGGGCATACATTAACAAAGGAAATAAGTTTTCTTTAAGATACTAATGTTATAGGGCCTGGTAAATAATTGGGTAAGGAGGTAGGAAGAGTCTAGAAGGACTTTGAGTTTCCATTTTAAACAATAATAAATTTCATGGAGATAGGGATTACAAGAGAGGGGATATATATTTTACATCAACAGGCTGAGTTTAAAGTGTCCATGGAATATCCAGGTGGAGATGTAAAGTATGTAAATAAATGGGCCCAAACTGTGGATTGGATACCCAAACTGTAGATGAGCTATTCATAACTACATTCAGCCTTGCCTTTCTCAATTATAAAGGAGAAAAATCTTAATAATCTTATAGCCCACATTGAAGTTATAGGTGGCCATATAGACAGTTTATCAGAGATATATCTGAATATGTGCTTGGTGAGTTTTCTAGTGAAGATTCTGTTTCCTAATAAAAAGAGACAGACTTCCTCCTTTTTCTCTCTTTCTGGATCACGGATGCAATGCCAAGAGATGCAACAGCCATTGTGTGACTAGGAAGCAATAAGCATTATTGACAAAAACAATGTAATAATTCTGAAGCAGAAAGGCAGCTGGAACTTGGGATATTAATGACTAGACGGACTCCTGCAAAAGCCACTGGCTGCCTACCTCTGGAATTAATAGTTAATATGTGTGGAAAAAATATGCCCTATTTCTTTCAGCTACTGTTTGTCAAATTATCTGTTAGTTACAGCTGACACTTTCCTAATTGATATAGGGTATACCTAAAGAACAACTCTAGAAAGAGGGCTTGGCAGGAGACAGATCAGCTGGGTAGTTATAGCAGTTGAAGCCTTGGGTTTGAATAAGATCACCAAGAGAGAATATTATAGAGTAAAATAAAAAGAGGGCGAGGAATCAAGTGTTGTATAATATTGTCATGTCAGAGAAACTGGTAGGAGAAAGGAGCAGATGAAGAAAGGCATACAACCATAAAGAGAGAGACCGAAAAGAGAAAATTATGTCCTAGAAATCAAGAGAAAACATGTCAGGGTTCAAATGCTACAAAGAAGTAGAACTAACCACTGCAGGAGACCAGAATATGCCAGCCCAAAATATGTCTTTTTAGCACAAGGATTATTTTGAGAAACAGCAGACACAGGAGAAGTTCTAAACACAGAGTAGAACATACCCTTTTGTAAAAAAAAAAAAAAAAGAAAAAAAATGCATCTATAAAGAAAATCTCCTTTCAATAGTGTCTCCCTCTCTGTACCAGGAAAAGAAGGATGACTAAATCCCAACAGATTCATCAATAGGGAAGGCAGGGACTTAAATCTGCATAACAAATCTTATTCTTGTTTACCATATTTTTCCTGGTCGCCTCCCTACAACTAAACTTCCTCATATCTTTTTTCTTTGTTTCAGTTGAAGATGCTATGTAAACCAGAGTTTTAGGCTAACCCTTTGAGAATTACTCATTCCCTGAGTATCTCCCATGTGTTTATGAGATATAGATGTTAATAAGCTTGTTTACTTTTCCCTTATTTATCTGTTTTCTGTTACAGGAGTCCCAGCTGAAAATTTAGAAGTGTAGAAGTAAAATTATTTTTTCTTCCCCTACACCATGCACAGAAAATTATTCACTAGATTTGGGATATTTGGTGATGTTTGATAAAGCATGTTAGTGGAACAGGAATCAGGTTCTAACAAATCTGTCTGTCAACAATCTGTTTCACATCCACACACTGGACCATATGCACAACCCCATCAAGTGTGCCTTTCACAGCATGCTGTTAGTCCCAGAGTGGATGATGAAAAGGGATGTTGATGAATCATTGCTCCATATAAAAATACAATTCGAAGTGCAGGCTTTATTGATAGAAGGACAGTAGGATCTTTCTTACTATAAAAGACAGCCTACTTTATATCCCTTAAAAATAAAAATAAAGCTTAAGTTTAGACATACCTACCAAGTGGGCAACAGGGCAGACTTTCCTGACCCTTTCACATTTAAAAGAACAGCAAGATTCCAAGGATCATTGTCTGCCTAGTTCCCGGCAGCTGTGACACAGGCCCCAAGTGTGCTTTGAAGATGACAAGCACTTGAGTCAGTCATGTAGGTCCAGGAAGGGAGAAAAAAAAGATAAAGTGAAATAAAGGAAATATAGTAAAGAAAAGAACTTACTGATAATTCCTATCTTCTTCCTGACAGTAATCAGTAATATATGGAAATATTAGCATAAGGAACATTTAAAGATAAATTCTATACAAAAAGTTACAACAAAGAACCACAGATGTAAAAATTGATTAAAAAGGAGACAGACCAGACTTCAATGCCCAACTTAGCACTGTGGGGTCTTCATAGCAGTGGGAAACGTTCCTTTTTTCTTTTTATTGCCATGGAATTGATAAGAACAACTTGAAAAGACCTGTAGGAATTTAAAAGTCTTTCTTTCTTTATTCTTTTCTTTTTGAGAATTATTTTAACCTTAAGAAGATGTACGAAAAACCCACAAGGTAATTAGGGAAAGTGAAAAGATGGTTATGAACAATTAAAATCCTTTCTGTTTCGTTAGGTTTTTATGGTTAAATGTTGTCACTGATTAAATGTGAGGCTGAGACATTGAATATGTCTCCCAAAGACCACATATATCAAAATACAGATCAAAGGAAAAAAGCAAGTCAAGAGAACCCACAGAATAAGCTTGTTAACAACATAAAATGAATAAAAGGCTCACACTACATATGTGGGGTTATGTATTCTTTACCTTTTGCAAAAACATTCCTCACCAATGTAAACATGCTACAGATGAACAGGGCTAGCTACATAATGTGAGGTCAAGTACAAAATGGCAGGTGGGGCCTCTTGTTCAAAAGGCAGGAAAAAAGCTGTGCTATTAAAATTACTAAATTAGATATTTTTTTTCCTTTCTTCTACAGTCTCTCACTCGACTTATGGTGTTTATTATTTGCCATTTAACAGCATTCTAAATTTTTAAAAGTTAAAATTTTAAATAACTTGTATGAATCTTACCATTCTTCTTTACATTACACAATGTTCATTTTAAATAAAAATGAGTGCATTTTACTTATATGTAGCATCACCAAATTACACAATTTGTATTCCTTATCTTGTATATGTATATGTACATCAATCTTACCAGAATGGTGGAATGATTCCACAAAACTAATGTTGGGCTCAGAATGTGATACCCCAAAATAAGGCACCTTAGCATAATAAGTATTTTAACATGAAGAAAATTAAGAAAACTATAGAAGATAGATGGTCTCTCTGATCTTCTCAATCCCCCTTTCTCCCTAAAAGCAGGCCCTAAAACCTAGGAAGGTAACTCTCTGACCTCCTCCCCTCCTTCTCCCCTAAACACCTTCATGTAGCAGGCATCCTGCCCTAAACATGGAGAACGAGAATGTCACAGAGACACAGAAAAGAATCTGAACAAACAGGACTTGATGAATTCCCAACGTATTATCATCAGAGCATAACCCTTTGTGTCCAACCACGTTGGTTCATAGCTAGATTCTTTAATCAGACTTAGTACAAAATATACACAGATTTCCCTGTTTCTTTTGATCTTGATTTCCTTTTAAAGGCTATCTCTCATGTCATGTAACATTTATTTATTTATTAATTAGTAGGCTTTTCTCCTGTCTCTCATTGTCAGTTTTATTTTTAGGCCCAGCCAGAATGCTGAGAACTTCCTGCTCTAAATTAAGTTGATTCTTTTAATTTTACTGCTTTTTAAAAATTAGGTGAAAACAAATCATGTTGGTAAATGTAATTTTGATAAAATAAATATAACATAAAATTTACTGTTTTAACCATGTGTAAGTATACAATTCAGTGGTATTGGGTACATTCATATTGCTGTGCAATCATCACCATCTTCATTTCACTTCTTGATGTACACACATTCTAGCAACACTCTACCTGAGTGATGAGTAAGGAAGAACTGAAAATGAAATAATCCAGTTGCTCTGTATTTCCTTTTATGTCAATATTTTCAATATAAATGGTTAGCTAATGCAAGGAAGTAACACAAATAAGAGCATGATAGGCTTCCTTGGCTGTGTTTTGAGAATGCCATCATTGCCTTCTTGCTGGATTAAAAGCAAGTTTTGGTTCAAAAGAAAAGTGTGGCCTCTAGGGAAGTCAGTCATAGACATAACATTCTATCTCCTAGTGGCTTTGAGTATTACTGAACTCTCATATGTCGTATTTCACTAGACTTCTGTGCTATGTGCAAATGAGGCAGTAAGGAACTGTGGACATCCATGTTACACATATTGCGTACATCTCTGGTGCTCCATTTTCCCATTGGAGTTCACTTACAAAATACAAATTAAAAGAATTGTTGAGAATTTCAAGATGGTGATAGCAGAGCATTGAACCAGGCGTGACACCTTCTGAGAGCAAGGACCCTGTGACTGCACAAGTCGTAGGCTTACGAGGCCAGAGCTGCAGACAAGGGAGAATGAAAGCAACACAAAGTTCTTGCACTTATAGAGCACTTTATAGTCTACAAAACACATTCTTACCCTTTACCTCTGAACTGTCACATTAGTTTTGTCTGCTGGTGAACAGGCACTATTCGTTAAAGAACTGGAGAAATGCCTAACTAGCCCAAGTTCCATGGCTGACCACGTGCCTAATGTGGACTAGAAGCCAAGCATTGCATTCCCTAGTTCAGTCCTCAGCTCACACTTCCGTTCTTTCCGCTGTGAGAAGAGCCATCAGACTGCAGAGGAAGAGACCGCATTTGTCTGCCCTTTGGGTGAGTTTTCTGTGTAATCCTTGACACAGCAAAAAGCCACTGAATTATTGTAATATGTTGGTGCCAAGGTTGAAGGAAATGTATGATCAGGGTCAAAAAGAGGGATTCAGGGAAGCCTCCCTGAAGGACGTAGGCTCTGAGGAAGGATTTGAAGTGAATATTGAGTAGAGGCAAAGTCTGTGTGGAAAAGAAATGTCCTCTTCAAGAAAAGCAAGGGAGAATGAGCACAGAAATCAGTCTGGGAAGCCCATGTTGTATGCCTATGTGAAGAGTATCAGCTGAAGAAGCCATGTTTGGCGAAAATTTCTTTAATTCAATCTGACAACCAATCTGCATAAAGTTGTTTCTTTCTTAAGAAAGGTACTGTAGGTAAAGCAGTGATCTCTTCCTGTGGTCTTTTGTCCTAATAACCAAACACCCCAATAGATAAAATTAACACAGGCAAGTGTGTGTGTGTTTAACATATTTCTAAACTCTTAGTTCTTTTTGGTTGGCTTTTAATAAAATAATTTAACAAAATGGAAACAAGTATACACTACAAATTCACTGAAAATACTAAAGTAGATGATCTATCAATTAGATAAATATTTAAGTACTCCAGGGACACATATCTAATTTTCTCACTAATGTTGCATGTTAAAATCATTTTTTACCAGTTATTACTTGGCGTAACTTTACTTTCTGTCACCCAGCTGGAATAGAATACCCCTTTTTATTTTTAGAGACAGGGTCTCACTCTGTCACCCAGGCTGGTGTGCAGTGACACAGTCATAGCCCACTGCAGTGTCAAACTCCTGTCATCACCCATTTTTAACTCATCAACCATCTTCTTGATTGCTCAGTGTTTCTTACACTTGGCTTTTCTACAGAAGTTGGAACCAAGTTTGCATCCAAAGCCATTTTGCAGGGGCTTTCATTTGAGGCCAGTCTTACAAGAAGGGAAGACTGCAGCACACTAACTGACGAAAACTGCTCTCATTCAAGAGTCCCAGAATTTTGTATCATCTGCACATAACTGCCAACATCTCATTCACTCACTCACTCACTCACTCACTTGGAAAGAAAATCTACAACATTAACATAAGCAACACGAAACCTCTGTGGATTGAGTTATCTTTGGGTGAAAAGAAAATCATAGCCGCTTCATTGCCTACTCTACATTTTTCCTTTTGTCCTTCCGATATTTTTCTGAAAAAGTTGATTTCATTCGCTACCTCTACTCACTGATATTAGAAATATAGCAACATTTGCTGCCCAAACATAAGATTTTAAAAGCCCTGGTAATAGAAAATAAACTAGTGAAGAAATTTCTTCTCACAAGGAGAAATTATCTGAGTGGACAGAGAGTAATGTAAACCAGTGCAGAACCCATTGATGAAGTGAGTGTTAGATATAAATGCCTTGGGGCTATCAGCTTTATTCATCCCTTCATCCCCACAACCCAACACACTGTCTGGGAAATGGTAGAAAGAACGCATGTCAGTTTTAATATTTTAGTCAAAAATTTACATTCTTCAGTGTTTGACTCTGAAAATGTAATGTTGGAAATGATTAGGTAAATTAATCCAGAGTTTAAGACAGAGAAAGAAAAGTTCATTCTTTGTTACTGCTGTTAGTGGGAATTTAAGCATGACACAATGTTTTTGGCAGCTCTCTTTTTAAGAAGGCAAATGACTGGATTGCAGATGAGCTAAAATATGCAAATTCTTCACCTGCTTGAACCACTCAAGCAGGTAGCCTAGCCGGGTGATCCATTCTTCACCAGCACATCCGTGGAATGCTGGAAGCAAAACTGCCTCCTCTGCCCGGTTATGCCCCATTTTTTTTGATACTGAGTAATGCAGCTCATGTCTGTTTATAGCTACACAACTATAAATAATATGGTCTCCCTCAGGCGTACTGTGAACAATAAAAAGTTTTCAAGAATAATAATACTAAAAGTCGATGAACTATATTAATACAGTATAAGTACAAAGTTGTTGCCTGGCAATTCCATTGTACAGCATTCACTGAAAATTCTTAACTAGGAGAGATTTTTATCTTACCCCCAGGGAGTCTCCTTTATCTTTCCCTGAACATCTAGATTTAAATGAATGAAGGCAATCTTATAAAAATCCTAAGAAAAAGACATAATCTTTCACCTCCAAAGGGGGAAAATTAAAAGAAACAAAATTTGTTAATAATAGCCCAGTGACAATTTTTACTAACATGGCAGTAATCTCAGCCCCAGAGGAGAGATTCACCATGTCTAGAGCAATGCTTTGCAAAATGTGTCCAAAGCACACTGCAAAATGTAGATTCTTATTGTTCAAGAAAAATAAAAATAAAGGCCACAGTTCAGATATATTCCAAAGCCAAATCCCATAAACCCATAAGCAAAACTTAAGTCATCTCGATTTCCCCAAAGCACTATCTCTAATCATAAACACAGACATAAGCTTTATATCCTTGTCAGCCTGATTCAGTGAAATTAAACTGGTCAGCTCTAGACAAATTAGTTTAAATGCTTTATTTGCCCTAAAAAAGAACGTTAATGTATAACAACCTAGCATAAGAGTGGGAGGAGGGAGGGGATCAGGAAAAATAACTAATGGGTACTAGGCTTAATACCTGGGTGATGAAATAATTTGTACAACAAATCTCCATGACACAAGTTTATCTACATAACAAATCTGCACTTGTACCCCTGAAGTTAAAATAAAAGTTAAGAAAAAAGACACTTCAAAATTCTGTGCTTTTGATATTTACTAAAGAATATGGCATTGAATTTTCTGTTAAACTACTCATCTCAAAAGCTCAATTACAGAATTTTAGTGGAGTATTAGCTAAAGGATGTTCACTTTATCTCTCCCCACAGATATTCTAAAATTATCCTTGTAGTTTCCTTGTTGTCAACCCAGATTACAAGGCAGTAATTATACTTGACCTGTGCCATCTTAACCCCTAATACAACAACTGAACTACTTTTACAACTAGACTTTGTTGTATAGAGTGTCAGCTGCAAGCTTTCTCTGAAATGTTTATTGCAGGCATACGTTCAGTACATCACAATGTTTGCTTTATGAAGACCCCTGGTTTGCTACCAAGGAAAAAGTAGCGCGTCCTTAACCATCATATTTTCTCTCTTTGCTTTGGCTACCTGGAAGCTAAGAGCCAAATTTATGGCACAGTAGTAAGCATGAAGTATCTAATATCACAAATTTTATAATAATTTTTAATTCTGACATTATTTCCCCTCTTTAATTTTCTTTTTCACCTGTTTCCTTCACTTACTTTAATTCTCATCTTGCATTTCATATTTTACACCTGAGGTTTCTTGAATTATTTTTGGACCAATGAAGGAAATAAGTAAATTTTTATCATACAAATGACTGAGATTTATAAATTCATAACCACTTGAAATCCACCAAATATAATTTTATTGTACAAATTGTATATTTTGACCTCCTATAAAAAACCTATACTATACAAATTTAACATTTAACATTACATAATTTTTATTGTACAAATTTTATATTTTGACCTCCTATACAAAACCTACACTATATAAATTTAACATTTAATGTTACATATTTAATATTATTGAAAAAGAAGTCAGTAAAAAATTAAAAGAAACATGCATTTTTCAGTAAGTATTTAGAATCATGCAGAGCCAGAAAAAAACACATTTCTAGGCATAGGCAGATAAGAACTTTCCACAATACATCTTTTTTGTTAACAGTAGCAGGCATGTCTGGCTTGCCTGGGTCCAGAGTTTCTATCTCAAATTGCATGAATGAGAGAACCACAATAAAACCCGAGAATGATTTAGGAACTTAGGTTCAGCTTTTGCTTCATATTTCTTCTGATAAAAGTGTGTCTAAAAGTATAATCTTTAGTGCCAAGAAGTCAATTAACTTAAAAAATTGCCAACTCTGCCAATAACCAGTAATATGAAAGCAACCCTTTTGCATTGGGTATGAATAAATTAAATGAACAAACACATTCTGCTAAATCCAGCTCTGAGAGAAAGTTGTTTCTCTGTGGTAAGGCTCTTTGTAATGAGAAATTGAAACAGCAAAAGGCATCTGAGTAATCATGTGAAGTTTTCCATGTGGCTTTCAGTTTAGAAGACAATTTTGTTTTATCCAAAAGCATAAAAATCTAGAGAGACCTATCTGACCCCAGTGTTTCAGGGAACAATGACAGCCTCTCCATACATAAACCCTTCTTCTGATGAGATGAGAATTATACAAAATTAGACAGGTAAAATACAAATGATGATCAAGATATGCACATTGTTGCCAAATTCTCATACAGGTATAAGTTTGTAATACAGTCATGAAGCACTTAGCTTCAGGCACACATTTTGAGAAATTCATTAGGTGATTGTGTTGTTGTATGACCATCATAAAGTGTACATACACAAATCTAGATGGTATAGCCTACTATACACCTCCACAACATGGTATAACCCCATACTAAGCTAGAAACCTTAGCATGTGGCTTTACTGGATACTGGAGGCAGTTGTAACACAATGGTAAGTATTTGTGTATCTAAACATAAAGAAGTTACAGCAAAAATATGGTGTTATTATTTGATGGGATTATCGTTATGTATGTGAACCATTGTTGACTAAAATGCCATTATGCGTCACATGACTGTGTGGATATTGCAAATACAGAGATTGAAAATTCCGTGCCATTTCTATATTAATTCTGATGCTGAGTACCATCAGACCACGTAGGAGACAGAGAGAGGTAATTACATTGTTGAAATTTTTGAGTCTCTCTGTGATCTAGAACAGTGGTCAACAGCTGTAGGTCATATCTGGTCTGTCTCCTGTTTATGTAAAAAAGCAGTTTTATTGGGACATAACCACCATACCATCCTCTATGTCTTATCCTTTGCCACAGAAATGATGAATTGCAAAACCAATTTTGTTTTTTTTTTTTTTTTTTGGACGGAGTCTCGCTCTGTTGCCCAAGCTGGAGCACAGTGGTGCGATCTTGGCTCACTGCAAGCTCTGCCTCCCAGGTTCACACCAATCTCCCGCCTCAGCCTCCCAAGTAGCTGGGACTACAGGCACCCGCCACCACGCCTGGTTAATTTTTTTGTATTTTTAGTAGAGACGGGGTTTCACCTTGTTAGCCAGGGTGGTCTCGATCTCCTGACCTCGTGATCTGCCCTCCTCGGCCTCCCAAAGTGCTGGGATTATAGGCGTGAGCCACCGCGCCCAGCCAGCAAAACCTAAAATATTTTCTAACTGGCCCTTTACAGTAAACATTTAAAGACATCTGAGCTAAACTGTGGTCATGTTTTTATGAATTTCTGTATAACCCACCTTTTGAAATACATCCTTTAATAATTCTCTCAGAAGCTGTTTACAGGAGGGAAAACAGTTCTTTTTTGTATCCATGGCAATACCTTAATTTTGGTGTTAAATTTGTTTGGCATTTTATATAAGATAATATTTCCTTGTCTTCTAGTACTCGGCACTGCTGATGAAAAAATCTGCTGTAATTCTAATCACTGTGTAAAATTTGTCTTTCCTTCCTACTCACACATAAAATTTCACTTTTCTTGGTATCTGCTAGTTTCAGGATAATGTTTTGGTGTGGATTTATTATCTATTCTGATGCATGAACATGCATTTCAATCTTTACAGGCTTTTTTTTAAAAAAATTGCAGCCATTATTTTTTGAAGTATTGATATTTTATTTCCTTTAGTCCTGTTCCTTGATTATATGTGTCTGTTGCATTCTGGTACTGTTATTCTATAATATCTTCTCTAGTCCTTAACTTCTCCTTTATATTTTGACTTTATCTCAGTATCTCACTATGTTAGATTGAAGGTACCTCACAATCATTTTTTGATTCTTTGGATTCCCTCAACTCTGTACAGATTAAAGTTTAGCTAGAATATTGAGTTTTTATTTCAATATATTTTTCATTTCTACAACTTATTAATTTTTCATATATATTTTTTCTTCCTTTTTGCTTTTGGTTATTTTTATAAATTTAATTTCTATTATTAAACCTCTGAATTTAACAATGAAATATTTCTAAGTAATTTTTAGATGGTTCTTTATTTTTATTTTGTATGAATGAATTATTTCCTCATTAGCTAATTCAGTAGCAATCTTCCTTGGCTTGACTTATAAGCTTTGGAAGATTGGTTTGTAGGCTCATCTTAAGCAATTTTATTGTTGTTGTTGCTTTTGTTATTGCTGTTGCAGTTTTTCTTCTCTTCTACATACCTATTCTTGTTTTGGTACTACCCTGACCCATAATGTCTGTCCTATGCAGAAGTAGGTCTAACACCGGCACCTTGAAGCTCCTATCCCTTGGTGCAAAGCTCGGGGATATTTATCTTCCCATTGGACAGGTAAGTACTAATAATAATGACCATAAGTCTTATTACCTTTTTTCCTATTTCTGTAAGTATTGAAGTACATAAAAGCCATATTGCAGGCAATTAACAATCACAACTTTCCTTCCAAATGTTTTAAGAACCTGGTTTTATGCCATGTTCCTAGCTCCACCCCCTTCCTGGCTTCAAATACACTTGAACACTGTCACCCCATAGTTTATACACTTGAACACTGTCGCCCCATATTTTATATACTTGAACACTGTCACTCCATAGAAGATAAACTTTTCCCACTTCCAGATTCAGACTTCTGCTTTGATGCTTCATGTTTCCCTTCCGTTTCTAATCTAGAGAAATAACTATTTTTGAGCATTGATATATCTTTTTATTTCCATTTTTAATGTTTGATCTATTACTGCCACATTTTTGTTGCAAAAACATTAGAGGAATTTGAAGCACACACTTTATTTTACTATGTCATTTTGAGAAGACAGAAGAGTGAACACTGAAATTAGAGAATTAGACTAGTGAAAGTACAGAGTCTACAGTAGAAGACACGTGAAGTACAGTAATTAATTTTAGCTAAAGCCTTTTATGATCAGTTAATGATATATCTTTATTTGATTTATAAATGGCAGGATAGATTAAGGTTAATAAACTATTCATTTCATAAAGGAGATTTGATTGTTTTAAACTCATCATTTCTCTTAGAATGTCCACACGTTTTGCTAAGTGATGGTAGTTGCGATGGTGGATTCTAATGACATTTGTTTATTCTAGTCTGGTGCCCTAATTAAATCAACCTTGTAATCAAACATACCATGTGACTGGATAGAATTATTTAACCTTTCAAGGCTTCAGTTTTCTTTCCCATTAAATAAAGATGTTTATAGCATAGGCTTTAACTGAGTAATTCCATCCATTATTAGGATCATATCCCTATGGAAATCATCTAAGCAAAACAGCCTCATATAATTTAGAAAGAAAAATATTAGAAATAATCCAAATATCCAATAATTAGAATCAATTTTGCTATAAAATATCACACTATAATATTTAGTAATCAATCTGATAAATTCATGGATATTGACTAAGAAGTTGGTAAACTTACATAGGTAAACACTAAAAATAACTTAAAATTATAATGAAAAAAGGCATGAAAAGGTGTTTAATTTCATTAGATTTTAGGGACATCAAATTTAAACCACAATATGATATCTACCAGAAAGACTGAACTGGGAAACACAGATAATACCAGGTGTTGGTGAGACTCTGGAATTCTCTGACATGCTAGAGGAAGTGTAAATTGCATAACCGTTTTGAAAAACCATTTGCTGGTGTCTCCTGAAGCTGAATATATTTAGACTTTATGACCCAGAATTTCCATTCCTTGGCTTATGACCAAAATACCTGTATATATTTACCAAAAGATATGTACTAAAATCTTTATAGATGTACTATGTCTAATAGCTCAATACTGCAAGATATCTAAATGCCCAAACACAGTAGACTAAAGAAACCATGACATATATCACACAGAGGAATATTACACAGGAATGAGAATAAACAATCTGTAACTAGTCATAATAACATGAGTAAACCTCACAAGTAAAATGAAGGAAGGCAGACCAAAAAAAAAAAAAAAAGCACCTGCCATAGAATTTCATTTCTATCAAGTACAAAAATCAACCACTGGGGTTAAAAGTCAGAATAGCAGTTATCCTTGTTGGGGGATTAGTGACTAGAAGGAGCACAAAAGAGGCTTTCCAGGATGCTACCAATGTTCCAGTCACTGATTACACAGATGTATGTAGTTTCAGAAAACTTAGGATGTATATTTATGTCATACGTTATAAAATGTTAGATGACAATGAAAATTGTATATATATGATAGAGCTTTACAAGCTTAATGGTTGTTCAAACTCCACTCCTATTTTTCCTCAGGATCCATGAAGATACTTCAAGGCTAGTTCTTGCTTCCGATTAATTATAGGTTTGGTTTGCTCTTGTTCTCTCAGTACACTGTTTTCCCACACTCATAGGTATATAATAAGAATAATTTTATTTCTAAAAGAGCAATCAATTTTATAACTATAAAAATTATTTTTAAATTCCTGAATCAATAGAATAGACTTGCAAAGAGATTATAAAAGTTACATCTACAGAAAACTTTAAAAATTGAATAGAATTTGACATTCATGTCACATTCTCCTCCTTACATCTTTCCAGCCCTTGATTTTGAGCCTGGTGATAGCATCCTTCCATAGGTTTTAACTTGCCTTATAAAACTGGGTCCAGGTAAGAGAAGTAGGAGCCTCATGATATTACTCATCAGCCCAATGTCACCAATTCATTGATTAGAGTATACTGACAACTGGGACCCTGTCTCATTTGCAAGTACCCTGCTTGGATTCCCAGCCTTCCAACTTCAAAAGTTACCACTCTTCCATAGCAAACAAATATCTGCAGGCTAGAATTTCTGCCAGTTATCTGCTCCAGCAGACAGTTTTCCATTATAATTAAAATTGCTAAGAGCACTGTTGCATTAATCATTTCTTTTCTCTGACGTATCTTTTGGTTTTGCACATCCAGATAGTCTCAAAGTCAGACGTTCCAACTGAACCATTGAATTTGGCCTACAATCTCACAAATTGCATCCAATTTTGTCTGATATTCTGAAGCATTCTACTACTATACCTGTTTTTCCTAAAAGCCTTGTGTGATGGTTAACATTGAGTGTCAGTTTGATTGGATTGAAGGATGCAAAGTATTGATCCTGGGTGTGTCTGTGAGGGTGTTGCCAAAGGAGATTAACATTTGAGTCAGTGGACTGAGAAAGGCAGACCCACCCTCAATCTGGGTGGGCACAACCTAATAAGCTGCCGATGTGGCCAGAATAAAAGCAGGCAGAAGAATGTTTAAAGATTAGACTGGTTTAGTCTTCTGGCCTACATCTTTCTCCTGTGCTGGATGCTTCCTGCCCTTGAATATCGGACTCCAAGTTCTTCAGCTTTGGTGCTTGGACTGCCTTCCTTGTACCTCAGTTTGCAGAAGGCCTATTGTAGGACCTCAACTTGTGATCGTGTGAGTCAATACTCCTTAATAAACTCCCCTTTATATACACATCTATCCTATTAGTGCTGTCCCTCTAGAGAACCCTGAGTAATATACCTAGTTTAAAAGCAAACAAACAAGCCATCAAAGAAATATCTGCAAGAACTGCCAACCAGTTTCCTGGCCAGAATGTGCTATACTATCTGAACCTAAGTGAACACCCTCAGTGATGTGCCCTAAGCCTATGGAGTCCTTATGACCTTTGTTCCTAAGCTCAGGAAGAAGATTTTAAAACGCCATTTATAAATTCATAAACCAGAGATCCAAAAAGATACACTAATGTTCAGCCAATCTCAGCCTTCATCAGCCAGAAAGATTCTGTTAGCTGAATCTGCTTGCTCCTCAAATCTTTAAGATTCCAAACCAAAAATCAACTGATTTAATGTGACTTCAGGTTCTTCTTCAAATCAGAGTTTAGGCTGTCTGTTAGGCACAGATTTAGATTCTAACTGGTCCTTAGAATATACAAACACTAGCCATTTATTTATCATCAAGCCTATCAAATTCGTAACATTAGAAGTGTGACAAATTTTCATTCCTGGTCTGATTTGAGCCCTAGTTTATATAAAATTCCTGTTTTGAAAGGTCTTGTTCATGGTAAGAAGTCATGCTCCCATGTTCCATTTCTATAATCACTGCAGACATAAGTAATTGATTATGACACTCTTACAATGTTTGGGTGTAGTTTCACAATATATCCTCATAGAGCCATTCAAGTAGCTACCACTAATCAGTAAGAGTCTTTATGAGAGATAAAATATGCTGAAACTCAGGCTTACACCCTGCACAAGTTTCAGTTTAATGCATTATAGCCTACTTTAACTCAAAAACATAGTGGAAAGTTTGGCTTATACAGAAATTAATTAATTACATACATACGATCTTCTGTTTTCTAATTTTTCATGTTTCTAATTCCTAACATTGCCATAGCTCATATCGCACATGTATTTATTGAGTTCTATTTAACTACTTCACTGAGCCCTTCCTTAGTTTATGATTTACTTCTTGCCTCTTTGGCATCCTATCACATGTGATAGGGCTATGCAAGGTGTTAGTATTCTGGAGAAAGGAGATCAATTCTGCTTGGTCAACTCCCTTCTGAGGACATTTGGCTACACCAGCAACTGGCAATATATTATGTGATTCATTCTATCTGGTACTTTCTTTTATCTTATACTACCTAAAATTTTTTTTGTAATTTTCTGTGTCACTGTTATTTCTCTCTATCCACTGATTCCTGCTTATGCAAGTGTTTAAAAAATCATTCTTTATAGACAGAAATAAATATAAGAAACAATATTCACACAAGTCCACACCTCCTCCTATTTTTCAAATTAATAAACAATTATATCCTCTTGTGTTCACTCTTCTTTCACAAGGCCACTTAGTGAAATTCCATTTTAACATTATTTTTCATCCATGTAATTATTAATACTATTTTACTAGCCATGAGTATTTCATTTGCACTAATTTCCTTCTCAACAAAATTCCTTTGTTGTTACTGATTTAGGTATTCAGTAAGTAGTTCCTGAGCTAAGTAACTGCTTGAGGGTAATTCCAAATCTTATCCTAGAAAAAATATTTCTCTTGGATTAAAAAAAAAATATAACAAAAACTAGACACCAGCAAGAAGATCATTCTTTGATTATATCGGTTTTTAACTGTGACAAGGAATCAAACTACTCCTCTAAGATTTGTACTTCTTCCTAGAAGCCAGTAGAGGTGACAGTGAAGGAATAGTACATGATAGTAGGAGCACAGCATTGTCCATTTTCTTCTCATTACCTAACAGGCTCTGATAGGTCAGAAGGAAATGAAGATCTATGAAAGTTGGCAGTGACCACAAGCACAGCTCAAACATTTTGGTGTCCAGGAACTATCTCTTTAACAAGGTAGAATGGGCTCTAGAGGTCTCTGGCTTCTGCTGCCTACAAATTGATGCTTTGAAATGCAAATTCAAACTTAACTCCCAACGCAGAGACTGTCAGTCAAAAGACACTGTTGATAGCCTTTAGGTGGCTAAACTAATCTCATGCCAAGACAGAAAAATAAATTTTGAAGTAATTTGCAAAGTAAAATGTGAAATATAACTTTGAAGGACCCAGAATGATGACCTTTATTAATTTGCCATATGGACTCAAAATTCTGCAACACCATTCTCTATAGTAAGCCTGGCAGTTGCAGGCCCAGAATAATTTTCAGTGCAGAGTCACTGATAAAGTTAATATTTCCTACAGTTTGAGGCATCATAGATAGGCTTTCCAATTATTTTTAGTTTCAATTAGATTGGTGAATTTCTCAGTGGCTCATCTAAGTCTAATCATATAATTATGTTTCATTTAATTGAAAATGAGTAGCTAAAAATGTCTGGATATTTTTTAAAAAGCAAACCTCAGGTGATGAAAGTTTTCTCAAATTCACTTTCTCAATATTCCAAACTAAACTTCCAATGTCATTATTCACTGGATCACAGACCTTGGATCAGAATAGACAAAATACTGGGGTAGAGTAATTATAATGCAAAGAAAAGCAGAGTGTGACTTATGGAGTAGAGCTTAGTGGTTACAGATTTTAGCATTCAATTTCCAGCCCTAATAAGAAATTAGTTTTAGCATTGCTAAGGCTCAGCATCTGCAAAATATAAATCATAACGGTACTTCAACCTTTGTTGGATATGGTTGATAAATGCTTGGTCTCCGTTGCAACATCCTTCTTTTGGGCCTTCCTCCTCTAGAGACACTGAAAAATGAAAACAATATTTCCCATACTCTCTTAGAGCTAGAATTCTGCCTTCAAGATATGTTTCACCAATTATTTGTATCTCTGCAAGTTTGAAAGTGAAAATGAGGCACAGACTACCTTCTTGCTGCTTTTTGGCTATGGAAAACAAGAGCATAAAGATGTGGATTTTGTTTTTCTCTCCAGTCATATTCCAGTATTCAGCCCCAGTTTATGATGGTCAAGAGTCCACTGCGGAGGGACCGCAGCCAGACTATGCATTCCAGTCTCCAGGCACCAGCTTCA
This sequence comes from Pan troglodytes, assembly GCF_028858775.2. NCBI lineage: Eukaryota > Metazoa > Chordata > Mammalia > Primates > Hominidae > Pan > Pan troglodytes. The sequence continues at coordinate 124,497,124 of NC_072404.2, read as the reverse complement.
CGTGAGTTGATAGTGCAGTTGCTCCATCAGTGGCTTGCTGATGCTGGTTTCCCAACCTGTTGGTTAGGCTATAACTGTGCCACCTCATAGTCCTTGAACTTTAACTTGTACATTTAATAGTGGTCTTTGATTTTGGCAGAAGTAGTAGCTACCCTAGTGGGGCAGTTATGTCATGCTTGGGAGACCATTCCTGTAAGCTCACCCTAAAGTCCATTCATCAAGCCTATCAATTGAATTCCTAGTCCCTCATTAGGGAATTCCTAATTCCCTATGTTCAATCTCCTTGTTATTATTGAGGTAAAATTTATAGACAGTGAAATACAGATCTGAAGTATAAAATTCGATGAGTTTTGATAAAATTATTAATGATTGACTATACCTCCATCAAGTACAAAACATTCTTGTCACCACGTCACCACAGAAATTTCCTTCATGGCCCTTTCCAATCCATTTCTACATTCTGCAGGCCACCTCTTCTGAGCTCTACAACCACAAACCAGTTTTGCCTCTCTAGGAAATCATATAAATAGGTTCAGGCAGTATGTGTATTTTTGCTTCTGGATTTTTTTGATCAAAATAATTTTGAGACGCTTCCATGTTGCTGTGTGTATAGTTCATTCATTTTTCATTGCTATATTAATGGAATATAGTATTCCACTGATGAACTTTTTTTCAGTTTGGGAATATTACTAATAAAACAGTTATAAACATTCTTGGTAAGAATTTTTTCTGTGGACATGTTTCCTCCCCTAAGTAAATACCTAGAAGTACGATTTCTATGTCAAAGGTGATATTTATGTTTAACTATAAGGAGCCACCAAATAGTTTTCTAAACTGATTTTAGCACTTTACACTTCTACTAGCAATGTATGAGAGTTCCATTTCTTCCACATTCTTATCAATCTATTTAAATTTTGCTATTCTAATGAACATAAAGTGGTAGCTACTCCAGGTTTTAATTTTCGTTTACCTTATGACTAATGATATTAAGCATCTCTCATGTGCTTTCTTCTCATTCTTGTGTCTTTTCTTCTGAACTGCCAAGTCTTCTGCCGTTTTGTTTTATTGGGTTGTTTGTCCATATTGAGGTATAATTAACATGAAAAAAATGCACCTGTCTCATATATTTTTTGATGACTTTTGGCCTATGCATCTGCCTGTGTGAACTAATTCACTTAAAATATAGAGTATTTTCATCTTTACAGAAATTTTCCTTCTTCTCCTTTCACTAAATCCACACTCGCTCAAAACCAAAAACTTTCTAACACAATTAATTTCAAGATTTGCTGGTCTTGGACTTTATACAAATGGTATTTTAAATACTATTTTGTGCCTGACTTCTTTCACATGATTAATCCATGTTGAAATTCATCAGTGTTGCTCCCTATATCAGTAGATATAGAGGTTGTTCTCTATGTATTTTTTCATTTAATCCTGACAAGTGTTACTTTCTTTAACACAGTAAGTTTATCCATTCTTTCGTAAATGGACTTTGAGTTGTTTCAACTAGTGAGCTATTATAAATAAAGCTAATATGAGCTTTCTTGTGCAATTCTTTTGTAGACATGTTTTCATTTCTCTTGGGTCAACACCAAGGAGTAAAATTGCAGGGTCATTGGGTAGATTATATTTAATGTTATAAGAAATGGCCAAACAATTTTCCAAACTAATTGAGCCATTTTGCACTGTCACCACCAATGTAGGAGAGCTCCATTTCTCCAAATTGATGAAAACATTTAGTGTTGTCAGTCTTTTCAATTTTACCCACTCTTGTGGAACAGTATATCAGTGCAGTTTTGAGTTTTCATTTGCTTATTGACTACTCTTATGTATTTTTATAACATGGCTGTTTAGATTGTCAATTTTTAAATTGGGTTGTTAATCTTTTTATTGTTATTCGTAGGTCTCCATATACTGTCTTAAAGTCTTTCTTAAATATATGTGTTATAAATGTATTTTTCCCAGACTATAGCTTTCTATTAGAGTTTTGTTTTAATCAGAAATTATCATGTTTACAAAAGACCATTTTATCAGTGTTTTTCTTTTATGATAAGTTTATGTTCTGACCAAGTAAACATTTCCTACCCCAAAGTCTTGAAGATATTCACTATGTTTTTTTTTCTTTTAAATACTTTATTGTTCTAGGTTTTATTTCATGTCCATGATTAATCTCAAATTAATTTTTGTGGACAGAGTAAGATTGGTTTTAAGATCTAATTTTTTCATACATACAACCAGCTGTTTCAGCACCATTTATTTGTTAAAGTTTCCCAACAAATGGCCTTGGTGGCTCGTTAAAACACCAATTGCTCATTTGTGTGGGGGTCAATTTCTGGACTATTTGGTTTGTCTGATGTATTTGTGTCCCCATTGCACCCATATCACGGTCTTTTGATTACTATAGCTTTGTAGTAACTGTTGAAATCAGGTAGTGAAGGTCCTCCAAGTTTATTCTTTGTCAACATTGTTGTGGTTGTTCTAGATGGTATTTTCTTTTAAATTTTAGAAATAGCTTAACTATTTTTTTCAAAAGAGCCCACTTGAATTTGGTGTGGATTACACTGCATCTCTTAATAATTTGGAGTTTTTTTTATTCCTTCTTGCAAATTCATTTTATGCTTCTATCTGGCACCCTTTCCCTTCATCCTGAGTATCTTCTTTTAGCATGCATTGTAGTGCAAGCCTGCTCTCGCAAGTTTTGACGCTCTTAAATATTTTTATTCACCATCATATTGAAGGATATTTGTCTAGGAAAAGAATTCTAGGTTGGTATGATTTTTTTCTTTCAGCAATTAAAAAACTTTGTCCTATTTCTTTCTCATCTCTGTTGTTTCTGCTGCATGAGCAGTAGTTACATTCATGTTACCTTGTGTATAATATGTCTTTCTATATGGGTTCATATCTGCTCTGTGTCATTGACTATAATATGCCAATATGGGGATTTTTATTTATTTATTCTGCTTTTAAATTTTTACTTACCTCTTTGGAAATACAGGTTGAGGTCTTTCATCAATTTTGGAAAGCTCTCATCTAGTAGTTTTTCAAATATTTCCTTTGATCCATCCATTTTCTCTCTTTTCTCCTCATCCCTTTTGGGATTTATTTTATACCAGAGGATATCAACCAGGTGCAATTTTGTCCCCCAAGAGACATTTAACAATGTCTAGACACATATTTAGTTGTCAAGACTAGAAGGCAGATTGCTACTAGCATCTAGTGGATAGAGGTTAGGGATGCTGCCAGCCATCTTACAATGCACAGGATATCCCCAACAACAAATAATTATCTGACCCAAAATGTCAATAGTGCCAAGGTTTAGAAACCCTGTGTTTGACCATGCAATATTGTTGCATAGGTCTCAGATATTTTGTTTTGTTTTCATTTAACTTTGTCTTCTGTTTTTCAGTTTTGATACTTTCTATTGAATTGTCTTCAATTTTTTTAATCTCTTTCTCTGCAATATTCAGTCTGTTATTAAGCCCATGAGAAAAGTCTTTATTTTTGATATTTTTCACTTCTAGTATTTTAATTGTATATTACTAGCATCTATGTCTGTGCTAAAATTCACCATTTCTTTCTCACTTGGCTACCATTTTCACTAACAACTTTACTATTTTATCATAATTGTTTAATGTGTCTTTCTTACAATTCTAACATATGGGCTATCTCTAGGTCTGTTCTATTGACTGTTTTATGTCTTGGCCATAGGTCACGTTTTCTTGCTTCTTTATGTCTTTAGTATTATTATTATTTATATCATAGAGATTTTGTATAACACAATAGACAGTGATATCATTAATATCTCTCTTCAGGAATTAGCACCTTCTTCTCCTAGGTTACCAGATTGTGGGCTGAGTCAATCAAATCTATAGTCAAACAGTTTTGGCACATGGCAAATTTAGTTTGATTGAGTTTACTTCTAGTTTTAACCATTTTGAGGGTAACATGAATCTATTCCTGGCATTAAGGCCTGTGATGTGAAGTTTGTAAGTGATCCCTCAGTACACACAAGAGATTGGTTCCAGGCCCTCTGCATAAACCAAAATTTGTACACACTCAAACCTACAGGCAACCCTGCAGAACTGACACATATGAAAAGTCAGCACTCCATATACGCAGGTTTCACATTCCAGAACATCCTATAATACACACCCCAACAACATTTGCTTGAAAACAACCTGCATGTAATTAGACCCACACAGTTCAAATCTGCATTAAGGGTCACCTGTAAGTTGCTAGCTTTCAGAACAGAGCTTTCAGTACTTCCCCTGCTTCACAGCCTGGCTTTCAGGTTTTTAGATGGCTGAAAGTATTCTTTGCTTTCCGATAACACCTCCTTTCTGGATTTGAGGGTTTTCTTTTAGCCTTGCTGCCCAGTGTGATAATGAGTAGAGGTAGTGACAATGTGTTTACTCACTTGCTCATTCTCGATCCTGGAGGGAAGGTGTTCACTATGTCATCAGTATGATATTAACTGCAGGTTTGCTGCAGATATGCTTTAACAGAGTGAGAAAGTTTTCTTCTACTCCAAAGGGTCTTGGATATTTTATCATAAGGAGTGTTGTCTTTTGTCAAATGGATAGTCTGAATTTTTAAAAGATGATTGCTTTTCTGCTTTACTCTATTTAAGAACATTACATTGACTCTTTGGATTTTAATATTTTGAATTTACATAGAGCAAAAGTCACTTTTTATTGTAAATTTCTATGAATTTTTATATCTGTATGGATTATCATTACCAGAACTAGAGAGAAGATACAGAAAAAATTCTACAGCTCAAATAATTATCTCATTTATTGCATTTTATTCTGAACCTCCTCCCAGCCTAACTTCTGGCAATGACTAATCTGTTCTGTCTTCTCATATATCACCTTTTCTAAAATGTCAAATAAATGGAATTATACAATATGTAACATTTTAATATTGGGTTTTTTAATCTAGCCTAATGCATTTGTGATTTATCCATGCTGTTGTAAACAGCAATGGTTTGTTCCATTTTATTACTTAGTAGTATTCCATTAGATTGATTTGTTAATAACAAACTAATCTTAAACCCTTAAGTTAAAACCTACCTGGGTCATAGTATAATTTTGCTATATTTTGTTATATATTTCTATATTTACTTGCCATGTTTAGTTAACAAATGTTGTGGCTGTGTTTATGAGGCATATTGTTCTACACATTTCTTTTTTTGCAATGGCATTGTTACCAGGTTTGGATATCACTGACATCCTCGATGTATAAAATAATTGAGGAAGATATCTGTCCTCCTCTATTTTCTGAAAGAATTTGTGCAATACTGTTATTGCTTCACTTGTATTAAATATTGGAATATTTGTATTACATTCATCAAATATTTGTTAGAATATGCCAAAGACCCAGAATTATTTGTATGAAAACTTTAAAGTACAAAATTAATGATTCTAATTAACATATGGTGGTTAAAATTTTTGTACTTCTTGATTAGTTTTAGTATGCGTGATTGTTAAAGATTTGTTCATTTCACACAAGCTGTAAAATTTACAGTTGTTTATAATATTTCTCTTTTAAATGTATGTACACTCTGTAGATATCCCTATTTCATTACTAATATTGGTAATTTGTATTTTACATTAGTCTTATTAAAGTTTACCAATTATGTTAACCTATTCGAAGAAACAATTTTGACTTTTTTCTATTATTTGTTCACTTCCTATTTACTATCTCTTTTGTTATTATTTTTTCTTTATTTTTCTTATTTTGTCTGCTTAGTTTGTTGATTTTAAATTTTTTTAAGTGTAAGATAAATAATATAAGAAAAAAAGGGTGATAGATTGCATTGTTGCTATTACTCAGTTCTCAGTGTTTCCTATTTTCTTTTTTAATATTGACATTAGTCCATTGATGGTTTAGAATTGTGTCATTTTTTCCCTCAAATATTATGAGAGTTATACATATCTTATTTGTACTGATTATATAATTTAATTGGATTATAGCAAGGCAACATACCCTGAATGATTTTAATCTTTTTAAAAATATTGTGATCTATTTAATGGCAAATTAAATGCCTCTTAAACAGCACTGATCTGTTTGGTGAGCATTTCTTGTTCAGTTGTTGGCTATAATTTCTCTAAATATTAATTAAGCCAAGTTGGCTGTTATCATTGGTCATATTTTTTATATACTTACTGATCTTTTTGCCTATTTGTTTTATCAATTACTGAGAGAGAAGTGTTTAAAATCTTCAATTATTAGGATCACTCTATTTCTTCCATTGGTTCTGCCAGTTTTTGCTTCATGTATTGTAAGTCCTGTTTTTTTTTTGAGACAGAGTCTCGCTCTGTCACCCATGCTGGAGTGCAGTGGTGCGATCTCAGCTCACTGCAAGCTCCGCCTCCCGGCTTCACACCATTCTCCTGCCTCAGCCTCCTGAGTAGCTGGGACTACAGGCACCCGCCACCACTCCTGGCTAATTTTTGTATTTTTAGTAGAGACGGGGTTTCACCGTGTTAGCCAGGATGGTCTCGATCTCCTGACCTTGTGATCCTCCCACCTCGGCCTCCCAAAGTGCTGGGATTACGGGCGTGAACCACCGCGCCCGGCCTTGAAATCCTGTTATTAAGTACAATTGCATTCCGTCTTCTTCATAAAATGATCCTTTTATCATAATGAAATATTTTTTATCCCTAACAATATTCATTGTTTGAAAGTCTATTCCATCTGACATGACTATACATGCATCAGCTTTATTATGTTTATTCTTAACATTGGCATATAATTTGTCATCCTACTACTTTCAATCTATTTTGTCTTTATATTTAATGTGCATCTACTTTAGATAGCACAAAGCTTGATCATGCTTTTGTTACTCATTCTGACAACCTCTGACTTCTAATTGCAGTGTTACTTTATTTAAATTGAAAATAAACAGATGTGGTTGAACTATTTCTAATATGTTGCTGTTTGTCTTCTATTTATGCCATGTTTTCAGTTCTCTTTTCTTCCTTTTCTTCCCACTTTAGTGTTATTCAGACTATGGTTAGTATTTCATTTATTTCTTCTGTTTAAGCTTTAGATGTGTGGATATTAGTATTTACTGAGAAAAGGAAAACAGGAATATGGAATGGGAAAGTGTGAAGGTGAACCCTGTGTTGTTGAATTCCAGTAAGAGGTATGAGTATGGACTAATGATTGCTAAGAAATATACTTCCAAACTATTTAGTTGAAAGGCTTAGAAGAAATATCATCTAAACAATTAGTATACACAATATAATGCCTAGATTTTGGTTTTTAAATATCACTTCCAACTAAAAGATAATCGGTTTGGCACTGGGAAAATAAAAAGTAAGCCTGACACAGTTTGTTGTATCAGAAAGCAAAGATGTGTTCAGATACAAAGGGGGCACATTGAAAAGACGCAGGAGATTACCTCAAAAGACTTTCACTCTTGAAATTTAGAGCAAATAAAACATCAGAAAATACTGATAATGGCATATAACACATTGACTAAGAAAATTAAAAGGATCAATATGGCCAGAGAGATAGTTTTAGGAAAGGGGGAGAGGCTGTGAGAGAGTGAGAGATCTTCCTTATAGAACAAAAGAACTTTTAAAAAAGTCATTATTTTGCAACATAATTTTGTAAATTTTATTCAAAAGTGCCAAAATTAGATCTAAAGGAATATGATACATTCATATTTGGTGATTCCCCTGACTCTATCTAAATAGAACAATTAGAGAGCCAGTAAAAATACAATATAAAAGATCTAAACAACACCATGAACCAACTTGACTAACTGCAAATTATAGAACATAGCAACAACTGAACAATACACATCAATTTTAAGTGCACATGGAATATTCACAGACTATATGCTCAGCCAGAAAGTAAGTTTTTATAATTATCAAATAATGCTATTAAATTAGATTCAGTAGCAATAAGATATCCAGGAAAATCTCAAAATGTCCACACCAAACACTTCTAAATAACACTTGGATCAAAGAACAAACTACAGCAAAAATTAGAAAATATTTTGAACTAAATAATAAAAATACAATATATCTAAATGTGTGTAGTGCAGGAAAAGTTGTGAATACAGGGAATTGCATAACTTTAAATGCTTATATTAAAAAAGAAAGGTGTAATATATAGAACTAAGCTTCTGCATTAAGAAGCTAGAAAAAAACTGAACGAATTAATCCCAAAAAAGTAGAAGAAAGAAATAATCAAGATAAAAACAAAAATGAAATACAAATAGATATAAAATATTTCCATGAAATAGACATCAGGCAAATTACCATAGAAAAAAATACCAGAAATGGGTAATTTGGGAGAAAAATAAAATGTATTAACCTCTAACAGGACTGATCAATTAAAAAAAGCAAACACACAATTACAAATATTAGGAATAGAAAGTGAGTTATCTACAAAGATCTAATAGATATCAAAAGGAAAATATGGGAATATTATAAACTCGCTGCCAATAGTGTAGTTGCAATGGCTAGATTTCTTGGGAAAAAAAATAACTGATTAAAACTGACACAGGAAGAATAAAACAAAATCAAAATGTCACTATCTTGGTTAAAGAAATTTATTTTTCAGTTAAAATTCTTCCCAGGAAGCAATTCAAAGTCTACAAAATTTCACTAGTGAATTCTATCAGAGATTTAAGGAAGAAATAATACCAATTGTAGACGTACTCTTGGAGGAAAAAATAAGAAAGGAACATTTCCCATCTAATTTTATAAGGCAACATAACCGTGATATGAAAACCGGTCAAACACATTACAAAAAAAGAACATCATTGAAAAAGAGAAGCTAGAATTTTCATCAAAATAACTTCACTTGAATTCAGGGACATATAGTAAAAGTAATACATCACGATTAAGTTGATTTACCCCAGAAATGCAACATTAGTTTAATATTTGAAAATTAAACAACATAATTGCACATATTAACAGAACAAAGAAAAAAATCATATGATCATTTCAATGAATGCCAAAAAAATTATTGAATTCAACACCCATTCATGCTAAAAACTCTTAGCAAACTATAAATAGAGAACTAAAAAATCCTAAATCTGATATTGGGCATCTAAGTTAAAATAACAACAAAAATTAATACCTAACATCATACTAAATAGGAAAATATTCTATACTTTCCTTGTAAGAATAGGAACAAGACAAGAGTATCCACTGGCATCATTGCTATTCAACATATTTTGGACACCCTTCCCGGTGCAATATTTGAAAGAGCATGGTATAACTATCTATATCGAAGACCAGATATTTCCTTTTACTTCATGTTTTCTTAAAGGCAAAATCATGTAGGCATAATTTACATAACATTTTTTGTGGAAAATAATAAATTTACAAAACAACTACTAGAATTAATAAATTATAAGCTTGCAGTATTCAAATGATGTGGTAGGCAGTCTTTATCATGGCCACCCCACACCCTGGCACTCAGGCCTTTGTGTAATCTCTTCCCTTTGAGTGTGGCTGTATTAGTGAATTATTTCTAAAATAAAATGACCATGTATTAAATTCCTAATACCCGTAGTAATAAATTACCACAAATTTAGTAGCTTTAAACAACCCAAATTTATTTTCATAGAGCTCTGAAATTTAAAAGTCCAAAAGGCATTTCAATGTGCAAAAATCAAGGTGTTAGCGGGCTGCATTCCTTCTGTCTGGAGGCTCCAGGCAGAATCACTTCCCTTGCCTTTTCCAGCCTCTAGAGTATGTCTGCATTCCCTGACTTGTGATCCCTTCCTGCATCTTCAAAGTCATCAGTGTATCAAATTTCTCTCTGACTCTTCTGTTGGGGCACCTCTCCATCTCTGATTACTGGGGAACACCCAGATAATCCTCTTAAGGTTCTTAACTTAATCACAACTACAAAATCCCCTTTGCTACGTAAGATAACATATTTACAGGTTCCAGGGATTAGGATGTGGATTTCTTTTGGCATGGGAACAAGGCTTGTGTTATTGTGCCTACCACAAGTGGCTAAAATAATGACTTTTTATTTTTGAGATTGGGTTACAAAGAAACTCTGGCTTTCACCAGGGTTCCCTCTCACATTGCATCACTTGCTTATTCTAAGGGAAGCCCTCAGTTCTATTGTGAGCTATCCTGTGGGAAGGCCCATAGCAAGGAATTGATGCCAGCAACCAATAACCAGCAAGGGCCTGTGGCCAGTCTATAGCCATGTAAGTGGACCTAAAAGTGGACACCCCGGCCCCACCATCCAATCATAAGATGACTGCAGCCTTGGCCAACGCCTTGATTGCAGCTGTATGAAAGACCCTGAGTCCAGGTATCTAGCTAGGCTTCACGTGAATCCCCATATAGAAAAGGTGGAGTAAATGTGTTGTTTTAAGGAGCTAAATTTGAATACAATTGGTTATGCAGCAATAGATAACTAATGCAAAATCAATATGCTGAAGTTTATTTCTGATTCTAGAAGCAAATAATTGGACACATAAAATTTAAAATTCAATTTACTACAATTTCAAAAATATTTAGATTTAAATATTAAAAGTATATATAAGAACTCTACACTAAGTACCATTTGAGTATCAAAATAATGATAGTAACAGGTTATAATCCAGTGAATGAAATAGAATCTACACTGATGCAAAAAAACATATTAGTTATGTAATGGTGCAGGATATAGGATTACTCAGACACTTGTTAAAAACAATAAGGAAGACTTTATTCAAGAAGAAACTACCGCAATGGGGTTTTGCAGTAGGGAAGAGAGATTGGCCTTAATTCCAAAAACAATAAGGAAATATAGGAATTTATAGACAAGAAGCCAGGTTCGTAGAGGGGCCAGTGGAGGGAAAAATTAAGAGAGTGGGATAATTCTTTGCTGAAATGACCTAACAGAATTCTGAAGGCAGGCCAAGGTGATCAGATATTGCCTGAGAGATAGCAGGGGTTAAGGAATTTGGTCAGATAGCAAAGGTAATCAGATAGCAAGAGTGAGGGATTCTGGTTAAACTGACATAGAAGAACTTTTGCTAAAAATGGACAATGCAAAGATGAACACAGAAGCCCACAAGTGAGGACCTAGTTGAGAGAAGAACAGAGTTCAGAGAAGCCTGATGAAAGTTTGGTCATGGAGAGAATCTTTGTCATTCACCAAGGAGAAAACATTAATTTTACAGTGGAGAGACCTGTTAAACAATACCCTAAATAAATAATTATGTTAGCATTATCAATATTGGGGGCTAACAAACACCATACACACTCTGAAATGGTTTAGGAGTACAGGATAAAGAGATAAAAAAATGAATAACAAAACAGTTGGGGAAAATGTTAACAATTGGTGAATCATAATAAAATGTACATAGGAGTTCTTTATAAGGTTCTTGCCATTTTCTATAAGTTTTAGATTATGTGCAAATAAAATATTCCTTTAAAACATAGTAAACTTCGAGCTTTTTTCTTTAAATCTCAGGGAAAGCCTCTTGGGGACTTGGTTCGAGTCGTGTGCCTAACCTTAGGGGTAGGATATCTGATCTACACAAGAAGTGCATTTGAGGGACCAAAAGCAGGGGAGGAGTGTTGTTCTGGGGCACCTGAAAACCTGCTATTTTTGTGTTCTGAATATGATCCCTTGAGTCTATTGCCCTTAGTCCTAACATTCACAGGTAAGCCAAGACTGAGCAATTCAGTCTGTTCCCAGTCATTGAAAATTATTTCATTTTGTCCCAGGTTCCTGCATTTGGTAGGTGAACAAGACATCATACCTGATTCTGCCTACAAATAAGAACCCTCCCCTTCCCTGACATGACCACAAAGCTGTGACTCCTCCAATGCCAGCCAGAGGAGCTCCTGGATACCAAGCTTAATGTTAGTTGAGAACATAAGTATTTGATATGGTGAGCATGGCTGTAGATACAGCCTTGAACTTTTTGCTTCCTTATAACTACATCTCTCAGGCATGGACCTAAGTAAATAAAGAACAGGACATTTTCTACCAAGGTCAAAACATATCAGTATGATGGTAAAGTCACTAGCAGCATGAACAACTAACTACCTTATAAAAAAAAAAATCAACTCACACTCAAAGAAAAAAGGAGAAAATGAAAAGAAAAAGCATCTCACTTCTTCCAAAAAGTATTCAATTCTTATTGTGTAAGAACAAAGTACTTTTAACAGACTCAGAGATAAGCAAAAAAAAAAAAAAGTTAATGATTCAAAATATTTGTCTAAATTTATGACTTAATTTATGCTTTCTATTCATGTATTACACACTTTAATGAAAAATTAATATTTTAAACATATATAAAATGTGCACTTTCTCATATGAAAGCTTCATTGTTAGACTTAAAATTTCTAAAAATTTACAGATTATAAAATAAAACATAATTATAGCTTGAAATAAATATGCTGTTTATAAAGGTAAGCCACGTTTAACTGAAATATGTTGAAAAAACATTAAATTTCTTTTGCTGTGCAGAAGCTCTTTAGTTTAATTAGATCCCATTTGTCAATTTTGGCTTTGTTGCCATTGCTTTTGGTGTTTTAGACATGAAGTACTTGCCCATGCCTATGTCCTGAATGGTATTGCCTAGGTTTTCTTCTAGGGTTTTTATGGTTTTAGGTCTAATGTTAAAGTCTTTAATCCATCTTGAATTGATTTTTGTATAAGGTGTAAGGAAGGGATCCAGTTTCAGCTTTCTACAGATGGCTAGCCAGTTTTCCCAGCACCATTTATTAAATAGGGAATCCTTTCCCCACTGCTTGTTTTTCTCAGGTTTGTCAAAGATCAGATAGTTGTAGATATGCAGCGTTATTTCTGAGGGCTCTGTTCTGTTCCATTGATCTATATCTCTGTTTTGGTACCAGTACCATGTTGTTTTTGAACAGGCAACCTACAAAATTGGAGAAAATTTTCACAACCTACTCATCTGACAAAGGGATAATATCCAGAATCTACAATGAACTCAAACAAATTTACAAGAAAAAAACAAACAACCCCATCAAAAAGTGGGCGAAGGACATGAACAGACACTTCTCAAAAGAAGACATTTATGCAGCCAAAAAACACATGAAAAAATGCTCACCATCACTGGCCATCAGAGAAATGCAAATCAAAACCACAATGAGATACCATCTCACACCAGTTAGAATGGCAATCATTAACAAGTCAGGAAACAACAGGTGCTGGAGAGGATGTGGAGAAATAGGAACACTTTTACACTGTTGGTGGGACTGTAAACTAGTTCAACCATTGTGGAAGTCAGTGTGGCGATTCCTCAGGGATCTAGAACTAGAAATACCATTTGACCCAGCCATCCCATTACTGGGTATATACCCAAAGGACTATAAATCATGCTGCTATAAAGACACATGCACACATATGTTTATTGCAGCACTATTCACAATAGCAAAGACTTGGAACCAACCCAAATATCCAACAATGATAGACTGGATTAAGAAAATGTGGCACATATACACCATGGAATACTATGCAGCCATAAAAAATGATGAGTTCATGTCCTTTGTAGGGACATGGATGAAATTGGAAATCATCATTCTCAGTAAACTATTGCAAGAACAAAAAACCAAACACCACATATTCTCACTCATAGGTGGGAATTGAACAATGAGAACATATGGACACAGGAAGGGGAACATCACACTCTGGGGACTGTTGTGGGGTGGGGGGAGGGGGGAGGGATAACTTTAGGAGATATACCTAATGCTAAATGACAAGTTAATGGGTGCAGCACACAAGCATGGCACATGTATACATATGTAACTAACCTGCACATTGTGCACATGTACCCTAAAACTTAAAGTATAATAATAATAAAATTAAAAAAATAAAAAAAGAGATACCACCAGTTAGATCACACCAGTTAGAATGGTGATCATTAAAAAGTCAGGAAACAACAGGTGCTGGAGAGGATGTGCAGAAATAAGAACACTTTTACACTGTTGGTTGGACTGTAAACTAGTTCGACCATTGTGGAAGACAGTGTGGTGATTCCTCAGATTAAAAAAAAAAAAAAAAAGAATCTCATTAAGGCAAACGATCAGGTTTCTTATTTTATGCATTTCTTATTTTTAAATGTAAGTATATGTAACATAAATTTTCTTATAGAGAATGCATTAGTTGCATCCCAGCTTCAGCTGCAAAATTTAATTTTGTTACATTAAAATTTCAGTTTAATTGAAAAAAAAGAAAAAACATTAAATTTCTTTCACAATCTTTTGCAATTTTTAAAATTTGTATGAAATTTTAACTTATGAAAAAGCTGAAATAATACTACAAAGAATTGCTGAATTATCTTTACCAAGATTTGGCAATTGCTTATATTGTATCACATTTACTTTATCACTCTGCCTCCTCCCTAGAATGTAAGCTCCATGAGGACAAGAACTTTGCTGTTTTTTTTTTTTTTTCAGTGCTCTATCCCAGCTTTTAGAACAGTCTTTGGCACATAATAGACCTTCAATAACACCTGTTGAATTAATTAAATAATTATTCATTCTATAAAAGAAGAGGCTGCCTGACAGTAGAGCTATAAGTAAGTATAGGAAATAAACTCAGTCAATATGGTCACGTTTAAACAAGACCAACTTTAACAAGTCAACAAAGCCCATCAGTATTTTTGAGGGTCCTTAATTTCAGCATTAATTTAGGACCTAAAGCTTCACTTTCCCTTTATACTACGAGTTAGCAAACATAGGTGTATACAGAATGGAGGGGATGGCTCTCTCTGTGAATATTTCCAAACGGCATCCTTCTGTAACATGGGCAAACAACTCTGAATCCATACACACACACACACACACATATATATACATATATGCATACATATGTATATATGTGTGTATGTGTATACACATACACACATATATACATATATACATATATACACACATATATACATATATACGTATATATACACACACATATATACATATATACACACATATATGTATGCATATATACATATATGACATATTTACATATGTCATATATACATACTGCTTAACTGTCAGTGAACATCACCTGAGCAGCTTCAATTCTCAAAACTTTATTTAATGCATTTTCTAACAAAAGTACATTCTACAAACAATCTTAACATACATCTTCCACATCACTCTATAATTCTCTATTGTATTTTATATAAGAGGGAAACCTTCAGTGAAATTATGATAAATGCAAGTTCCAGGAGAGTACGGATTTTGTCTGTGTGCATTCATTAATGTGTCTCCAAATCCTCGAACAGTGCCTGGCACATAGTCAGTCTTTAATAAATACTTTGAAATAAACAAAGCAAGAGCTCAGAGTACATTTTGGAACTAGGATTTGTCATAGTTATCTGACTCAAATTAGTAGCATTTTCACTAACTCAGAGAGTTTCCATAAACCTTCTGCATGCTGCCCTATTTCCTAGATCCATTTTATTGAAATGATACTAGCTTTTGCACCTCTATCTCACACAAAATGGAGTTTTATCTATGGACTTTTCACCCCCTTCTAGCTACACTAAGTAGATGTGTGCTTGTTTACAGCTACCAATACTGAGAGAAAGCATTAAAACAGAATAGCACAACCCATTAGTATGACTTTCCTAACTCTGAAAACATCTGGTCTCTGTCAACCAATCTTATTAGTCTGCCCTTCTCTGAGTTAACAGCATCTTCAGTCTTTAATGTCCTGTACACCTACCTAGAGCTAATGCAACTGGCAGCCTATTTGGCTGAATTCTCTATTTTCTCATTTATTCATTTGTTCACACAGCCTGCATTTTTTTTTTTTGCAAGTACACTGAGATTGACAGAGTGAGATGTTGTGGCAAAAGCTGTGATTACAATCCATTCCCTTATCGAATGTAGGGAAACAATTAGAAATAATTAAATTTTTTATTTTCATCAGCTGTATATGGGAACTGAAGAATGCAGTGAGGTTCCACCAGGGGGACTGAAACATCTCAGATAGACTACAGGATTGCACAGAAAAGACATCACCAAAGATGTTCAATTCACTTTATTAAGTACTGCCCAAAGGTTAGAGACTTCTAGCTGAAGTAAGACTGCCACACAGAGCAAGAGCAGATATAACAGTTTGAGACCTGCTCCATTTCTTACTTCCCCCACAGAAGTCTTTAGTAAAGATAGGTGATAGTCATCATGGCTAAGCCCAAATAATCTGGTCCTATTCTTTGTGGCACATGGTAACATTGTACTTCTGGGGAATAACTAAGTGTGTAAATCACCTTCTACTCTTCACCCTACCATGATGATAGAGTGTCTGTCAGCCTAAGCTCCTAACTGAAGAAACAGAGCAGAGACCGCAGCCAAATCACAAAGGACATGTAGCATGAACAAGAATAAGCCATTGTTGTTTCAATAAATTCTTGGGATTTTTTGTTAGTGCAATCTAACCCAAGACTGTCCTGACCAATACAAGGCAGGAAGCTGCTAGCATCCTGAGGTCTTTCCAGAACCAAAATTAATATCGTGCTGTGATATAGCATTTTAAATAAAAGGAGATGACATCACTATTTAGATTTACATTAGCAATCTGCATTAATCTGCTAGAGAAAGTAGACATTCAGCAGTTAGGTGATCCCAAACCATTTATCTTCTTCAAATTATCTAGAATCCCTTAATGTTCATTTTCACAGAGGCATAGTCTGGTCTGTTCTGGTCAAGGACAGTGCCAGAAAAGGTCATGAAGACTCCCCTGAGGAAGTGAATACAATTCTAATGTAGTAGGAAATTCACTTGTTTCACCAAGGTAACAATTACCCTTTACACCTATGCACAACCTCCTATATAGTAGGATTTTAAGAAATAACTGTTGGTTCGATTTATTAGATCATCTGATTTTACTAACCCATAGCAAATTATAATTAAGGTGAATCATAAGTATATAAGAACATTAAATAACAGTTTTTCAAAGAGCTAAACATGTAAGTAATAAAATACTAGACACTGGTCAATGGACTTAAGTAATTAACCACATCAGTAATTAGATGTCCCTCGTGAGGTGAAACTAATTACTGAATTTTGTGATCTATTATATCACAACAGGGTATAATTCCTGCTTATATGGTGCTTTCCTGTATCAATGACATAATTTAACTTTCTAATGACCTTTTCTTTCAGATTTGATTAATTCCATATCAAGGCATTGGCTCATGCAGTGAGCCTTAATGCCATGGTGGATATTATAATTACCTAGCGCAATCAAGGCCTATAAGCACTCAGAATTGCAATAGAAAATGTCATCATCTGAAAGTGCTTTGGCATTGGGAGACAGATTTAGGGCAAAATTATCTATTATCCATGCAGCAATCTAATACCTAGGTATCAGAGGGTATTAAAATGTGCTTATACTCTCCAACAACTTCAAATTATTCAGTTATTAGTAACCATAATCAAATGTAAACAACTTGATTCCTTTTCAAAAAATTTGTTTTTTATTCTTTCCATTTATGCATTGGTTTCTAGCTTTTGGCTTCTTCCCCAGTATCCACTGGTCATATGTTACCTCCAGGGATGCTCTAGGCTGATGAAAACTCAGGGATGCAGAGTTGCCAAACACTTTAAGAATTCATCAATCTATTATTGGAAAAATTAACAGTTCTTAAACAAAAAGGTGTTGGAAATTTGCAAAGAAGCTCAAAGCAGGAAAATATCTAGCAATTTATAATGGAAATTATCTCCAAGGGACAATGTAACGCATATTGTTTTTCAGGCAGTATATGGAAAAGTTTATTTTCGAGGAGCATAAACCAGGCCCAGAATAGTAAATCTCTTCAAGCAAAATACTCTCTCAACTGTCTACCTCTTCAGTAAATTTCACAAATGATTTTCACATCTGATTCTCACAACAGTTCTGAGGAGTGCATAGATAGTACCATTTCACAGAGTAGGATACTGAGGCCAGAGTGTAGAAAAAGTGACTTAACTAAGGTCTTTAGTAAATATCAGTGTCATTGTGGTATGGTTAAAAAAGCTTAGACTTTGACTAGAATACCTGAGACCCCATCCCAACTAAATTCTCTCGTTTGCTTGTCATTGGTACTGTTGCCAATCTCTTCTGAGCCTCATTTTCTATACCTACTTCAAGGAGTTGTTACAGGATTAAAAAAGATAATAAAAAGAAAATTTTAATTATTGTCATTAATATGTTGACAAATACAAACAACTGGTTCTCCAAAAATAGTATGCATGTATATATATACCTAAATTTATTATAAACTTTATAAAGGATACATAGCATACAGTAAGTAACAATAAAAGATATATGCACATTATAATTTCTACATGAACAGTTGATTCTAATAGAATAATTCTATTAATTTTTTTTTCCAAAATCTTATCTTGGTAGCAAAATTATGATTGCAATTCAACTGGGATTTGATAAAATTGCATCCCAATCCACAATTTCTTTTTTAATTTCCAAATTTTAAGTTCAGGGGTATATGTGCAGGTCTCTTACACAGATAAATGTAGGCCATGGTGGTTTGCTGCACAGATCATCCCATCACCTAGTTATTAAGCCCAGCATTCATTACCTATTCTTCCTGAGGCTCTCCCTCTTCCCACCCCTGATCCTCCATCACGCCCCAGTGTGTGCTGTTCCCTACAATGTGCTCATGTGTTCTCATCATTCAGCTCCCAGTTATAAATGAGTGTGTGTGGTATTTGGTTTTCCATTCCTGCTTTAGTTTGCTGAGGATAACAGCTTCCAACTCCACGCATGTCACTGCAAAGACCATGATCTCATTCCTTTTTATGGCTACATGGTATTTCATGGTGTATATGTACCACATTTTTTATCCAATCTATCACTGATGGGCATTTAGGTTGATTCTATGTGATGGTTAATATTGAGTGTCAACTTGATTAGACTGAAGGATGCAAAGTATTGTTCCTGGGTGTGTCTGTAAGGGTGTTGCCAGAGGATACTAATACTTGAGGCAGTGGACTGGGAGAGGCAGACCCACCCTCAGTCTGGGGGGGCATAATCTCATCAGCTGCCAGCCCAATAGAATAAAGCAGGCAGAAGAATGCAGAAGGACTAGACTGGCTGAGTCTTCCAGCCTTCATCTCTCTCCCGTTCTAGATGCTTCCTGCCATCGATCATTGGATTCCAAGTTCTTCAGCTTTTGTACTCTTGGACTTACACCAGTGGTTTGCCAGGGGCTCTCAGGCCTTTGGCCATAGAGTGAAGGCTGCACTCTCAGCTTCTCTACTTTTGAGGTTTTGGGACTCGGACTGGCCTCCTTGCTCCTCGGCTTGCAGATGGCCTATCGTAGGACTTCACCTTGTGATCATGTGAGTCAATACTCTTTAATAAACTTCCTTTCATATATACATCTATCCCATTAGTCCTGTCCCTCTACAAAATTCTAATACACAGTTTCTTTGCTATTGTGAATAGTGCTACAAGAAATACATGTGTGCATGTATCTTTATAATAGAATGATTTATATTCTTTGAGTATATACCCAATAATGAGATTGCTGGGTCTAATAGTATTTCTGCCTCTAGGTCTTTGAGGAATTGCCACACCGTCTTTCAAAATGGTTGAACTAATTTACACTCCCATCAACAGCATAAAAGTGTTCCTTTTTCTCCACAACCTTGCCAGCATTTTTTTTTTTTGACTTTTAATAATAGCCATCTGACTGGTGTGGGATGGTATCTCATGGTGGTTTTATTATTATTATTATTATACTTTAAGTTCTAGGGTACATGTGAACAACGTGCAGGTTTGTTACATAGGTATACATGTGCTATGTTGGTTTGCTGCACCCATTAACTTGTCATTTACATTAGATATTTCTCCTAATGTTATCCCTTCCCCAGCCCCCCACCTCTTGACAGGCCCCGGTGTGTGTGGTTCCCTGCCTTGTGTCCAAGTGTTCTCATTGTTCAGTTCCCACCTATGAGTGAGAATATGAGGTGTTTGGTTTTCTGTCCTTGTGATAGTTTGCTCAGAATGATGGCTTCTAGCTTCATTCATGTCCCTGCAAAGGACATGAGCTCATCCTTTTTTATGGCTGCATAGTATTCCACGGTGTATATGTGCCACATTTTCTTGATCCAGTCTATCATTGATGGACATTTGGGTTGTTGTCTTCGTCATGAAATCTTTGCCTATATCCTGAATGGTATTGCCTAGGTTTTCTTCTAGGGTTTTTATAGTTTTGGGTTTTACATCTAAGTCTTTAATTCACCTTCAGTTGATTTTTGTATATGATGTAAGGAAGGGGTCCAGTTTCTAATTTTCTACATACGGCTAGTTTTCTCAGCACCATTTATTAAATAAGGAATCCTTTCAATATTGCTTTTGTTTTTGTCAGGTTTTTCAAAGAGCAGATGGTTGTAGGTGTGTGGTCTTATCTCTGGGCTCTCTATTCTGCTCCATTGGTCTACGTGTCTGTTCTTGTACAAGTACCAGGCTGTTTTGGTTACTATAGCCTTGGAGTAGAGTTTGAAGTAGGGTAGTGTGATGCCTCCAACTTTGTTCTTTTTGCTTAGGATTGCCTTGGCTATCCAGGCTCTATTTTGGCTTCACATGAATTTTAAAATAGGTTTTCTGATTCTGTGAAGAAGGTCAGTGGTAGTTTAATGGGAATAGCATTGAATCTATAAATTACTTTGGGCAATATGGCCATTTTCACAATACTGATTCTTGCTATCCATGGACATGGAATGTTTTTCCATTTGTTTGTGTCATCTCTGATTTGAGCAGTGGTTTGTAGTTCTTGAAGACGTTCTTCACTTCCCTTGTTAGCTCTATTCTTAGATATTTTATTCTTTTTGTGGCAATTGTGAATGGGAATTCATTCATAATTTGGCTTTTGGCTTGCCTGTTCTTGGTGTATAGGAATGCTAGGAATTATTGCTCATTGATTTTGTAGCCTGAGACTTTGCTGAAGTTACTTATTTGCTTGAGAAGCTTTTGAGCTGAGATGAAGTAGTTTTCTAGAGATAGGACCATGTCATCTGCAAACAAAGATAATTTGACTTCCTCTCTTCCTATTTGAGTACGCTTTATTTTTTCTCTTGCCTGATTGCCCTGGCAAGACCTTCCCATACTATGTTGAACAGGAGTGGTGAGAGGGAGCACCCTCATCTTGTGCCAGTTTTCAAGCGGAATGCTTCCAGCTTTTGCCCATTCAGTATGATATTGGCTGTGGGTTTGTCTCATATGGCTCTTTTTACCTTTGGTATGTTCCTTCAATACTAGATTATTTTTAAAAATTATACAGAATCTTTAATATATATGAAGAGGTACATTTAATTTTTAAATAAGTGAAATAACATACACTATTGAGCAATTTTTTTCTCTGAATCTTTCAACGGTAACAAATATAGATCTAGTTTAAACTCTTTTATAGCTGTTTTATGGATGAACCAAAGTTTATTTAACCAACCTATTATTGATAAACATTTAGGATCTTAATGTTTTGATACTATAAACATAATGTAGTGAGCAGCCTTCTGAACATTTCCTTTGAATATACTTCTAGAAGAAATGGTTTCCTGATGGGTGTACCAGTTTTTATTCTTAGTAATGCTTGAGAGTTCCTGATTATCTTATTATACTTTAAGTTCTGGGAGACATGTGCAGAAGGTGCAGGTTTGTTACATATTTATACATGTGCCATGGTGGTTTGCTGCACCCATCAACCTGTCATATACACTAGGTATTTCTCCTAATGTTATCCCTCCCCTTGCCCCCCAGCCCGTGACAGGCCCCAGTGTGTGATGTTTCCCTTCCTGTGCTGATATGTTCTCATTGTCAACTCCCACTTATGAAAGAGAAAATACAGTGTTTGGTTTTCTGTTCCTGTGTTAGTTTGCTGAGAATGATGGTTTCCAGCTTTATCCATGTCCCTGCAAAGGGCATGAACTCATCCTTTCTTATGGCTGCATAGTATTCCGTGGTGTATATGTGCCACATTTTCTTTACCCAGTCTACCATTGATGAGCATTAGGGTTGGTTCCAAGTCTTTGCTATTGTGAATGGTGCTGCAATAAACATACGTGTGAATGGTGCTGCTATAAACATACATGTGCATGTGTCTTTAGGGTAGAATGATTTATAATCCTTTGGGTATATACCCAGTAATGGGATTGCTAGGTCAAATGGTATTTCTGGTTCTAGATCCTCAAGGAATCGCCACACTTCTACCACAATGGTTGAACTAATTTACACTCCCACCAACAGTGTAAAAGCTTTTCTATTTCTCCACATCCTCAACAGCATCTGTTTTTTCCTGAATTTTTAATGATCACCATTCTAACTGGCATGAGATGGTATCTCATTGTGGTTTTGATTTGCATTTCTCTAATGACCAGTGATGATGAGCTTTGTTTCATATGTTTGTTGGCCACATAGGTGTCTTCTTTTGAAAAGTGTCTGTTCATATCCTTCACCCACTTCTTGTTGAGGCTGTTTTTTCTTGTAAATTTAAGTTCCTTGTAGATACTGGATATTAGCCCTTTGTCAGATGGATAGATTGTAAAATTTTTCTCCTATTCTGTAGGTTGCCTATTCACTCTGATGATAGTTTCTTTTGCTGTGCAGAAGCTCTTTAATTAGATCCCATTTGTCAATTTTGGCTTTTGTTGCCATTGGTTTTGGTGTTTTAGTCATGAAGTCTTTGCCTGTGCCTATGTCCTGAATGGTGTTGCCTAGGTTTTCTTCTAGGGTTTTTATGGTTTTAGGTCTTACATTTAAATCTTTAATCCATCCTGAGTTAATTTTTGTATAAGGTGTAAGGAAGGGATCTAGTTTCAGTTTTCTGTATATGACTAGCCAGTTTTCCCAAGACTATTTATTAAATAAGAAATCTTTTCCCCATTGCTTGTGTTTGTCAGGTTTGTCAAAGATCAGATGATTGTAGATGTGTGGCATTATTCCTTAGGCCTCTGTTCTGTTCCCTTGGTCTATATATATGTCTGTTTTGATACCAGTACCATGCCATTTTGGTTACTGTAGCCTTGTAGTATAGTTTGAAGTCAGGTAGCATGCCTCCAGCTTTGTTCTTTTTGCTTAGGATTGTCTTGGGTATACGGGCTCTTTTTTGATGCCATATGAAATTTAAAGTAGTTTTTTCTAATTCTGTGAAGAAAGTCAATGGTAGCTTGATAGGAATAGCATTGAATCTATGAATTACTTTGGGCAGTATAGCCATTTTCATGACATTGACTCTTCCTATCCATGAGCATGGAATGTTTTGCTTGTCTGTAAAGGATTTTATTTCTTCTTCACTTATGAAGCTTAGTTTGGCTGGATATGAAATTCTGGGTTGAAAATTATTTTCTTTAAGAATGTTGAATATTGGCCCCCACTTTCTTCTGGCTTGTAGAGTTTCTGCAGAGAGATCCGCTGTTAGTCTGGAGGGCTTCCCTTTGTGGGTAACCCGACCTTTCTCTCTGACTGACCTTAACATGTCTTCCTTCATTTCAACCTTGGTGAATCTGGTGATTATGTGTCTAGCAGTTGCTTTTCTTGAGGAGTATCTTTGTGGTGTTCTCTGTATTTCCTGAGTTTGAATGTTGGCCTGTCTTGCTAGTTTGGAGAAGTTCTCCTGGATAATATCCTGAAGTGTGTTTTCCAACTTGGTTCCATTCTCCCTGTCACTTTCAGGTACACCAATCAAACCTAGATTTAGTCTTCTCACAAAGTCCCATATTTCTTGGAGGCTTTGTTCATTCCTTTTCATTCTTTCTCTAATATTGTGTTCACACTTTATTTCATTAAGTTGATCTCCAATCTCTGACATCCTTTCTTCTGCTTGATTGATTTGGCTATTGATACTTGTGTATGTTTCACAAAGTTCTCGTGCTGTGTTTTTCAGCTCCATCAGGTCATTTATGTTCTTCTCTAAACTGGTTATTCTTGTTAGCAATTCCTCTAACCTTTTTTCAAGGTTCTTAGCTTCACTTGCATTGGGTTAGAACATGGTAACATAGCTCGGAGGAGTTTGTTATTACCCATCTTCTGAAGCCTATTTCTGTCAATTTGTCAAACCCATTCTCCATCCAGTTTTGTTCTCTTGCAGGCAAGTAGTTGTGATCCTTTGGAGGAGAAGAGACGGTTTTTGGAAATTTCAGCATTTTTATGCTGGTTTTTCCTCATCCTCATGGATTTATCTACCTAGGTCTTTGATGTTGGTAACCTTTGGATGGGGTTTCTGAGTGGACATCCTTTTTGTTGATGTTGATGCTATTCCTCTGTTAGTTTTCCTTCTAACAGTCAGGCCCCTCTGCTGCAGGTCTGCTGGAGTTTGCTGGGGGTCCACTCCAGACCGTGTTTACCTGTGTATCACCAGCAGAGGCTGCAGAAGAGCAACAATTGCTGCCTGCTTCTTCCTCTGAAAGCTTCATCCCAGAGGGGCACCTGCCAGATACCAGCCAGAGCTCTCCTGTATGAGGCGTCTGTATACCCCTGCTGGGAGGTGTCTCCCAGTCAGGAGGCATGGGTGTCAGGGACCCACTTAAGGAGGCACAGTCTGTCCCTTAGCAGAGCTTGAGCACTGTGCTGGGAGATCCACTGCTCTCTTCAGAGCCGGCAGGCAGCAATGTTTAAGTTTGCTGGAGCTGCACCCACAGCCGCCCCTTTACCCAGATGCTTTGTCCCAGGGAGATGGGAGTTTTATCTACAAGCCCCTGTCTGGGGCTGCTGCCTTTCTTTCAGAGATGCCCTTCTCATAAAGGAGGAATCTAGAGAGGCAGTCTGGCTACAGTGGCTTTGCAGCACTGTGGTGGGCTCCACCCAGTTCGAACCTCCTGACAGCTTTGTTTACACTCAGCTTGAAATGCAGAAATCACCTACCTTCTGCATTGGTCTCCCTGGGAGCTGCAGACTGGAGCTGTTCCTATTTGGCCATTTCCCCCAGGACCCCAGTAGTATATTATTGAAAGTTTTTAAGATGAAGGGATGTTGAATTCTATCAAAGGCCTTTTCTGCATCTATTGGGATAATCATATGGTTTTTGTCTTTAGGTCTATTTATGTGATGAATCACATTTATTGATTTTCATTGTTGAACCAGCCTTGCATCCCAGGCATGAAGCCTATCTGACTGTGGTGGATAAGCATTTTGATGTGCTACAGGATTTGGTTTGCCGCATTTCATTGAGTATTTTGTTGAGGATTTTTGCATCAATATTCAGCAAGATATTCGTCTGAAGCAATCAAATTAGAACTCAAGATTAAGAAATTCACTCAAAACCACACAACTACATGAAAATTGCACAACATGCTCCTGAATTACTCACGGGTAAATAAAGAAATTAAGGCAGAAATCAAGATGTTCTTTGACACTAACGTGAACAAACATACAATGTACCAGAATCTGTGGGATGCAGCCAAAGCAGTGCTTACAGGGAATTTTATAGTGTTAAATGCCCATATCAAAAAGCTAGAATGATCCCAGTTTAACAACATCACATCACAATTAAAAGAACTAGAGAACTAAGCAAACAAACCCCAAAGCTAGCAGAAGACAAGAAATAACCAAGATTAGAGATGAAATGAAAGAGATAGAGACACGACTATTCCTTCAAAAAAATCAATGAATCCAGGAGCTGTTTTTTGAAAAAATTAGTAAAATAGACTGCTAGCTAGACTAATAAAGAATAAAAGAGAGTAGTCAAATAAATACGATCAGCTATAAGGAGAAATATCACAACTGACCCCACAGAAATACAAGCAATCATCAGAGAATACTATAAACCTTCCGTGTACATAAACTAGAACATCCAGAAGAAATGGATAAATTCCTGAATGCTTACACCCTCCAAAGACTGAACCAGGAAGAAATCAAATCCCTGAATAGACCAATAATAAGTTCTGAAATTGAGGCACTAATAAATAGCCTACCAACCAAAAATAAACAAATAAATAAATAAAGGCCCAGGACCAGATTTAAAGCTGAATTCTACCAGAAGTACAAAGAAGAGCTGGCACCATTCCTACTAAAACTGTTCCAAAAAATTAAAAAGGAAGGACTCCTCCCTAACTCATTCTATGAGGCCAGCATCATCCTGATACCAAAACCTGGCAGAGATACCAGAATTTCTTTCCTCAATAAATACATCATTGATACATCTGATATGTAACATGAGTGCTGGTTGATATTTGTGTTTAGTTTAACAAGTTAGGAGGAAAGATATACAACTAAGATGTGTGTCAGACCTTCAGTTGATTACTATTAATTTCAATGGCACTTTTTGGTTGAATTGGATAATAGTTTTCAAATGATGGAGGAGTGTTTTCTCAATTTTATACCATACACAGTGTAACTGCATGACATATGTTAAACTTTAATCTGCATTATGAATGTTTCTTAAGATTCAACAAAACAATAAATCAAGACAAAGCCTGATTTATAGCATTTGCTAACCATGGCTAATTTCAAGCTACCAATGTGACATCACTGAACCCAGAGTTGAGAAAGATGTGCACTAGCACACTTAACTAGAATTTACATCATTCCCGTCCAATAGATGTAAACACTCTCTTCAACAGCATAGAAAATGAAATATAGAAAATCAATATGAAAATAATAAGCTTTGAGTATTTATTGGATTTTTTAAAATATATTTTAAGTGTAGATTTATATAACTTGATTTTCAATAAAGGATTATTTTAACAACTGGCTTGAAACTTTAACAATGGGCTCTCTAACATGAGCTAGTACTAGCTAACTACAGCACAGCATTGGAACCCGCCATGTATTAGATGATCGATAAACATTTTATTTTCTTCCTTTTCATCTTTTTCTTGTTGTTTCTTTTGAATCTTGTTTACCTTATACCTATTCTTCTTACAGCATTATAGCAATTAAAGGTACTATCCAGCCCAATTCAGCATTTCTGTCTGTGGTATCAAGGGGCTTTTTTGGGAGGGGCCATGATAGCTCTTCTTAAGTCAGCTTCAAAAACTTCCAAATATGCCTAAGTTTCCCTTAACAGCCATTATGCAGTTCACATATAAATTTAGCTGAGACTTTCTGAATTCATTTTTATAATCTGCCTGTTCTGGGGAGAATCACAAAAAACAAACCAAAATGCTACTTTTTGTTCTCCTTAAAGCCAGACTAACAGAAGCAGCAGCATCCATTAGCATCCTTTCTGTTTTCAGAACTCTCACTCTTTAGGGATTCCTCTATCCTAAGAATCCATTGCTGACAAAGCTAGCAAGAATTATGATGTGAGGCAATGTGACTATTAGCAGAAGTTCAAACCTTCCTCAGGACACTGGTCTCACTATGTAGAAAAGCTTCCTCCTGAGACTACAGAGTGATACTTATGGCACCATTGCTATTCCCCCCTCCTCACACCTCTTCTTCCTCAGAGTTGATGGAACCTCACTTAGTTCCTACTACCAGGTTTAAGAAAGCTTACTAGTGCCATCAGGTAGAATGTAATGTCTATTGGCCATAATTTTCTTGATTACCCCAAAGCCAAGTGGGAATAAGCCGTGATTAAAAACAGGACCATTTTTATCTATGAATCACTTTACAGTTCTGATAAAATACGCATCTACCTAGTATTGCTTTACTTCTTTCTTTCTCCTCTAAGTTTTCTTTGCTTACAAAATATTATATAAGCAGCTTTTTTGCTTAACTTATACAAAATCCACTTCTTGTTTTTTCTCCAAATCAATAACATTCGTGTATTTGTTCGCAAGTTACATGCTTTGCAATCCCAAAATAAATAGAAGCTTGTTCCCAGCCTTAGGGAAACAAGAGGAAGTTATCTTCTTCCTTTCCTGTCCTTTTTCTCTGTCCCCAGATAAATACTGGCCTTGAGAAGTTCTGGAAATCTTGCTCAAACTGCTCTTCTCCACATAGTCTTTCTCACGTTGGCTTCTTGGGCACCAGTTTTCCTGCTTCGTGGGATACTAATCAGAGAAGCTAATTGTCTGTGTTACTTGGTGATTCACTTTGCTATATTTCCATGCCAGAAAAGCCTTCTCAAAATATCCTGCTTCACTTTTAATGCTAGGTGTTCTTAGCAATAACGTCTGTACTACACCTCAGAATCTACAATTCCAGTATTTTAGAATTTATTAAACAAGGGGGCTGGGCAAGGTAGCTCACACCTGTAATCCTAGAGCTTTGAGAGGCCAAGGCAGGAGGATTGCTTGAGGCCAGGAGTTACACACCAGCCTGGGCAACATAGCAAGACCTCATCTCTAAAATAAATAAATAAATAAATAAATAAATAAATAAATAAATAAATAAGCAAGCCAGCCAGCCTGTTGAGGTGGTGTGCACCTGTGGTCCTAGCTACTCAAGAGGCTGAGGCAAAAGGATCCCTTAAACCCAGAAGTTTGAGGCTGCAATGAGCTATGACTGATCGTGCCACCACACTCCAGCCTGGACAACAGAGCCAGACCATGTCTCAAAAAAAGAAAAAAAAGTTATTAAGTTGATTCCTATTGCTGCTGCTCTCTATGCTCTTCATTTCATCCACATTCGTTTTCAATTACTATTGATGAAGCTTTAAGGATAAATTTAAAAATAAGTTGATATGAACTGCCTGCCACTTCTTATTGGAATATCATTAGATTCAGTTTTATATCATAACATAACCTCATGACTAGGTACCAGTGTCGGTTCTTCTGCATAGTAGTTTAATGACCTCAGACTTGTCACAACATTTAGTGTCATCTGGAAAGTGGAGATAAATAATACACCCCTACTTACCTAATTAAATGATTGGGAGGATCGGTTTTAAAATATATGGAAACAGTATTTGTAGAAGAAAGGATACAATGCAAACAAAACATGTTGTTGTGATTTTATTTATAACTCATCAATCTAACATAATTACACATAGTTTTCCAGAGGGAGACACACTGAGGTTTTAATGAGGGAACACTGTTATCCTAAGAAGTCTGGTCAAGACACAACAGGGTATCCAGGAATACTCACATCTTACTGAGACCCAGCCACTCACTTTGAGAGGCCCCTGAAAGAGAAGACATGTGGATAAAAGGAGGTAAAGTGGGCAAGCTGATGCTATTGCTATTTGGGGCTATAACTTCAAACCCCAGAGTGGAACTCTGCTGTGCTAGATTTCTGGAAGTAAATCTTTTTTTGCCTAGAGAGGAAAATTTGGTTCTGAAAATGGACCTGGCATAACTGTGGAGAATTGTACAGTCCAGAAGATTCAGTGGACACAATTTGCTATGATTCCTTCTGACCACTGCTTTTGTCAAACTGTCTGATAGCTCTTAAAACCCCACAGCGCAGTTACTACAAACACAATCTACTTAGTCATTAATCTAAATAATTGTGCTGAAATATGTTTTGAGACCTGAAGAACCTGTATTTAAAGGGCAATAGAAGAAAAATTCTTCTGTAATACAAGTGGGAAATAAACTCTTTTAAAGTATTATTTTGGAGAAGAGAAGTCTTAAAGTACCTCTTAAATTTTCTCATTATTATTCTCCAAGTCTCTAAGTTTGACCCAGTCTGTGTCTTGAAGTAGAAAATGTCAAAATGGATAGAGAGGATTTTTTAATATCCAAATCAGTGTCAATTTCCTTAACTAGGTGCGGTATTCCCACTGCCTGAGTAGGTGCCCCAGTGACCTCATCTTTGGAAGTCATAAAACCCAGTAAGGAGACAAACAGATAAAAGAGGCATCTTTTATCAACATGTAGCCATTAGCAAGTAATGATGATTTAAGAAATATTAACAATAAGGGATTATTAACTATACATTTCATGACAGGTGAGTTTAAAATTTTTATTCTTAAGTATATTGCAGGGTTTAAAATGTGCCTTTAGAGTTACAATAAAACCTAGGTTCCCCCTGCCCCTCTTTGCAGCTGCAATATCATTTCAATTCTCCTCATTCAGTCTCATTCTTAGGAGTTTTGAAAAAATGGCACTTGGAAAGAAACTACAGAGAAGGGTGATCTTAATATACATACACAACAAAGATAAAAAGGATAATCCTTAAGTAGAAAGCATCATTGTAAGAAATGCTCAAATGGGATCTCTCTCACTTATAAATAAACAGCTTCAAGGGGATTTGCACCATCAACACAAGCACTTCAATTAGATTGTATGAAATATCATATCTTTTCTGAATTGACATTTAGAATCAAGTCTTCACCCTTAACCCCCCCATGGGCCCCCAAAGATATCCAAAGTGGCCACATTTTCCAACACCCCAAATTCATTTCTGGTGAGAATTTGTATTTATTGAGTCAGTAGACATTTGTGACCTATATAACCACACTAAGGTAACTCCCTTATTTGGGTCCTTGAACCTTTGATTCCAATTCTATCCAATTAATTGTAGTAGAAATTGATTAGTAATGCAGCATCAGAAAACTTTCTTTTTCGAGACAGTGTCCCTCTGTCACCCAGGCTGGAATCCAGTGGTATAATCATATTCACTGCAGCCTCCAACTCCTGGACTCAAGCAACCCTCCTGCCTTGGCCTCCCGAAGTACTAGGATTACAGGCATGAACCAATGCACCCAGCCCAAAATGTTTATTATATGTAATATTTATAACACATTATAGTTGTACAGGTATCATACACATTTTATACATTCTATTTTCTATAATATATATCCAATTATATAAAATGTTATAGGGCCTAACCTTACTATGTACTATGCGGATAAAACACAATTATTGATCTTTTACAGAAGACATTGAATACCATGATCACAGTTGCAGCACTCTCATAGTGCTTATTGACAAACCTGACTTCACAACACCCTTTTTAGCTCATTTATCAAGGATTTTGTTTAATTTGAATTTGTAATACTTAAGCTTATCAGAGTTTTTAGGATTGTTAGGTGCCTACTAGATATACAATGACTGCATGAGAAAAGTTTTTATTGTAAAGATATGGGAGACAATTGGATCTACAAAATAAGATGCTTCCCACAAGAGGATAAGTATAATCTGGAGAAAAATAGTATCTGTTGTTGGAAGTGGGGAAGCATGTACCAGATGCAAAACAATTCTTATCTTAAAAGATTGGACTGTAAACTGTACATTTGTTCCATTGGTAGGTAATATGTGAATGAGTATAGTCTGCTTAATCAAAGTATTTCTAGATCCAAAATAAATCATGTTGTAGAATTTAATCATTGAAGTAAAATTGATAAAAACCTATGACATTAAGTTTCCTTTAGTATTGAGAAAAGCTCACCCTCAAAATGTGAAAAATCAGAAAGCCAAAAGAGAGGATAGTAAACCTTCTCTGTAGTAAAAATAAAGGCTTTCAGCACTGTAATAATTCAGAATATCTATGTTAATTATAATGCAGATTAAAACACTTGGAAATTTCTTCAGTGAGGAAGCCTGATCTAGCAACTTTGGGAATTACCTCATTGACAATGCAAGCTTTGGGCTGTTTTTTGGGTGGGGGGGGGGGAAATTCTAGTGATCCAGGTGCCAGTACATGAGAAGGGGGTTTCTGGGGGATAGAAGTCACAGCAGGGGAAATAAGCAGTTCAGCCTCCCATAAGGAAAGGGGTGAGATACGCTCCTTCCCTACTGCCTTAAGCCGTACGAAAAGCTATTCTCTACCAACATTAGAGCACTTATGTGTACATTTCAGTAGCAGTTCCAGTACCTGGGAGCAAATGGCAGAACATTATTTCACTCCTCAGAACAGAATGTAGCAATTTAAACAGCAGGAGTTCAAGTGTTTTATCAACAGCAGGCTACCATCTATGCTAAAAAAGAAGAAAGAAAAGAAAAGAAGTAAATCTTCAAAAACAAAACCCGTGAAGGAATGTAGGATGAATGCCTATTCAACTGTACATTTGGAGTAGAAAACGTATCACAGCATGCAACAAGATGGCAGTCATTCAGAATGGCAGTGAAATTGTCTTTTTGCCTTTCTGAAATTCCAAATATGCCCTAGGCTTTATTCTTCCTCCTGCATAGGATATCAGAATACATTGTTTAGAAAATAACTGTTTCACTTGGGTTGCCTACTCTGAACCTTGTGATTGTACCATTGGTCATCATCCAGGAGAATTACAGTGACTCATTTCTCAATGTCACCAAGCCACAAACCAACATAAATTGTCATAAGAGCACCAGATTGACCATTTTCTCAGTATAAGCTCTACTGTCACTGATGAATTTAGATACTGTTCTTGAGTAAGTTTCTGCATTCCAGGAAAACTCAGAGTTCACATAGCCATTCCTATTTTTACAAAAAGATGGAATAGAATAATAAAATGTACAGAACAGATCTAGGAACTCTGTTTAAGGCTCAGGTTAGTGCTCAGTACCATCTCAGGTATTGCAACAGTTGTAAATATCTCTAGAGGTTCCAGTTGATTTCATAATACTGTGTTAAAATCTACTATGACCACTCATTCTAATACTTTAATGTCATCCTATATATTGATTTATTATTTTATAAATGTCTGTGCCTTCCACAAATGCACCAGAATTCAAGATAATTTGGGTTCTAGACAAGATCTAACTCCTTTTAGGAATTCATGGTCTATTTGAAATCCAAGATATTGGTACTAAACATACTAAGAAGGTTCAGGACATGTTAAACAATGCGAGAACTGTCAGTAGACTGGACAAAGTCAAGATCCAGATGAATGGTTAAGTAAATAAATGCCACAAGTTTATCATTAGAAAAAGAGGTAGGATGAGGTGGAACGAGAAATGGATCTTGAAAAATAGTTAATATTTAGATGGATAGGGGTGAAAAAATAAGGCATTCTCAATATGGGCCAAATGAAAATGAGAACCGAGGTTGTGTGGAACCATGTAAGTGACAAAGCTGATTATAGCTAGTGGTATATAAAAAGATGTTCTTGAAAATTAGGGTTTGAAAAGTCAATTGGATTTACATCGTAAAGTGATTTGAATTTCAGTTTAAGGTATACATGTAATGTTATTAACTTGTATCCTAGCTTGGTCTAAAATGATTTGAGCCCGGGCACAGTGGCTCATGCCTCTAATCCCAGCACTTTGGGGGGCCGCAGTGGGCAAATCACTAGAGGTCAGGAGTTTGAGAGAAGCCTGGCCAACTTAGTGAAACTCCATCTCTACTAAAAATACAAAAATTAGCCAAGTGTGGTGGCACACGCTTGTAATCCCAGCTACTCAGGAGGCTGAGGCAGGAGAATTGCTTGAACTCGGGAGGTGGAGGTTGCAGTGAGCCAAGATTGTGCCACTGCACTCCAGCCTGGGCGACAGAGCAAGACTCCATCTCAAAAAATAAAATAAAATAATAAAATGATTTGGGGTAGCTTACAAAGATGAAGCTAACCAAGAAAAATAACCTAGTTTACATTTTAGGAAAAAATGGTTCAAAATAGAAATTAAGATTTAACATACCTGAGATGTACCTAGGAAAGAAGTTAATGTATAAGAATGATACTATAACTTGTTATATATTCTTTAAAGTGATAGAAAAAATTAAGTTTTAAGATTTATGGCAACTCATACCAAAAGAGAAAAAGAAGTAACAAGTTAAGGATAATGAGGCACAAACAAATCAAATACTCAGAAAATTCAAAACTGATATTAAGACCAAAGACCTCAAAAAATATGATAAACAACATCCTCAACAACACAGGAATAAAGTTGACAGAACGGTTTTTTAGAACATCCCTAACATAGGCCAGCGGTAGCGTATCAATGCACAAAAAAGTAGTCTTGGGGGAATGACACTGTGCTGGTGTGTCTTGCGTTGATTATCTGGTTTACCCAAGAACATAAGGTTAAAAGTTTTGAACTTTGTCCTATAGACTAGTAGGAGCCATAACAGATTTTTTTAATGTAACACTCACATATTTAAAAGCAGACACCTGATATAACACTTTCTCCAGACTTCCTCTTTCTACATTGTTAAATATTTTATTTACTCCAATGTATCCAATTTTTATCATTTCAACGCATGATCAATGTAAAAATATTATTGAATATTTTTACTTTTTTGGTACCGAATCTTTGAAATCTGCTGGGAATTTTATACTTACAGACATCTCAACTTGAACTGGCCACATTTTAAGCTGTGTTTTGTTAGGGATAGGGAAATGGAAATGAAAAAAGAAAGGTATATAGATGCACTGTCTAGTACTCTAGCCAGACTTCCTTTTTGTAGCAAATCTACAAGACCTTTGGAATGGTTTCATCTGTCGGTATGTGGATATTACCAATACAATTTTTCCTTTAACCTTTACTGCATAAAAGATACAGCTTGTTCTCAAGAATAGTGTATTTTTCTCCATGAGTTGCCAACCAGATCTTGAAGCAACATGAGTTTGAAGGTAAACACAGTGTTGCAGAAACCATCCATCAGAACTTGGAAAGCTTTAACCTGGAAAGATAGATATCTGGTTGTCAAGGGGACTATTTGCTTCTAAGTTTTTGATGGAGTTTGGCCTTTACTTCATATCTCATGCATAATTGGAAGCTCTGCCTGGTAGAAATGGTAGTCCTTTCTGAAGAAGGTGCTATGGCAGGGAGAGAAATAGGTCATGAATTAATAATCTTGTTCGGCGGAACTTTCGTGACACTTGTCAACAGTACACACAAAGAAAGCATTTCTCAGCCCTTTGCTTTCATGACTGGTGAATTAACTCATATTTTACAAAAGAAGTGCTCCATACTGTGATCATTTCCATCTCCTGACATCTGCTTCATGCTTATCTTTGTCAGCTTAAGAAATGCTACTTGTCAGTGATAAGTGAATGAGGGTATATAAAAATGTAAAAATGCTACTTTACATTAGGAAGAAGGAAACAGCCTTAGCAGAAATTGACAAAAGTCATCAAATATAAATTCTAACTTTTACCTTGAAATTGACAACTTAAAATATCTCCCACAGGGTTTGTTGGACAGCTTTAAAACGAATAGGAAATCAAATTTTCTTGAATTGTAATATATATTTTGGTAATTTTGTGTGAGTTTTTTCAAATAGTCTAAAACATTAGCTATTTTACAATGGTCTATTTTATAGTTTATTTCTTTATATTATTCATTTTATATTTAAAGGCCTTTATATTTGTATATAAAAATTGTGAAAACATAAAACTTCTTTCAATATGATGAGTAATATTCCCTGGTAAATGTTAAATGTGGTTGCTTTTCTCAAAAAAAAAAAAAAAAAAAAAACAGAAAAAATAGGCCAGGCATGGTGGCTCATGCCTGTAATCCCAGCACTTTGGGAAACTGAGGCAGGTAGATTGCTTGAGCCCAGAAAGTTGAGACCAGCCTGAACAACATAGCGAAATCTCATATCTACCAAAGAAAACTACAAAAATTAGCCAGGTGTGGTAGTGTGTGCCTATAGTCTCAGCTACTTGGGAGGCTGGGGTGGGAGGATCACTTGAGCCCAGGAGGTGAAGGTTGCAGTGAGCAGAGATTGTGCCACTGTACTCCAGCCTGGGTGACAGAGTGAGACCCTGTCTCAAAAAAAAAAAAAAAAAACTATATATATATATATATATATATATATATATATATATATATATATATGTGTGTGTGTGTGTGTGTAAAATATATATCAATATATAATTTCATAAAAAGGTCTAGTATAATGAATAACTTATGACATGTTATTTAGGGAAAAGTTATGTATGGTCCAAAGTGAAATACAGGAGTATATTTCAAATAGTTAAATCATTTCATAAATAACAGTGATACTTTTTACATTATAGTGTTACTATAACAGATTGTCTTTAAAACAACTTTCCTAAAAATACTAAATAAAACTGTGATTATGAAAATGGGTTGTAAATAGTGTTACTATTACAGAATTTATGAAATTAACAGATGTTCCATTATTTTTAGCTACAATGTTCCTGGACACACTTAGGTTCATTTCCACACTTGCTATGCACCTTTGTACTTTTAATATAATGTATTAAAATCTTTAATAGAAACTATAATAATATACAAACATATTTGACTCAGATTCTTCTCTTATTTAATTTTCTTTTTTACAGAATCACAGAAGTTTCAGCATTTACTGTCTCTCACAGTCCTACTAAAGCAATATTCTTTTTCTTCAATTGTGTGTGTGCGTGTGTATGTGTGTGTGTGTGCATGCATGTGTGTTTATATAGAAGTCAAGTTAAGGTATGGCAAATAGGTAATTTTTTAAATAGAAAAAATATTACTTTTATCAGAACCATCATAACTAGTAAAGAAAAATGCCTACCTGGTATTAACACACTGCTTCCTAAATACTTGGAAAAAAAAAAAAACAGAGAAAGCAAGCCATGAAATTAAAGAGCTTTAGACTAATGTAAAGTCCAATGTGACCAAGAAAAGTAAACGGTAATGTACTAGTGCCCAACAGAAAACAGTTTGGTAAATCTATTATATTATTTTTGTAATCCATATATATTCATTTTTAAAAACCAGACATATTTTTTTATGTGAAAAATACTCTATGAGGAGTTGGGACCTAGAAGGTATATAACTCTGTAGGAGAATACATAACTCTGGAGAAATGTAGGTTTATTTTAAAGTTAATATAATTCCATACAGTTGGATATTGTACAGAATTAAAATTCAATTATATAAAAATTGCTTATATTATAAAATGAAAAGAACCTGTAAACACAATGCTATTTAATTTTGTTTATAAACACACACGCACATTATAAAGGTAAAGAAAAAAACTAAACAAACTTGTCACCGAATAGCTGGAGTAAGAGGAGGTTTGGTTTTTATCAAACTTACACCCTTCTATATTCTCCATTTTTTTCCTATAATCAGTGAGCATTAACTACTAATGAAAAATTTACATATTAACATAAAATACAAAATAACATAAAATACAAATTGTATTTTATGTTAATACAGTATTAACATAAAATACAAAAATCGAGAATTATTCTAAATAACTAACATCCAGGTGGATAATATATCCCTTCAACACTTATCTCTCTACACTTGGTACATTTAAACAAATCCATATCAATAATTATGCTAAAAATAAAAGAACAAGACTTATTATTCTGTATAAGATACCTACGCATGCTCTGCCCTCTCACTCACGTTGATGGCAACTATAAAAAATATCAGAATGCATGCAGTATCTATTTGAGGGTGCCCAAAAAATAAATATTAACAGACACATTATGTAAGAAGATGAGCATTTGAATAACTACCTGACATACATTGAGCTTACCATTTTTTTCTTAAGATTTTCTTCGTTCGGCCCTGAATGCTACACAGTTTTAAAAGTGGGTGATGGAGAGGGGGTAATAAAAGCCTTAGTTACTTGGGACCCTTTTCTAGCCAGAGGATGAAAAACAAGAGGCCTAAGAAAATAATGGAACCAGGGAGATTACAGACAGAGTGAAAGGCTCAAAAAAGAAACCCTACAAAGTTATTTATAAACTTATTACCAAGTTTTGCATGTGTACACCAGACCTTAATCAGCACATCAAAGGTCTTTTAAAATTAGACTGGAATTGGAACCACAGCCTACTATAGGTAAGTTGAAACCTGCAGTATAAACCTAACCACGTCTATTGACTGCTAAAACAAAAATCTCTAGGAAAATTTCAGCTATTGGGAGAAAAGACAACCAACAGACTCCAACAACAAAATCACACAGATGTTGAAAACATCTACAAAGACTTTAAAGCACCTATTATACAAATGCTGCAATAATCAAGAAACACTTGAAATAAACAGAAAAACAAATTCTCGGCTGGGCGTGGTGGCTCATGCCTATAATCCCAGCACTTTGGGAGGCCGAGGCAGGCAGATCACCTCTGGTAAGGAGTTCGAGATCATCCTGGCCAACATGGTGAAACACCATTTCTACTAAAAATACAAAAATTAGCTAAGCGTGGTGGCACATGCCTGTAGTCCCAGCTACTCGGGAGGCTGAGGCAGGAGAATTGCTTGAACCTGGGAGGTGGAGGTTGCAGTGAGCCAAGATCTTGCCACTGTACTCCAGCCCAGGCCATAGAGCAAAAGTCCATCTCAAAAAAAAAAAAAAAAAAAAAAACTCAAAGAAATACAAGATGTAAGAAACAAAATATAAAATAACAAAATAAAAATGTACTGGAGGTGCTCAGTAAACAAAGAGGACAGAGAAAAGGGCAGTGAACTTAAAAGATATATCAATGGAAGTTATCTGATATGATTGGATCTGTGTCCCCACCCAAATCTCAATTCGAATTGTCATCCCCAGGGTTGGAGGAGGAGCCTGGTGGGAGATGATTGGATCATGAGGGCAGATTTAACCCTTGCTGTTCTCATGATAGTGAGTTCTCACCAGATCTGGTTGTTTAAAAGTGTGTAGCACCCCCGGGTACTCTCTTTTCCTCCTGCTCCAAACATGAAGGACATGCCTACTTCCCCTTTGCCTTCCCCCATGATTGCAAGTTTCCTGAGGTCTTTCCAGCCATATTTCCCATGCAGTCTGCAGAACTGTGAGCCAATTAAACCTCCTTTCTTTATAAATTACTCAGCCTCAGGTAGTTCTTTATAGCAATGCAAGAATGGACTAATACATTATCCCATCTGAACCACAGAGGAAAAATAAACATTAGATAAAAATGAACAGAAACTTACGAACTAACTGTGAAACATTAACAAAGGTCTATCATTTATGCCATTGGAGTCACAGAAGAATAGAAGGATGCAGAATGGAAAAAATATTTGATGAAATAACAGCTGAAAACTTCCTAAATATGGTAAAAAGACGTAACACTAGATATTCAAAAAGCTCAACAAACACCAAACAGGAAATATCCAAAGTAGTCCATATCCAGATACATCATAATCAGCCTGTTGAAAACTGAACAAAAAAGAAAAAATGTTCCAAATAGCTAGTAAAAAATATATTATCTATATGGAAACAATGATTTAAATAGCAGATTTCTCATTAAAAAACATGGAGAGTAAAAGGAAGTAGCATAACATTTTTAAAATATTGAAAGAAATGCAAATCTATAATCTATATCCCACGATGTACATAGTTTTCAGAAATTAAGGTAAAATAAAGACTTCTAAAGAAAGAAAATTAAGAGAATTTTTGCCTGGAAATGAAAGGAGAGAGAGAGAGAGAGACAGAGAAAGAGAAAGAGAAAAAGAAAGACAGAGAGAGACAAGGAAGGAAGAAAGGAAAGAAAGAAAAGGAGAGAGAGAGAAAGAGAGAGAAAAAAAGAAAGGAAGGAAGGGAGGGACGGAGGGAAGGAAGGAGGGACAGAAAAAAAAGGGAAAGAAAGGGAAGGAAAGGGAAAAGGAAAGACATTTTAAAATAGAATGGACAAATGGGATATCCAAAAATGTTCAAATAAGCCACAGAAAGGAAGAAAATGGAACCAATACACACACAAAAACCATGCAGCTAACAATATACATAATAGTGAAAGATGTAATATTTGCCAACAAAGATGAGGAACAAGGAAAAGATGTCCTTTATCACCACTCCTACTCAACATTTTAACAGAAGTCCTAACCAGTACAATAAGACAAGAAAAAGAAGTTAAAGGCACACAGATTAGAAAGAAAGAAATGGATGACATTATTGTCTACGTAGAAATCCCATGAAATCTACGGAAAAGAAAACAATCTCCCAGAACTAGTATATGAGTTTAATAAAGTCTCAGGATATAAGGTCAGCATTATAAAAATCAACCTTATTTCTATATACTTGCAATGTGCAATTAAAAACAAACTTAAAAATAATGCCATTTACAGTCTTAAAAATGATTAAACACGCTTAATAGAAAATAGCTAAAAAAACTAGAAGAGATGAAAAATTTTCTATGAAGTTTCAAATTAGTAAAATTGGAATAGCTCAATTATAGAAAAAATTTAAAAGTAATTAAAGACCAAAATTGAATGAGGGCCAATGCGAACAGGGCTAAATTGGAACACATTAAAATCCATTTTAAAACATTAAATTTAAGTTTATTTGAACACTTAGAAAAATGATGGAAATATCTCTAATTAATTTTAA
Source organism: Pan troglodytes (assembly GCF_028858775.2). Classification (NCBI taxonomy): domain Eukaryota; kingdom Metazoa; phylum Chordata; class Mammalia; order Primates; family Hominidae; genus Pan; species Pan troglodytes. The sequence continues at coordinate 124,457,182 of NC_072404.2, read as the reverse complement.
AAGTCAGCATAATCTTAATTTTTAAACTTTACCAGGGTAGAACTAATGCAGAACTTTAGACTACTCACAGTTAAAAATATGGATGCATCAATTCTTAATCTGATAATAGCAGTATATCAAAAGAATGGTATATTAATACCATGAAGCATTAATTCAGAAATGTGAATTATAGTGGCCCCCAAAAAGATATTAGGCCTATGTCCTAATCCCCAAAACCTGTAAATACAACCTTAATTGGGAAAAGAGTCTTTGCAAACATGATTAAGTTAATGATCTCGAGATGAAATCATCCTGAATTATTCAGGAGGGCCCTAAGTCCAATGATATGTGTCCTTATAAGGAACACAAACAGGAGAAGACAGGCACAGAGGAGAAGTCCATGTAAAGACAGAGGCAGGGACTGGAGTGATACAACTATAGGAACTCTGACACCAGAAGTTAAAGGACCAAGTAATGATTCTCTCCTAGTGTCTCCAGAGAGAACAGTCCTGCTGACACACTGATTTTAGATTTCTGGCCTCCAGAGCCATAAGAGGATAAGTTTCTGTTGACTGATTGATTGAGACACTGTCTCACTCTGTCACCCAGGCCGGAGTGCAGTGGTGCAATCACAACTCACTGCAGCCTTGACCTCCCCCAGCTCAGGTGATCCTCCCACCTTAGCCTCCTAAACAACTGAGACTACAGGCATGTGCCACCATGCCCAGCTAACTTTTATATTTTTTTGTACAGATGGGGTTTTGCCATGTTGCCCAGGCTGGTCTTGAACTCTTGGGCTCAAGGGATCCGCCTGCCTCGGCCTTCCAAGGTGCTGGGATTACAGGTGTGAGCCACTGCATCCAGTCTTTTACTGTTTTAAACCACCCAGTGTTTGGTAATTTCTTGTTGCAGCCTCAGGAAACTAATGCACAAGGATATTTCAAAACTGTAAGATAATCATTTTTCTAAAAGTAACAAAGCAAAGTACCCTACCAAAATGCTAAAAACATTTTTGTTATAAAATAAATAGTACCTAGATAGCAATATTTGTTATTATGATGATGATTTGAGAAGAAAGGAATTAACGGCAGCCCTGAAACCAATTGCCTCCCTAACTGGTAGTCCTGGCAAGAAGGAATGGCCTCAATCAAATATCTTGTTAAACATACCAAAGACCAAATCTCATGGTAAACTTACTGGTGGTACTCACTCATGAGAATAGAGCAACCTTATGTATTAAATATTGTCAGAAGAATATACCTGCTCTGCTTATATTACTTATTATAAGCAAACTTGAAATGTATGGTTTTATGGCAAGCATGACTCTCTAGAAAATGGAAGATAACCAATTTATCTGTGAATTAATGAGGTACAAAGAGGAGATGTTCTTTAACTGAAATGGCTCCCTTTTTTTCTAAGCAGCACATGTTGCTTAGGAAGAATCTTATTCATTAGTCCAAAACTAAAACGTTTCCTAATTCAAAGAGAAAGGCACTTTGGGGAGCTGTGTTTGACTCCTCAATTTCTCCGAGTAAAGAATGTTTCACTTTTGCCTGGTATTTGACGGACACATGTTTGAGTCACTGGCAAATTTGCTACTGGTAAGGTTTATGATTCATATGAGTCTGCTCAACGCAACCTTTTGTGTTGTCAGATAATTGAACATTTACCTGGAAAGCCCAATGAGTTAATACAAGAAAACAAAGCATGAGATAAATTTTGGAAAAGAGAAAAAAACAAAAACCCAAAAGTGAAAAATTACTTGAATTAATACAATAATCTGTAATTAGAAAATATAAATGTATCAAGGAAGATTAACTATTTTCCACCGTGTAAAAATAATAAAAAAAGGATTTAGGAAAAAATTTCAACTTTCAACAATTATATCAAATTCAACAATGGGCACACAGAAAATCAACAAAGAAACATCAGACTGAGACCACATCGTAGACCAAATGGACCTAACAGACATTTACAGAGCATTTTATTCACTTGCTGCAGTACACATATTTTTCTCAACTGCACAGGGAGAATTCTCCAGGATTCATTATATGTTAGGCTACAAAGCTAGTCTTAACAAATTTATGATACAGGGATTGTATCAAATATCTTTTCTGCCTACAATTGCATAAAACCAGAAATCAACAAGAAAAACTTTAGAAACTTTACAAATACATAGAAATTAAACAACGTGCTCCTAAATAACCAATGGGTCAATGAAGAAATTAAAAGGAAAAATTTTAAATTCCTTGAGACAAACAAGAATGGAAACATATCATATCAAAACCTATGGAATATAGCAAAAGCAGTCCTAAGAGAAAAGTGTACAGCAATACATTTCTATGTCAAAAAAAGATTTAGAGTAAATAACCTAATGATGTACCTCAAGGAACCAGGAAAACAGTAATAAACTAAACCCAAAATTGGTAGGAAGGAAGGAAATAATAAAACTTGGAGAAGAAATAAGCAAAACAGAGGCTAAAAATGCAATTCGAAACAATGAAATGAAGAGTTGGTTTTTTGAAAAGATAAACAAAATCAACAAACCTTTAGACTTAAAAAAGAGACAGACTTACATAAAATCAGCGATGGAAAAGGAAACATTACAACTGATACCACAGTAATACAAGGAATCATAAGAAACTCTTAGGAACAACTATATGCCAACAAATTTGATATCATAAAAGAAGGGGCTAATTCCTGGATACATACAACAACCTTTAAAGGCTTAACTATGAAGAAATAAAATAATTGAACAGACCAGTAACTAGAGAGAAAATTAAATAAATCATATAAAGCCTTCTATCAAAGAAAAGCCCAGGACTTGGTGACTTCACTGCTGAATTCTAACAAACATTTAAAGAAAAAAAAATACCAATTATCCTCAAATTATTCTGGAAAATTAAAAAGGAGGGAATTGTTCCAAACTCATTTTATGAAGCCAGCATTATCCTGATTCCAAAACCAGACAAGAACACAACAATATAAAAAGAGAAAACTACAGGCCAATATCCCTAATGAAAATAGGTACAAAAATTCTCGACAAATTACTAGCAACCCAAATTCAACAATACCTTCAAAAGATCGTTCACTGTGATCAAGCAGGATTCATTCCAGGTATGCAATATCATGCTAGACAGAGAGCAAGACTTTGTTTTTTACTTCATTTCACATTTAACTATGGTTTTGAAAAGCATATATGGACACTAAATACTTGTCCTAGAAATAGAATGAGAGTCATCAGTCCAAGGAGCTTCCACTTCTTGAGGATAGTCAGGTAGTGTCCTTTACCCCTAACAGAAGCATTCATTGCTTTCTGTCTCCCCATCCCATGGCCTTAGGGAACATAAAATTCTCAATATCATATTCTACTTGCTCAGAACTAGTGGTATTCCTTAAAAATGAGTATTCAGATTCTAAGTCCGAATAAATATATAGGATCTCAGCTATAACAAATTTTTGCATGAAACTTTAAAATTCAGAGAAGCCAATATTATAATGTCCATTACAATCTGATGGTTGAAGTAAATAGCATAGAAAAGGCTATATTATGAATGATCAAAACCTATTACAGGATAATCATGGGCAGTAAGTCTTGGGATAATCTTGAAGGTAGGAGACTGTTTTTTTGGCTCAACCAAAGAAAAGCCACTCTTCTTAGCTAAATGTATGTATTATTCAGAGATACATATTCCAGAGAATCAGAGTCACTAGGAATGATTTAGAATAAGGTATTTATCATGGAGATTTCAACTTATACAATTGTAGGAACTGGTAAAACATTCTTGGTTCAGTTATTTCTTCTGTTTCTATTGCTGATTGTGGAGTCAGAGTGCAGGAGATGGATAAGGAAAGATTGACATGAAGTTAGAGAGATTAGGAACAACTGAAATCTGCAAAGTATAACCGAGAACCTGTATCTTTTTTTTTTTTTTTTTTTTTTTGAGACGAAGTCTCACTCTGTCACCCAGGCTGGAGTGCAGTGGTATGATCTTGGCTCACTGCAACCTCCGCTTCCCAGGTCCAAGTGATTCTCCTGCCTCAGCCTCCTGAGTAGCTGGGACTACAGTTGCATGCCACCTTGACTGGCTAATTTTTGTATTTTTAGTAGACATGGGGTTTTGCCATATTGGCCAGGCTGGTCTCGATCTCCTGACCACGTGATCTGCTCGCCTCAGCCTCCCAAAGTGCTGGGATTACAGGCATGAACCACCATGCCCAGCCGAACCTGTATCTATTCTATGTTTGTCTCTCCTCATCAGTGCCATGGATGACATAAAAGAGAAGTTTGCACTTGTCATAGAGTCAAATAGCACCTGACCTAGGATTTAAGAAAACTAGGGAAAATATCTTATGGAAGCAACATAACCCTTAGGTCCAGCTGCCACCCAGATACTCAAAAACATGCATGAACTGCAAAAAGGTTGGCCTACATAAACCTTCAGTGAACAAACATGACTACTTTTTCACTCTACCTTCCAAATCTTACACAAATTGTTCTTGTAGTCAACCCTAATCAGAAACACACAGGGAAGGAAATTCTTGGGAACATTGTTCAGTTGAGCCGTTTTAACAAAATTTAAGGCCGTCACAGTCCTTGTCACCATGTATCCATAGACGACACTTTAAATCATACTCAAATTTCAAATAAAGATGAGCAAAGTCTTGCTTCTGCCCACCATACAGCTACTATACCATATACAAAGCAGACACATACACACACACACACACACACACACACACTAACCGCCACCCCCTCAACCTGCCCCCAAGAGGAAAAATATAACCGCCGCCCTGCAACCTGCCCCCTTCCTGCCCCTCAAGAGGAAAAATATACCTTATCCATCTTTGGGTAACGTTTATTCATTTTTCTAGCTGAGTCACAATCTGCCTTTGAAGTCATATAAATTCAATACTGAGATAAAAAGTTAACATTATTGTAATGTTAGTTGACAGGAAAATGGGAGATGAGGAAGTAAAGATTTTTATCAATATTTATATGTTTATTTAAAATATGGAAAAATATAATAGTCATAACTATTATAGATCTTCTTTCTATAACCAACTCCATCATCATAGTATTAATAACCTTCTTCCACTAACCATTCCATACGTCCTTTGTCCTAAGCAAGCACCTCAGCAGGTTAAGGTTCCTTGCCTGGTGGGGTGACCCTAACCTTTATTCCTGAAAGGACTGTTTCATTAGTGGTACAATGTATATTGGGTTGCTGTACTTTTCCATGTACTTTGATAAAACTGCATGGAAATATGGAGAAAAGGAGCTCCTGCCTTTCAATTTCAAACATATTTCTCCTCAACCCCTGTATTGATTTTTTAATTGCTAAATTACATCAAAATGTAGCAGCTTAAAATAACAAGCTCTTAGTATCTTACATGGTTTCTGATTGTCAGAATCTGAGAGATGCTCATTTGGGAGGATCCTCCATTTCAGGGTCTCTTGTGAAGTTTCAGTGAAAATGGCTAAGGTCGCAATCATCCGAATGCTTCCCTGGGTGAGCCAGCAGAGAATAAAGGAGGGCATACAATAAGGAAGTCACAGTCCTTTTGAAGCCTAATTGTGGAAGTAACATCCGATACTTGCTGAATTACATCCATCAGAATGGAAAAAAGAATTCCACTCCACACTCAAAGAGCCAAATTACACAAGGGTACGAATATCAGGAAGTGGAATTTGTTGGGTTAATTTTACAAGCTCACCACAACATTGTACAGATTTAGGCTAAACGAAGAATGTGACAGAAAATATATGTTCTACTACCAAAGGCACCTCTGTGCATTATTATAACTAATACTGTAACAATTGGAATTAGGTTTCATCTAATTAGTATTTTACATACTTAATGCCAATTTCTCTACATGATGTTCTCAACTCTATCTCCATTTAGAGATAAGGAGTATTAAAACAGTCATTAATGGGAAAATAGATTTTATTCTGTTACTTCCACCTGTAGTTTTATATACAATTTAAAAGTAAGGGTATCCTATATATTTTTAAATCTTATTTAATAATAAAAAATCATCTTACCTCTATCCTTAAAAAGAATGTTAAGTCTGGGAAGGATTTTAGACAACAGTCCAATATTTGATTTGAAGAGTGAGGAAACTTAGGTCTAGAACTTTTACATGAGTTATTCAAAATTTCATGACCATTTGATTCTAAATCTGGGAAGTGACATGCTGGAGCTGACTTTCACAGACCTGCAAGGGTTAAGTGTCCTCATCTCTTCTGAACTCTGCTTTCGGTGACATCAGGTCATGATCGTGAAATCAGTGACAGTGGAATATTTATACCATGGAAATCCAGCAACATTAAAAATCAGCATTTTTTTCCAGGGAGCCAATTGTATGACATTCACCAGCACAACACAAGATTACGATTAGAATCCAGGCTTTCTGATCTCTCGCACTTCTCTGTCCACTTCACTGGTCACATACCTTTATCGTTAAGAACAAAGCTGGTAAACTAATTATCTTACATAAGGTTTTATCTTCCTCCACCTAACCTGGACTTTATGCAAGTTTCTTCAGAGGTTATGTTTAGCCAAATGCACTGTTAATGAAATGTAGGTTTATATATCCATAGTAATTACTATGTCCTGGTAATCTTTGAAATAGATGGATGCCCATTTTCTCTATTTCAGAATGTTTGCCACAAGAAAGCAATTACCCTTATTTAATGCCTTGCTGTTGTGCCTATATTTTTAACACTGCTACATAGTATTGACCATAATCATGGCTTTTCATGTGATCTGTATAACAATTAAATTTAAAAGCCTTATTTTTTCATGTTACGCATATTACAGCAAACTCTCATTTAACAAACTCTATCTCTTATAAGATCAACAAATACAAACAATATAAAACATAAATAAACCCAAAAAATAATTTTAAATACTTTATAGAAGTATTCATATTATTTGCTTTATCTTGCCCTAATTTTTATATTCTTATATTTTTACCTGTATTATTATCTTTGATTACCACATAATATCATATGTTATGTTCTAATTAGTAAAAGTAATAAAACAAATCTGTCATTCTGCAACCAGTAAAAATTGTGAGCTATGAAGTTTCAACTTTTTGATATTTGTTTGTTTAAGCAAGAGTTTTAAAAAATTGTTTATATATAACATATAATTTTGGTGGATAATAACTAATTATCCTTTAAACTTATCTTACTGTAATTAATTATCACATGCTAGTTATCATCAGGATGCCTTCTTATAGCCACAGTAATTTATTTATCAAATTCAGAAGTACTCTGCTGGCTGAGTCTTCAAAATTTATCCAGAATCTGACTCTCTAACTATCTCTCACTACCTCCATAGCAACAAATCTTGCCTGGTCATCATTTCTTACGTAGATCATGCAACAGTCTTCTAACAGGTTTTCCTGTTTCTATTTTTGTTTTCCTACAATCAATTCTCCACATAGGAGCCAGAGTAATTTAAAAGGTGTAGGTCTGCTGAATCACCCAATGACTTCCCATCTCCTACAGACCAAAATCCCAACTCTTTGTAATGGCTTGCAAAGCCTACATAATTTGACCTGTGTCTGCTCCAACTTCCTTTCTCTCTTCTTTCCCTCTCTCTTCATCTGTTCCTGCCACACTGTCCTCCATGTTGTTCTTCCAAATACTGCAGTCAGGCTTGTACCTCAGGGACTTTGCATTAACTACTTCTCTCTGCTTAGAGTGCTGTTCTTCCTAGCACTTCCACGGCCCACTTTACTTAAATGTTGTATGCTTAGTGAGGTCAATGCTGACCACCATGTCTAAAAATGCCACTAATCTCTGGCTTTTTGCTCTCATTTATCTAGAATATTTATAATTTACTAACAATGTAATTTAACTATTTATTATGTTAGTGTTTATCATTTGTCACCCCCAGCCATATCTGAACATATATATAAAGTCTTAAATTAATATTTTTGAAGAAAAGAGGAAAGAAAACAATAAAGAAAGGAACAAAAAACTGTGAACCCAAAAGAGAATAGTAAAATGCAAGAAAAAAGTCATGAACATAAAAAAATGGATAAACATGTTGGTAAATTTATTTAACTACAGACTATAAAAATAAATCAGTAATTATAATTAGTAGGAACAGATGTGCCTAACAAACCTGATAATAACAAAATAATAGAAAGAGATTAGTGTTTTTGTAATTACATCTCTTTGCATTATTATGCAATATGATGGACATATTAATTAGCTTTAGATATTTTTAAGATAAGATTTAAAATATAAAGGAATCACTAAAGAAAATAATACACTAAAATACTAAACATATACTTCCACACAATCTGCTATGCAAAGAAAATTTATAATACAAGTTATGATTATAACTGCATGACAATGAAAACAATAAAGGTTAAAACGTCTCTAAAAACAGGAAATATTTACACCATAATATACATATAAATAAGACTAAAAATTAACAAGCCAGGCATTCAAATCAATAAGTTAGAGACAAAACAAAAGAAAAAACTCAAAGAAAAAGGAGACTATCATGGTAAGAGCAGAAACTTTTTTTTTTTTTTTAAGGAAGAATAGAAAAAATCAATCCAGTTTTTTGGAAGATGGCTGACTAGATGTGGCTAGGAGAGACCATGACATTGGAAAGACTGGCATACTCTGAGCAGATCTTCACAGGGAAGGCACTGAGAGCAGATGGAGAGAAGACACAGATGCTGGGCTGAAGAGGGAGAAAGCTGGGAACCCTGCATGAGGCTACTCTGCACTGGGACTCATTCCTGCCCCTGAACGACTCCTGGGGATGGCTGAGTTGAGCAGACAAAGAATGACCAGCTCTCACCATGGACCTCTGGAATCCTGGCAACAGGAGACCCCATGACTCCCATGGACAATTGAGCCGGCAGGGAGAGGCTTAGAGAGATGGCAGATACAGAACTCCAGCCAGTATGGAGCCCAGAGAGTTTAGTGGAGTAGTGTCTGTAGAGGAGCAGGGCCAGGGATGCCCATCCATCTAGGCTAGCCTTGCTCCCCTAGGAGACTTTAACCTTAGGGAAAATGTTGCACCTCAACAGCGCTGGGCAATCTTGCCTATGAGATGGGGCTGGTTTGACCTGAGTGCCCTCCTGTCTGCTGGCTTCTCCTGGGGCCCCAGCCTGGCCATGCCTGCTTGCAGGATGCTCACTGAGGCTCCTCCTAGGGGCCGCATCATAGCTCCTACACTGGCAGAGACCATGCCTCACCATCAGAGAGCTCCAGCAGAGCAGTCCTAGCCAATCTGTACATCTTGTCCATGCCCTCCCCCAACCACAGTGGCCCCCATGCCTCTTTCCCAGCATGCAGTTGCCCACAGACACCCCACACTATGCTTTGCCAGTGTGTGTCTATGTATGGGTGGACCTTGACTCCCTCTCTGCTGGTGCACATGCAGAGTGGATCCAAGTGCTAAGGGAATTCATTAAAACCAGATCTGCCTTACAAGAGGTCCTGAAGGGAATGCTAAATATGGAAAGGAAAGACCATTACTGGCCACTACAAAAACACACTTTACTACAAAGACCAGTGACACTATACAGCCACCACACAAACAATCTGCATAATAACCAGCTAACAACATGATGACAGGTTCAAATCCTCACATATCAACACTAACTTTGAATGCAAATGGGACAAATACTCCGAGTAAAAGGCACAGAGTGGCAAGTTTGATTTAAAAAGGCAAAAGCCAATGGTATGCTGCCCTTAAGACACCCCATCTCACATGCAGTGACACACATAGGCTCAAAGTAAAGGGATGGAGAAAAATCTACCAAGTAAAAGGAAAACAAACCGAAAAAAGCAGGAGTTGCTTTTCTAATTTCAGACAAAACAGACTTTAAGTCAATAAAGATCAAAAAATACAAAAAAAAAAGCATTACATAATGGTAAAGGGTTTAATTCAACAAGAAGACCTAATTATCTTCTTGTTGAGATATATATATATCCAACACAGGAGTACTCAGATTAATAAAGAAAGTTCTTAGAGACCTACAAAGAAATGTAGATAATTTAGTACCTAAATATATATGCACCCAACACAGGAGTAACCAGATTAATAAAAAAAATTCTTAGAGACCTACAAAGAAACTTAAATAATCACATAATAATAGATTTCAACTCGCCACTGACAGTATTAGACAGATCATCAAGGCAAAAAACTAACAAAGATATTTGGGACCTGAACTTAACACTTGATCAAGTAGACCTAATAGATATCTACAGAAATCTCAACCCCAAAATAACAGAATATATAATCTTCTCATCTGTACTCGCCACATACTCTAAAATCAACCACATGATCGGGCATAAAACAATCCTCAGCATATTTAAACAAACTGAAATGATACCAACCATATTCTCAGACCGCAGTGCAATAAAAATAGAAATCAGTGTTAAGAAAATTGCTCAAAACCATACAATTACATGGAAATTAAGCGATCTGCTCCAGAATAACTTCTGGATAGATAATGAAATTAAAGGAGAAATCAAGAAATTCTTTGAAACTAATTAAACAAAATACAACATGCCAGAATCTTTGGGATACAGCCAAAGCGTTTAAGAGGCAAGTATATATCACTAAATGCCCACATCAAAAAGTTAGGAAGATCTCAAATTAACAACCTAACATCACAACTTAGGGGAACTAGAGAAACAATAGCACACCAACCTCAAAGCTAGCAGAAGACAAGAAACAAAATCAGAGCTGAAGTGAAGAAAACCGAGACACAGAAAATCATACAAAAGACTGATGAATCCAGGAGCCCGTTATTTTAAAGAATTAATAAGATAGATAAACCACTAGCTAAATTAATTAAGGAAAAAAGCAAGAAGATCCAAATAAACACAATCATAAATGGCAAAGGGGATATTACCTATCTACCCAAAGGAAAAGAAGTCATATCAAAAAGACACCTGCAAGCATATGTCTGCAGCACAATTCACAATTACAAAGATATGGAACCAATCTAAGTTCCCATCAACCAGCCGGTGGATAAAGAAAATGTATATATACACCACGGTATACTACTCAGCCATAACAAATGAATTAAATAATGTCATCTGCAGCAACTTGGATGGAGCTTGAGGCATTATCTTAAGTGAACTAACTCAGGAATGGAAAACCAAATACTGTATGTTCTCACTTGTAATTAGGAGCTAAGCTATGGGTATTCAAATGCATACAAAGTGGTATAATGGACACTGGAGACTCAGAAGGAGAGAGGATAAGACAGAGGTGAGAGGTTAAAAAATAAAATATTGGGTACAATATACACTACTTGGGTGATGAGTGCACTAAAATCTCAGACTTAACCGCTATATAATTCATCTATGTAACCAAAAACCACCTGTACCCCCAAAGCTATTGAGATTTTTACAAAAAAAATAGAGACTAATGAAAGCAAAAAGCTTTAAAAGTAATAAAAGATACAGAAGGCAAAACTGATCAACAAAATTAAAGAGAGATTCTGTTTGTTTTGGAAGGTTGAAGGGGACATAACTACAAATAGATATGTTAAAACATTGAAGAAAATGCTATAAAATTATCAAATAAATTAAAATGTATATTAAAATAACTTTTAACAAATTGTTATTAAGGTGGACTCAAGAATAAATAGAAAGGCAGAAGTGTAACCATTAAAAAATTCAGTCAACATCACAATTCTCTCAAAGGATGAGACTGTGAAAGAATTAAAGAATACCACTAACTTTACATGAACTTTTTCATGGAGTAAAGAAAATATTCCCAAATATATTACATATGGCCAGGATAGCCTAACTGCCAACATTGAATAAAAGTAATCTGAGGAAAAAATAAGCCTACTTATTCATAAGCATAAATGCAAAATCTTAATTAAAATTTTTAACTAGTATAAAAAATACATCAACAAACATATTTTATACTTAAAAGCAAGGGTGGTCTAATATATGGTATCCAAAAATCTATTAGTATAACTCATCACATGAATAACAATTAAATCTACACATTTATATCAATGGATGAAGAAGGATCTATAACATTGACTATATATTCATGTTTTTAAAAAGTAATTCTTATCAAACTGAGACTAGACCAAACTGTGCAAGATTTTCAGTGCAGAAAGGATGAAGATGGAAAATCTTCCCCCTGAAAAAAACCACTATGTGACTTGACAAAATTGTTAAAACAAACATTTCTATTTTTGGATATAAAACGAAGGCAAAGAACAACTCAAGAAGCATTAGTTCATGAAAAATTCTTAAATGTAATGTAAGAAATGTGGGAATCTGTGGTATTCTTGCCTGGGGTGTCTCCTTTCCGTCTCCCTCCAGAAAATGACAAAAGTTGATGAAAATAAATTGAATATTTAAATCTATGAGAACATAACTAAACTCAAAATAAATAACAAAATAAAAAACAGGCTAAAAAGCTTGTCAATATTGGAAGTAAACATAACGCTGCATGCTACTCTGTGAATTGGCAATGAAAGGAACATAATTCATCTTTAAACCTGCTTCTCTTGTACAAACTACATTTCAGGGTATCCAAATGACCTGAGCTGATGTGTCCCTTGCCACCAAAATTATAATTACGGAAGTTTTCAACTATAAAATGTTATAGGAGTACACCTAAAGCCATATCACTGCACTTATTTTCACAAACTGTTAATGTTTTGCCACATTTACTCTATAGAAATAAGTGACGGAGATAGATAGAAATGATGAGCCTAACAAATCTTTATGATAACATGAAAATAATAGAAAGAGATTGTTTTTATGATTATGTCCTTTCGCATTATGATGAGAGAGAGAGAGAGAGACAGAGACACAGACAGAGAGGATATTTACCATATCCTCAGCCCCTGGCCACATCACTGCCTGTAGGGGAAAGTGATATTTATTTTTAAAAATCCAAAGCAAATATAAGAAAATTTTGACATCAATTAAACCTAGGTATTGATATGCATGTGTTATATCATTCTTATACTTTTTAACAAGTTATATAAAACTTTCAATCATTTTTAAAGTTTTAAAATATGGTTTGTTTTCTGCCTCTTTTTTCCCACCTGCCACAAGAACCAGCTCTCTTTACCAAAATACTCACTTATTTTAACTTTTTCCCATTTTTTAAAAATGCTTTTCTCCTCTGTCTCATTCTCTTTATATGTGTGTGTGTGTATATACATATATATATAATATCAACACATATATAGATACATATATGTATATATGTGTGTCTCTGCATTTATATTTTCTGAACCATTTGTAGATTTTTATATATAACTTTATATACATTTATTAGCATATATATTATACATATTTACATATTAAAATGGCCCTTTATTCTTACTATTTCCAATAATATGAATATTTATTTTCTCACATAACCACAGTGAAGTTATCAAAATCAGTAAATTTAACAGTGATAAAGTATTATTATTTAATTTACCCTTTATATTCCAATTTTGTTAATTGACCCACTACTTTTCTTTTAGAATTTTTTTCTTCTCAATTACAATATCCAGTGTGGGGTTACATATTACATTCATTTGTCATACATGTTTATCCTTCAATTTTAGACCTTTCTACAGCCTTCGTCTTTCATGGCACTGATATTTTTAAAAAATATCTCCTCATTAAAAAATAAAATGTACCACATTTTGATGTGTTTTCTAATTAGATTTAGGTTTCCTCCTAATTAGATTTAGGTTATACATTCTCAGCCAGAATACTGTACAGGTGATGTGGTATCTGCCTCAATGGAGAAACATCATATCTATCTCTTCCTCGTTGAACATATTAATTTTGATCACCTAATCAAGTTGTTTCTGATTTATCCATTGTATAATTACACTTGCCCCCCCCCCCCAACTCTTGTAGTAGCTAAGAAGGAGTCTACTGTGGGCACTGCTTCCATTTTTATTAGTCTGGAACTTAGAATTCTATTGTAAGCAAGAGCTTTCTGTTCTCTTCAACTATTTACTTATTGGTTTACCTATTTATTATCAGTAGGGACTATTAAATATCTATTTATCCTATTTTTCAAATGTATTATTGTGCTTCAGTATTTTAATGCTCAAGTTCTCCTAAATTTAGTCAGGGGGAGCTCCTTCAAACATGTTCCTGAGTCTTTGTTACATGCCCTCAACATTTATTGAGCACTTTCTAACTTTCTGTCATAACAAAATGTTCCAGCCTCATCTCATTTATGCCCTATCCCAGCTATAATATTAGTCACCTCTTTGAGGACCTCGAATTCCTTTTGCGGAGACTTTTATTAACTATAAGTCTTTAAATTATCTGTTTTAAGGTATCAGAGAGCTGCTGATTTAACCAAGTCTTAAAGAGACAAGATCTTAATAAATAGGAAAACTGTGATAAGGTAAACTAACATTCTGTGTCTGCTTTTTAGCTTTGCTATATTTGCTAATTCTAGATACTGGGAAAGAATCTGAGAGTTCAGCAAATGAAAGGATAAGAAGGAAAATACTTAGAATCAGAGAAACCAAGAGAGCATTTGCAGTTTCACAAACATGGAAAACGAACATGAGAAACTTGAGAGACCAAGATTTTAGTGAGATCCAAAATTAAGCATTGCCTTAGGACTGTTTTCCCCTAAATATGTATAAGTATGCAATCATAGCACCTGCAAGACTACACTCTAGGAACGTGGAATTAACCAAAGGTAGAGAAACACTTAGCAAGCTTGTAACACAGTCTTAAGTCAGCTTAACCCAAGATTGGTTAATATTGTAAACTCCAATTTTTATCTAACAAAAGGAATGATAAACCCTCTCTAGAGAAAGAAAACAGCACTCAGAGCCTCTACACCTTTCCATACAAAGGTATTGATATTTAATATAAAATTACCAGGCATGCCATGAGCAAGAACCACATGATAAAAGCCCAAGAGAAAATACAGACAACACATAACCCAGGAGCAATCCAAATAAAAATTGTAAGATAACCATGACTAAGGAGTTCTAGGAAATAAATGGAACACTGGAGGAAAAACATAGAAAAATGGATGTATTCACAAGAACATTAACTCTACCAATAATGAATAAAATAGAAATGCTATAAATAAGAAGTAACTGAAATTTAAAACTTAATGTAAAGGATTAAAATCATAATAGACAGGGGAAAGGGATTAATGAGCTAGAATATGGAACAGAAAATATCTAATTAAGGAGGAAAAAAGGAAAATGTAGTAAAGAATCTAAGAAACATATGTGAGACCATGTAATGATCTAATTGAAGTTCCAGAGAGGAGAGACACAATGAGGAATAACTAATACTCAAGTAATAAATAGCTGTGAATTTTCCAAAAGTAATTAAAGAATTCAATCCAGAAATCCAAATGAAACCCCAAGCAGGATAATTTAGGATCATCTGAGAAGATGCGGGTGAGGCTGAAAAGAAGAAATAGAAAAAGAAAAAATTCAAATAGAGAAAAAGATATCTTAACTTGAAAGGAAATCATCAGGATTTTCAGGTGATATATCCACATAAGCAGTTAAAGACAGTTGGCAATTGAAATAACAACCAAAAATACAAAGTCAAAATTAGACACTCATTAAAATAAATATACATTTTCCACTTTTAACAGAATGAAGTAAGGTGGAACAGCTTTACTATACTGATTTAAACTAGAAAGCTAGAAAAAATATTCAAAACAACTGACACTTTAGACAACAGGGAACACAGAATAACGGTCCCTAAGAGAAGGGAAAACATGAGGTAGATGCTATGATTGCCACAGTTCACCAGCTTGAGAGACTATCCAAGACTGAGGGAAGGAAGGGCAAGTCCAAAAAGGTAACTACGATTAATAGGAAAGTGTGCTGAAGAAAAGGGAAGAGCTTAGAGAAAGAGGTCCAGAAATCATCAGAGAGGCCCTCTTGAATCTTCAGCTGAGTATTCGTCTACACATATATGTGGGCAAACTCTAAAACCAGGGAGAAAAAAGCCATACCACATGCACACACACAGAGACACACACTCACACGCAAAAGAGAAGTCAGAACAATTCCTGGGGTTCACGCAGCACTGAAAATATTTTGTGTTCCCACCAACTAAGGTGAAAAGAATTCTAATGAAATAAGAAATAAGGTAAAGAGGCCAGGAGCCGTGGCCAACATGGTGAAACCTCGTCTCTACTAAAAATACAAAACTTAGCTGGGCATGGTGGCAGGCACCTGTAATCCCACCTACTCAGGAGGCTGAGGCAGGAGAATCATTTGAACAGGGAGACGGAGGTTGTAGGGAGCCGAGATCGTACCAGCACACTCCACACTCCAGCCAAGGGGGCAGAGGGAGACTCTGTCTCAAAAAAAAAAAAAAAAGGAAGGTAAAGCACTGGGAAGAATCTTGACCAAAGTGTAGTGCCAATTAGCCCTAGGATAAAAGCTGTTCTGAACACTCGCTAAGAAAACTTAAAAGCAAGTCATAAAAGAATCAAACCATTTACAAATAACTTAACTCTAACTGACAACAAAACTCAAAAATATCTAAAGTAATACAATGAAAGCTAGCATGCAAAAGTACAAAATTCACAATATCGGCCATCCAATAAAAAATTATAATGCAAGCAATTAAATCAGGAAAATATGACTAAAACCAATAGATACAAACAGACCAGAAGTGACATAGATGGTAAAATTAGCAGTTAGTAATGTTAATAATGTTAGAGTTCTTATACCTAAATTTCAAATGCTTAAGAAGGTAAAAGAAAAAAAATATGATGGGAAGAAAAATGAAAGAATGAAAAAGACCCAAGTCAAACGTCTGGAGATGGAAAAATACAACATTTAGAAGGAAAATACTCTGGATGGGATTAACAGCCAATTACACACCGCAGAAGAAAAAAATTAGTGAACTTGAAGACATAGCAAGAAAACTATTCAAAATGAAACAGAGAGATAAAAGACCAAGAAAAATAAAAGATCATCACTGTTCATTAATAGCTATTTTATTAAAAAACTTCAAAATACATAAGGCAAAAGTTGATAGAGCTAAAAGACATATCAATAAAGAAGATTTAAAGATTCCAAATAAGAACATAAGGAAATACTTAATATTATTAGGCATTAAAGAAGAAAAGTTAAAAGTATAATGAGATATCACTGTACATTCATTAAATTGCTAAAATTTAAAGACATTGACAATACCAAGTGTTTACAAGAATGCAAAATTAGGATTTTCTTATATTGCTTATTGCATCTACTTTGGAAAGTTGACAGCTTTTAATAATTCTCATTTAACTTAACAATTCCACAATTAGTATATTCCATACAGAAATGAAAACATACATCCACACATATAAATGTTTATGGCCACTTTATTCATAATATTTTAAATCTGGAAAAACCCAAATGCTCATGAAGAGATCAATTAATAAATATGTGATGTGTTCATGCATTGGAATATAAATTAGCAATCGAGAAAAACTACTGGTTCAAGCAAAATGAATCTCAAAATCATTATAATGAGTGAAATAAATCAGCCAAGAAGAATATATGCTATATGATTCCATTTATATGAAACTCCAGAAAAGAAACAAATTTGAATCTATTGTTACATAAAAGCAAAACAATGGTTTCTTGGAGGTGGGAATGAAGGGAGGAGATTGCCTGACAAGGAGCACCAAGGAAGTCTTTCTGGATCATGAAAATATGCTTTATCTTGATTACAGCTCTGGTTGCACACAGTCACACACACACAAGTAATTTCTGAAAACTTATCAAATTATACTTCAAATACAGGTACACTTAAGCATACATAAATGATTCTACTGTGTTAATTTAAATAAAAAAAGAGATAAAGAGAAAAGTGGAAAGAATGAACAAAGGAACAAAAGAAAGAGAAAAGAGAAGGATGGAAGGAAGCAAGGAAGAAAGAAAGGAAAGTAGGACAGAAAGAAAGAGAAAACCAAATCGAAATCTAGAACTAAAATAAAATAGTTTAAATAAAAAATTCACTGGATGCACTTAACAGCAAATAGGTGACCACAGACGAAAGCAACAATGAACTTGAAGACAGGTCAACAGAAACTATCCATGCTGAAACTTTGTGGGGAAAGAATGTGTATTAATCCATTTTCATGCTTCTATAAAGAACTGCCCGAGGCTAGGTAATTTATAAAGGAAAGAGGTTTAATTGGCTCACAATTCAGCATGGCTGGGGAAGCCTCAAGAAACTTACAACCATGGTGGAACGTGAAGAGGAAGCAAGGCACCTTCTTCACAGGGCATGTTCTTTGCAAGGCAGCAGGAGGGAGAAGTGCTGAGCAAAGGGGGAAGAGTCCCTTACAAAAGCATCAGATCTTAGGAGAACTCACCCACTATCATGAAAACAGCATGGGGGAAACTTCCCCCATGGTTCAATTACCTCCACCTGTTCTCTCCCTTGACATGTGGGGATTATGAGGATTACAATTCAAGATGAGATCTGGGTGGGGACACAAAGTCTAACCATATCAGAATAAAAACTCCCATTTCCCCTGCTTTAAAACTGATCAGAGAACTTCAATTGCAATAGAATGAAAATATAACTCCCTAATCCTGATCTATGAGTTTCTTATGGCCCAAGCCCTTTTTCTTCCTCTTAGGCTATTCTCTTCTTGATCACCAGGCTCCACTATCACCGGCTTTCTTTCACCTCCTAGAAAATGCCAAGCTCCTCCTTATCACAGAGGCTCTGTACTTGAGTTTTGTTTTTGGTTTTTTTTTCCCAACAAGGATCTTATTTCCAATGTTCACATGGCCAAGCTCAATAACTGCCTTCTTGATAACCTTATTTAAAATAGACTACTGTCTTCCAGATGCATCCTTTTATATCACTACATTATTATTTGACGTGTTTGTTCGCATGTGTATTGTATATCTCACCCACCTAGAATTTAAGTTTTTTGAGGCTAGGGACCCTGTCTTTCTTATTTACAATGCTTAGAACAGTGTCTGGGACATATAAAACCTGCATAAACAGTAACTAATGTGTTAAGTAAATGAGAGAATGAATTCTGCTGGGTAAGGGAGATGCATCTAGGAGCAAAGGAGACCTAATCCTTTGTTCATAGGCTTACATTGTGGTGGAGAAAGCAGACAAATAAGCCAATTATTGAAATGCATGATGATTAGAGCAATTGCTGGGGAGTAGAGCATATATCTAGGGCCACAGGTTGGCCAGATAATCTGGACTGGAGGTTAGGGAGAGGTACAGGTAATCAGGCAAGCTCACTTGAGGGATTTCCAAACTGAGATCTAAAAGATAAGAAAGAATTACCCTTGCAAAGGAGAATGGAGACACAGCAGAGGAATTAGAGACAGTGGAGACTCTGTGGGAGACTATAAAAGTTCAAGGAACTAAAAGAAGTTCTGTGAAGCTGAACTCCACAGAGCAAGGAAGAGAGTAGTCAGAAATGAGGCTGGTGAGGAAAGTGGAGGCAAACTTATATAAACTTCCTAATGTCTTAAATCAGAAGGAGGCAGGTGCAAAGGGTATATGGGAGTTACTGGAGAGCAGGCTTAATTGAGAAAGTAAGGCACACAGACATGAAAAAGGAATAAGTCTAAGGCACAGGTAGAAGTCTGTTTTAAGTACCGCTTAGCAATAAGGGGAAGTAACTGAATGGCCTCCATTTATCAAGTAGAGAGAGAGTGACTTCCTAAGATGTGAAGTAGTAGAATTTCCCCCTTCAACTCATTTTGCTTTAACTAAAAAAAAAAAAAAGTAGTTTGAAACCAGGCTGCCTAAATGGACAATCACAATGCATTTGATGATACTCAACAGTAAAGTCTTAATGTTTGTAATTTACCAAACAAATGATACATTTAGCAATATGATATTCAATGGTTTCCAAGTATAGATTATACAATTTTCATACAGGATACATGAAATTATTCTTTTATTTAATAAACTGTAACATTTTGTTGTTTGTTTTTTAAATGCAATTCACATAGCATAAAATCCATCATTTTAAATTGGGTATTAGTACATTCACTATGTGTGCAACCACTGTCACTATCTAAGCCTAGAACATTTCCATCAACCCCCAAAAATCCTGTACCTATTAGCACTTAGTCCCAATTTCCCCCTCCCCTTATCCCCTAATAGATAGACTTGAACATTCAAATAGATAGACTTGAACAAATCCAACTCCTATTGGAAAATAAAAGAAGTGTTTCCTTCACTGTTTTCAACTTCTAGTTAACTTTAAATAGTAATCAACATGTAAAGTTTTCCATTGAAAAGGACAGCTTATTTCTCAAATTTTTCTTCTCTTGGTAGTAGTATAATTAGCATTTTTAATAGTCACATTTTTAGATTCAGTTCTTGAAGAGTCAGTTGAATATAAATTCATAATGCCAACTCGTACCATGCTGCATTTTTGAGATTGTAGAAATGTATATGCACTTGTATAGCATATGTTATTGAATTTAGTCAACATAATTTAGATGTATTGAATAATTATGACAGTATGCAAACCTCTTTAAATTGGCTAATGTATAATCAGCATTCATACTGCTTCAGCATAATCTAGTCTATTGCTTCTGTCAGGCAAAGAATTTGAGCTTCCTTCTATGGAGTATCCCAGTCTCCATCTAGAACACCAACATTTTGGGCCTTAGACAAGAATCACCTTCTCCAGGAAACCTCACCCGATCACTCTCACACATAGACCTTCCTTCCCTTTTTGGAATTCTTTTTCAGCACTTATTCATTTTAGACACCTAATGAAACATTGTGTTACAGTTTAATTGTGCTAGCAAAAGCAATGAAATGGTAAAAATTTTTTAACCTAACATCTTTTACATTCAAATGAATTTTAGTGCTGGAGCTTCTGCAGAAGCAATGCACTCATTTCAGTGACACTGCTATTACTCAAATCATTTTGTTAACTCCTGTTTCGCAACTGCCATGAGTGGCACATTACAAATCATCTAGGCCAATCCCTATAGTGGACTAAATAAAGTCTTATCTGGTGAGGACTCACATTGCCCCCTCAAAATTGCTTTACTTCCTGATCTTGTCCTTAACCTTATCTGTCAACCTTGACAATGGCTCTTAATTTAGAGTCTAATTGTTAGCTCTTTGAGGAAAAAAAAGGGATCCTTCCTTCATGGAGAAGTTGGATGTATAAGCTCTTTTACAAATTGAGCATTTATTTATGAGAATGGTTCAAAATATGCTATACACTAAGGGAATTATAATACAGATCTAAGACATGTATCTCTCTTATTAAGAGTTCCTGAACTAATTGGAAAGGCACACCATAAAAGACCCATTTAAAAATAATATGCCCTATTTTTAGTAAATGTATACAACTTTAAATGTGTATAAATTTTAGTAAATGCATGTAAATATTAAATGTATATAAATGTATATACATGTACTGTTAAAGTAAATTAGAATGAAGGCCTGATGAGTTCTTCAGCAGACAAAGCCAGTTAAGCCTCATAAGTCACCTCAACCTTTGATTTGTAAACATAAGCAAAACTTAACTTGAGCTATTTCTTATAAATGCCTATATTCTTAAAAAGGAAAACTTAAACTCAACCAATCTGAGATAGCCAACAAACTTCTACTTATATAATTAGACTTTTCAAAGGAATAGACCAAATAAGGCAAGTATATATTTGGAACCAGTCAAATATTTTATATATTCACCCTATAAAAGCCTCCTCCTTGCATTTCCCCTCATTTAGAGCTACCCAATTCATGAATTGCTGTATGTGCAAATAAATTTTTAAAAATTGTATTGTGCCTCAGTTTACTTTGTAACAATATTAAATAGGTAAATATATATATATACACACATATATATATATATATATATATGGCTGGTAGGCATCAGTGCTAGAAAATCAGGAATAAAAGATAAAATCAAAGACTTATTATCTACTATGGGATGTAGAAAGGTGCTTTATGACACAAAACTTCAGAAATTACAAGATATAAACTAAAAATGAAAGATTATTGGAAAATGTGGGTTACTATATCTCCTGTATTGTCCAAGGAAACCAGATACTGTTATATCATATAGTAGCAGGAAATTAATCTTCTTCAGTGTTCTTTACTTTTTGATGACTGAAAAAAAAAACTTCTATGTTAAAAAAACCTACAATCATGATACTATCTATACATACATGCTAAATGACTCCAAGTAATCAAATGACACTTTTTATCTCTTCTTAAATTTTAAATCTCATAAGTACAAGGAGTATATTTTCTCAATCACAAATAGATGTTCAACAATACTTGATGAAGGAATTTTATGAAGGGGTGATTAGACTCATTGATCCTAATCCTTAGCTTAATAAATTGGCCAATGCAAATGATACTATAGCCTGAATGTGAAAGACAGAGAGGTCGGTTAGGAAAACAGAAGAGTTGACACTAATGTAGAGCTTTCAATTGGCATGTGAGAAAAAGTGATAGATGTTCTGCCTGTCCAAGGGCCAGAGATAGAAACTGTACAACTAGTTGGGACTCTTTATTTCTTCAAAGACTCAAGATATCTAGGCCTGGGAACCACTCCATCTGAATTGCATAGAACCACAGAGAACATAAGTAACAAATAATATAGAAGCAATGTTTGTATGTATATTAATTCACAAAGGTTTAGCTTAGTATGTCTAATACAGAGTAAAGATAATGTGGGCTGCTTGGGAGTCTGGAGACATAGCCTGAAGCAGTGCTATATAAACATAAAATTTCTTTGAAAACATTCCTTAAAACTCATGCAAATTCGACAGTGTAGTTTATTTCATATTTGTGCTTGTTTTAATGACCATAAGGAGTATTTGTTTCCTGCCGGATCTTGAGTGTCTATCACTAGGCCCAGCACCTAATAAGCAATCAAAAAATACCTGTTGAATGAATGCCAAATTGCTTTATTTTCCAATTAGATAAGCAATATACCTTAATTAAAAAAAAACTCACTGATAATGCACAGTATGTTATTTTAATGAATCTGTCAACTTTGGAAAATTAGCTTGAATTGAATCTTGATTGACATCTCCCATACAATTTTGCCTGTTTGTCTCAGAGCCATATTTTATAAGACTTCTTTCTTACCAAAAAAGAAACAATCAGCAACTCTTCCCCTTTATATGATCTTTGGTGCTTATTCTGATGGAAGACCCTCAGACATACACTTAGAAAAGACAATGCAAAGTTTAGGGGGTTTTCCTAATGGAAATTTTAATAAATGCATCTTCTTATTGAAATCTCAAGGCAATGGTTGTCAGGTTCTGGGCTGAAAGTGTTTCCGTTCCACTGGTCAGGCTATATTACTCTCTTGGGGAAAAATTTAAACAAAGGTCTTTTTAGTTAAAGAAAAAATGAAAAACCTACTGTTGATGTTCTTTACTCTTAATGCTCTCATTTTCCTTCCATGTAAATAGACTAAAAATCGTAAATGACTCATTTTATCAATAATTAACTTCTCATCTAAGTCTCAAACATCATTTTCACAGTAGCCATTTTGTTGTATGCAGTCAGATCATTCAATTTTTGCCTTACAGTTAATTGATTGTAAGTATTCAGCCTTGAAAAAAAAAATCACTATGTAAGCAAATATTTGTAACACACTCTTCAATAAAGTTGGCAATGAATTAATTCATGTGGACAGATTCTTGCCCTTTATTATAGTGCCTTTTTCCTCATTAAAGGAAAATAGATATTAAGACTTTGAAAATACATAAACAGTTTCATTCATGGTCATAGTTATGCAAGAATCTGAGTTACTTCCTATTTGACATCTCACCAAATTTTTTTCATTTTAAAATTATTTTATTTTGCGCTAATGACAACTGTATATATTATGTATTTATGGAGTATAATGTGGTGTTTTAATATATGTTTTTAAAGAAACCCTCTTAATAGTATTTACCATTTTGCTACCTTAATAAACAAACCGCTACAATGAGATTGCCTTGTGATTTTCTTCCTGATTTATGACGGATAAAGAAGAGGGTGCAAGTACATTTCAGGGTACCATGTTTTGTCTGTCGTGATTTGGCTCCATCTGTGCACATATCTTTTAGAAACACTTTTTGCTCATCAGGAATGCTTTATAAAAATCACACATTTGTTGCTGAAATGTGTTCACAAGTTTTGTTGTTTTTTATCATTAATCATGGTGAACTTAACATGTCTTCACAAACATATTTGAAGATGTTTAACTGATCTGAAGCAGCCTTTTTTTTTTTTTCAGTAAATTGTGTGGCTCTTCATATCCTTCATTCTTTCCATTAGCTCGCTTCCTGTACTTCATATACTTTATTCTCCCCTGTACCAGCTCCTTGATAAACGGAAAATGTAATGTCATTCAGAAAATGTATTGAGAAGTGTTATAGAATCAACACCTATGAAAGGAGAGGGAGGAAAGCAAGATTGCAGAGCAGGAAATGTTGAAATAAAATGCAGTCTCAACAATGACTAGACTTCTTGGGAGGCCGAGGCGGGCAGATCACGAGGTCAGGAGATCCAGACCAACCGGGCTAACACGGTGAAACCCCATCTCTACCAAAAATACAAAAAATTAGCTGGATGTGGTGGCAGCCTCCTGTAGTCCCAGCTACTCAGGAGGCTGAGGCAGGAGAATGGCATGAATCCGGGTGGTGGAGTTTGCAGTGAGCTGAGATCGCACCACTGAACTCCAGCCTGGGTGTTAGAGCGAGATTCCATCTCAAAAACAACAACAACAACAAAAAAAACAGTGACTAAATGACTAGACTTCTTGTACATGAGTCTGAAGACTGGTCACTTCCATATTTTTGTTCTGGTGCATTATCTCTTCCCGTTTACATTGCCCTAGTCTTAAAAGCATCCTTTTTTTTTTTTTTTTTTTTTTTAATCTTTAAGTTCTGGGATACATGTGCAGAATGTGCAGGTTTGTTACATAGGTAAGTATGTGCCATGTTGGTTTGCTGCACCCATCAACCTGTCATCTACATTGGGTATTTCTTCTAATGCTATCCCTCCCCCAGCCCACCACCCCGACAGGTCCTGGTGTGTGATGTTCCCCTCCGTGTCCATGTGTTCTCATTGTTCAACTCCCACCTGTGAGTGAGAACATGAGGTGTTCGGTTTTCTGATCCTGTGTTAGTTTGCTGAGAATGATGGTTTCCAGCTTCATCCATGTCCCAGCAGAGGACATGAACTCATCCTTTTTTATGGCTGCATAGTATTCCATGGTGTATACATGCTACATTTTCTTTATCCAGTCTATCATTGATGGGCATTAGGGTTGGTTCCAAGTCTTTGATATTGTGAACAGTGCTGCAATAAACCTAAGTGTGCATGTGTCTTTATAGTAGAATGATTGATAATCCCTTGGGTATATACCCAGTAATGGGATTGCTGGGTCAAATAGTAATTCTGGTTCTAGATCCTTGAGGAATCGCCACACTGTCTTCCACAATGGTTGAAGTAATTTACACTCCCACCAACAGTGTAAAAGTGTTCCTATTTCTCTACATTCTCTCCAGCATCTGTTGTTTCCTGACTTTTTAATGATCGCCATTCTAACTGGCATGAGATGGTATCTCATTGTGGTTTTGATTTGCATTTCTCTAATGACCAGTGATGATGAGCTTTTTTTCATATGTTTATTGGCCACTTAAATGACTTCTTTTGAGAAGTGTCTGTTCATATCCTTTGCCCACTTTTTGATGGGGTTGTTTTTTTCTTGTAAATTCATTTAAGTTCTTTATCAATTCTGGATATTAGCCCTTTGTCAGATGGATAGATTGCAAAAATTTTCTCCCATTCTGTAGGTTACCTGTTCACTCTGATGATAGTTTCTTTTGCTGAGCAGAAGCTCTTTAGTTTAATTAGATCCCATTTGTCAATTTTGGCTTTTGTTGCCATTGCTTTTGGTGCTTGTCATGAAGTCTTTGCACATGCCTATGTCCTGAATGGTATTGCCTAGGTTTTCTTCCAGGGTTTTTATGGTTTTAGGTCTAACATGTAAGTCTTTAATCCATCTTGAATTAATTTTTGTATAAGGTGTAAGGAAGGGATCCAGTTTCAGTTTTCTGCATATGGCTAGCCAGTTTTCCCAACATTTATTAAACAGGGAATCCTTTCCCCATTGCTTGTTTTTGTCAGGTTTGTTAGATTAGATGGTTGTAGATGTATGGCATTATTCCTTAAGCCTCTGTTCTGTTCCATTGGTCTATATGTCTGTTTTGGTACCAGTACCATGCTGTTTTGGTTACCATAGCCTTGTAGTATAGTTTGAAGTCAGGTAGCATGATGCCTCCAGCTTTCTTCTTTTTGCTTAGGGTTGGTTGGCTATATGGGCTCTTTTTGGCTCCATATGAATTTTTAAGTACTTTTTTCTAATTCTACGAAGAAAATCAATGGTAGCTTGATGGATATAGCACTGAAACTGTAAATTACTTTTGGCAGTATGGCCATGTTCACAATATTGATTCTTCCTACCCATGAGCATTGAACATTTTTCCATTTGTTTGTGTCCTCTCTTACCTTCTTGAGCAGTGGTTTGTAATTCTCCTTGAAGATGTCCTTCACATCCCTTGTAAGTTGGATTTCTAGGTATTTTATTCTCTTTGTAGCAATTATAGATGGGAGTTCACTCATGATTTGGCCCTCTGTTTATATAGGAATGCTCATGATTTTTGCACATTGATTTTGTATCCTGAGACTTTGCTGAAGTTGCTTATCAGCTTAAGGAGATTTTGGGCTGAGACGATGGGGTTATCTAAATATACAATCATGTCATCTGCAAGTAGAGACAATTTGACTTCCTCTCTTCCTATTTGAATACCCTTTATTTCTTTCTCTTGCCTGATTGCCCTGGCCAGAACTTCCAGTACTATGTTGAATAGGAGTGGTGAGAGAGGTCATCCTTGTCTTGTGCCGATTTTCAAAGGGAATGCTTCCAGCTTTTGTCCATTCACTATGATATTGGCTGTGGATTTGTCATAAATAGCTCTTATTATTTTGAGATACGTTCCATCAATACCTAGTTTATAGAGAGTTTTTAGCATGAAGGGGTGTTGAATTTTGTCAAAGGCCTTTTCTGCATCTATTGAGATAATCGTGTGGTTTTTGTTATTGGTTCTGTTTGTGTTGACTGTTTACGTTTATTGATTTGCATATGTTGAACCAGCCTTGCAACCCAAGGATAAAGCCGACTTGATGGTAGTGGATAAGCTTTTTGATGTGCTGCTAGATTCGATTTGCCAGTATTTTATTGAGGATTTATGCATCAATGTTCATTAGGGGTCTCAGCCTGAAATTTTCTTTTTTTGTTGTGTCTCTGCCAGGTTTTGGTATCAGGATGAAGCATTAGGTTTTTTCATAACACAAAACTACTATAATTTTTCAATCACTGCTTATACTTTAAAAGTTTCCATGCTCCAGGCTTTTGAGACAAAATAGACATTCACCAAAATAGAAAAGTTATATTCTTATAATTTCACCTGTGAATATACTACATGATGAATATTCTAAGAAAATAAAACTTCGATGTTTTCCAAATCTTTGAAAAAAAAAATCTCCAATTAGAAAGGTAATTTTCTTGTAGCTGTGCACATATTTGTTCACAGGTGTGTCCATATTCTCCAATTTGAAGATCCCAGTAGAAAAAAGATGCCCCAGGAGACATGGAAGAGCTATGCCAGAGGCATTCAAGTCATATTTTACTAAAAGCCAAGTTGCCCATCTCCTGACCTGATAAAGTATATTTCTGTGTTCTCTTTTCATCTTTCTATCCATAGCTGACTACCTGGATACAATTTATGCCATGGTACCTCTTTTTTTTTTTTTTTTTTTTTTTTTTTTTGAGACGGAGTCTCACTCTGTCGCCCAGGTTGGAGTGCAGTGGCGTGATCTCACCTCACTGCAAGCTCTGCTTCCTGGGTTTACGCCATTTTCCTGCCTCAGCCTCCTGAGTAGCTGGGACTACAGGCGCCCGCCACTGCGCCCGGCTAATTTTTTGTATTTTTAGTAGAGACTGCGTTTCACCGTGGTCTCAATCTCCTGACCTCGTGATCCGCCCGCCTTGGCCTCCCAAAGTGCTGGGATTACAGACGTGCGCCACCGTGCCCGGCCTGCCATGGTACCTCTTAAAACTCTAGAAAAATAGCGTTTACTCTCTTCAGGAAAGCTTGCTTCAGCATTTCCTGCTGCTGTAGATGAGGGTTTATAGGGGAAAAGAGGAAAAGACTATGTTCCCAGGACTTAATTCCTGGAAACATGTTAGTCTTCATGTGATGACCGGGAAATTTAAGAGCACTCCAGCTCTTTCTGAGACATGTCCCCATGTCTCCTGCTTTTCCATCCCTCCACTCCACCATCCACTTATACTACCTAGGTGGCATAAATGGATTATCCCAAAACATTTTGACTATGAGCTCAATATGCCATCAAGGAAACAACTACCAGAAAAAAACAAGCACAGGAGTTGTGCTCACTTTTGAAAAACATGGCATCTGATGGGAATGATTTTAAAATATTAATAGCTTGAGTACTTCAACTTTATTAATCAATATATAGTGGGACAAATCTTAGCACAAAAACCTGACTCAGAAAGCCAAAGAAAAGTAGAGTGAGACTATGTTGCAGGTTAGGATACATATCCTTGGGAAACATATCCTTGGATAGAGACTGGCATTTAGAAAAGGCATTGAGAAGTGTTCTAGAATCAGCACCTGTGGAAGGGGAAGGATGAAAAGCAAGATTGGACAGCAGGAAAAGTTGGAATAAAATATAGTCTCAGCAATGGTCAAAGTCCACAGGGAATTCTAAAGGTGGGAGGTTCCTTCCAATTTGTCGCAGATTGTGGTGAGAAAGCCAAGCCCTTATAACCTCAAATTGATCAGTCATTGGAAGTTGGCTACCCCTAAAAAAGGAGTGGTAGGAGTGTGACTTTGGGATATGCAGCTTTTTCCAACCAAGAGCAGTTTCCAAAGAAGGATGACACATAAGGGTTTCAAGCAATTAGACTAACAAGCTCTTCTGTGATGAACAGAGATCTGGGCAGCATATCACAACATTCCCTAATGATGATCATTTTTCTCTCCAAGCCATGAAGCTCCCATTGACACCCTCGAATAGACATAAAGTAGACGTTTCTCAAGGGAGAAGGAGATGAAAATTTGCCCAAGCTAAAATAGCAGAAATTTCAAACTCAAGTTTGGAGTAAATATTTTTAAAATATTATATATTAGTATATGCGCCCTTACTTTTTCGTTTGATATCCATTTTACTTTTAAAGGATTAAACATTATAATAATTGATTCAATATACCGAAACTCTTCCATGTGGTAAGCACCATGCTAGAGGCATGCATGTAATCCTGCAACAAATTTAAGGGTTACATAATGCCACACACATTGCATAGATTAAGAAAGTAAGGTTTGGGCAGGGTGCAGTGGCTCATGCCTGTATTCCCAGCACTATAGGAGGCTGAGATGGGTGGATTGCTTGAGTACTGGAGTTCAAGACCAGCCTGGACAACATAGCAAAACCCCGTCTCTACTAAAAATACAAAATACTAGCCAGGTGTGGTGGTGCATGCCTGTAATCCCAGCTACTCGGGAGGCTGAGGTGAGAGAATCACCTGAGCCCAGGAGGTCAAGGCTTCAGTGAGCCAAGATTGCACCATTGCACTCCAGCCTAGCAATCAGAGTGAGACCTTGTCTCAAAAAAAAAAAAAAAAAAAAAAAAAAAGAAAGTAAGGTTCAGAGAAGTTAAATACATTATCCTTGGTCACACAGCTAATAGACCGCCAAGTTTAAATGTACATATGTCCGACTCCAAAGCCTGTGTGCTTTCTACTATTTTGCACTATTTCTTAGGTTAACCAGAAACTATATTTAAGATACAGCTTTACAATTTATCAACTCTAAAATTCTGGGGCATTTGTTCATTCCATTCAAAAAAGCAGAGTCAACGATGCTCTTGATCTTAGTAACTCAGAAATGAATCTAGTACTTTTGATCAATTTTCACAGGTATAAAAAGGGAATTAAAAATGCATTACTTGCCTATATAAATAGCTTATGATGATCAAATGTGATAAAGCATACTTAAGTGACTTAAAAACTGTAAAGTACTAGAAATAACATCTTAATTGTTAAGGTTCACAATAACAGCATCTGGCAAATAGACTCAACATGGTAAGGTTTGAAAAAGCATATGCCCTAATGTGCATGCTCATCTAATGTTTAGCTATGACCTTCACTTTCAGGCCTAAAAAAAGTTAATAATTAGTAATATTAATGTTAATTTTTAAAAAAGAAAGGAAGTCCACATTTCTATTTTAATGGAAGAAAATGATGTATAAAATAAAAATAATAATTCTATTAGTTACAGTCACCATACGAAAGTATAAATTGCTTTGTGAAACATATATAAGATTTTGCACGGGGGAAAATCTGGCACTGAATGTTTGGAAACAGTCTAGTTCTTGAATTGTACCGTTTTCTAATTCTTCTATACATTCTTTTATATATAGTAATAGTCAAATGGGGAGGAGGGTATAGGGTAAACTCTGGCTGAGCAGTTATCCAATAACCCTGCAAATACAGGGTTGCTTGGGAGAGGCTGATTTGGAGAATGTGGCTTAAGCCAAGACTCAACTGAGGCTTATTTTTCCCATGGGCCAGCAAGGCAAAAAATCTGTTTACTCAATAAACATCATAGAAAAGGGTATGAACACAAATAAAATAATGGCAATTTGATTCATCGGAAACAAGGAGGATATGGTAAAAAGACCATGACACATGCAGGCACTAGCTTTTAAAGCAGAGCCATCCCCACAAGTAAAACACAACCTAATAAAAATAGCAACTCTACCAAAATGAAGAACTATCCAGTGGGTGAAGAGGGAGGCTAAAAGCAATAAAGTAAATGCTCTGTATTCTCTGAAAATAGAAAATGGTAATATGCTCTAAAAATATGCCTGTCACATACATATACCTTCAATTTCCCTCACCTACACACACTCTTCCTAATATGAAGCTTTTTCCGATGAATTATTTAGTAAATAGATAAATAATTTTTATGTTAAAGAAAAAAGTACCTAAGGGAGATATAAAACAAATGGATAGTAAAATTCAATGTGATGCCAAACATACCCAAATTTATCTACAGATTCAATACAGTCTGAGTCAAAATTTTTAAAATTTTTGTCAACTTAAAAAACATATTCTGAAATATACATAGAAAACCAAATGGTCAAAATAGCCAAAAAGAAGAAAGACATGCTCAATTAGCTATAGGAATTAAGACAATATGGCTATTGGCACAGCAATAGAAAAATAAACCAATGTAACAGGATACAGTGTCCAGAAATAAATCCATGAAAATGTAAATATTTGTTAAATGTAGCATTGCAGATTATTGGGGAAAGAACCATTTTTTAAAATATATTAGGTTATTTTTTATACATATGGCAAAAACTATTAGATCTCTACCTTATCCTATCCACACAAATTTTAGATAAATTACAGAACTAAATGCAAATAACAAAGCTATAAAGCCTTTAGAAAATAATACAAGTGAAAACTTTCATGACTATGTAGCAGGGAAAGAACTCTTAAATAGGACCAAAAAGGAAAAGCTAAACTTACTAATTTAAAAGTTAGAATTTCTGTTAAATACATCAAGAAAGATAAGAGAAACTGCAAAACTAAAAATATAGTTGCATTTTACTAAGAACTGGAATATATATGTATTTATATATACACACATATATGTATACATATCATAAATGTATGCTTTTTAAAATATAATCCTCTGTGTGTGTGTGTATGAGTGTGTGTGTGTGTGTGTGTGTGTGTGTCTAGGAATTAAAAATATATAGTGTCTAGGGACCCAATAGAAAATGGATAAAAGATCTTCATAAATACTTCAAAAAGAGGACATTTATAAAATATGCCTGACCTCACAAGTAATTAGGAAAAT
This sequence comes from Pan troglodytes, assembly GCF_028858775.2. Lineage (NCBI taxonomy): Eukaryota > Metazoa > Chordata > Mammalia > Primates > Hominidae > Pan > Pan troglodytes. The sequence continues at coordinate 124,425,250 of NC_072404.2, read as the reverse complement.
GGAAATGAAACCAATTTCAGTCATCTAATTGAAAAATTTTAGTTTAACAATTCAAACTCTCATAAGCTGCTAGTTTGAGTGTTATTTGGTACAATCACTTTGGAAAATCATTTAACAGTAATCATCAAGGTTGAAAATATGCATAGCCTATGACCCTGTGGTTCTCATCCTAGGTATAATCATAGAGTAACTCTTGCACATGTGCACTAAAAGGCATGTAAAAGAGTGTTCATTCCTGTGTTCACTGTAATAGTTCCAAACTGGAAATAACCTAAATAGCCATAAAAAGTAGAATAGGAAAAGTATGGCATATAATAGAATGCTATACAACATTGAAAATGAACGAACAACTGCTAAAGACAATTAATATGTTAAATAAAACAAGTCACAAAAGTATATAGATAAGATGATTTGGCTTATATGATGTTCAAAAATAGACAAAACCAAGTTTTCTTGTTTAGATATGCATACATAGGTGGTTAAACTACAAAGAAAAGAAAATGATTATTTCATTTAAAATATTGTATTCAAGTTATATTTTAAAAATTAAAAAAAATTATCTAGTGGGAAGGTTTGTTCAGGAAGAGATATATATAGGATGGCCAATGTATTCTGTGTCTTAAGTCTTAGGGTGTTTCTATGCTGAGCCATTCACCAGGTAATTGCAAAACTTTAATTTTATTATCCTACCAACTAATATTAGTTGAGAAATAATATATGCAATGCACCAATTTGACTTTAGCTGATATGTTGAAAACAATCTATTTTTTTTTACCACTCACAATACTAAATATTTTTCTAATTTTTTCTGTTTATTTTTTGAAGTTTGATCTGAATTATGTTTTCTATTAAAACGTTCAAGCTGTCAAAATTGAAAATATAGAAAGAAGGTAAACTTTAGGTCCACTGTAATTGCTTCATAGAAAAGGAGGTATTTGAGATACACTTGGAAAGGTAAGTGGAAATTTGATATCAGGGAAAGAGGGCTACATAGCAAGCACAGACATGTTCAATGATTGATAAATAGATGATCTTGACTATGAGGTTTATGTTTGAAAATAACTGAAGTCTAGAAAGTTCAAAAAGTTATTTCTGGACAGATTCCCACCTACGGACTCTACCATCCAGCCAAGCAAGACAACCCAGTCATTCTTCAAATCTCTGCTTACTGTCATCTCCTTAGGGAATCCTTTTTCGATCTCTGTATTAGAACAACTTCAATGCTACAGCATATAGACATAATAACTCAAACACAATAAAAGTTTATTTCTTCCTCATCTAACACCACAATGTGGATGAAGAGTTTGTCAGACAGCCTGTCTTCACAATTATTCAGGACTATCCAAACTCTGTGACCTTCATCATGAGATTTCCACTGTAATTCTTTGGCTTACCTCTACCCCAGCAACTAGAAGGAAAAAGGTCATGGAGAGAAGGATGCTACATGGCAGAAGGACTTTGTGGACCTGAAAACACATCACATCTACATACATTGTAATGGCTGGACTTATTCACATGTGTCTATCTGTAAAAGAACTAAGAAATATAGCCTATATGCATATAGCATTTACTTATGTACAGAGGTAAACTTAGGTTTTGGTGAGCAGCTAGCAATTTCTTCCCTACACCACTAAAATGTAGTAACATCAAAAATTTGAAAGAGAAGAGAAATTTTTTGTCAGACTAATTCTAAAGAAAGATTGCTTATATCACAATATTATTATGAGAGGAAACAGATTTAAAAACCAAATTCACTGTTATAGGTAAAGCAAATGACCAAATAATAATGATAGTCAATTAATTAAAAATGCAATTAAACCTAAATTTGTATGTCTATTAACATTAAAGATACATGAAATTAAAATTACTAGAACTGAGAGAATTACAAAGAGAAATTGCCAAATCATTAAGGGAGCTTTAATCATATTTCTTTCTATATTCAAAATTTGAAAGGCCAATGGAAAATGGAAAAATGATAAGGTTATAGAAGATTAGAACAAAACCATTGTCAATTTTGATCTAATAACCATATATACAACTCAGCACTTAATAATTACAATTTATTTTATAAAATGAACCATATTTGTTCACATAGCTATACATATGTAAAAAAAAAAATCATTGATCCACATCATTAAGGCCTAACAGGCCACAGTCCTAACAGGACTGATAGCAGTCCGTGGCCTGTTAGGAACTGGGCCACACAGCAGGAAGTGAGTGGCAGAGCAAGCAAAGCCTCATCTGTACTTACAGCTGCTCTCTATCTTTGTTCCTCGTGTTGCCGCCTGAGCTCCACCTCCTGTCAGGTCAGCAGTGGCATTAGATTTTCACAGGACCACAAACCCTATTGTGAACTGTGCATGTGAGGGATCTAGGTTATGTCCTCCTTATGAGAATCTAATGCCTGATGATCTGTCACTCTCTCCCAGCATCCCCAGATAAGACCGTCTAGTTGCAAGAAAACAAGCTCAGGACTCCCACTGATTCTATATTATGGTGAATTATATAAATGTTTCATTATATATTACAATGTAATAATAGAAATAAAGTGCACAATAAATGTAATGTGCTTGAATTATCCCAAAACCATTGTGCAACTCCCCAGCCCCCCATGAAAAATTGTCCTCCATCAAACAGTTCCTGGTGCCACAAAGGTTGGGGACCACTGCTCTAAATGAATTATGTTCCAGTTCCTTTTGGTCCCTCTTAGTATCACAACCTGTCAGACACAAGTCAGGAATTTGTTAGCATTGTTGCAATCATCTCACTCTGTACCAATTTTCATCTTATTCACAGACCCCTATGGCTAATATGAGTAATACCATGTGTTGATGTTAGCATATAGTAGATTCAGGCATGCTGGCAGTCAGCTTTCTTCATAGCCAGTGTTCTCAGGAATTCCTTCTTCCTTTCTTTTTGGTTCTTTTCTCCTCTCAGAATATGTTTTTGCAAGTGGAGCTTTTTTTTTTTATTTTGGAGAGAAGGTGACATGTCATTCACATGCTCACTTGTAGATTGTGGCTATATGACCTTCTGCCTACTATTTATTTCACACTTTATTTATTGAACACTCCTGGCCTTAAACATGCATTTGCTGAAAACTCCATAGTAGTTAGATAACATTAGGTGATATTTTGCATTACCACTATGAGGCACTATTAGAAGGCCATATGATTTTTAGCATCCTCCCCTAATGGCACTGCTTACTAGAACTCCAGTTACAAATAGATAACTGAGAGTCCTACAGAAATGCAGCATCTTAACAAGCTCCTTCAGAAACTTGAGAAGCAAGGAAAATGTTTAATTGAGACTTTTTTCTTTAATTTTACTTTAAGGCATTAAAATTTCCTGGGTCAGTGATTGAAAAAATTAATACAAATGCTTTATAACATTACATAGCATCATGTCAAATATTACTCGTTCATGATTTCCTGTATGATTCAGCAAGGTGGTTCATGGCAAAAACAAACAAAAATGCATTTAAATATTACCCTAATAATGCATGTGTTTCTTGAAATTTAGCATTACAAACTTACTTATCAAACAAACGAAGTGATGCTTGCAATTAAATGTCAGTAGATTCAAAAAATAAATTCACTCAAACAACATGCTCTTTAGGAATGTGGCTTTCAAGTCTACCATAGATCTAATAATTCCCATCTTCCTCACCAGCTAGCGTATCAGCTACCCACTGGCAAAAGGATTCTGTTTAAGTACCAAGTAGGTCTTGTCCAAACCCAGAGGTGTGGGGGTTTATGTGTGAGTCTCTAATTTCAGAGCCATATACAAATAACTTTAATAATTTGCTATTTTAGGCCATCTGTCTATCTGTTCTGGAGTATATTAAAAGACAAAAAATCAAATTTGATCAACAAAATACATTCATGTTTAAAAAGAAGTGCCCCCCTCCAAAACGGTGAAATAGTGTAAACTCAAATATTACCAAAACATTGTTGATTCATAAATAAGAATGTCATTTAATATTATACTTTACATGTCTTGGTTGAGGGAAATAATCAAAACCAATATTAGCATACATGTCTTAGTTCATTTTTGCATTGCTGTAAAGGAATACCTGAAGCTGGGTAATTTATAAAGAAAAGAGCTTCATTTAGTTCACAGTTCCGCAGGTTTTACAAGAAGCACGGTGCCAGCATCTGCTTCTAATGAGGTTCTCAGGCAGCTTCCACTCCTGGTGGAAGGCATAGAGAAACCAGGTTTTACAGAGATTACATGGTGTGAGAGGAGGAAAAGAGAGAGGAGAGGTTTCTGGCATTTTTTTTCTTTTTTAAAGAAAGAACAACCAGCACTTGTGGAATCTAATAGAATAAGAAGTCACTCACCCCTAAGGGAGGGCATTAATCTGCCCACATGCCCCAAACACCTTTCATCAGGCCCCATCTCCAACACTAAGGATCAAATTTCAGCATGAGGTTTAGAAAGGACAAATATTCAAATTGTAGCAGTACAACTGTGGCAGAATGCTTTTTCCACCACATCCCCTTCCTGCAGCATGACACCATTGTGGAAGACAGTGTGGCAATTCCTCAAGGATCTAGAACCAGAAATACCATTTGACCCAACAATCCCATTACTAGGTATACACCCAAAGGATTATAATTCTACTATAAAGACATAAGCACATGTATGTTTTTTGCAGCACTGTTTACAATAGCAAAGACTTGGAACCAACCCAAATGCCCATCAGTGTTAGATGGGATTAAGAAAATGTGGCATGTATACACCAGGGAATACTATGCAGCCATAAAAAAGGATGAATTCATGTCCTTTGCAGGGACACGGATGAAGCTGGAAACCATCATTATCAGCAAACATAGGAACAGAAAACCAAACATCATATGTTCTCACTCATAAGTGGGAGTTGGACAATGAGAACACATGGACACAGGAAGGGGAACATCACACACTGGGGCCTGTCAGGGGTTTGGGGGTTAGGGGAGGGATAGCATTAGGAGAAATACCTAATGTAGATGATGGGTTGATGAGTGTAGCAAACCACCATGGCAAGTGTATACCTATGTAACAAACCTGTACGTTCTGCACATGTAACCCAGGACTTAAAGTATAATCATAAAAAAATTTTTTAAAAATAGGCAAATGGCCTGAATAGACATTCCTCAAAAGGAGACATACAAATGGCCAATAAGTATATGGAAAAATGCTCAACATCACTAATCACCAAGGAAATGCATATCAAAATCACAAAGAAATTTAATCTCACCCCATTTAGAATGGCTATCATCAAAAAGACAAAAAATAATAAATGCTGGCGAGGATGCAGAAAATAAGTAATGCTCATACACTGTTGATGGGAGCGTAAAGTAGAACAGCCATTATGGAAAATAGTGCAAGCCTTCCTCAAAAACCTAGAAATAGAATGAACATATGATCCAGCAGTCCCACTGCCAGGTAGATATCCAAAAAATAGGAAGTCAGTATATAGAAGAGATATCTACACTTTCATGTTTATTATAGCCCTGTTCACAATAGCCAAGATATGGAATCAACCTAGGTGCCCATCAACAAATGAATGGATTTTAAAATATGATATATATGCACAATGAAATACTATTCAGCCACAAAAAGAATGCATTTCTGTCATTTGCAGCAACACAGATAAAACTGGAGGCCATCATGTTAAGTGAAATAAGCCATGCTTAGAAAAATATTTTATGTTCCCACTCATATGTGAGAGCTAAAAAATAGATTTCATGGAGACAGAGCATAGAACGGTAGTTACCAGAGCACAGGAAAGGAAGGGTGTGGGGATAGAGTTGGTTAATGGGTACCAAAAAACAAATAGAAAGTTAAGAACTAGTATTCAATAATACAGTAGGAAAATTATAGTTTAACAATAATTTATTGTATTCTTCAAATAGCTGGAAGAAAAGAATTATAATGTTCCCAATACAAAGAAAAGATAAATTTTTGAAGTGATGAATATCCCAATTACACTTACTTGATCATTACACATTTATACATGTATCAAAATATCCCATATACCCCAACATATGTACAACAATAATATATCAATTTAAAAAAAAAGAAAGAATGTGGCAAATTATTTACCCCAGATCAGAATCAGTGACTTTGTACATAAAAAAGAACAGTGCTGGGCCATCTCCTAATTCCATATGTGTTTCCTACAAAAGACACTATCATTCTGCCTTTGAAATACTGAAAAATTATACAACTCCAATCTTTTCCTCTGCTTCTAAATTAGGCAAATACTGTATATAAATTTCACAATGGCATTTGTTTAGTCTCAGCTACTGTTAAGTCAAGATCGAATTTCTGAATACTATGATAATGTTTTCTTTTTCAGAAAACGAAGCAGTTACTTTAATTCATTCTAACATATTTTGAGTTTCATGCAGACTGATCTGAGTAAAATATGTGCATGTGATCTATAATGACAAAGTTATTCTATGAGGAGTCGTAAGACTCTTTCATTCAAAGCTTTGATACTGAGTTGGTCAAATGACCTTTAGCTTCACTTTCTTCTCCTGAAAACTAAAGAAATAGCATCTGCGTTATCTAGAACTCTATGTTAATGTGAGATCAAATGAGGTAATGCATACCAAATGGATTTTAAAGTATGAAATTATTCACTAATGGAAAGGATTAAAGGGTAATGTAGATACTGCTCTACAGAAGATTTTTAAAACAATTTTTCATTTAATGAATATTTAGAGTATCTCCCACATGCCTGCCTTCTGTGGAGTCCTGAAAAAGGGGTGAAGGTGTATGTAGGAAGGGATTGGATATGTAAAGCATCATACTCCCTTGGCTCAAAGAGCTTGTAATAATATAAGAATCAAGATAGAAAACAATTAAAATCCAAAATAACAATTTAAAGCAGCATAGAATTAGATGGTAAGAAACAGGGGAGATCATTAGTGCTAAAAATAGGTCTTTGGAGAGAGGTCATAAAGTGCTGGAAAATTCAGGTCCCTCCAGGCCTTGTAATCCCTTAACATTCCCTGATTCATTAATCTATTTTCAACTTTTAAATTCTGTATATTTTAGACAAGAAACGCTTGAATGTATGTTCATGATTCAACAACCTACACAGTACAATGTAAGAATTCCACACTGCTCTGTGACTACCACTTAATCTGGCAACCTCCAAATCCCATTTCTCTCCCCACTGAAAACCATAGTTAATGGTTTGGTGGTGTGTATCCTAGAGTTTTTGTGTATTGATACACACACACACACACACACACACACACACCCGCTCAACTTGTAGCATCAAATTCCAAAACTTGCTTTGTTTAGTGTCTCAGCAAACCTTCTGTGATAATACATGTAACTTTAATATTTTTGAAAATGATACTTTGTATAAATATACCACATGCTATTTATTCTATTAGTAGGCATTTAGATGCTACTAATTCTCCAGTATTATAAGCCACAAAGCACCACTATCTGGAAGCTCATAGGCGGTTTGATACATCACCAGTATGAGATGCCATATGACATCATGTCAGACTAAGGAACCCACTCTACATAAAGTAGGTCCATGGCCATGGAATCCACTGATTGTATTACCTGTCATACCATGCAGAAAGTGCTGGCCCATGAGAGCAGTGAAACAGTCTGCTGAACACACATTTGAAGGACTCTCTTGGAGGCAATACTCTGTGAAGATGGAGTCCCATCCTTCCAGATGCAGTAAAGACCTTTATACAGAACTGTATCCCGGGTGGGAAGAGCACATGGGTCTTAGAACCAAGTGATCACCACCACGGAAAATTTGCTTCCTATCATTTTTAGTCTCAACTTTAGGCTCTGCAATTGGATGTCTTGGTCCCTGAAGGAGATATACCCTGCCAAAGGATATACTGAGAGTCTCATTGAACTATAAGCTAGCTCTGCCCCTGGGCCCTTTGAACTTCTCATGTCTAGATACTAGGAAGCAGGCAAAGGAATCAACATCATGGCAGTCAGGAGGAGGTAGGGCTGCTGTTGCACAATGAGCTTCAGGGAAATATGTGTGATAACCAGGTGAATGCTTGGGGTGCCCCTTAGGACTCTCTTGCCCAATTGTGGTGGTCAATGAAAAAGTGCCGCAATATCAGACTGAGAAGAACAGGGTGACCAGAGGCTTAGACCTTTTGGGAATGAAAATCTGTGTCATGCCACCAGGTAAACCACCAGGCCCAGCAGTTACTAGGTGAAGATGAGGAGAACTGAGCATGGAGATTAGAGGAGGGAGGTAACGAGCATCAGTTCCAGCCTCCAAAACAGCTGCATTGCCAATAGCTCTAGTTATTCCCAATTTTCCCCAAAGAAGAAAGACTCACAGTATTATGGAGCCTCTCAAGGGATAAGTTATAGTGGACATAAAGATTCACTTTCCAGATCCTTCTTCAAGGAAAGCCAGTTTTCCCCAACCACTGGGAATAGTCTGCATACAGACTCTAGCTGTTAACAGTCTGCCTCAGCTGCAGAGAGCCACTTTTTCCAATGGCACACCCTTCCTGGGGTGGCCGATATCTTATGATTGACTGTAGCAGTGATATTAAGGCCATTTTGTCTAGCATGTGACAACTCTAATGAGCCATATTTGGCCTAGAGCGCTCCATGAAATTGATCAAGGCTTTTCTGAGCCTGCATCACAGCTCAACTTCTTCCTCTGCTCAATTCAGCTTCCATCTTCTTTTTTCCAAAGGTGTTAATCCCTAATAAATATTCTGCTTGCCAAAACAGAGTCTATTTCTAAAGAACCTAACTCAAGACATGTCTGTATCAGTCTGCTATTTCTGTGTAACAACCATGTACTCTCAGTGGCACAAAACAGGAACACTTATTTGCTTACATATCTGCAGGTTGACTGCAGGTTGGCTGAATTAGGCTGGGCCTGGCTGTGCCCAGCTTTATGTGTATATTGGGTAAGGTCTGATCCACACGTGTCATCTTTCTTTTATCATCATGCTTTAGGCGAAAGAGCCTTTTCATGGTAATTTCAGAGATGTAAGGGCCAATCCCTCCATACAAGTACATTTAAGTCTTTCCTTATATTTGCTAATATTTATCTATTTAGCTAAACATGTCACATGGCCGAGCCCATAGTCAAGGGGCTGGAAAGTATATTCCCTTTTGGGTGGACAGATGTAAGACACTGAAGGGAGTGAATGTTTTTGAACAATAATTTAAAATCACAATGTCCTTTTCTACTTCAGATTTCCCTTATTTATTGACATGTGCTTTGTAAGAGGTCTGTATATATTAAAACTTTTGTCTCAGATTTGTTGCAATATTTTCCCAATTTTTAAAGTTATAAATGTATACTTTATGTGGTCATATTTATATTTTGCACTCTAATTTTTTTCTTTTGTATTTATCCTTAGAAATCCCTTCTCTTTCCAGAAGTCAGAGAAGCAATCATTGCTTTCACCTCTGATACACTACTTAGTCCTTCCTTTCCTCTGTCCTCTGACTGAGCTTTATCTTGAATCCTCACTTCGTCTTTCCTAAAATGTTAATGTTATGGCAGGTTTTCTACACAATCTTCTTAACTTCTTACTCTAGGCCACTGTAGTTCACTGGGGGACATAAGTACTTAATACTTCTCCTTGAACACCTCTTTTTAACAATACAGATTCAGTAGTAAACATCAATGCTCTTATCCAAATTTTCCAGTCCCTCCCCATCTTTCAAATGCATGGCATGGTAGTATTGAAAGTCACTGCTCCATTAAAGTTGGGACACTCTATGACTTGCTTTGATCAATAAAAGTAGAAATGACCATTGTGACTACTAGGTGGGAGATTAAAGAGCTAGCATACGTTTTGCCACCCTTTCTTCTGCCTCAGAATTCATGGATGCAAGGAGGTGAAGCCTCCATGAGACCCAGGACCCTGAGAGAAAATGGTGTGGAGCAGAGCCTTTGGCTGATTCCTGATGGATAAGGAGCCAGAGGATGAAATAAATCCACTGACAATTTTTTTAAGCATGGCATAATCGAACATGCCCTAACTGATATTGAGTTCAAACCTTCCTTTCCCACTCCCACTCTGGCACTAGAATATCCATAAATCTAAGTATATAGCATTTTTAAAATTCACCAGCTATTTCTGATGTTCCTAGCACATCTACTTAAAAACCTCTTTTCTAAGTGTTTCTGAGCTTAATCCCCACAGTTTCTACCATAATCTGTTTGTTCATGCTCAATGTCCAAAATTACTATATTCAATTTTCCAATTTCTCTGGGGTGGATAGAGCTTTCCTGCCTTCTCCACCCACATTACAATTCAGGCTGTACAACTTTCCAAAGCCCATCCCCCCACTTATGCTATGGATGGCAGCCACTCCTACTATATCAAAGACCCATTACTACAGATTTTTTCCTATCTCTTTATTTGGTTTTACCTTTAACAGCTCCCTCTCTCATGCATTTTTCTTGATTTTATACTAGGATCTCTCAATATTGAAAAGAATTCTCCATTGACCTTTTTTTTTAACTGCTAACATCTTTAAAGCCAAACTTCTAAAATGAGTTATTAATGAATGCACTCTCCATTTCTTCCTCCCATTTTCACCTCGATCACTCCAGTCCAGTTTCCACCTTCATCATTCTGTGGAAAAGACTCTCACAATAGTGTAAACCCTGGGGAAATTTTTTTTATCATCTTAATTGCAAATTCAGTGGCACCAAGCACTGCTGATCTCTCCATTCTTGAAGGGGACTCTCTTTAGCTTCAGTGACCCCAAACTCTCTTTCCTACTAACACTTTTAGGGGTTTCCCTGTCATTCTTTCTCAAGCTCATCTGGGTCTTCCCACTTTTGTTTAGAGACCGTTATCCAGATTTATGCATTAAGACTGGATTTAGCAATGAGTAAGAAGAAAACCCAAGTTGCAGTGCTTAAATAAAGTTCCCACAGATCAACCACATCCACTTCAGAACTCTCTAATTTCTAGGGTGTGATCTGAATCCTCATGGTCCAAGGTAGCATCTAGATTCCAGACTACAAGATGGAAGGAAGAGAGGAAAACAGCAAAAGGGAGTGCACCATGTATTTCATAAAGTAGGCACACAGGTCCTTCTTAACATCTCATGCATCAAACCTAGTTTCAGAGGAGGTTGGGCAGTTACATACCCAGATAGTTTTTTTATATGAAAGAAAATGGAAGGAATATTGAGGGACAACTAGTAATCTCTGTCTAGGCCTCTTTTCTTCATTTGTTATATTATTTGTCAATGACTTCAATAATTCCATACACTCCTGTGACAAGCTTTGTGACTTTGGGTAAATTATGAAATGACTCTGTGCCTCAGTGTCTTCATCTGTAAAATGAGAATAATAAGTTCTATTTCAACCATGTATTTTTACACATAATGTGCTTACAAGAGTGCCTGGTATCTAGTAATCATTGAATAAATGTTAGCTACACAACTCTGAACTTAGATCTTCAGACCTGATTGTTCCCCCAAGTTTAGAGACGTATGATAAATTGTAGATCAACATCTCCGCTAAGATACCTCAAAGGAATCTCAAGCTCACTCTGCTCAATACTGAATTCATAACATGGTCCCCAAATCTGGTTTCCCTCAACATTCTCTATCTTAGTAAATAACATGACCACTCCATTGTTAGTAATTACATACCTAGATAATTTTTAACATAGAAGACAAGGAAAGAAACTGGAGAGACTAGTAATCTCTGTCACTTCTCTAACAGTGAGAAATTTAACTCATTATCCACATAAGTTTTTTCATTTGCTCAACCTAGAATTCATAGAAAGTAGTCTCAGAATTGCTAATGCATACCACTACCGAAAGCCAACCTGTAAACTAGAGGTCAATACTTCCTTGCAGATTTTTCAAAATGCATGATAAAGCATACAATTTGATGAGTTTTGACAAATACGTACACTTATGAAATAGGTGTATCCACCTCTATTAAGATAACATTTTCATCATCCCAAAATGTTTCCTTATGCCCTTTCAAATCAATCCTCCTCCCCTACAGAATGATTCACTTTCTGCATATTTTTCACCATTGATTAGTTTTGTCTGTCTTAAAATGAAATCTCACTCAATATGTAGTACTTTGTATGTAGTTTCTTTTACTCAGAATATTATCTATGAGATTCTTCCATACCGTTGTCTGTCTCAGTAGTTTGCTTTCTTTTATTCCTGAAAAGCATTCCATCATCCTAAACATACTACAAATTTTTTGTTAGCTCTCTTACTGATGAACATTTAGGTTATTGCCAGTTTGGGGCAATTTTATTGTTGAATATTAAAAATGTCTCAAGTGTACAAGTTGTTTTTGTACATTTGGTTTAATTTCTCTTTGCTGAATATCAAGTCATAAAATTACTAAAATTACTGGTTTATAGAGAAGTTGAAAGTTGAAATTTATAAGAGCTGCAAAATTCCTTTCTAAAGTAGTGGTGCCATTTTTTATAGTCCCACAAATTAGAGTTGTATTGCTCTACATCCAAACCTACCTTTGGTGTTACCAATTTAGCCTGAAGTAGGAACACTCAAATGGTAGCTTAACTTGCATTTACTTGATTATTCATAATGTTGACTACTTTTTCATGTGCTTATTGACCATTCATATATTTTCCTCTGTGAAGTGTCTCTTCAAGACTTTTGCTCAATTTTCACTGGTTTGTTTTGAATTTTGGATTTCTCATGTTCTGTATATATTCACAATCCAAGTGCTTTATCACTATGTAATTTGGAAATATATACTCATATCTTTGGCTTGGATATCCATTTTCTTAGTGGTATCTTTCGATGAACAGAAGTGGTGATTTTGAGTTTATTTGATTATACCTTATGGTTATTTCTTTCTGTGTCCTAAGAAACTTTTGCATACTCCCAAGGAGAAAAAAATATGTTCCTATGTTTTCATCTAGGATAACTTACTGTTTGAGATTTTACATTTACATTTATGATCTACCTTGAGTTACTTTTTCTATATGTGGCTATTCAGCCATTATAATACCATTTATTAGATATACTTCTGTTACCTCTTTATCAAAATTACTTTTCCACCTTTACCAAAATCAATGGCAATATTAGTGTGGGTCTATTTCAGAACTCTCTGGCCTGTTCTTATTCTGTGTTTCTGTCTTTATGTCAAAACCACACTGCCTTGAATACTGTAGCTGTAGCAGTTCTTGAAATCCATGTAAATCTTTCATTTTTATTCTTTTTTTTCAATATTTGTCTTTTTAGTCCTTTTGTTTTTCTAGGTAAATTTTAGAATTATATTGTCAAGTTATAAAAACTAAGTAAAATCAGTTGAAAATTGTATTGCATTGAATCCATGTTATTGAGGGTGTGTGTGTGTGTATATGTGTGTAAGAGAGAGAGATGGGTGCTCCAGGAATTATAATACACATCCATGACTCTTACAGTTCACTTAATGTATTACCTCATATTAGCTTTAAAAACTTTGCAACTATATATGTTTAACAGCTACCATCCTTTGTGCTACTACATTAATATTTATTATACATCATAAACTCTATAATACAGTTCATATTTTTGGTTTAAATGGCCATATGTCTTTTAGAAAAATTGGGACAAGGAAGTATATATTTACATATATGAGGCTTTTTACAATTCACATTTTAGTATTTACAGCCCTTTTCACTTTTTCCTATAGAACACAAGTTTCCATCTGAAGTCATTTTCCTTTACTCTGAATAACTTTAACAAATTTTTTCCTTTTTTTCTTTTTTAAAAATCATAGAAGTCTTCCAGCTAACATTTCTTATAATGCAGCCTACTGGCAACAAATTTCTGGTTTATTTTTCTGTAAATGTCTGAATTTTGCCTTCAGTTTTGAAAAAAAAAAAAAATCACAGGATGTAGAATTCTGAGTTGACAGGTTTTTTACTTTCTTTTATCCCTTTAAAGTTGTCATTCTGATGCTAGAATGGTCCAATGGTCTGATTCATCTGTTCTTTCTGATCAGAAACCACCCATCTCGTCTATTACTATTGCTCTGGATGTAATACATGGTTTCGTTTAGCTGTTTTTATAAATTTTTCTCTTTGGCGTTCAGCAGTTTAACAGATTAAGTGTGCAGTAGAATGTTATCTATAGGCACCATGTTATACATCAGATCTCTAGAACTGATTCATTTTGCACAACTGAAATTTTACACACATTAATTAGCAACTTGCCACTTCTCCTCCCTCAGCCTCTGGCAATCATCATTCAATTACTTGCTCCTATGAATTTGATTATTTTGATACCTCATATAAGTAGACAAATGACTGACTTGTTTCACTTAACATAATGTCACAAGGTTTATCTACGTTGTTGCATAGATGAGAATTTTCTTCTTTTTAAGGCTGAATGGTATGCTACTGGATGTATCTACCACGTGTTCTTTATACATTTATATACTGAACATTTTGATTGCTTCCACATCTTGGTTATTCTGAATAGTGCTGAAATGAACATGGGAGTGCAAATCTCTCTTCAAGATCCTGATTTCAATTATTTTGGATAAATATGTTGAAGTGGAGTTGCTATTAATAGATCATATGGTAGTTCCATTTTAAAATTTTTTTAGTAACTTTTGTACTGTTTTCCATAGCAGCTGCACTACTTTGTATTTCCACCAATACTATACAGGGATTCCAATTGTTCTACATCCTCAGCAACACCTGTCTTTTGTTTTCTCTGATAATAGTCATCCTAACGTGTGAGATAATATCTCATTGTGGTCTTGATTTGCATTTACCTGATGATTAGTGACATTGAGAATCTTTGCATATACTTTATGGTCATTTGTGTATCTCTTCTTTGGAGAAATGTCTATTCCAGTCTTTATCTCATTTTTAAGTGGGTTACTAGCAAGTCCACTGCTGATATGGCTTGGCTGTGTCCCCACCCAAATCTCAGCTTGAATTGTGGGAATAATAATCCCCACATGTCAAGGGTGTCAAGCGTGGGGCCAGGTGGAGATAATTGAATCATGGGGACCGTTTCCCCCACACTATTCTCATGGTAGTTAATAAGTCTCATGAGATCTAATGGTTTTATAAACAGGAGTTCCCCTGCACAAGCTTTATTGCCTGTTGCCACGTAAGATGTCACTTTGTTCCTCCTTGCCTTCTGCTTTGATTGTTAGGCCTCCCCAGCCATGTGGAACTGTGAGTCCATTAAGCTTCTTTTTCTTTATAAATTTCCTGGTCTTGGGTATGTCTTTATGAGCAGCATGAGAACAGACTAATACAACAGCTAACATCATACTCAATGGCGAACAACTAAAAGCTTTTCCACTAAGATCAGAGACAAGGCAAGGACGGCCACTCTCATTATTTCTATTTAACATAGTACTGTAAGTCCTAGCCAGAACAATTAGGCAAGAAAAAGAAATTTTAAAATCCAATTCAAGATCTAATCTACATTAGAAAGAGGTAAAATTGTCCCTGTTTGCAGATGACATGATTTTACATATAGAAAAACCTAAAGCTTTCCCCAAAACTGCTAGAACTAATAAATTTAGTAAATTGCACAATACAAAATCAACATAGAAAAATCAGTTGCTTTTCTACACACTAATAACACAGTATCTAAAAAGGAAATTTAAAAACAATCTTATTTAGAATAGCATCAAAAATAAACTAGTTAGGCACGGCCTGAACTGGGGACTTTTTTTTATGTATTTATCTTCCCATTTTCTACATCCTTTCCTTCCTCTCTTTCCAGATACTCCAGCTTTTTTTATCTTCATCTTACTACTCTAGTTAGATTGTGATTTTCTCCCTCAGTTGTAGCTGCCCCAAGATGATGCAGACTAAGGGAGGGCCCTCAAAATATTATCCCTAGAACATTTTACCTAGGGAAGTTTTCTTCTTTCAGTGGTCTACTCCCCTCCAGTCTCTGCCTCCTTCTGGTTGCTCTATAATGCCTTCCAGTGGTGGGTGGGTTTTTTCCTCCAGAGTTTATAATAATTATCTCTGGGAGAGATCATCTGGTACAAGTTCTTTCACCATTATCTGAAGAGGACTTGTCCACCTTAACCTGTGCCAGTTTCTCCACTTTGTAGTCAACCAAAAGAGCCTGCTTTTAGCTTCTCAAACCCCTTCCTGCGTGAGACTCCTTACAATTATTCAATCACCTTGGAATGCCTGCTCTGCATACCAACATTCACACACACACATGCACACACACGCACACATATGGTGTCTCTCCATGCACTCTTCAGACCTCAGGTGAATTATTTTATATATTGCAATGAAGCTTTCATTTACCTCTTGGCTCAGAACAGTTCTTCTTTTTATCCGCTTCCTGTTATCTGCTTAGAACAGGTCTTCCTGTTACCTGCTTCTAACTCTTCTGGTCATTTTACCTCATGCCTCTTATCACAGTTTATTATTTAGGCTTTCTGTCTGTGATTACTTTATTAATGTTTGAACTTAATTTAGAATTAAATTCCTATGATTTGTGCTCACAAATTTGTATGTAGATAAGACTTGCTTGTTTTACTCACAACTGTATGAGTAGTGCTGAGCAAGGGCCTGATACTTTAGTGTGTGCTCTCAAAATATTAATTAATTTATCTATTAATTAATAGCTCCTCACCTGTATTGCAACTTGACTATTTCTAATTAAATACCTCACTGGTACCTTAAACATCATATGCCTCAAACAGAATGCATTTTCTGTCTAGCCCCACTTGTCCTCTTTTATTTCCAATAAAAATTAATTATAATCTTACATATCCAGGTGCCCTAGGTAGAAACTTCAAACCATTTTTAGAGGGTTTTTCTCCTCTCTAAGGAACACTTCTCACACATGTGCTTTCTTGGGACCTCTCAGTCAAAAATTCTATCACCTTCTTTTCATCCTCTAACTACCCCAGTTAATGAAGGGTCTTCTTTTTTGTGTATTACTTCTACAGGTTTCCACCGTATGTCACTAGTTTTAGTCCTCTTCCTAGCCACTTTGCCTTTACTATTCACCTTCACTCTCCCAAAAGACAGACATTCCTAAAACTTTCCATGCCCTCAATTAAAAATCTTTCCAGAGCTCTCATTTTTAATTAGAGGAAGTTCAAAAATCTTAACATAGCCTACGTTTTTTTCACCTAGCCCTACACTTCTGGGGTAAGCTTACAAAATTACACACTAAAACTCAAGGAAGAACTCAGCTACTTTATATAACTGATCACACCTTTCCCACACCTCCAGCCTCTTGTGCAGTCAGCGCTCTGTGCTCTGTATTCTGACCCTAGGTCTCTGTACAGCTACACATATTCTCAGATCCTCCACTCCCTATTCCTGGGCACTAAGAATTTACGGGGATCCTCTACACTCCATGTAGTGTTTGAGGAGCCTCACTATCTCCCTCAGCATGTCAGTCTTGCCACCTCCTCCTGTCAAAGGTTCTCTACTCCTATGACATGATGTGGGAAGTGGTCCCAAGCCAAATATCAGGCTGCTCTCAGGGCCAGAATGATGAAGGCTAGCCTTTAAAGTAGGCCACAAACATGATGTTCTCAGAAAATTCCATACCAACCTGCAGGGTTTGCAGCCCTTTAACCTTCTAGATCAGTCCTGGATTGGGAGTGGATTAAATCTGGCAATTGATCTCCTTGCCTTTCTGTTTTTCCTTCTCCTTTCCCTGCTTCCTAGAAAAGGTGAAGGAGCCAGATTTCCACTTCCTTTTTCTTCTTCCAAAGCCAATGTCCATTTTGCCCACTTACTTGACAGAGAGAGTGAAGGTATATAAAATGTCTTAGCTATAATAATCTAAAAATATTAGCCCTATTACACCAGCTTTATAGAGTTTTCATTTTCATTTCTAGCCATGTCTTCTTGTCACCACTTCTAGGCGGAATTAATTACTACCACATCTCCCAGAATACCTTATTCATATTTTTTATTTTATTATTTAGCACATTGTAATTATAATTAGCTGCATGTTTGCCTTTCCCATTAGACTGTGTGACAACCTCAAGGACAGGGACTGAATCTTACTCATCTCTTTATTTCCCTAAAACCTACCAGAGGGCCTGACACAGAGTAAGTGCTTAGTGAAAGTCTCAGTTCAAAACATGAGCAAATCTTCTTAGAGCTGAAGCTACCTATGAAGAAACAATGACCAGAGAGAGTTGAGAAGACAAATTGTAATAGCTTATAGGGTTCCCTGATTTGGGTCCTAAATCCTATGACACACGTAAGTTTAATTTCAGAGACTGAAAGTTTTTGAAGATTTTTCAGTGAAAGATAATTGTATTTCCTCATATAAGTTATCAAGGCACTTTGATAGTGTAAAGCAATTTTTGATAATGATTTCAAACATACTGATAAGTTTTTCCTAAATACTGTGCCTTTAACTGTTATTTCACATGTCAGGGAGCATCCATCTCAGACTATGAGGAAGGAAATGCAGAATCATCTGCCTCTTGTCCCCGTTAACTATGCACATCCACCTTGGGTCCATTATCCCAAGAAGATAATTTAGATAATTTTCTTCATTCAACTGGATTTTTGAACATATTCTATTAAAAAGGATTTTGGTCCTCTATAGAATAATTTTATAGATTAGTGGGAATACAAATTTCCATGATAAAAAACCAGGAAGGACATAGTTCAACAATATTATCACATATGGATAACATCATGAGTGTATCTATCATTTAATCATACAATGCCTGTGGTATCAGAGGTAAGTTCATGAAAATTTATAAGGAATTTCCAGCCCTTATGGTATTACTAACATCAGAGCTTGCAAGAAAAATGATTGCACAAAATCAATGTGCAGAAATCACAAGCATTCCTATACACCAACAACAAACAAGCAAAGAGTCAAATCATGAATGAACTCCCAGCCACAACTGCCACAAAGAGAATAAAATACCTGGAGATACAGCTAGCAACGGAAGTGAAGGAAACTTTCAAAGAGAACTACAAACCACTGCTCAAGGAATTCAGAGGACACAAGCAAATAGAAAAACATTTCATAGTCATGGACAGGAAGAATCAGTATTGTGAAAATGGCCATACTGCCCAAAGCAATTTATAGATTCAATGCTACTCCCATTAAACTACCCTTGACATTCTTCACAGAATTAGAAAAAAAAATTAAATTCATATGAAACCAAAAAAGAGCTCATATAGCCAACACAATCCCAAGCAAAAAGAACAAAGCTGAAGGCATCATGCTGCCCCACTTCAAACTATACTCCAAAGCTACAGTAAACAACACAGCATGGTACTGGAACAAAAATAGGCACATACACCAATGGAACAGAATAGAGAACTCAAAAATAAAACCGCACATACACAACTGTCTGATCTTTGACAAGCCTGACAAAAACAAGCAATGGGGAAAGGATTCCCTATTTAATAACTTGTGCTGTGAGAACTGGCTAGCCATGTGCAGAAAATTGAAACTGGACCCCTTCCTTACACTTTATACAAAAATTAACTCTAGATGGATTCAAAATTTAAATGAAAAATCCAAAACTATAAAAATCCTAGAAGAAAACTTAGGCAATACCATTAAGGGCATAGGCATGGGCAAATATTTTATGATTAAATCACCAAACGCAATTGCAACAAAAGCAAAAATTGACAAATGGGATCTAATTAAACTAAAGAGCTTCTGTACAGCAGAAGAAACTTCTCAGCACAAACAGACTACCTACAGGATGGGAGAAAATGTTTGCAATCTAACTGACAAAAGTCTAATATCCAGAATCTACAAGGAACTTAAGCAAATTAAAAAAAAAAAAAACATTAAAAAGTGGGCAAAAGGCTGGGTGCAGTGGCTCATGCCTGTAATCCTAACACTTTGGCACTTTGGGAGGTCTAGGCAGGCGGATCACTTGAGGTCAAGAGTTCAAGACCAGCCGGCCCAACATGGAGAAACCTCGTCTCTACTAAAAATACAAAAATTGGCTGGGTGTAGTGGCACATGCTTGTAGTCCCAGCTACTCGGGAGGCTGAGGCAGGAGGACCACTTGAACCCAGGAGGTGGAGGTTGCAGTGAGCCAAGATCATGCCACTGCACTCCAGCCTGGGCAATAGAGTGAGACTGACTCAAAAACAAAATAAAAAAGGAAAAGGAAAAGCGGACAAAGGACTCGAACAGACATTTCCAAAAGAAGGTATACATGCAGCCAACAAACATGACAGAAAGCTCAACATCACTGATCATTAGAGGAATGCAAATTAAAAACATGAGATACTATCTCACACCAGTCAGAATGGTGACTATTAAAATGTCAGGAAACAACAGAAACTGACGAAGTTGCAGAGAAATAGGAATGCTTTTACACTGTTGGTGGGAATGTAAAGTAGTTGAACCATTGTGGAAGACAGTGTGGTGATTACTCAAAGATTCAGACCCAGAAATACCATTTGACCCAGCAATCCCACTACTGGGTATATACTCAAAGGAATATAAATCATTATATTATAAAGATACATGCACATATATGTTCATTGCAGCACTATTTACAAGAGCAAAGACATGGAGTCAACCCAAATGCCCATCAATGGTAGACTGGCTAAAGAAAACGTGGTACATATATGCCACGGAATACTATGCAGCCATAAAAGGGAATGAGATCATGTCCTTTGCAGGGACATAGATGGAGCTGGAAGCCATTATCCTCAGCAAACTAACACAGGAATAGAAAAACAAACACCTTATGTTCTCACTTGTAAGTCAGAGCTTAACAATGAGAACACACGAACACAGGGAGGGGAACAACACACACTGAAGCCTGCTGGGGGAGGATGGTGGGGAAAAGCATCAGGAAGGGTAGGTAATGATGCTGGGTTTAATATGTAGGTGATGGTTTGATAGGTGCAGCAAACCACCATGACACAAGTTTACCTATGTAACAGACCTGCATGTATAAACCGGAACTTTAAAAAAGAAAAAAGAAACTAGCGATGCTATGGATTCGAACAATCATTAGCAATGTTAATTACTAAATAAACAATCATGATCTAATTGAAATATAAAGGAAAAAATTAAGTGATTCCACGAAAGAGTATTTAGATGTCAACTTTTACTAACTTTTTGTAAGTGTATTAACTCGTCATATAAAACAGATATACCGAAGAAATCAAGCCAAAAAGTAAAACAAAACACTATTTACTGAACAGAAGTCATCACTGTTAACATAATTCTTTATATCTCTTGAGTCCATGCATATATACAGATTCAAAGATATTAAAGATGAAAATGTAGAAAAACTGGTGTATGTCACAGATCCATTCCAAAGAAAAATATTAAATATAGTTTTCTTTAATTTTAAGGATGAAAAACACATAAAAGTAGAATTGCTGAACTTCAGGTAAATGTTTCTTCATCATACAAGATAATAAAGCCTCAAAAATCTTTCTAAAGAAGAAACATTATTATGAAAATCATTCAGAGTTTGGAGTCATTACATTTTTGTTTTTAACTCTAGTGTCTACTGACGCCATGTACTGTATTTTAAAATTAGAACATTTACACATTTAAATCTCCTTCCAGCTCCCATTTTTCATAATCTTTGAAAATGACATTATTGTCAACATCTATATTTCATCACCAGTTCTTACAACACTGCTTTTCTCTTTCTGGGTACTTTCTGGGTACTTTATTTTGATTTGTTATGTGTAGAGCTGTACTGCATTGAAAGTTAAACAATTTTGAAAGCCTTTTCTGTGTCTGTTGAGATGATAATGTGGTTTTGCTTTTAATTATGTTTTTCTGGTGAATCACATTTATTGATTTGCATATGTTGAACCAACCTTGCATCCCAAGCCTACTTGATCATGGTGAGTTAACTTTTTGATGTGCTGTTGGATTCAATTTGCTAGTATTTTATTGAGGATTTTTGTGTCTATGCTCATCAGGGATATGGGCCTGAAGTTTTCTTTTTTTATTGTCTCTGTCAGGTTTTGGTATCAGAATGATACTGGCTTCATAGAGTGAATTAGAGAGGATTCCTTCCTCCTCAATTATTTTGATATAATTTCAGTAGAATTAGTGCTAGCTCTTTGTACATTTGGTAGAATGTGGCAACGAAGACATCTAGTCCAGGGTTTTTTCTTTCTTTTTGGTTGGTAGGATTTTATTACTAATTCAATTTCAGAACTTATTATTGGCCTTTTCAGGATTTCAAATTCTTCTGGGTTCAATCTTGGTTGTGTTTCCAGGAATTATCCATTTCTTTTAGGTTTTGTAGTTTGGGTGCCTAGAGGTGTTCACAACAGTCGGAGGATGTTTTTGTGTTTCTATGGGGTCAGTTAACAACCTGCTCCTGAATGACTTTTAGGCGAAGAACAAAATTAAGGCAGAAATCAAAATACTCTTTGAAACTAATGAAAACAGAGACATGACATACCAGAATCTTTGGGACACAGTTAAAGCAATGTTTTTTTTGGTTCCATATGAACTTTAAAGTAGCTTTTTCCAATTCTGTGAAGAAAGGCATTGGTAGCTTGATGGGGATGGCATTGAATCTGTAAATTACCTTGGGCAGTATGGCCATTTTCACGATATTGATTCTTCCTACCCATGAGCATGGAATGTTCTTCCATTTGTTTGTATCCTCTTTTATTTCCTTGAGCAATGGTTTGTAGTTCTCCTTGAAGAGGTCCTTCACATCCCTTGTAAGTTGGATTCCTAGGTATTTTATTCTCTTTGAAGCAATTGTGAATGGGAGTTCACTCATGATTTGGCTCTCTGTTTGTCTGTTGTTGGTGTATAAGAATGCTTGTGATTTTTCTACATTGATTTTGTATCCTGAGACTTTGCTGAAGTTGCTTATCAGCTTAAGGAGATTTTGGGCTGAGACAATGGGGTTTTCTAGATATACAATCATGTCGTCTGCAAACAGGGACAATTTGACTTCCTCTTTTCCTAATTGAATACCCTTTATTTCCTTCTCCTGCCTAATTGCCCTAGCCAGAACTTCCAACACTATGTTGAATAGGAGTGGTTAGAGAGGGCATCCCTGTCTTGTGCCAGTTTTCAAAGGGAATGCTTCCAGTTTTTGCCCATTCAGTATGATATTGGCTGTGGGTTTGTCATAGATAGCTCTTATTATTTTGAAATACGTCCCATCAATACCTAATTTATTGAGAGTTTTTAGCATGAAGGGTTGTTGAATTTTGTCAAAGGCCTTTTCTGCATCTTTTGAGATAATCATGTGGTTTTTGTCTTTGGCTCTGTTTACATGCTGGATTACATTTATTGATTTGCGTATACTGAACCAGCCTTTCACCCCAGGGATGAAGCGATCATGGTGGATAAGCTTTTTGATGTGCTGCTGGATTCGTTTTGGCAGTATTTTATTGAGGATTTTTGCATCAATGTTCATCAAGGATATTGGTGTAAAATTCTCTTTTTTTGTTGTGTCTCTGCATGGCTTTGGTATCAGAATGATGCTGGCCTCATAAAAAGAGTTAGGGAGGATTCCCTCTTTTTCTGTTGATTGGAATAGTTTCAGAAGGGATGGTACCAGTTCCTCCTTGTACCTCTGGTAGAATTCGGCTGTGAATCCATCTGCTCCTGGACTCTTTTTGGTTGGTAAGCTATTAATTATTGCCACAATTTTAGATCCTGTTATTGGTCTATTCAGAGATTCAACTTCTTCATGGTTTAGTCTTGGGAGAGTGTATGTGTCGAGGAATTTATCCATTTCTTCTAGATTTTCTAGTTTATTTGCGTAGAGGTGTTTGTAGTATTCTCTGATGGTAGTTTGTATTTCTGTGGGATCGGTGGTGATATCCCCTTTATCATTTTTTATTGCATCTGTTTGAATCTTCTCTCTTTTTTTCTTTATTAGTCTTGCTAGCGGTCTATCAATTTTGTTGATCCTTTCAAAAAACCAGCTCCTGGATTCATTGATTTTTTGAAGGGTTTTTTGTGTCTCTATTTCCTTCAGTTCTGCTCTGATTTTAGTTATTTCTTGCCTTCTGCTAGCTTTTGAATGTGTTTGCTCTTGCTTTTCTAGTTCTTTTAATTGTGATGTTAGGGTGTCAATTTTGGATCTTTCCTGCTTTCTCTTGTGGGCATTTAGTGCTATAAATTTCCCTCTACACACTGCTTTGAATGCGTCCCAGAGATTCTGGTATGTTGTGTCTTTGTTCTCGTTGGTTTCAAAGAACATCTTTATTTCTGCCTTCATTTCGTTATGTACCCAGTAGTCATTCAGGAGCAGGTTGTTCAGTTTCCATGTAGTTGAGTGGTTTTGAGTGAGATTCTTAATCCTGAGTTCTAGCTTGATTGCACTGTGGTCTGAGAGATAGTTTCTTATAATTTCTGTTCTTTTACATTTGCTGAAGAGAGCTTTACTTCCAAGTATGTGGTCAATTTTGGAATAGGTGTCGTGTGGTGCTGAAAAAAATGTATATTCTGTTGATTTGGGGTGGAGAGTTCTGTAGATGTCTATTAGGTCCGCTTGGTGCAGAGCTGAGTTCAATTCCTGGGTATCCTTGTTGACTTTCTGTCTCGTTGATCTGTCTAATGTTGACAGTGGGGTGTTAAAGTCTCCCACTATTAATGTGTGGGAGCCTAAGTCTCTTTGTAGGTCACTCAGGACTTGCTTTATGAATCTTGGTGCTCCTGTATTGGGTGCATATATATTTAGGATAGTTAGCTCTTCTTGTTGAATTGATCCCTTTACCATTATGTAATGGCCTTCTTTGTCTCTTTTGAGCTTTGTTGGTTTAAAGTCTGTTTTATCAGAGACTAGGATTGCAACCCCTGCCTTTTTTTGTTTTCCATTTGCTTGGTAGATCTTCCTCCATCCTTTTATTTTGAGCCTATGTGTGTCTCGGCATGTGAGATGGGTTTCCTGAATACAGCACACTGATGGGTCTTGACTCTTACAACCATAAAAACCCTAGAAGAAAACCTAGGCATTACCATTCAGGACATAGGCATGGGCAAGGACTTCATGTCTAAAACACCAAAAGCAATGGCAACAAAAGACAAAATTGACAAATGGGATCTAATTAAACTAAAGAGCTTCTGCACAGCAAAAGAAACTACCATCAGAGTCAACAGGCAACCTACAGAATGGGAGAAAATTTTCGCAACCTACTCATCTGACAAAGGGCTAATATCCAGAATCTACAATGAACTCAAACAAATTTACAAGAAAAAAAACAAACAATCCCATCAAAAAGTGGGCGAAGGACATGAACAGACACTTCTCAAAAGAAGACATTTATGCAGCCAAAAAACACATGAAAAAATGCTCATCATCACTGGCCATCAGAGAAATGCAAATCAAAACCACAATGAGATACCATCTCACACCAGTTAGAATGGCAATCATTAAAAAGTCAGGAAACAACAGGTGCTGGAGAGGATGTGGAGAAATAGGAACACTTTTACACTGTTGGTGGGACTGTAAACTAGTTCAACCATTGTGGAAGTCAGTGTGGCGATTCCTCAGGGATCTAGAACTAGAAATACCATTTGACCCAGCCATCCCATTACTGGGTATATACCCAAAGGACTATAAATCATGCTGCTATAAAGACACATGCACATGTATGTTTATTGTGGCACTATTCACAATAGCAAAGACTTGGAACCAACCCAAATGTCCAACAGGAATAGACTGGATTAAGAAAATGTGGCACATATACACCATGGAATACTATACAGCCATAAAAAATGATGAGTTCATGTCCTTTGTAGGGACATGGATGAAACTGGAAACCATCATTCTCAGCAAACTATCGCAAGGACAAAAAACCAAACACCGCATGTTCTCACTCATAGGTGGGAATTGAACAATGAGAACACATGGACACAGGAAGGGGAATATCACACACTGGGGACTGTTGTGGGGTGGGGCGAGGGGGAAGGGATAGCACTGGGAGATACACCTAATGCTAGATGATGAGTTAGTGGGTGCAGCGCACCAGCATGGCACATGTATACATATGTAACAAACCTGCACATTGTGCACATGTACCCTAAAACTTAAAGTATAATTAAAAAAAAAAAAGCAATGTTAAGAGGAAAATTTAGAGCATTAAATGCCTGCATCAAGAAGTTAGGAGGATCTTAACTTCACAATCTAATGCTGCACCTAGAGGAACTAGAAAAACAAGAGCAAACCAACTCAAAAACTAGCAGAAGAAAAGAAATAATCAAAATCACAGCTGAAATGAACAAAATTGAGAGGCGAACATACAAAATATCAATGAAACCAAGCTGGTTCTTCAAAAGATTAAATGAGTTTGATAGACTGTTAGATTAGTAAAAAGAGAGATCAAAATAAATACAACCAGAAATGACAAACATGACATCCTTCAGTTATACCACTACTTATCTTACCCTTAATTTATGAGCTTTTCATCATTAATTCATTATTTATTCAGAATTATTTTATTGGTTATATGTCAGGCAATCTTCTAGGTTTGGGGGATATGAATGTTCCTGACTGCTTCAGACTTAAATTCCAGTAAAAGCCAGGGACAAAAATCACATTAGCAAATAAATAAGATATACCTTTTTCTCTATTTGATAGTCAAAGAGAAATTTTAATAGTCATGCTTAATATTTATTTCCCAGGAATCCTCCAGAAGGCATGGATTTCACTGAGAAGCAGACCTCAAATCCTACAAAAATGACAAATGTCAAGGAAAAACAAAATAGGATTTCAAGTTAGAGAAAAATGGAAGTGGGAAGATGTGCTTCTGTAGTAATAATGACAAGAGAAAGCCTCTTAACGGAGATGATGTCAAAGTGGAACTATTTTAAAAGGGTGTCATTCCTACAATGATCTGTGAAAGGAGCCTCCCGAACAGGATGGACAGGTCATGCGAAGTCCTGAATGCATGGGAGTCACAATGTTTAAGATACACCCTTCAGCTCTCGGTAACCGACTTTTAAAGACAGCTGCTTTTGGTGTGAGGTTTAAAGAAGTCTGTGTATGCTCTTAGATTTATGCTTACTTTGGCCCCAATTTTCAGAATTTGAAAGTAAACTTAATCGACTGTGGATGACAGATGTATCTGCTTTCTTTGTTGAATATATAAGCCTCCCCTCTCCCTGCTTCATGTATTTTGCTTTCAGTTTTCTGTTTTTATTTTGGGAGGTTTTTTTTAGGTGAATTTTTAAGGATGGGCATTGATTAAAATTATCTTTATTGTAACAAATTTATATTCAAGTTCTAATCAGTTTTAAATTAGGAGTATCTAAAGGACTGTGCAGAGACATTCTGATGATGCGTCACTTGATGTCATTTTGATGAAAATGGGTAGTAGAAATACTACTTTCCCAAAAAGCATCATTAAATATGATTCCTTCAATAATTCTCTGAAATAGCAGAACACGTGCCAGCATTCTTTCTGATAAATGTTTGGCCAAGTACATATCTCATACAGATGATACACTGAACTCATCTATTTTATGTCTGTCAAACACACATTTCCAAAAAAAAAAAAAACAGAAAAAAAATCTATTATCTTAGCACTGCGTACTACAAATAAATTATCATTCAACTCATCAAGTGCATATGTAATGTTTAAGTTCCGAAAGTTGATTTGTTAAGAACAAAGTTTATGGTATCAATAAATTACAGATACATCATTTGTCTAGGATTTGAACAAAAACAATATTACATTTGCTTTTAGGTAGTTTCTCTATTTTCCCCTGAAGAGAAGACAGAATAAAATACACCACTCATTTGAAACAACCACCGATCTTGAAATATTTTAGAATCCCAAGTTGCATGTCATTTTGCATCTTTCTATCTGCAAGTATAAATTTGGAAGTCTTAGCGCACACTGAGGTATCACTGTGTAATATCAAATCTTATCAAGGCCTCTTTTAATTGCACCAGTTTAAATCTCTAAGGCATCAACTTTATCAAGAATGTTTTGTCTTTTCCCACTGTGCTGCTACTGCTGTGTTGTGGAGGACTGATTCTGGAAGCAAGTTTTCCAAACTAGATAAGCTTCCTACATTTGTTTTTCTGCCAAACAAACAAAACAACAAGGACAACAACAAAGGAGCAGCTGTAAGTGTTCAAAGCCAAGCCACTGACTTCATTCAGAAAGCAAACGATGACTGTATTTTTATCAAAAACAAAGGTCAGTCTAAACTAATCTCTTAGTTTAATCTTAGCCCTTCTCATGCTCAGGTTATTTTTCTATATATAAAAGAGTATACTGCAGATAAAGGTGCAGTCAACTCCCATACTTGCCTATTCACCTCCCTCCTCTCCATAGGCAATTATCATCGTGAATTTAGTGTTTCTTCTGTCACTATATTAGTACAATTTATACATTTAAAATACATAGAATATGTAACATATGGCTTAGTGTTATTTTAAAAGTTTACATAAGGCATTACGTATACTTTGCAACTGTTTTTCACTCAACATTAGGTTTTGAGATTGTTATTTATGGTTTTTTATTTTAATGGCTATATATTAATTATATAAACATACAATGCTTTTTAACCTATTAATGAAAGATTATTTCCATTTTTTAACTATTGCAGATATTCAACAAAGTTATTCTTTAATCCATCCACCTTGAAAGCAATTATAGAAATTTAGGATATGCTACTTTCAATTCAATCTCTCCTGTATCATTTCTCATGCTTTTGCAGTTTGATTTTCTGGTTCCTCTTTAATTTTTTCCAAATTGCCTTTTCTTCACTGCCAATGGGTATTTTAACCTTAACAATACAATACATTTACCAATTTATTTGTCGGCATTGATTTTGCATCCTACTCATCTTTCTGGGTTTATTTTTCTTTTGGTTGAATGCATCTTAAAATAGCTTTTGTTTTGGAAAATATTTGAATTGTAAACGCTTAGTCTTTGTTTATGCATAAAAGTCATTGTTCCCTTCTTACTCTGTAATCGTTTGTTTGAATACAAAAGATGAGTTGACAGGGCTTTTTTTAAAGAGATTTTTGAAAGTATAATTCTATTGCTTTCTAATAGAAGAAGACACAGATAAGAGCCTGTCAAAAGTCTGATTGCTGTTCCTCTGTAGGCAATCTTCACATGTATTTTTCTATCCCAGTGGAAAGCTTTTAAAATTTGACTGGGTTTTTTCTGGACTATAATCTTACTGTAATGTTTCCAGGGGAAACTTGTTTTTCCTTAACATGTTTAAACCTGCTTAGGAATTACTTTTTTTTAAAAATTCTAATAATTTTTTCCTATTACATCATCATATAAACACCACCTCCCCATTTTCTCTATCTTTTCTTCCTAAAATTCCTATTACAATTATGTTGGATCTTCTCTTTCTGCTGCTCACATCTCAAACTTGTTTCGTGTTTTCTATCTTTAATTCTTTGTACCGCATTCTGCATGATCTCCTTAGATCTGCAATCTAATTCATTCACTCTTTCTTCAGATGAATCTAGTCTTATATTTAACCTTTCCATTGAGTTTCTTTTTAATGTCAAAGATTACGTTTTTCATTTTTTAAATTTCTACATGGTTCTTTCGTATCTTCCTTTTTTTCCCAAAGTACTTTAGTTTATCTTTCTCATTTCTAGTTTGTCTTTCATCTCTTGATTTGCCCTGAAGTGTCTTCAGTCTGTTCTGCAATCTCCAGCCTAGGAGGTATACATTCTTCAACATGTTGGATCTGATGATTCCTCTAATGGCATTTTTTCCTCTCATGCAGTTTGTTATCTTACTGTAAACTTTTCTTCAGCAGAGTTTACTTCTTTGGGATTTCTACATGCCCTGGATTGAGAAAGTATCCCTGCAATGTGGCTTTAGGATTGCTTTTGCTGGGGGACCTAAGAGTCTCAAGAATTCCAGCTTGGGTATCTCCATGCACTGCAATTACAAACCTGGAATACAGACCCAATCTGGAAAAGGTTTCATGGTATTTCTTACCTCTCACAGGTAGCTCTTTTTTTTTTTTAACTGTTAGTTTAAGCTCAGGGGTACATGTGCAGGTTTGTTACATAGGTAAACTTGTGTCATGGGGGTTTATTGTACAGATTATTTCATCGCCCAGGTATTAAGCCTGGTACTCATTAGTTATTTTTTCTGATACTCTCCCTCCTCCCACCCTCCACCTTCCAAAAGGCCCCAGTGTGTGTTGTTCCCCTCTATGTGTCCATGTGTTCTCATCATTTAACTCCCACTTATAAGCGAGAACATACGGCATTTGGTTTTCTGTTTGTGTGTCAGTTTGCTAAGGATAATGGCCTCCAGCTTTATCCATGTCCCTGCAAAGGATGTAACAGGTAGTTCTTCTTTCCACTTTGATGTCTACCATGACAAACTTCCTTGCTCTTCCTAGGCCTGAGTGGAAGTCAAGCTTTCCTTGTCTTTATTTCACATATGAACTTATCACTTATGACTCCAAGTTTTATAAAAGATGTTCAGTTCCATGTGCCCCATTTACACAGTGCCTAAAGCTGAGACTTTCTTCCCCAATTCAAAAAAATAGCTCCCCCAAACATACACATACCTCAGAAAGATGGTTCAATGATTAAATACATGAAAAGAATACACAAGCATAAGAATGTTAAAATCCACTGACTTTTCTCTATTCAGTTCTGACTCTAGGATTTTTTCTTCATTTAATTTCAAACCCAGTTATGTATTTGCTATTTTTATGTGTTTATATTTTATCCAAATGTATTTGATGACAAAAACAGATGCAGTGAATTTAGTCTGATATATTACTGAAGAGCCCCATCAGTTACTTCTTAGATTCATAAGTAGATATAACTAATGGTTTCCATGGTTGATTG
The DNA here is from genome assembly GCF_028858775.2 of Pan troglodytes. NCBI lineage: Eukaryota > Metazoa > Chordata > Mammalia > Primates > Hominidae > Pan > Pan troglodytes. The sequence goes on along the minus strand of NC_072404.2, from coordinate 124,394,523 downwards.
CCTTGAGTATAAAAACATATTTTTTTTAGTTAAAAGTATATTCTAACCTTTTTGCTATTTTAGCATTTATGGCTTTGAACACAAAGGAAGAATTGTTTTGACTCTGAGAACAAGTGTAAGCATTAAGGAAATCTTGGATAGTCTTATTTTATAATATTATCTTCAACATCAAAAGGTTTTATTGAATGAATAAATGAATACATGGATGAACATTTTACTTGCTTCACAAACATCAGGACCTGAAATTGATTTTTTTAACTGAATTCCTCATTTAAGGAAGGATAAGGTTTGAACCCTCTTTTATTTGCCAGTTCCCTAGTTTCCACTTTTACACACACACACACACACACACACACACACACACACACACACTCCTTTGCTATTCTCTTCTTGGCATTGACACTTGCCAATTTTTATAAATTTACTGTGGAACTCAGCCTGCACTCTCTAATGCCTAGTGTTTCAATTATTTTCTGAAAGAAATCTTGGGCTTATATTTTCATGACGTATCTACTATTAATAACCTTTATTCCCCTATTCCATATCATTTAGAGAGATAAGGAAGAAAGTGAAAATGAGAACACAAAATCTCCTAGTTTTAACTGAATTGATTATCTGTGCAATGCACACAAGAATTGAGTGCTATCAAAAGAATAAAACATTTCAGAGATTTCTGTTTGTCTTAATTTTAAACTGGTAGTACATGAAGAAAAAGTCACTCAGAGACATACACTTATTTCTAGGAATATTTTGAATTTGTCTTCCATAGAACCATATAATCAATTCCATCTGCTTATCCAACCAATAATAGTAAAAATGATAATCCCAAGCATTTTCTTTTTTATAAGGTTATTCAAATTGGAATCCACTCCTTTCTTTAACCAAAAATGTTACTATTTACAACTAAGGCTCATAAAACTTTTCAGGCATTTTATGATGGCAGATCTCAGAGCCAGATGGTCTGAGGTCTAAAGAATATAGATGGCATAAGAACATTTACTGATTAGGTGATAAGTGTCATAATTTTAACAACGGCCAATTAGCAAATTCTCATAAAGTTTTCAGAGGACTCATGAAAGTTAATCATGCTTGAATTTCTGCCATAGAATCACCTCACTTTAAGTAATATGTATTCCTAAAAACTGCATGTCAATTGAACATTTGTAAGTAAAAGCATACATTTTCACAGACCTGAATTATCATTGACATATTTTATTTTCATTATCTGATTAATTTACTATCGTCACTGACTCAACTCAAGTTAGGTGTTTTTTGCTTCTTGCTTGTTAAATAACCAATATTTCAGTGCCTTCGGGAGATTAAAATTTAAGATTACACTTTAAATTGTTTTGTAAAGGGAATAATTAAAATCCTGTTAATTAGGAAAAAGAGGTACACTTACAATATGTAAATAGCCATTGCTAAAATATTATAAGAAAGTCCTCTGGAAAATGTGAGGTAAGGATGGTGGAAATAACCAACAAATGACAAGTTCTTTCATAATTATTTTATTTAAACTCAACACTCCTACAGGTAGGAATTCTTGTTCCCATTTAAAAAGTTAGGATTGCAGGCTTAGAGAAGTTGAGGGACAGAGGTAGAATTTGAATCCATCTCTCTGATTCCCAAGTCCATCCACGTTCTACTCTACAACAGGCCTTAGCATGACACATATCTGGAAGCTAATTTTCAGAGTTTCCTGAAAAGCCTTCTGAAAATAAACTGTTATCTCATAGAGATTTATAAAAATGAACTGGTCCAGATATATACGGATTAAGTCAGCTGTCAAAGTCCCTAAATAGATAAACATTAAGTGTTATGCATTTCCTATTTACTATAATCATGTTTTTCCAGAATGCAACTGTATTTTGCTTTGAAATATGAGTCACTGCCATCATCTCAATTAGTGAGAGGAGAAGTGACTCTGCTGATGCTGAATCATGAAAACCCCATTGCACTGCTAGTTTCCTGCTCAGGGTAGCTACCTCATGAGCACTGCAATCTCCCAGTCTGGCTGCTTTTTCTTACTAATGAGTCACCGCAAATGAAATGTCAGGTGGTATGGTCTTCAATGGCTCTTCAGCTGGACCTTCCTCCAACCCTAAGCCCTAAAATTAGAAGGCATTTCTGAATCAAGAGTCTCCTGCACAGGCTTCCTAGCATTGCAGCATTATCTCGATATAGAAGGTTGTAACCAATCCTATGGTTTGCCCAAAGTTTTGATCAATTAAACTAAATAGCAACAATTTCTTGAAATTTTCTGACATCTAATGATACCCTTCACTAATTTTTGATTTAGATTCAGGATTTCCCCTATTTTTGTATTCCAAATAGGAATCTAGTGATGATGTGTGTGACTTGTGGGTAGGCAGTAGGGGGTGAGTAATTAAGTCACCAAATAATGTTCAAGTGTCAATTAAGATTTTTGTGAGTGACATGCACAAAGTTGGTTGGTGGCTTGCTTTTTTGGGTGTGTGTGTGTGTGCGTGTGTGTGTGTGTGGTGTTTTCAATGTGTAAAATGAAAAGGGCGTAGAATGAAGGAGAAAAAAAGGAATAATTTCAATCAGGGAGGCATAACCTAGTAATAATAACTAAACTTCATTACTAAACATGTGGTCTGAAAATTAAGGGAGGGCAATGATGATCCAGAATTTCAAACCCGGGAGCCATAAGAATGAAAATACCATTAACAAAGAAAGAAAAATAAAGGAAAAATTTTATTGGGGTATAAGGGGAGTCATGAATAACTGCGTTGGTTTCAACACCTCTTAGGGAGGTGGGATCAGTGCAGGAGGTGATTACATCTAGGGCTGCAGTGATGGTTATTAACTTCTTGAGTTGAGGTCATCGCTGACCTAAACACGGTGAGGGAGAATCAGAGAACTAAGAGCTGAGTCTCGGGGTTTGGAGAGCAAAGTAGAACCACTGAAGAATTTTTATTAAAAAAAGAATAGCCAGAGGAGAAGAAGAAGCAGTGAGGTACATCCTCGTGGAAGTCAGAAGTGGAGGGAATTTTATGAAGGAATATGTCATGTAAGGAAATGAATATTGCAGAAGCTAAAAAAAAACTGTTTTCTAGGAAATTGTCTTGAATTTAAGATCGAAAGGTTTTATAACAAGTGTCATAACAATCCAAATAATCATACAAATAAATAATGGTAGAAACATTTCTCAAAATCCATTATTTAACATTGCTGAAATTGGGAGAATAGACAGAATATACATTTTAGTAAGACAGCCTTGGAGAAATACAAGAACTTTAGCTAATGAAAAATATGCAAATTCTCCCCATTACATTTTAGTGTTAAGTGAATATACATATGTCACACAAATATACTCTGCAAATTTGGAACCGTTTGCAATTTTTTCCTGATAGTAATATAGAAAAATTAATCCTTAATGTAATACCTTAAAGTCTAGGGACAAGGACTGGCTGTCCTGTCTAGTTTTCTATTGAAGTATAAGTACTCTTAATTTTATGCACTTCTGACTTGTGAAAGTGAAATTCATTTATGTAAAATAAGCTTCATAATTTTAAACAATATTCCCAGTAATACAGACAGAATACATGGATATCAACTTAGGCAGAACCATCTGCTATCCCCTCTTAACTCAATATCACGCTTCTCAACACAAACTACTCAATGCATTAAAAATAACATTAAAATAACCAGTGATATCTAACTGAAGATAAGGCTCAGGGGCTCCTATCTTAGAAATTTTTCCCAAAACCCCCAAACAAGCTATCTGTTTTCTTCTTTATCTCTCTCCCATTGCACCCTTAGCCCCCATTCCAAAAAATGGGGAAACTTATTGTCCACACAACAAAAGAAATTATAATTTTATGTTATAATGGAAATTAGGCAGCATTAAGCCTGTGAGTATAGGAGGCCATTCACATTTAAAACTGGTATATAGTTGAGCTTTTATATGAACTCTCCAATAAATACAAGAGAACTGGGGTGACAGAGAGTCAGGCAGCTTGATTCACTAGATTTTTTGTATAGTCTCGGAGTAGTGAAAATACTACACCATAATACTTACAAAGTAACCCTAATGAAGAATATCAGTCTGATAGAAAACTCCTACAATTACATCATGTTTGGCTATGGTTACGTCCAAACATAGTTTCAAACAAAATTTATAAAATTGTAGGGCTATTTCCATATTGGAAAATGTATGTCTGTCTAGTAAAATTCATTTCCGCAAGGTTTATAACAACCACCACTGCAAATTTGTGTTTCTAACATCCCACTGTAAATAAATAATTGGTATACTTTTTTACTTTGATCAGGTGCACTTAAAAGTTCTTTGCTAATTTTATACTCCACAGGGAATTTTAAGTTTTCATTTATATGCTACACACAAAAAAGTAGCTGTAATGTCTGAGTCACCATAAAGAACAGAGCTAAACCATTTTTAAAATGAAAAATCAAGATGTCACCAGTAGGCAACTAGGAATAATAAATGTAGTTTATAAAACATGATTCTATTTTATTTTATTTACATTAAATACATTACATACATTACATCTGTGGAAGGGAATATCTGAGGAAAGAATTTGTTATTTAAGTATTTTTTTTCTCAAATCTCTGAGCTACACATTGCATTTCCTCTAAAATTTTTAGGAACTTCAAGCCAGTATCATAAAGATTATGTATTATTTAATTACACGAAAAAATGATTCATAAAATATTCTGCTTCTTAGAAAATACTCCAGGTATTTTACAAGGAACAATATACTTAGAGTACTAAAAATATACACAACTGCAGAAGCAATTAAAATCAGTAATAAAAATCAAACATAAAATCAGTGTACCATGCCAAAGGCCTTTTGAAATAAAAGAGCTTTAAACCTATAGAACATAAAAGAAGGCTAATTCAATGGTTGTCCCCAATTGAAAAAATAAAAAAGGACATTCCATAGCCCAAGGCTGGCAGACAAATTCTTGCACTTGTGCTTGTAAGCTTTAGATTGAAAATTTATCTTGCCCTGAAAGTTCACCAGTTCTTTAACATTTCACTTTTTCCCAAAAAGCTTTGCTTAGAGAATAGCATCACCAAAGAGACCTTAACTATGAGGGTCAATTATAAGAATAAAGTATACCGCTTTTCTATCACCGTGTTGGCCTTTTAAGTTTATGCAGAAAAGATAAAATAACTATTCACTGTTTGTACTTCTAACATCAGTTAAGCTCCTTGAGAATGTAAACATGTGGGCATTTGTCGATAAAGTGAAAAATATAAGATAGATTTGAGCAAACCGTCCTTCTTTCTAGAAAAAAAAAACAAGGCAAATGAAAACGTTTTCAATATGTATGACTTTCTGACAGGGTAGGAAATTCATTTATTTTTAAAAAATGAACCAAAATAACGAATCTAAATAAATTTGTCAAATTTTTAAAATACTGCTTGAAAGCAGACAGAGCTCCTACTTTATAACCTTTATTAAAAAATTAAACTGCCAGTTTATGTAAATGGTCAAATGTTACTCTAGAACTCTGATCTCAGCATGAATTCATTGGATGAGCTGTAAAATTCTTATTTCTCTGTAGTAATGAACTGCAAGTCATCATGACTTAATATGGCCTGGCATATGCTTGGGATATGAAAAATGGAAGACAGACACTTTTGTCACCTAGAGTATATGTTCCAGTGAATTTCAAACAGATGTATGTTGTTGAATGTATTTTTAGTTTTTTTAGTGTCAGTGTATTTGAAGAAAAAAAAACTTCACACTTTTTTTTCCTCCCTAATCAGAGGAAGCTTTGTAAAATTCACAAGAATGAAAGAGAGAAAAAAGTTCATAGATAGAAAAAAAAAAAAAAGTTTTTCTTTTCCTTTTGCATTAGGAGAGAAGTTGAAAAAGATAAAAAGAAAGAAGTTAGAAAAAAAATAAAGGCAGCAAACCGATTTACCTGAAAAAGAACCTTAAACCCAGAAGAAAACTCTTGCCTGCCAATTTCTTCTGACCTGGCTCTATATCCATACCTGACTCTTTGACAATAGCCTGAGCAGAAGCAGACTCTCTGTCCAGATGACTCCTGAAGTTCAAAATTTGAAAAAGGTAGTTCTGGAGAATACCAGTGGGAAGGGGTCAGAAATTCCAATGATTAAGTTAAGGAATTATCGAAGACCAATTTGCTCCTCAGTATGCAGAGCAAGGTATAGATTTTCTACCACTTCCTTCATGAAGTGCTCTTCTAGACAAAACCAGGAGAGTATTTCATAAAATAATGGGAGGCCCAAGGAGAATCCAAGGTTATACTATGAATGTTATAACCAAATATAAACGTTTAGCTTTCAAGATGTGTTCAGCTTGCCCTTTATACCCTCAAATGACACATCCACACGCTTATCCAAGGCCATGGTCAATTTTTTTATTCCAGTGAGATGCAGTGTGTTAACACAGCTGCACAATCCATGCCAAGTAGCTTTGTTGCTAAGTATAATTCTTCATTAAAAAAATAAGAATGAGTAGCAAAAAAGGAACAGTGAAGAAAAATCAAGAAGAGAAAAATTAAATACCATAGAAAGAACAAGCAGAGCAGTTCCTGGGAAAAAGGTATATGCTGGGGAACTATAAAAACAAAAATATTTTATCAACACAGAAAATCTCTCCACAAAGTTAGAAGAGAAGGAAAATAGTTTTATTGTTAAATAAGCAAAAAATCAGAATATGATGTTCTCTGCAGGCAATCCACTAAGAGATTGCAAAGACAGAAATAAATTATATCCTTTAATACGCCAAGAAGATATAACCCACATATTCTCAAGATAAATAATAACCAGTCCTCAAGCAAGAGAATGTGACAGCAGTATTTGTCATATCTAGTTCATCATAGATTTACCTGGTATTTGGAGGGCTATCTGTGTTTCCTAACAAACAATGGGAGAAGAAGTGGAAAGGAGAAGAAAGTTTAGTCTAACTCCTCTGTCATAGTGAGGAGATACTGGATTTTATCCAAATTGTTGGATGAAGAAATAGCTGTGTGAGAACAGTACTTGGTGTTTTTAGGGTAACAGCCAGAAATCTGAACACAATGGGTTAAAAATAATTACTCATGAGAAGTAGAACTGGGGTTTAGAAAGAGAAAGGAAGGGAAAATTTCACATTGGTTTCATGTTTTTGTTGTTTATCATATAAATCTCTCCTTTAGTTCAAGCAATGCCTTTGTCTCACAAATGGTCATACCTGGAATCACCTCTGTGGATTTACTTTTCCTGTTGTAAAACTGTAGTTGATTTTATTATCCAATATGATATTCATTATACAGAGACCTTTGAGATATATTCCTGTTTGAATGTAGTGTCATAAAAATATCTTTGTCTCTGCAGACAAATTGTGTCTTTTCTTTTGTCAGAAATAAAACCTGAGGCCTTTAGCTGCCAGGAAACTTAAAAGTTGAAGGCATTGCTCATTTGTAGTTATCAATTTGCCTAGGTGTCTAAGCTTTTAGATCATCTTTATCTTGCTTTTATTCCTGTTGACAAATTTGGCTTTTTGCTTCCTCAGATGCTTGAATTTGTGGAAATTTTACTGATGCTAAATATATCAAAAAGATATTCACTCCACTACTGTAACAGATGTTTGCATCATTCTCAGTTGTGCCACATTTTCCCCCATACATTTTAAGTTCCTTGATTATCCCAATTATCTGTAATATATTATATCCCCCATCCCTATCAGAGTGCTGTGTATGTAGCAGGTTTCCAATAAATGTTCCCATGTTGGACTGACTTAATCACGGTTACCACAGCTTTTCAATTTATGGCCAGCAGTAAAATTTTTTCCCAAGTTACATATAAACATAAAGAAAGTGTTTTACCTCTTAGCTACTTTTATATGTGCTAATAAAATTCTTCTAAAAGAAACAAAGCAAATATAAAAGACTAACTTGTGATTCATAAACACAGAAATATTGCAGTCATCATTCACTGGATCACTTTAAATGCAATTTTGACTTTTAGAAGTAAATATATGATATGAACAATGAAAAAAATCCTTCTGAACTAACCCATTGCAAATGATCCCCAGTAGTAATCTGTATATTTTTCTACATATCCCTGCATTTAACAAATATCTGAACCTAAGTAGGAATGGAGTGGGACCAAAGCTCTGATGTACTCTTGAGAAAAATCGATTCCTACATCTTTAGAGTTCAATCTGCTAAAACACTCAGCTGCCTCATCAGTGCATTGAAGGGTCATTGAGCAATAATGTTTTCTGGTTGTGTAACAGTCACAGAAAACTTTGAAAAACAACATTGTACTACTAATGCAAAGTAAAGCACCTATATTTCCCTATTACTTATCGCCCACATGCTTTAGTTTTCTCAAAGGTAGACAAATCAATGTTCCTTACACGGGCCGCAGAGGTGATTCTACCACTAAAACTGTTCCTTCGCAGAAGCACAAGGAAATGTTGTGTCTATGGTGTGTTATGGATGCCACAGGCTGACACACTTGTCTTCGAATTTTTCTCCCATGGGGTTGAAACAAACAGAGAAACATCCCACTATACAGTCAGTCCTTTAGGTCATGGCATCAGCAGCAAATAGCTGAAATTAGCATGATAGTAGCTTATGTGAGACAGCACAAACATTGGCAGACATTGACATAAATACATGTATTAGAAAAGACTTCAAGTAGAGATTAAAAATAAGAAGGACAAGGGCATTTCCCTGGACTATAGATGTCAGGATAATTAAAATAAAGACTAAAAATAAGTAGAGATTAAAAATAAGAAGGACAGGGGCATTTCCCTGGACTGTAGAGGTCAGGATAATCCTGAGAGTAAAGAGGGAAGCCCCAGGGATGGTGCAGAATGAAGGACCCAGAAGGCACATTGAGAAGCCGGAAACACTGGAGACGAAGTGGAACTAAGAAGGGATGGGAAAGGTCAATACTTAAACATCATAGCTTTTTCTGTGGCCTCCCATGCACATTAAAAGAGAAAACAGTAAAGGTGATAACAAAACACGGTGCACTTTGATTCAAATATGCAAATTATTCAAGAGAGGACGATAAATTACAAGCATGTGTGAACAGTAATCATTTACTTTTCCTTGTTGAAATACTACTTTACCATAGCAAGCCAACCTTCTAAGAGGAAATGGTGATGCAGAATGATCAATTCTGTGTAAACTCCTTAAGAAAATAAAATCTGAAACTGGCTCTCCAAAAATAACACTTAATCATGAGTACAATTATGAGCAATGAAGCTCGAAGCTCGCTGCATGTTAAAATCACCTGGGAACTTTTAAATCATAATAATCCCTGAGACTCAACTCCCTGCCAGAGAATCTGATTTAACTCAGCCAAGATGGGACCCAGGCATCAACATTTTTAAGGCTCCCCAAGTGATTCTAATGTGCAGCTAGAGTTGCAAACTCCAGTTAAAGCCACAACGTAAGTTTTAGAGTTTCAAAAGGTTCGGAAGCTGCCACTGCAGGTTTCTGCATGCACGGAATTTTTCTTTCTGATTTTTTCACCACAAAACTGTTGAAGTTGCCCTCATTATATAAATCAGACCATTTACAGTGCTACTCTAAAACACCCGTCTTGTTTTGCAGCAGAACCATGTCTGCTCAATTTCAAGTATGTAACAGAACAAGTTAGAGGGACAAATAATTGAATTCTAAATACCACACTTGTTGAAATCTCATGGGTTTATTAAGGGTGTTCACCACAAAGGACAGCCTTGTTTTAAAATTCTTAGTGTGTGTTTTATTTTTTATTTTTTATTTTTTGAGATGAAGTTTCACTCTTGTTGCTCAGGCTGGAGTGCAATGGCGTGATCTTGGTTCACTACAACCTCTGCCTCTCAAGTTCAAGTGAGTCTCCTGCCTCAGCCTCCCAAATAGCTGGGATTACAGGTGTACAGGTGTGCACCATCACGTCCGGCTAATTTTGTATTTTTAGTAGAGATGGGGTTTCACCATGTTGGCCAGGCTGGTCTTGAACTACTGATCTCAAGTGATTCACCTGCCTCGGCCTCCCAAAGTGCTGGGATTACAGACGTGAGCCGCCGCGCCCGGCCCAATTCTTGGCTTTTCAAATCAGTGGCTGGTTGGTTGTGTGGAGGGATGGAAGAAGTGACCAGGAGGTATGAGAAAGAGTTAAATTGCAAAGGAGCATGAGCGAAGCTTTTGAGAGTAGCATATGTTCATGAGTTTGACAGTGGTAATGGTATTGGGGCCCAGAAAACAATACCTCAAAGCATGGTACCCTGGCATGCTGAGTACTTTGAATTAAGATTAGAAGACCTCAGAAGCAAGATCTCTGACCTTCTCCTGCCCTCTTGTCTCCTGCCTCATTTCTCCCCCAAGCTGAGCCACAGAAACCAGAATTCTTCCCCTCCATGGCAGATCATATATGAAACTAGAACCCTTCTTCCCCAAAGAAAGCCATAAAACCTAGAAAGGTCACTCTCTTCCTTCTCCCATCTCTGTCTCTTGAAGACCTTCATAGACCCATAGGCAGGAGGAAGAAATGCCACACAGAGAGACCAAAAAGAATCTGGACAGGCCTCGCTGGGTCTCCCCCCTCAGTCTATTACTATTAGATCCTACTCCTTGTCCAATCCCATTTCTACATGGCTGTAGAAACCAAGCATAAAAATAGTGTTCGCTGGGGCTTTGGGTCTTCATTTCTGGAGACTCCTGTGTCATGTAAAACTTTGAATGAGTAAATTTGTTATACTTTTCTCTTGTTAATCTATCTTCTGACGGAGGCGGAGCGGGGAGGCAGAGCGAAAGAAGGAAGATGACGACGACGAAGACGACAGGAGTGAGGCCAGAGCACTGCTTGCGGGAGCAGACTCTCCAGGGACTTCCCAGCCCATTAGCTGGCAAGGCAGATCAGAGGAGATGACCAGTTCTAATGAGCTCAAGCTGACCCAGCCACCCGAGGTTGTCATTTCCTCGGTGAAGTTCAGCCCCAACACCTCCCAGTTCCTGCTTGTCTCCTCCTGGACAGGTCGCTGCTCTTCTACAATGTGCGGAACATGTGCTCAGGTAATAGCGCTTGCTCTCAGGTCCATGCGCTGAGGTACCAGCACACTGGCACCATCCTGGACTGAGCCTTCTACGATCCAGCACAGGCCTGGAGAGGACTAGATCATCAATTGAAAATGCATGATTTGAACACTGATCAAGAATATCTTGTTGGGACCCATGATGCCCCCATCAGATGTATTGAATACTGTCCGGAAGTGAACGTGATGGTTACTGGAAGTTGGGATCAGACAGTTAAATTGCGGGATCCCAGAAATCCTTGTAATGCCAGGACCTTCTCTCAGCCTGAAAAGGTAGATACCTTCTCAGTGTCTGGAGACCAGCTGATTGTGAGAACAGTGGGCTGCAGAGTGTTGGTGCGGGGCTTATGGAACATGGATTACGTGCAGCAGAGCAGGGAGTCCAGCCTGAAATACCAGACTCGCTGCATATAAGCGTTTCCAAACAAGCAGGGTTATGTATTAAGCTCTATAGAAGGTGGAGTGGCAGTTGAATACTTGGCCCAAGCCCTGAGGTACAGAAGAAATATGCCTTCAAATGTCACAGACTAAAAGAAAATAATATTGAGCAGGTTTACCCAGTCAATGCCATTTCTTTCCAGAATATCCATAATACATTTGCCATAGGTGGTTCTGATGGCTTTGTAAATATTTGGAATCCATTTAACAAAAAGCAACTGTGCCAGTTCCATTGGTACCCCATAAGCATTGCATCACTTGCCTTCAGTAATGATGGGACTACGCTTGCAATAGCATCATCATATATTATGAAATGGATGACATGGAACATCCTGAAGATGGTATCTTCATTCACCAAGTGACAGAGGCAGAAACAAAACCCAAGTGCACCTAATCATCTCGTGAAAGTGGTTTCTCTATGGAAAGCTTTGTTTGCTTCCGACAAATACATGCTTATTCCTTAAGGGATGTGTTATAGTGACTGTGGAGTTCTCTGTTTTCTGTCTTGCAAGAACCTTGTCTATGTACCTTAATACTTTGTTTAGGATGAGGAGTCTTTCTGTCCTTATGCAGTAATCTGAAGAATTCCCCCTTCTATCCCTTAGCAAGCCCAGTTGCTGCATAAGAACAGTTTGAGCTCTTTTTGTAATATAATCTAAACCTGTTATTTCTGTGCTGTCTAATAAATCAGATTCAGAACGCTTAAAAAAAAACGTAAATTTGAGATAGAAAGAGAGAAAACCAGGAGGAGGGAGGCCACCCAGTTTACACTAGGAACTTCTGGGCACTGGAGGATGGCAGGGCGAAGATGTTGTGATGGAAAAGGTACACAAATGATAGTTGTGGTCATTAGATAACTATATGCCATAAATTGCATCATATGCAAACTAATCCTTATTGATTTTAGTGGCATTGCTAAAACATTTGTTGTTTAAAAATACTTATAAAAACAGCCCTTAAATAATCGATGACCTGTTACTGTGCAGGAACACTCTTCACTTACTGATATTCTCTAAATGCATTATTCTCCTTAAATATAGAAAGTAGAAGATAAAATTATTGTCACTTTGATAATAGGTTCTGTTAAATTTCATATGCACATAGTCAAGCTGGGAAGTACCAAGATACATAGGCTTAAAATTCCTACATAAATATTAGAGTAAGAACCCCACATAACAAAGAATTTCCGAGTTACTCAATCCCCACTGAATCTATGTTAAAAATTGTATGAACAGAAAGTAAGTTTAAAATGAAGAAAACATCATACAACTGGTAGTTTTCAATTAATACTCTGAAACACTGAGTTTCTGTTACCATTGCCCTCTAATTTTTTTTTTAAGATCCACGAATTTGTTAAAAATCTATTTCAAGGCCACCACATTTCAGACCATACTGAAATATTACAGCGTTACTATTGTAAAAATAGTAATATTTTCTTAGAAGTGCCAGGAAGCTGAATTTGTTTCATTTTTCATTGGTAGGCAAAAACACCCTCTGTGTTAAACTGGAGGATCATCTATCATTACAGAGTATCTTATGGTTCACCCTGGAAATGTCCACTATGACTACCTGGTATAAAAGAATATTCATTTATAATCATTGCACTAGAGTAAAAGGAAACACTTCAACTTGGAAGAAAACCTGCTGTCACTCTAGTAGTGTCCTAATGGCTTTCCCAGAGTAAAGGCTTTAATGGAGACTTTTTTTTGTTATCATTCTTAATTAGACAAAGCACCTCTGGGAAGCTGATTTCTTGTGACTCAAATTCATTTACTGAGAACTGTGAGAGTATACAGGGAAAAAAAATGAAACAGCAGCAGGAATATACACTCTGCAAAGAACTCTTGTTTTCAAAATGCTGAGCTTATTTAGTCAAGGGAATTTACTTATAATATTTATTTTCTGGTTTTCTAATTTACCCATTTCCACAGCCAGCCCTTGGAAATTTTGCCTAGAAAACCCATGGGGGCAAACCACAGGTTTACTTTTTCCAGGGAGTGCTTCATATTACCCAATATTCTCCCACTTCTCTCCCTTACCTCATTAAAATGTACCTTTCCTATATTTTACAACTCTGGGGCTGTGTTCTGTTAGATAACTTGAGTATTTTTTCTATTTTGACTTAAGGTGTAGCTGACTTAATGTGTGAAGCCTACTGAAGAACATTTTTTGCATTTTAACAGGGATCATAAATTCCTGAGCCAAAAGCAGTAAAGAATGATGGAATTTTACATATAATCAAAGGTCACAGAGGTCTCTTTGAGCAAGACGACTTTTCAGTCTCTAACAGGACCACAGAGGAGGCACCCTAAGGCATGCTTAGCACCCAATTAGTTGCAGGCAATAAGTGCTCAATACGTATTAATTTAACTAAATGAAGCATTTGTTTAAATGAAACAGAGGGAAAAGGAGGTAAAGAACAGATCCCAGTGAAAAAATATGAGGCATTTATGCATATATCAGAATATCACGTTGTGCCCTATAAGTATGTATGATTATTATTTCTCAATTAAAAATAAAATAAAGTTTCAGAATGTATGGAGCTGGAGGAAGAGGTCTAAGAAGTCAAGATCAGAGAAGTAAAAATGTAGACAAGATAGAACTGATTTGCAGAAGACAGTGAGAAAATAATTTCAGGGGGAATTAGGACTGCGAATAATGTCAAATCCTACAGCTCTAGAAATCAACAAAACCAAGACAAGCAAGGATATTGACTGGTTATTAGAAACTTATTATAATCTCCAAAAGGGCATTTTTTGGTGATATAATCAGAACAGAAAACAAATTGTAAAAAACTGAAGAATTAGAGAAAAATAGAAAACTAATGACAATGAAGCTGTGCAGACTATTCTTACAAAGAATTGGCTTAAGGGTAGAGAAAAAGAAATGGACAAATATGCAAAGTGTTGACATGAACAAGAAAAGATATCTCTGCAGATAGGAAAGATCTAAGGATGTTTATACTGAGGACTAAGATCTGGTTTTTTATCTCACCCAAACTCCTACCTAAGGGGTCTAGGGAGTCATAGCCTACAAACTATAAATTCTCATTCTTTTCACCAAAATCTTTATACAACACTTGTGAGTCTAGCCATTTCAGCTGGAACTGTGTTGTGTAAATGTATGTGTGTGTGTGCATGTGCATGTGCGTGTGTGTCTTAGATGGATTTTATTTGACCCTATATATCGTGACTTACTTTTCAGTCTGACTCTGGCATAACATTATGAAACGAGGAAAAAAATACTTAATCCCAAAATGTATTTCTTTGCCATACCTTGAAATTGCCCTGCAAAATCTCTTGTGAGAAAAATCCACATTCTATAGAGAATCCTCTTCCCACTTTGTTTTCCTTCCTTCCTTCCCAGACCCAGGAGATAATCAACTAAGAGCCAAGCACCCTTTTAAGTCCAATAAAAAACAATTTACAACCCACTCTCTCTCAAGTCTGCTATCTAAGAGCTTCCTCTGCACAATAAAACTTAGTCTCCACAATCCTTTATCTTCAATCCGAACATTCCTTTCTATTGATCCCAGGTCTTTAGACAAACTCAACCAATTGTCAACCAGAAAGTGCTTAAATTTACCTATAGCCTGGAAGCCCACCCCCCATCCCCCCAAGCCCCACTTTGAGTTGTCCTGCCTTCCTAAACCAAACCAATGTATTTCTTAAATGTATTTGATTGATGTCTCATGCCTTCCTAAAATACATAAAACCAAGCAGTATCCCAACCACATTGGGCACATATTCTCAGGAGCTCCTGAGGGCTGTGTCACAGGCCATGGTCACTCATATTTGACTCAGAATAAATCTCTTCAAATATTTTATTGAGTTTGACTCTTTTCATCAATGATACCCTGAAAAAAAGAAGGCATCTGAGTGGGAAAGATGAAAAACATGAAATAAAGAAACTCCAGGTGATCCAGGTAAGCACAGAAAGCAAGAGTCAGTTTCAGAAATAAAAAAGTGAACTATATAAAGAAAGAAATAAGCAAAAAAAAATCATGAATTTAAAGTGTGAGATCTCAAAGCAGGAAGAAGTGAACCACTAATTCATAAAGTACAAATTGAGATCATTCTCATGGTTTGGAATGGAACTGGGAAATTGAGCAGAATTTATAATCTTTATAAAGAAGTACCAATATGCACAAAGAAAATATATTTTCTTTAAACAAGTGCTATAAAGTTTAGCATAAATGCAAGCAAAATTTTTTTTTAAATTGAAGATAATAAAGTGTGAAGGTGTTAAAGCAACAAATCTACATACCAAATGTCTGCAGGTTGAAATTGTATATATCAATCTCTATAATTTTAATTATAAAACCTGAATTCAGTGGCCTAAGGCCATGAGTTTCAGGGGTAAGATCAATAGAGAGAATATTTTCTAGATAATATTTTCCTTTGTGAATGGGCCAGGAACCTGAAACTGCTACTTTTCACCATAAGCTTTATATAACACTTGTGAGTCTAGCCATTTCAGCTGGAACTGTGTGTGTGTGTGTAAATGTATGTGTGTGTGTGCGCATGTGTGTGTGTGAGTGTGTGTCTTATGCTCTGCTTTGTATCAAAAGACTAAAAGGGAATTACAAATTTTAAGTCAAATTTACTAATCAAACATTGGGAATTGGGCTAGCTAGAAGCAAAAAGGAAAGTGGGTTTCCAGTAGTGCTTGGGATTAAAGCATTTAGGAAGAGCTCTGCCCTGATCTTCAACCACTAATAAAAGGAAAAGAAAAGAAGGAAGATGTAACCTCTCTGCTCTGAGTTCTACTCAGACAAGGAGGAAAAAAAAATGCTAATGGGACTCCCTTCAAAGGAATAAGTGAATTAAATCATTCCTGAAGCTCAAACACAACAAAAACCACCTGCCAACAAAACATCAGTGAAGACACAATGTACTGTGAAGTCTTCAGACAGTGGAAGGCAAGGCATTCTGTTTTGACATATGGACTATTGAGTGTGAGCTTGACATATCTGCTGCCCAGCACCAGTCTGATAATATTCATAAGTGAGGAGGAGTTTAGAAGCCCACAGAGATCTGTAAACTAAGAGGCGGATAAACATAGCACAGAAATGGTTGTTGCTAAGGCACCATAGGGAAAATGAATTTATTGATGGTACGCACCCAAGATTGTATACTGGCAAATATATTGGTTACACTTAGAGTAATACTCTCCTTGAAGGCTTCACCAGAAGCAATATGATCTCCTTCCTTCACCCTTCCTGACTTGTATTATTCATCCTCCCTCCTAGCCAAAAGTTGTAGTTGGACTCCCATTTTTCCTCCTTATTTCTGCTCTTTTCACTAGAGCTTTGGGCTTTTATTTATTTTGATTGTTTAATTTATTTATTTGAGATGGAGTCTTGCTCTGTCACCCAGGCTGGAGTGGAATGGCATGATCACTGCTCACCCTAACCTCCGCCTCCTGGGTTCAAGTGATTCTCCTGCCTCAGCCTCCCGAGTACCTGGGATTACAGGCGCCTGTCCCCATGCCCAGCTAATTTTTTGTATTTTTAGTAGAGATGGGGTTTCACCATGTTGGCCAGGCTGGTCTCGAACTCCTGACCTTGTGATCTATCCACCTCGGCCTCCCAAAGTGCTGGGATTATAGGTGTGAGGCACCACGCTTAGCCTGGGCTTTTATTTTAACTGCATACCAAGACATACTTTCTTGGTTACCATCTCAGACATAATATGATTACTTTTATGCTCATCTCCTCCCATCCTAAATTTCCCAGGTCTTTTTTTCCTGATCTACATTTCCCAGGCTTAAGAAAACTTTGGGTACAAATTTACATGGTTAACATTCAAATTTCACTTCATACCTGCAGGAGTAGGACTTCATTGTGGTTGAGAGTTTCTCCAATTCCCCCAGGTATTTCTTTTCTTTTTTTTGTTTTGTTTTTTTTGTGACCACTTTCCCAGCTCCCCTCCCCCCACCCCTCCCCACCGGGCATTTCTAAGAGTCTCCAGAAAATGTTTCATGTCTCTGAAACCCTCACAGTGTCACAAATAGAAAGCAAGCCCCTTTTCCTGCTCTATGCCATATCTTCTACCTGGAGAAATAAATAACATTGATTTTTCACGTTATGTTTCAAAGAAATCCTTGGTGAAAATGAGTCCTCACAGTCAGCCTCAGCGTTTCTGTTTTAATGGCTCGGTAATCTTTACTGGACACAGAATGCTGTACCACGTCATCCTATCATTAACCCAAATACCACGCTCATTCCTCAGTCATCCAGGCAAAAAAACCTTTTCCTCTAAATAAGTGAAAACCATACAAACATTTGCCTGCAGGAGCTACTAGTAGTGTCTCTATGAGACTGATACTCAGTTCAGACACAACTGGTGCTGCCCCCACCATGTGTTGGTGACACCCAGGATCTTTCCCTCAAGCTATAAAACTGGATGCCACTTTTGAAATATTCTCTTCTCCCTTTCCATATAGCCCAACCATTAAAATCTCCATTCTTCTTCAGTTTCTCTGTGTCTAGAATTAATTTAAGGGTATGCTGAAGCCAATTCATACTGACTTGCGAGAGCCAATTGTTAAGTTTTCAGAAATTTTGGGAGCCAGTTGATCTTACACCAGTAGCCTGAATTCAGCCATTGTTAGTTACATCCCTAGAAGGGGCCAAATTCTCAAATCACGGCTTTTTCCCCCACCGAAAGCCAATTGCGAAGTATTTATCAGTACACCATTGGATAAATTCACTTTTTTCATGAATGGTTTAATTCATTGACACCCAGATTTTCAGAGTAATTTCTCAGCTGCTTTCTTGCCTTTTCTGCCATCTCATAGCAATTCGCCCAAATCAAATCAATGTTTTAAGATTTAAATTAGTTCCTACTATCAAGATGCTCAAGTATAAATGTGTAGTCAGCTAATATGTTATTGATGATCTTAAAAAAATAAATCACATAAGATAATTCGTGAAATGCACTTAACACATTGCTTTGAGCCATAGAACTCATTCAGTAAATATTGTTTGTTATTTTTATTAGCACTAATCTCCTGCTATTCATTAAGCACATCTTCACTTATAAAAAAAACTCCATACTATTCTTCAATATGACAAATTTTTTCTTATCTCTCCAAGTTTATTTCCAATCTGAAATCTCCTCTCATCCTCCTTTCCCTTAAGTATTTCCAGGACCAGAGCAAGGCTCACCTTTCTTAAGAGCATTTTCTGAATAACACCAGACCACAACTAGCTCTCTAGTTTCTAAATCCCTTTAGTACTTTATTCTACCAAGACCCTAGAACTTAAGAAGACAGTGCCACTAATGTTGTTCTGGGTTTTGCAAATGTGTATTTCTTTTTCATGATAAATTATGAGGTCCTCAAGAGTGAGAAACATCATATGAATCGTTGGGGACCAATTCACACATACTTCTATGCCTCTAGCCTTCGTCTATTCTTGTCTACTCTCAGCAGAATATTGTTAACGAGTACGAGTGCCTGTGTACATTAAGCCCTCTCAATGAAGACAATACCAGTCAAACATAGTGCCATGACCCTTGAGTCTCCTAGGATCTATTCTACATTTTCACTTGGGGGAAAATATTACTACAAGGCAAAAAGGTTTACCTCCTTCCAAGCTGTGACCCTTGTGGCACATCCTTATTTTCTTTCATCTCTAAGAACCAATTAAAAATCATTAAGATAGGAAGCAGTTTTCATTTATTTTTATTACTTCATAATTCCAGCCATTTATAACTCATTTAAACATTGTCTATAAATTTCAAAATTATGTGGCAATAAAAGTAATTTAAAAACAGAAGTTAAAACAATACCAATGGCAAATCCTTTCCAAACGTAATATGAACACTGTCAGCAGAGTAGATGCCAAACGCAGAGGGACAAGGTGCATTTTATACTGGGATATCAATGTCATGAATGTGTGGACAGGGTCCATCTTTAATAAAAGTGTTAAAATTTGCTTTCCATAGCTGAAAGGAAACAGCCTGTGACCAAAAAGATCTGATCCATCACAGTAGGAAAGCTAAGCACACTGATTTAGCTACGTGGTGATTCTGAGGTCTCCTTGCATCCCCCCACCAGGGTCTTTTCAGGATTGAATATTGACTCCATCAGTCTGCTCTCTATTCAAACCTATATATGAGAAGAGGTTTACGGAAATGTCAAGGTCCAAAATGGAGAAGATGGTGGATCTCATTCAACCCTTCTAAAAATGAAAAACAGAATCTTGCCTGTAGTTAGCTTAGAGAGGAAAAATATTCCCAAAAGATATGTCTTTTCCACTGGTTTTATATGTGAGAGTTAGCAGAAGTATGAGTATGTGTATAGTGTGCATTTAATTCATTGATGCCCTGTTGGTATGCCATTGATGCAGTCTGAGCTACAAGAAATTAGATATAAAGATCATTACCTTCAAGTCATTTCCCTTTGACCAGAATTACCCTTTGGGGTTAAAGTGTCATTTCCAAGAAGAAATTTGCTAGAATTACATCTAAACCAGATGAGGCTGGGTAATGGAAAAGCCACTGGAATCCATTCATCAAAAACAATAATAACAGCAATAATGGTTTTTACCATATCAGGGAAATCATAATATATTTCTCTATATTTTTGGATTCAAATAATGTCTACAATCTTAGCTAATAATAAACAGTACATGTATTTCTGGAAATGGTATTTTCATTAAAAAAATTCATAATCATTAGTAAGAAAAGGGAGCTTTCTTTTGAGTAAAAAAGTAGCCATTAATCACCAGCATGCACCATTGGTTTCAATGATGTTGATACCAGCATCTGAAGCAAAGCCCAAGGTGAGGTAAAAATCAACAGTTAATTGCAGCAACTTAACAAATAAATGGCTGTTTAAAAGATTAGTAGAAAATGAAAGATGTCACTTGACTTGCATTCATGTCTGGTAATGTAGCTGGAGAACATCAATACATACAATTCTTTCGTTAATTAAATTGAATTCTGTGATCTGAAGTTTTGGGATTAGGATTCTTCTAAGTAGAAAGTCCAGTGTTCTTTCAGGCAGTCTCCATTGCCAAGTTTGCAGTTCTCTGCTTTTAGTTACAAAACGTGTAGACTAAGCGGAGTGATGGGGCAATTGAATTTTCATGGATTGGATTAGTGCTGATTCCAAAGAAGTGAGTTTACTACTAGTGTTGTAATCTATGATAATGAAATGATATATTTAAATTAAATTTCAACTTGAGCACAGCTTCCCTGCAAGATGGCCCTGGCAGCTGTCTCTGAATTTCTCAATACAGTACATCACCCCTACAAAAATTGCACATTTATGCAAACGAAGCTGCAAAAAGGCAAGAGGACTGAGTACAAATTTCCTCTTTTTCTTCTTTTCCAATTTGAAACATTTACTGAAACCACCAAAAGAAGAAAAGTGTTACACAGTACTTACTTCAGGACATCAGCTTTTGGAAAAGAATGCCTACATTAATCAAAAAAAAAAAGGAAAGAAGGAAGAAATGAAAAAGAAGAAAGAAAAAGAATCACGATGAAGGCTTTTTTTAAAAGTAGCTCAGTCTTCCATGTACCTCATTCAAATGTAGAAAAAAATGAAGGCAGAAGCCTGTTATGAAAGGAAAAGCTAAAATTGCATTTTAACATCCTTAGATTCAATTTATATCTTTTTCTTCTTTTCTGCTCTTGTTATTCATGGACTGTTTACAACTTCACTCAAAATATGTTACCCAATCACCAACTCTACAAACAGAATTTTCAAAGCCTTACAACTGCACTGAGGAAGCAATTCTAAAAATTCAATACAGCAATGAAGAGATACATCCTTTTTGTAAAACTCGATTAGCTAGTGATGGTGCTGGAGGGTGAGGTAGAATTAAGGTTTTACTTCACCTACTGATAGCAAGAGTTTGTGAGGGAAAAACTGTTACTGCCAAAATGAATGGAAGGCAAAACAATTTAAATTTGTGTATGAATAAAAGTTATATAACAGTAGATCTTTCTGAAAGCTAGCAAAAGGTAAGGAAACTTTGAGTTTGTCTACTTTATCATGCAAATTTGGGTTCATAATACCTTTAAAATCATTCGAAGTGCCACTGTTCGCGTACCTATACCACTGTTTTCCACCTATCCCAGATAATTAAGAATCCATTCAATGGGCATTTATTAAAAGCCTACACTGTGCAGGTATCACGCTCCACGACCTACAGAGAAGATAGGCTTTGAAACAAACATTTAAAAGTCCAAATAGGATGCTATATTTGTTTTGTGCACAAGGCACCTTAGAAAAAGAGTAGAAAACAAATAAATGAATATGTGTATTTGTGGTAGAGCTAATTTCAGGACTAGCTAATTTTTATACTGATTGACTCATGAACACTAAATAAAATTACAGTTAAAGGCCAGGCACAGTGGCTCACACTTGTAATTTCAGCACTTTTGGGAGGCTGAGGCAGGCACATCACTTGAAGACAGGAGTTCGAGACCAGTCTGGCCAACATGGGGAAACCCTGTCTCTACAAAAATACAAAAAATTAGCTGGCCGTGGTGGTGCACGCCTGTAATCCCAGCTACTTGGGAGGCTGAGGCACAAGAATTGCTTGAACCCAGGAAGCAGAGGTTGCAGTGAGCCGAGATCGCTCCACTGCACTCCAGCCTGGGCAACACAGTGAGACTGTGTCAAAAAAACAACCACCACAACAACAATAACAACAAAACCCCAAAAATCTTACACTTAAAAATTTAAAATAAAAATCATTTTCTAATTATTTCTGGTTCATTTCAACAAAGCAACAATATTAACATTATCCTGTTATTTATCTAAGGCATTAGCCAAGTAGCCTGACTGATGTTGACACTGTCTACAAGACAATTTAATACCTTTACCAAACAGATAGTACCTTTACCAGAAAGTAATTTCTAGGCTTGGGAAAAAAAAAATCAATATTTTTTCCAGTGTTGTTTGTATTTATTTTTGTAACTTACAAATACAGAAGTAAGGCTTTTTGTGGGGTATTATTTGGTTTTTTTTATGCTGTAATTTTCAATAATGCCTACTAATGATTACTATTAATACTTTAATATTAATACAATAATATTGAATCTTTACTGTCATTTAAAAAAATCACCTCTTACTGATTCCATTTGAATGCTACCATATTTAGCTAATATGAATACTATTACCTATGTACATATTTACATGGAAATTTATGACTTTGTATCTATATAAGCATATATATAACTTGTGAATAATATATGTAACTTATAAAAATTTCCAAATATATAATTTATACAAATAAGAAGTTTGTTCATCTTTTAATATCATAAAGGTTTTATAATATATATACATCATCCTAATGACTGCAAAGTGATTTACTATAAAAATTTCTGCAATGTATTTGATAATTTAATTTAGCTAATTTGTTGCTGAATATACAAATGTATTCACCAACAAATATTTATTCAGTTCTTAGTATGGACAATGTAAGGCCATAGTATGTCAGTTCTAGGTATTCAAATTACAGCAAAAAAAAAAAAAAAAAAAACAGACAAAATTTCTGCCCTCTTGGAGCTTACATTCTAGTTTTATTTCTACTAAAAAAAATTAAATATTATTTCCACAAAGCTTTTTGAGCTGCAAGAAATTCTGTGTGCAAAGTATGGACACAGAGATTGCTCTGTGGTTTGAGTACCAAGGTGTCCCTTGAGGAACATGGTGTTTATTCTCCAACGTATTCCTTCATTATTTAGCCCCAAACTCAGCTACAAGTTAACATAGAATCTTATAAGAGGAGGAGGAGGAGGAGGAAGATGAGGAGGAGGAAGCATGATCTGCAAATGTAGCTTCAAGGTAATTCTTTTCTTCCCTCCATACCAGTAAGATGATTTTCTTCAACTCTTTCCAAATAGAATGCTATGTAATGACTTAAAGCCCCAGCCCCTGTTTGAAGCAGTGTTTCTTCTCTTTATCAGTCCATTCTCACATTGCTATAAAGAAATACTTGAGACTTTGCAATTATAAAGATAAGAGGTTTAATTAGCTCACCATTCCACAGGCTGTGCAGGAAGCACAGCAGCATCTGCTTCTGGGGAGGCCTCGGGGAGCTTTTACTCATGGCAGAAGGCAAAGATGGATCAGGCATCTTCGATGGCAGGAGCAGGACCAAGAGAGAGATGGGGTAAGTGCTACACACTTTTAAACAACCAAGTCTCGTGAGAAATCTATCACAAGAACAGCACCGGGGGAAAGATGAGAAACCACCTCCATAATTCAGTCACCTCCTACCAGGCCCCACCCTGCAGCATTGGGGATTACATTTCAACAGGAGATTTGGGCAGGGACACAGATCTAAACCATATCACTTCCTCTAATTGGCTGCAGGACAACTTTATCTAAAATGACCTATCACATACTGGGTTGTGGTCAATACAACCCAGCTCACAATTGGGCTTTTATTTTTTACCATATCCCTCTATCACTCTGTACTTTCATTTTCTCTATTATTTTAATTTACTAGATGGTAGATGCTTCTATACAAATATTTTTTAAGACCTGAAACTGATATAATCAAAGTCCTTCCTTTTAAATAAGAAAAAATGACACAAAGAGATTAAAATGTATTATTAAAAAGCTAACTATGTCCACCAAGTCTAGATACTTCTCCCATTGGGTAGAACTTATTTTTGTAATATGTGGGCCCCATCCTTGACTCTGAAACTCCTTTTAGCCCATTCTTGTCTTATTAAGCCACTCTTCTGAATATAAAGATGGTAAAGGTAATGACACCAGAAACTCAGTCACATGGTAGTATGGGGTGATCATAATGAACACAATGTGGTGGGAAAATACTTTCTACTCCAGACTTCAACCACCCCACCCCCACATACACAGATTCTTCTCAACAAGCAATGGTATCATCAGTGGACAGTATAAAGGGATATCAGTAGACATTAGAAAACTATTGAAAGTATATATGTGGCAGTGATACAAGACCTCTACTTCTCCTTCTGCAAGGTCTTCCTTCTTGAGAGAAACAGAAAGGGCCCTTGGGATGCTGCCTTAGGAGCAGAGAAACTCACCCTTTGGCTGTCAATGCTGTACCTTTCAGAGATGGTAGTGACAGGACATAGTGAGAGTCCCCAGCTAGAAAGGGGAGTGCAGGAATCCACTCCGAAATGATTGATCTAAGATTACAATACAGCATGCTTCAGGCCAAGGGGACACACCAGGGCTCCAGACTCCAGTGAAAGTGAGTACAGACTGGAGCTGACACAAGTGAACCCCTTTGGAATGGGAATATTCAATTGATTGATTGGATTCACCTGGGCTGGAGGGAATGGAAAAAGAAATGACCTCTAACTTCATTTTCTTTTGGGGCTGAGTGTGTGTGTATGTGAGAGTGTGTGTGTGTGTGTGTGTGTGTGTGTGTGTGTGTGTGTAGTGGGGGACTCTAGTAGTGTTGATCAAGCTGCACACCACTTCTCATTCTTATACCTGTAAAAAAGTTCTCATTACCTGGCATCCAGGTAAGTTTGATGAGCCCCTGTATTATGAGTCCTATTTTTAATTCAGGGACTCATCAAACCACTTTGGGCACTTCAGTGCACAATGACTCTAGCCTGGTTGTCAGAGAGAATGGTGAAGGTGGTGGGAAGAGGAAATACTTTCACTGGTGAGACAGAGGTGAAGAATAATATTAATATTATTTTATAAAGAATTGTGACTTTCTGGTTCAACCTGGGCAAGATGGCTGAATAAAAATAGCTCCTATCTGTAGCTCCCAGTGAGATAAATGCATAAGGCGGGTGATTAATTGTAAAGACCATTGACACTATGAAGAAATTGCATCAACTAACGGGCAAAATAACCAGCTAGCATCATAATGACAGGATCAAATTCACACACGACAATATTAACCTTAAAGGCAAACAAGCAAAATGACCCAATTAAAGACACAAACTGGGAAAGTGGATAAAGAGTCAAGACCCATCAGTGTGCTGTATTCAGGAGACCCATCTCATGTGCAAAGACATACATAGGCTCAAAATAAAGGGATGGAGGAAGATTTACCAACCAAATAGAAAACAAACAAAAAAAAAAAATGCAGGGGTTGCAACCCTAATCTCTGATAAAACAGACTTTAAATAAAGATCAAAAAAAGACAAAGAAGGGCATTACATAATGGTAAAGGAATCAATGCAATAAGAAGAGCTAACTATCCTAAATATATATGCACCCAATACAGGAGCACCCAGATTCATAAAGCAAGTTCTTAGAGACCTACAAAGAGACTTAGACTCCCACACAATAATAGTGGGAGACTTTAATGCCCCACTGTCAATGTTAGACAGATCAATGATCAGACAGAAAATTAACAAGGATATTCAGGACTCGAACTCAGCTCTGAACCAAGCAGGCCTAGTAGACATCTACAGAACTCTCCACTCCAAATCAACAGAATATACATTCTTCTCAGCACCACATAGCACTTATTCTAAAATTGACCACATAATTGGAAGTAAAACACTCCTCAGCAAATGCAAAAGAAAAAAAATCATAACAGTCTCTCAGACAACAGTGCAATCAAATTAGAACTCAGGATTGAGAAACTCACTAAAAACTGCCCAATTAAATGGAAACTGAACAACCTCCTCCTGAATGACAACTAGGTAGGTAACGAAATTAAGGCAGAAATAAATAAGTTCTTTGAAATCAATGAGAACAAAGACACAACATACCAGAGTCTCTGGGACACAGCTAAAGCAGTGTTTAGGGGGAAATTTATAGCACTAAATGCCCACAGAAGAAAGTTGAATCGACACCCTAACATCACAATTAAAAGAACTAGAGAAGCAAGAGCAAACAAATTCAAAAGCTAGCAGAAGACAAGAAATAACTTAGATCAGAGCAGAACTGAAGGAGATAGAGACAGGAAACCCCTGAAGAAAAAAAAATAAAAAAAATAAATGAATCCAGGAGGTGACTTTTTGAAAAAAATTAACAAAATAGATAAACTGCTAGCCAGAATAAGACTTCAAGCCAAAGAAAAAAAAAAACAAAGACAAAAAGATAGAAGAATCAAATAGACACAATTTAAAAATGATAAAGGGGAGATCACCACTGATCCCAAAGAAATACAAACTACCATCAGAGAATAGATTCAATGCTATCCCCATCAAGCTACCATTGAATTTCTTCACATAATTAGAAAAAACTACTTTAAACTTCACATGGAACCAAAAAAGACCATGTATTATAGCCAAGACAATCCTAAGCAAAAAGAACAAAGCTGGAGGCATCATGCTACCTGACTTCAAACTATACTACAAGTCTACAGTAACCAAAACAGCATGGTACTGGTACCAAAAGAGATATATAGACCAATGGAACAGAACAGAGGCCTCAGAAATAACGCCACACATCTACAACCATCTGATCTTTAATAAACCTGACAAAAACAAGCAATGGGGAAAAATTCCCTATTTAATAAATGGTGTTGGGAAAACTGGCTAGCCATATGCAGAAAACTTAAACTGGACGCTTTCCTTACACCTTATACAAAAATTAACTCAAGATGGATTAAAGACTTAAATGTAAGACCTAAAACCATAAAAACCCGAGAAGAAAACCTAGGCAGTACAATTCAGGACATAGGCATGGGCAAAGACTTCGTGACTGAAGCACCAAAAGCAATGGCAACAGAAGCCAAAACTGACAAATGGGATCTAATTAAACTAAAGAGCTTCTGCACAGCAAAAGAAACTATCATCAGAGTGAACAGGTAACCTACAGAAAGGGGAAAATTTTTGCAATATATCCATCTGACAAAGGGCTAATATCCAGAATCTACAAGAACTTAAATTTACAAGAAAAAAACAAACCCATCAAAAAGTGGGCAAAGGATATGAACAGACACTTCTCAAAAGAAGTCATTTATACAGCCAGCAAACATATGAAACAAAGCCCATCATCACTGGTCATTAGAGAAATACAAATCAAAGCCACAGTGAGATACCATCTCTTGCCTGTTAGAATGGCGGTCATTAAAAAGTCAGGAAACAACAGATATTGGAGAGGATGTAGAGAAATAGAAACGCTTTTCCACTGTTGGTGGTAGTGTAAATTAGTTCAGTCATTGTGAAAGACAGTGTGGTGATTCCTCAAGGATCTAGAACCAGAAATACCATTTGACCCAGCAATGTCATTACTGGGTATATATCCAAAGGATTATAAATCATCCTCCTATAAAGATACATGCACATGTATGTTTATTGCAGCACTATTCACAATAGGAAAGACTTGGAACCAACCCAAATGCCCATCAATGATATACTGGATAAAGAAAATGTGGCACATATATATAATGAAATACTACGCAGCCATAAAAAAGGATGAGTTCATGTCCTTTGCAGGGACATGGATGAAGCTGGAAACCATCATTCTCAGCAAACTAACACAGGAACAGAAAACGAAACACCGCATGTTCTCACGCATAGGTGGGAGGTGAACAACAAGAACCCATGAACAAGGAGAGGAACATCACACACTGGGGCCTGTCAGGGGGTAGTGGGCTGGGGGAGGAAGAGCATTAGAAGAAATACCTAATGTAGATGACAGGTTGATGGGTGCAGCAAACCACCATGGCACGTGCATACCTATGTAACAAACCTGCATGTTCTGCACATGTATCCTAGAACTTAAAGTATAAAAAAATTAAAATTTAGAAAAAAAATATTGAAAAAAAGAAAAAGAATTGGGACTTTAATACATCAAGCTGACAAAGTAGGACACTTACATTACACGAAATAGCTCTTATTGCCCCTGGGGTAGGAAGAAGAAATGTTTTAATCAGTGAGATGGATGGAGGTGCAGTCATCTTAATTTTATTTATAAAATAATTGTGACTTTCCTTTGTACTCCAATGTGATGAAGTAGGTTGTTTATTTTACATGAAATAGCTCTTACTGAAGAATATATTTTTCAAATGCTCTCAGTAAAGCATTCCACTAATACCATAGACAATTATAAACAGATACATACATATACACACAAAGCGGGATATATATAATTATATATGTATTTTATCATTACTATATGATATAAAATTATATATTATACATTATATATAATTATCGTGTTATATATAATTGTATAATGTACACATATAGACATATAGAGTATACAGAATTTGAATATAAACAGTATCTTCAAGGAACTGAAACTTACGTTAGAAATACAAAATATACACAAGTGTTTACATGCAGAATTTGACTACACTACTCTGAAATTTATTTTGAGTCATTTAAAAGTGTAAAGTTGTCAAACAGTTCATGCCATACGATTGTTAAAATTTCTAATTTAAGCTTTAGAGGCCACAGAGCCTCTAATACTAATTTCGTTTCTTCAAAAAAATCTTCTTAATTGTAAATCCAAAAGCCACTAATAAAAGTTTTATTTTTGCTCAAAACTCATCAGTACAAAACCACAGCCAATGTGAAAAAAAAATTCTTCCAAAAATTTTCAAATCCCCATAGATTTTAATTCATAATGTTAAATGAATACTTTTAAAATTAAAGAATACTAGTTTAAAATATTTCAAAGAAAATATATAATTTTCCCCTAAAGTTCCCAAATGTCAGGGATTTTGAAGTTTTTAATTATTATTCAACTCAGAGAAATAAATCTTGTTTAAAATATAACCACAGTTGTGAAATACAAGGTAACACTGAGGAACTTTCATAGAGAGGCCAAGTAGACTTGACAACTGAATGACTATGGGATTCTCCATTGGGTTCTGTGACAGGAAAAAAGGGACATTAATGGGAAAATTGTTGGAACTCAAATACCATCTTTAGTTGATAGTATTATGCCAATAATAATTCCTTGGTTTTGATCATTCTACCAAGTTTATGTAAGACATTAACATTTGAGGAAGCTGGGTGAAGGCTTTACAAGAATTCTATGACTTTTGCAAATTTCCTTTGTCTAAAATTATTTAAAAATTGAAAGTTTAAGACAAATCCCTGGGTAGAAATGCACGTTCTTTCCTTATGCAATTGGGTAAACTTTAGCTATAAATGAAATACTTCTCTGCAGCATGCTTAAGAGAAGGTTTTGTGATGAGGAGAATAATTCCTCACCACCCAAAGAACACTTATTTGATGGCATCATTTGCATAAATAAGACCATTGTCTTAGTAAAAAAGTGCTTAAAAATTCAGTAATTAGTGACTTTCCAAAACTATGATAATAATAATGATTGAACTTACTTCATTGCAGTCTGTCTCCTCTACATTATTATGCTAAGCTATAATTACCATGTTTTCTTCTCCAGAGTAATTTTTGATTCTAAAATTCTAGGTAAAAAGTGCTTTTACAGACTGCCTTCCACAGTGTTCTTTGGGACTTTGTCATAATGCTATAAATACAGCAGAATCAGGAAAGGTAGGCTGAAGGGGTAATACCCTAGAGGGTTTGTTAAAGAAATAACTAATGGGTTTCAGTATGAAACAGTTTCATTTTAAGTTTATACCAAAAGTATTAGCCCTGAGGGCTATGCTATTGAGAAGTTCAAGTTCAATCTAATATCATTGTGAATAAAGTACAAAGGCCATAATTACGGCCTGTCTTCAGATCCCTAAATTTCAATTTCTCCAAATTATTCTTGGTCAGCCAACATGACTTTTATCCTCAAAGGGATAATGTAATATCTGAGAAATAGGATTGCCTTGACTCACATCTCCTTCTGGCCTTCCCCATGACATAAACCCTACCTTCCAGACACTTACTGTGTTTCAAATTCCTAATAACAGCAGGGTCGAAGGAAAAGCAAATATATTGCTTAAGAAACCCATGCACATAGTCCACTAATATACAACCCAGGAAGATTAATTTTTTAGATTGGTTAGTTTTAAACTCAAGAGAGAGAGAACTGGTATAGGATAAGAAGAACTCGAAAGTCCAAGAGTATCAGCTTCCTTCCAGGGAGAAGAGTAAAGCAAAGAGTAATAGGAGAGTTAGGGTCTGGGAAGAGAGGAAGATAGTGGCAGAGGCACTAATGAGAACTTCACCTGCTTAAAACTGTTCAAGAGGAAAGCCTTCTAAGACAACATATCAAGGGTGATGATGGCTCTGAAGCAGTTGGGATGCCTTAAAGTCATACTATGCAGAAAAAGGGAAAAACAAATTTACAGCTGTGAGTTAGCTTATTCTGAATTTTAGCTGATGCCAATTAAAAGATGCTATCTGAAATATTCACACAATTTCCTTGGAGTTCTAATCTCAAAAATATATGCCAAAGAGACCTGTCATAAAGTCAATCGATGCAGAATAATGGCTATTGTTGGAGGGGAAAAATAGCACCAAAGTTGTTTTAAAACCACAATGTATCCCATCAAAAGTTTCAATACAGTATATTCATCTCCAAGCTAACTTTTCTCCCACTGGAATAATATCTTTATTTGAAATCAGACAAATGTAAAATACTAGAAAAAACACAAAGAAATTACATAGTTGAACTATTGCTACTTTATTTCAGTTATTTTAAAGCTGTAGGTAGGAGAGTTATACTAAATGCTTCCAGCATTTTGAAAGCCTCCACTTTGGCAGCCCCTCAAGGAAATTTGTCACTCTTTGTGCCACTGTTTGTATCTCCAGCTGGCTTTCCAATATCTTGAAACTGTTTGGAAGAAGTCATTACATCTTCCCAGACTGAAGATTTTTAATTGATGTAAACAAAATTATTGTATGATTTCAACACCTCCCCTTTCTGCAATGTTCTTTCCAAAACTATTTAATTATTTTCTTTAAGGGTTTGGCCCAAACACAATCACAGCTTCTTTGTTGAAACGATTTCTCACCTTTTAAAATATAAACTGGCAGGAATTGATTTGTATTTTACTATATTTTATTTATTTGTATTTGGTTTTTTACAGTGAATAATACTTTTGGAGTTAAACCTTGCCCTATGCATCTATCTTATTGAATCTTGGGTCCCCACCTCTCCAGGCAGAACCAACTTAATGAGTGTGTGACCTGTGCAGTCACATAGGGCACCACACTCAAAAGGGCACTGTGCTGGCTTTCATACTACACTATCACTATCTGAAAATTCTTAACGATTTTTGAGCAGGGTCCCCACAAATTATGTAGCTGGCTGGAGGGAACACCTTCACTCTATAAAACTCAGCCTGAAGACTCTGTTCCATAGTCCATCTGCTTAGCCAGCATTCCCAATGCAGGATCAGCTTGTGCCAATCCCAAATAAATTCAGCCTCCTAGCATCATTTTTCAGAAAGCTACTACAGGTTTGCTTCTTAGGAGCCAACTTTAAAAGGTAAGTAATGAGAGGAGAAGAAAGTGTGTATGGGGAAGGATATAGAAAAACTCTCAGAAAATGTTTCGTGGATTTTTTAAGTTAGACTCTGCATGAATTTTGTGCTTCTAAAAGGCAGAACTGAACTCCAAATATCACTTTCTATGACTATACACCATAAACAGTTAGTACGAAAAAATTAAATGAACATTGTAATGTGATAGCTTACAAGTTAGAGGGGACTGTAGAAAGCATGTAGTTCAAACTTCTGTTTCTACTTCACCAGGAACTTGAAAATAAGAAAGCCCAAAAGCTCACATGTAGTTAGGAAGTCAGCTGTGACCAAAATCCAGGTATTCTGGTTGGCAGTCCAGGGTGCTGTCAAGCTCACCACTCTGCTATAGAAAAACTAAGTGCCCTTTACAGAGCTTGTCTGGTACAAACACAGTTGTGCTGTTGCTAAGGATGGGACCAAGACACATCCATATCTCTTAAAAGTCCCCACCTTGCCGTGGGGCACCCAAACTCTGTTAAGGTCAGATCCAGAGAATCATTAGAGCCTGCTGGGCTGACCTCAATAATCAGCAATAATTGCTGAGAGTCTACATTGTTATCATTGAAGGATGGAAGTGGGGAGAACTTATAAAGAATATATTTTTAAGCTTTTTTTATACAAAAGGTATACTGAGGCTCTCACTGTATATAATCCTGTGTTTTTGACTTGTTTAAATATTGCCAGTTGTGAATAGCAGTCCTGTCTTCATTTGTAATGGTATACAATGTCCAAAAAGACTTCTTTTTTGGACACTTTTCATATTTATTATTGATTTGTATGGGGGTGGGTCCTTCAGCTGTACATGACATTTGAGAACAAAGGAAAAGTTCCTTTCTGCCTTTGTTGTGAAGTTAGAGCTCCCTCCAGTGATCTGTCTCGTTGATTGAACTTCAAAACACCCTTTCTTTCCAACCGTTCTCTACATTCAAATACATCTAAGCTTTAGCCTTCTCAATGCAGATTTTTTCCTTTTAAAATTAAATTTATACAGTAACACATACATATAAATTTCTCCTAAAATCTTGTTAAATATCCATTTTCATTTATCCTCTAATAGCATATCTAGAGGACAGTATCAACAAAAAGAAACATGGTCAAGGAATTTTCACTTAGACTACCCATTTATGGTTATTATTTATAAACTTTGTGATTCTGCAGTTGAACGTTTACTTTCATAATTATTAGCCAACAAAGAAAGTAGATAGGGTAAGTGCCCTACCATTTACATTGGAGTTGTTCTTCATATTTCAGAGACTTTATTCAGGAACTGAGATATCTTTTTAGATTTCTCAGAGTCATATTTTCATTCTTCCCAGAACTGCCTCCAATTTAATGGCTTTTACAAGCCATTGATAATGCCAATATCAGTGATGCCATATAACTAGATTAACTAAAGATGTAACCCAAAGGGATACATGAATAATAACCAAGTGTCAAGTGGACATTAAATCACTTTTGACCAGTGAGAAAATGAGTTAAGAATTTTGTAGTTTGTTTATTTACTTATTTGCTTATTCAGTTCCTTTGAACGCCAGATGAAGTGCTTTCTTGCTCTATATCATTGAATCACCTCCGAGGTAATTAATTAATGTGATGCTCTCTGAACCCTGTGTATGTCTATTCTCTCTCTTTTGTTCCTTCCTCCTCTTTTTCATTTTTTCATCTCTCCCTTTCTCCTTTCCCCTTTCTCGTAGGTTTCATTGAGACTCAAAGCCTTAGAGCTTTTAAACATGTTAAAGATAATCTAACACAATGCTTTGATTTTATAAAGGAGAAATTCAAGAAGGTTGAGAAGGTTGGCTCAGATCACACCAGAGTTTTCTTTTTCTTCCTCCTGTGCTTGTGCCAAGGCCATAAATACCCATTAGGTTTGGCAAACTTCTGGGCATTGCTTAGACAGCTGGCCCTGTTTTACTCCAGTTCATTGTCCGAGGTTTGGGTCAATGCCCAAAACCATGTATGCAGCAATGGAAATAGGGCTGATAGAAATAGCTTTCTGGTTGAAGAGACCTTGGAAGATTGAAAACCAGGGGACACTGCATCAGCTTATACTATTTCACAAATATGGAATCTAGTATTTTAGGATTTTTTTTCTAAAAAATGGCTTGCTTTTGCCCCTTTAAACAAACATAAGAGAATTTCATTTTACATCACTTTTCTTGACAACAATGTCAATAATATTGCCTTATATTTCTCTAGCGTGTTATACTTTACAAAGTTTTTTCATTTCCTATACTGGTTCAGGTAACCAGAACGCGATCTCCTAGAAGGTCAAGGAACAGAAGTACAGAGGGCAAAATGCAAGGAAGCAAACTCTGACAGAGTTTAATGGAGCTTCCATATTTAGCACTTGGAATAAGAAGGTTATTGATATATGGAAAGTTAGAGCAAATTGCCTAGCCAAGAAAAATTACTGCAGCCTCTACAACAAACACAGGTGTTCTGTCACCATTAGCCACTGCCCGGAAGTCCAGTAGGAGGAATAAATCTAATGCTAGTCACAGGTGTTTAACCTGAGAAGCAAAGTTTCCCTTAAAGAAGTTCACCCACCTGGGTCAAAATGGTAAATGAAAAAGTTTGAGAACTTCCAGCCATCTTGCTAACCTACATTTCTTATGCTGTTCCAGTAGTTTTGCTAGATATAAGCTATTTTTGTTAAAAAAAAAAAAAAAGCAATTGAAAACTTTTATTGATAAAAAAATTCCTCTGTAAAGAAACACAGCAATCTCAGCATTACTTACAAGTCTCAGTTTCTATGAGCAAAAGATTAGTTTCTATGAGAGGAACAAATCAAACCTCTTATTCACATGCTGTGGATCTCAAATGTTAGTAATCACAAAAATTACCTGGGGACCTTCTCAAAGCGCACATTACAAGACTGCCCCCCAAAAAGTTCTCTTTCAGTAACCTCAAGGCGCAATGAAGGCATATTTCTTTTAATCAAGAACTCCAGGTTATTCTGATATTGACTGTCTGGGTACCACATTTTGATAAAACAATTACATAAACTATGAATTTAGTGAAATATGGTATTAGCCCATTCTCATGCTGCTATGAAGAAATATCCAAAACTGGGTAATTTATAAAGACAAGATGTTTAATTGACTCACAGTTCTGCATGGCTGGGGAAGCCTCAGGAAACTTACAATCACGGCAGTGACACCGCTTCACAGCGTTGCAGGAGAGAGAATGAATGCAAGCAGGAGAAATGCTAGATGCTTATAAAACCATCAGATCTTGTGAGACTCACTAATTATGCGAACAACATGGGGGAAACTCCACCATGATTCAATTACCTCCACCTGGTCCCACCCTTGACACGTGGGGATTATTAGAATCCAAGATGAGATTTTGGTTGCGGACATAGCCAAACTATATAAAATATGTATTGTGTCCAGTAATGGGGGTTGTTGACCAGTTACTTTCAGTTACTTCCTTTGACATAAGAAGAGAATTGAAGCAGAAACCACAAGTGAGCTCTATTCCTGCCTCTACACTGAGCGAGTCTCTTTAGCATTCCGAGCAAACACCAGTAGCCTCATCTTTTAAGATCTGTCTTACAGAAAACACAGGGTTATGCAGAATATTTTTAAAATATCTGCAGGCAAAAACATGTTTCCCAAAGCATAAAACACCAAAGTAAGGTGTTTATTTTACTAAAGAACCAAATGTCAAGGGAATTCTCTGGGATTTATAATGTACAAATATGTACTTCAATTAGAATTGCAATGTCTTCTCTCCTTTACTTGATTGTTGACAATGACTGAAGGAAAATTATCTAAAATAGTGGTCCTAAATATGAATTATTTGAAGAAAATAAACAAAACGTTAAAAAATCCAAAAATTAAAATAGTAGCCCCACAAAACTAACCTTTGTCCATCAATCTGATAAAGCAATATTGCTAAATTTACCTCACTGTTCTAAGTGGTTTGAGTCAACTTCTGAAAATTGATTCCATGTTATTCATCAAGATAAGCCAAAATAATAAAAGCAGGCACCCTGGAAAAAGTAGAGATGAGGGCTTTGGACTGAGACTAAAAAATGCAAGTGTTGCCTAAACAAAGCTTCAAGCCATCTTAATACCTCAGTCCCATCATCCATAAAGTGGGGATTAATCATGATTTTCTCCCTTCAAGAGTTGCCTTAAAGGAATTACTAACACAGCAAATAGCTGTAAATTATTTTGAAGGCCTGCTGTGTTTCTACCGAATAGCAAAAGTTTGATTTAAAAGCTGGGGTTTTTAGAAGCTTCATAATATTACAAAGTAAGTCACATTTCATGGCTAATTTAAAACATCAGGGGTTTTCACAAGTTACTTATAATGATATTTTCCAATTCTCATATTACTTGATAATTTATACAGCTTCAGCTTTTGCACTTGAACCCAGCTATTCCTCCGTGGCCATGATTCTTTTTTATCAATATGACCCATTCACATAGCTGTCTATATCTTCAGGGGATTAAGCACTACTTTTTATCTGGACCTGGGAAGAGTAAATTCGGAGATGATAAGAAATTCTGGTTGCAAATCCAATGTGTTATTTATTTAGATCAGAAAAAGAGCCATTATATACAGGTGGAGGAAGAATTTTTAAAGCACTGATAAAGTCTCTGTGTGTCAAATGGACTAACACTCAAATTATTTTAACAGCTTAAAGCTGTTACGAGTTGAATTAAACTTTCAGCAAGAGTCTGATTCTCCTTCTAGAATTTTAGCCTACAAAAGACAAAAAAACACGTTAAGCAAAATAAAATGACAAGAGCAAAAAAAAAAAAAACCAAGTGCATTAAATTAAATTACAATATTAAGGTAAATAATAATTTTAAGTTTAAAAGAAAACAGGAGACATCAGAAACTCTGGACGAAAGCAGTATAAGAAATAGTAGCTGTCTGCCGAAAATAATGTATCCTAAAAATTGCCTCGGATATTAGATAAAAATATAAATCCCTAGACTCCCCTCTAGCCTTTTTGAAGCAAAATCTTAGAAAGAAGGTGCTGGAAGTCTGAATTTTTTGCTAGTGTCTGAGATTCTTGCTACATAAGGTATTGTTGGTGGGCCAGTAGTGTCAGTATCATCTAGAAGCTTGTTAGAAATACAGAATTCCAGGTTCCACCCCAGACCTGTTGAATCTATACCCATCATGTAACAGGATCCTCATGTATTTGTATACACACGGAGGTGTGAGTGGAACATCAGATAATTTTTATATTCTAACAACTTTGGGAAACGGTTATCATGGAAAGAGTCAGATGATTTAGTTTGGAGCCAAGCCCTGACTCTGCCACTAACCAACCCTGAGTTTCCTCCTCCCTAGAGGGAGTAGAGTAAGAGGTTTAGTGTGAGTTCTGCATCACTAAACAAATGATCTTTTTAATTGTGATGAGCCATCAAAGGTCAAGAGTTCTAAGATGTTCTTCTTTGGAAAAAAGAGATAGGAAATATTAGGTAGGCAAAGATTGTTATTAAATAGTTTTTGAGAAAATACTACATTACAGACACTGTGCCAGATAATTAAAAACTATAAGCCTCCATAGAACCAAATAGCGCGCACACACACACACACACACACACGTAAAGCTGGTGAAATCAGAATGAAGTGAGTGGATTGGACCAACATCAATTTCCTCGTTGTAATATTGTTCTGTGGTTATACAAGGTGTTGCTATCGGGAGAGACTGAGTGAAGGGCCTATGAGACCACTCTGCATGAATTTTTATAACTGCATGTAACCCTACAATTACCTCAAATTAAAAACTTAGGAAAAAAAAAACTCCCAGTTCCACAAGGATCCCCATTTTATGTGTGAGAAATCTCAGGCTTAGAAAGATTAACTTTGGCAACTCTTCCTACCCATAATATAGGTAAATTTGAATAACAGTAGCCTTTGGTCCATGATGAATCAAAAAAGAAATTCACAGAGTGAAATGCATCTCTGTGTCTTCTATTTTACACTATGGTGTATAAATGTCACTGCTTTTAACCTATTCATTAATAAAGACACTATTGAATCCAGGTTCTGTATTAATTGAGCTTAAGTCAAAGCAGGAAGGAAAAAAGGGGGAAAATACATCTCTCAATCACAAATACTATTAGATCTACTATCAAGGACCATGAAATAAGGAGTTTAAAAAAATACAATTTAACTTACTATTAGGTTTCTATCTCTTCCTTTGTTTCACACTTTGAAGAGAAAATATTTTATTTCTTAAGAGGGACAAGCACTATAAACATATTCCAAATTGTAAATCAAAATAAACAAAAAAATCTTTTCAACTTGGAAGCACTGTTTTTAAATATTATTTTAAAAAATATTTCTAACAAAACTTCTTTAGAGAGAGGGAGAGAAATAAGAAAGAAAAAATGAGAGATGGAAGAAGGGGGAGGAAAGGAAGAAAGAAAAAGACAGTGAAAGGGAGGAAAGAACAGAATGAAGGAAGAAAGGAAGGAAAAAAGGAAAAAGAATATGAAGGAATAAAATGATTGGAAGGAAGGTAGGAAAAAAGAGGGGGAAAAGGAAGAAAAAGGCTCAGAAAAGAGGTTAAAAATATAATCAGGGCTAAAAAATACTCTTGACACGTTTTAATGAGCAAAAAACAAAAACAGTAAATTCCTAAAGTAAGCAGTCCCTAGAGGTTTTTTAATATCCCCCCCCCCAAGATTAGTATACACATTCTCGACCTATCGAATTGGAACATATACCTTAAAAATAGTTATTTCTGGTAAAGATGGACATATTCATACCAATGGAATGGAACATGTATAACCTCTGGGGAACACATTTAGGTAGTACACCTCAAAAAGTCCAGGCAAAGACTTCCATGCAAAGATATTCATCATGTCATCATTTCTAACAGTGGATGGCTCGTGGATCTTCACTGAAAGAGAAGGAAGGCTCTTTCTCCACTACATAGGCAACTGTAGGAGTAGAGTGAAAATAAAGACGCTGGAAAAAGGTGCAAAGACTGAACAGAGGGCTTGAGGTACATCCCCAACCAGAATTTCCCAAAGAAATGAGGTATGGCTAGTACAAAGGCCAAGCACCCTCCGTCATGTGAGCCCTGCCTACCCAGCCCCTTTGTGCACCTTCGGTAAAGATTAGAAATCGGTGGGGGTTTTACAATCATTCATGTCAGTATTTTTCTGTGTTTTCATTTTCCTAAGTTTCCTATAGAAAATTCTGTTTCAGAGAGTTTGACCTTGTTTTGCCCCCATATCAGTTAAACTAGAAGAAGAGCAGTATTATACCTGAAGTAGGCCAGTGAGATAGTGGTTTCGGTTGACATCTCTGCTTGGGCCCAGGAGAGGTTATTAGAGAGGGGAAAATATTGGAAGAGGTTATCTAGCTGTGACTGCATATGCTGCTCCCTTCTCATTTGGAACTTGATTTCTATTTTACATACAAAATAAACTAGACTCTTTGGCTGTAATTTGCACCATCATAATACTAAAAAAAGCTATGCCTTTAAATATGAATCAAAGGAATTTCAAACATAAATGGAAGTTTAAGCACCAAAAGTCTATTTACATACTATATTTTTACAAGGTAGGTGCTTTGAGTCCCTATATGTGCATGAATGCATGTGTGTTAAGAGTATCTGTGTATGATAAGCTGTAAGATTTCTTCCCTCCACATGAACATAAAACAGAGAACACTCAAGTTCTCATAAAGCCTTGTAGCTCTTCTTGAACATAAAAATCCTTTATGAGCAAGTAAGTCAGTCAGCTCAGGGAGAAGAAAAAGAGAAATATAAATGGTAGTTTAAAAATTAGCCAAACCTAGGATAACCACCAGGGATCTTGCTGCCTCCTGCATGGCAACAGGCAAGATTGGACATTCCCCTTGCTCTCAGCCCTAAAGGGAATAGGCACACAAGCCTCACGTGATTATCCATCTCCTATGCATGAACGTAGTCAATCATCTTCAGCTGTGAACAAAAGCCAAAAGCAAGATTCTACTTCTGGATAGTAAAGAATTTAAGGGTAATAAAGGTTAAGGAGAGGAGGCATCCCATAGCCATCTATGCTAGCTATGGTTTCTATACGGTTTCTGTACAAACAGCAGTTATACAGAAAGCATTCTATCATTATTTTTGATGAAAAATCCATACACAAATAAAGCAAATTCATGCAATAGTAGTAAAATCTCATCTGAGAACATTCAATATCTTTGAAAAATTTAGCCCATAGATGTGTAACTCAAACTGTTTACTGGATTGTGATGGTTAATACTGCATGTCGACTTGATTGGATTGAAGGATGCAAAGTATTGATCCTGGGTGTGTCTGTGAGGGTGTTGCCAAAAGAGATTAACATTTGAGTCAGTGGGCTGGGAAAGGCAGACCCACCCTTAATCTGGGTGGGCACAATCCAATCAGCTGCCAGCACAGCTAGAATACAAGCAGGCAGAAAAATGTGAAAAGAGAGAAGGGCCTAGTCTCCCAGCCTACATCTTTCTCCAGTGCTGGATGCTTCCTGCCCTTGAACATTGGATTCCAAGTTCTTCAGTTTTGGAACTTGGACTAGCTCTCCTTACTCCTCAGCCTGCAGATGGCCTATTGTGGGAACTTGTGATCTTGTGAGTTAATACTTGACATATATATATTCTATTAGTTCTGTACCTCTAGAGAACTCTAATACATAGATCAAACAAGCTAGCAGATATGCAATAAGTGGAGTTCCAAACATTATCAAAATAATGTTGGACTTCTGGAGTCTCCTGTTCAGGCTTGCCATTTGATATTTCTAGTTTTTATCTTTACCTTTAAAAATATCCACCATTTTATAAAGTTTACATAGATTTGGCATAAAAGTGGTTTCCCTTTGCTATGAATGCCAACAGCTGTATATAGTTCTAGTCTTGTGTTATATATGTATCTTGTATATAAGTATATATTCCTAGTCATATAAAGTTTATGTGACAGAACACACTTTGATGTGTCTATTGAGAAAAAAAAACTCTACATTATCTTGTTAAAACAAATTCAATGTTGCTTCTTAGAAAATAACTTTTTCAGCATAAAAGTATGGCTTATTTCCTTGTTGATTTAGCAGAGCAATCACCCATTGAGCCCCAATCTAAGGTCAAAGTCAATAAGGTTGATACAGGATGACGATATAATTTATTGACCAAACTGGGACCCTTTTGATAGTAAATCAGACCTCTAAATAGACAGGCAACGCTGGATGCGATGCCTGGCCACCCTAGTTATGTCCCAGACTGAATAGCTGTTTCTTGGTGTGTTTATCATATTGCAATAATTGGAGTTACAGCTTAAGATATAATTTATTTTTCCCAGAATGTAAAAATTTAAAAGTCAAATAATGCAACA
The DNA here is from genome assembly GCF_028858775.2 of Pan troglodytes. Taxonomy (NCBI): domain Eukaryota; kingdom Metazoa; phylum Chordata; class Mammalia; order Primates; family Hominidae; genus Pan; species Pan troglodytes. Next base: position 124,353,383 of record NC_072404.2, on the reverse strand, counting down.
AAGACAGAAATAACAGTAATGTAAATGATCACAAGACAGCAGGAAAACTCTTCACTCTTTACCCACTCTGGGTTTGCTCCTGTCTGTCTCAGTGGCCCTATGTGACTGTGCTACGTGCCCCCGTCATGCTCCTGCTAGGCAGCAGGCTACACACAAGACAGCATTAGCCCAGCCACGATATCAGCAAAAGCCTCACTAGGTGATTATTTCAAATAGAAATTGGAAATAAGATCTGTCATAAAGCCACTGTGGAGAGCACGTTACAACTAGAAAAAAATAAATATTTTATCTTGATATCTGTTTGCAGTCCCAGTGGCGGAGAAACCAACTTTCAGAATACCTTGTCATCTTTACCTATCTTCCCCTGCTCATTCTACGCTCAGTCTACCTAAACCTCCCCTTTACTATCTTAAAGCATTGATAATCCTGCTCTTGTTATTTTTTCCTTTTTATGACTTTCAGAAAATCTAAAACTTTCTGGTACACAATTCATACTCTTAAAAGTTACAAAGTAAAAGAAACTAGTTCATTTTGTGCCTTTTTCATTTCGATATCTGATTTTCCATAGGCGTTTTATATACATCCAGAGGCATGAATCCGGATACTTTTCACAAAGATAAATTAATTCAGAGAAAAGAAGGTAACATTTATTGTAGACTCGCCACATTTCTGGTAAAGGAAGAGAAAAATAAATAAGCTTCTACTTCTAAAGGAAAAGAAAAAAATAACACGATAAAGGGAATCAGAATTACATTCTACATATGAACCTCTCTCTACCTGGCACCAAATAGATCTTAAAAATATGTTGCCCCCAAGCCAAAATGTTGATTACAAAACAAGATAATATCTAGGTATAATGTACACATATGTATTGCTCAATAAATTATTTGTGCAAAGCGAACACACCTGTGTAATCAATTTGCAGATTAAGAAATAGGACAATGATGGCATCTCCAAGCTACCTCCATGACCTCACATAATCAATATACTTTCTTCTCCAAAAATAATAACCTTTCTGACTTCTATCACCATTGATTAGCTCTGCCTGTTTCAGGATTTCATATAAATGGAATTACACAGGATAAACTTTTTAAGTGGCTGGATTGTTTTTAGTCAATATTAAGTTTATGAGACTTATCCATGTTGTTGCATTAAATAGTAGTCATTTATTCTCACTGATATATGGTAATCCCTGGTATAAATATGCCACAATTTATTTATCTGTTCTACTGCTAATGGATAGGTAGGTTGTTTTCAGCTGGGGGCTATGACAAATAATGGTACTACAAATATTCTTAAATATGTCTTTTGGTGCATATGCATACACATTTCTGTAGGGTACAAGAATGGATTGCTGGTCAAGTGGTAGGCATAGATAACTGCCAAGAAGTGTTACAAATAAGTTGTATCAATTTACACTCCCACCAGCAGTGTGTAAGAGTCCCTGGGCCAGACACCTTGGCTCATGCCTGTAATCCCAGCACTTTGAGAGGTTAAGGTGGGTGGCACTTGAGGTCAGGAGTTCGAGACCATCCTGGCTAACATGGTGAAACCCCGTCTCTACTAAAAATACAAAAAATTAGCTGGGCGTGGTGGCACGCACCTGTAGTCCCAGCTACTTGGGAGGCTGAGGCAGGAGAATGGCATGAACCGGGGAGGCAGAGCTTGCAGTGAGCCGAGATCGTGCCACTGCACTCCAGCCTGGACGACAGAGAAAGACTCTGTCTCAAAAAAAAAAAAATGCAAAAATTAGACAGGCATGGTGTTGCACACCTGCAGTCCCAGCTACTCAAAAGGCTGAGGTGGGAGGATCACTTGAACCTGAGAGGCACAGGTTGTAGTGAGCCGAGATTATGCCATTGCACTCCAGCCTGGGTGACAGAGCCAGACCCTGTCTCAAAAAAAAAAAAAAAAAGAAAAGAAAAGAAAAATAATTGCCATTGTTCTATATCATATTCTCATAAAAATAGGTACTGCCAGTCTTTTAAAATTCAACCATCATGGCAGGTGTGTAGTAGTATCTTATTTGGGGTTTAATTTAGATTTTCTTGCTTCCTAATGAGATCAAAGTATGTTGTCATATGTTTATCATTATTTGGATATTCTCTTTATGAAATTTTTGTTCAAGTATTTTGTCCATTTTTCTACTTGATTGTCTTTCTTTTTCTTACTGATTTGTAGGAATTCTTTGCAGATTTTAAGTTCTATTAAAAATATAATCCCTTGGGTATATACCCAGTAATGAGATTGCTGGGTCAAATGGTATTTCTGGTTCTAGATCCTTGAGGAATTGCCACACGGTCTTCCACGATGGTTGAACTAATTTACACTCCCACCAACAGTGTAATAGCATTCCTATTTCTCTACATTCTCTCCTGCATCTGTTGTTTCCTGACTTTTTAATGATTGCCATACTAACTGGCATGAGACAGTAGCTCATTGTGGTTTTGATTTGCATTTCTCTAATGACCAGTGATGATGAGCTTTTTTTCATGTTTGTTGGCTGCATAAATGTCTTCTTTTGAGAAGTGTCTGTTCATATCCTTCACCCACTTTTTCATGGGGCTGTTTGTTTTTTTCTTGTAATTTTGTTTAAGTTCCTTGTAGATTCTGGATATTAGCCCTTTGTCAGATGGATATATTGCAAAAATTTTCTCCTATTCTGTAGGTTGCCTGTTCACTCTGATGATAGTTTCTTTTGCTGTGCAGAAGCTCTTTAGCTTAATTAGATCCCATTTGTCTATTTTGGCTTTTGTTGCCATTGGTTTTGGTGTTTTAGTCATGAAGTCTTTGCCCATGCCTATGTCCTGAATGGCATTGCCTGGGTTTTCTCCTAGGGTTTTTATGGTGATAGGTCTTACATTTAAGTCTTTAATGCATCTCAATTAATTTTTGTATAACATGTAAGGAAGGGGTCCAGTTTCAGTTTTCTGCATATGGCTAGCCAGTTTTCCCCACACCATTTATTAAACAGGGAATCCTTTCCCCATTGCTTGTTTTTCTCAGGTTTGTCAAAGATGAGATGGTTGTAGATGTTGGCATTATTTCTGAGGCCTCTATTCTGTTCCATTGGTCTATATATCTGTTTTGGTACCTGTACCATGCTGTTTTGATTACTATAGCCTTGTAGTATAGTTTGAAGTCAGGTAGTGTGATGCCTCCAACTTTGTTCTTTCATTCTACCATAAAGACGCATGCACACGTGTTTATTGCAGCACTATTCACAATAGCAAAGACTTGGAACCAACCCAAATGCCCAACAACGATAGACTGGATAAAGAAAATGTGGCACGTATACACCATGGAATATTATGCAGCCATAAAAAAGGATGAGTTTATGTTTTTTGCAGGGACACAGATGAAGCTGGAAGCCATCATTCTCAGTAAACTAACACAGGAACAGAAAGCCAAACACTACATCTTCTCACTCATAAGTGAGAGTTGAACAATGAGAACACATGGACACAGGGAGGGGAACATCACCCACTGAGGCCTGTCAGGGGGTGTGGGGCTAGGGGAGGGATAGCATTAGGAGAAATACCTAATGTAGACAATGGGTTGATGGGTGCAGCAAACCACCATGGCACGCGTATACCTATGTAACAAACCTGCACGTTCTGCCCACGCATCCCAGAACTTAAAGCATAATAATAAAAAAAGAAAATAAATTAATCTTACTGTTAAAAAAAGAGATATTTGTACTCCCATGTTTACTCCTACATTACTCATAATAGCCAAGATACAGAATCAAACTTAGTGTCCAGCCACAGATCAATAGTTAAGAAAAATTAGCCTTGAAAAATGAAGTAAATTCTGCAATTTGTAATAACATGGATGAACTTGGAGGACATAATGTTAAATAAAGTAAGCTAGTCACAAAAAAAAATATATATATACATATATATATACGTGTATATACACACATATACATGCATATATATATATATATATATATATGCCAGGCATGGTGACTCTCACCTATAATTCCAGCAGTTTGGGAAAAGGAGATGGAAGGATCACTTAAGCCCAGGAGTTCAAACCAACCTGGGAAACATAGCAAGAACCTATATCTATAAAAAAAAAAAAAAAACTTTAAAAATTAGCCAGGCATAGTGGCACATGACTTCAGTCCCAGCTACTTGGGAGACTGAGGCAGGAGGATCCCTTGAGCCTAGGCGTTCATGGCTGCAGTCAGCTATAATCACACTACTGCACTCCAGCCTGGGCAACAGAGTGGGACTCTGCCTCAAAATATATATATATATATATGCATTAAAAATGTATTCCCCAATGCTGTTTCTGTGGCTTGCCTTTTTATTCTTATGCACCATTTTATTCCTTTCTTATAATTAGTGTGGTCCAAGTATCAACCCTCCCTTTTTGTTTGTGCTTTTTGTATGCTATTACATAAAGACATCCTTTTAAATTTTCCTTTAGAAGTCTTACTCATTCATTTTATATTTAACTGGAATTTGACTGTATCTTTATGTGAGGTAGGGAGTAAATATTCTTTTTAAAATACAGATATCTAATTTATTGAATTTGTCAATTTCTGCAAAAACTCATACTTTTCTCCCTGCATGGTAGAGTAATTTTGTAATAAGTGAGCATATGTGTGTAGCTTTATCTTTAAGATATCAATATGACTTTCTTCTTTTGATATTTACGCATTCCACAGTTTATGTCTTATTTTTTAATGCCAATTAAAAATACCTTCTCACTGCCTTGTGTTTGTTTTATTCATAGTTTTGTTCTCTTTCTTTATTTTATTTTATTTTTTTCTGACACAGTCTCACTCTGTCACCCAGGCTGGAGTGCAGTGATGCAATCGTGGCTCACTGCAACCTCCGCCTTCTGGGTTCAGCTGATTCTCCAGCCTCAGCCTCCCAAATAGCTGGGATTACAGGCGTGCGCCACCAAGCCTGGCTAATTTTATATTTTTAGTAGAGGTGGGGTTTCACCATGTTGGCCAGGCTGGTCTTGAACTTCCGACCTCAAGTGACCCACCCACCTTGGCCTCCCAAAGTTTTGGGATTACAGGCATGAGCCACTGCACCTGGCCTTTAGTTTTGTCCTTTTAAAAAAGTGCATTTCTTCTTCCCAATACTCAGAAATTTTCTAGTTCTTTTGCAATTGATTCCTAGTTTTAATTCTAATATAATCAAAGGAGATCGTTTTCATGATTTTTGTAGTTTGAAATGTATTAAAACTTTCTTAATAGCCCAGCGTATTCCATAGAGAAAATCTTAAAGCCCAGTATAAATCTAATACGAATATAGCTATAATGACACATTTTTAGTTAATGTATACTTGTAATTTTTTCTAACACTTGATTTTCAACATTTCTGTATCCTTTTATTTTAGATATATGTATTTTAAGCAGCTTATAGATGTTTTGGGTTTTATTCAGTCTAATAATTTATTTCGTTTACATTTAACGTAATTACTTCTATACTTAGATTTAAATAGCCATTTTATTACTTACTTCTAGCTTCCCCACATTTCTTATGTGTCTTTCTTACTTTTTTCTTGCAAGAAAGCCTAACAGGTTATACATTCTTTTACTTACAGTGAAAATAATGGAGGTTACAACAAAAATTCTTAGCATAGTATAATCTAACATAAACTAGAGTTGTATTATTTCTCAGAAAACGCTATGTTCCTAGCACACTTTAATCTTATTTTCCTGCTTCCTACCTTTTTTGTTATTATTGTCACAATTTTGATTCACATTTGGATAAATGCCATGAGACATTACTTGTATTTTTGTTCTCATCATCAGTTTTTACTAAGATTTGCTCACGTTTCCATCTTTTCCATTTGTCTTATTTTTTCTTATTTTATCATTTTTCTTTTGCCTGCAGAAATTTCTTTCATATTTATTTTAATTCAGGTCTTCTGGCAACAAATTTTCTCACTCAGTTTCTTCTTGTATGAAATGCCTTTGTCTTCTTAAAGGATATGTTTACTTAATTCAGAAATCTAAATTGACAGCTAATTTTATCCACACTTTAAAGATATCATTTAATTTGTTTTTTACTTCCATTGTTTTGTTGAAAATTCAGCTCTGCTTAGCTTTGTTTAGGGCTTATCTCCGCTTCTAAGTCTCTTGCTGTGCATGGTTTAAATTCAGCAAATGCCCCAGTGAGAGGAACTATCACATACCGTGGGCTCTCTTCTTTGCATCTCTCTTCTATGACTTTAGGCTTTCAAGCCTTGGCTGTTTTAGCACTCTCAAGCTCTAATTCTTGTCTCCTCAGTCCCATGAGATTGTTGTATCTCTGCCGGTGTTTCAGCCTCATCAACTGACCTGTCTTTGGATTTTCAGCCTCTCACCATGTGCTGCTTAAGAGCCAGCAAATGCCTTCCAGCAGAAAGCAATGTGCAAAATGTTGGTCCAACTCAATGAGCTTCTCTTCTCTCCTCTCTCCAGGATCTCAGGCCATTAGGGCCTGTCTGCTTCAGAGGCCCTCTGATATCCTTTAAAAGTTTTTTTTTTTAATCCAGCTATTTTAGTGGTTCTCACAAGAAGCACTTGTCTATGACAATCCATTCCATCAGACATAGAAGCAGAAGTCAAATATTGTTTCTTGAAATAATAGTCCAAAACATTTTTTTCATTTTCAAGAAGGTTATGGTAAGCTTTAATATTTACAGTTATTAGCTTTCAACCAGCAGCAGCAAAATACATCCCTGCATTCACTGACATCACCTTGGCCATGTGACTTCCTTTGATAAATGAAATGTGGACAGAAATGAATTTGGTTATGTCTAATTAGTATCTTTAAGAGATAGCTTGTAGATTACCCTGTCTGTTTCCCTCTGCCATGAAACCAACAGTAATTCAGAGTGAAGAAAAAAAGGAAGCAGAACCAGAGCAAACTGGATAAAGACATAGGACAGGTGTAAGGGCCTGAAATTTGGGGTGGTTTATACTGCAGTACCTAGCCTATTCTGACTAACACATAGTCACACAAAGGAAATTTATGTCTCCTTCATCATGTGTCAATTTACTAAGAATAGCTTCTCTTTCATCCAAGATTGCCTTGATAGAAGAAAACTAATGACTAAAAGCCAACTTCTCCCTTCTACTCACAATAGTTGATATGGTTTAGAACTGTGTCCCTGCTCAAATCTCATGTGGAATTCTAGTCTCCATTGTTGGAGGTGGGGCCTGCTACGAGGTGATTTGATCATGGGGGTGGATTTCTCATGAATGGTTTTACACTATCCCTTTGGTACTGTTCTCGTGATAGTAAGTTCTCATGAGATCTGATCATTTAAAAGTGCATAGCACCTTCTCCCTCTCCCTTGACTCTGCTCCTGCCATGTAAGATGCTTGCTTCCCCTTTGTCTTCACCATGATTGGAAGTTTTCTGAGGCCTCCCCAGAAGCAGACGCCACTATGCTTCCTGCGCAGCCTGAAAAACCGTGAGCCAATGGAAACTCTTTCCTTTATAAATTATCCAGTCTCGGGTATTTCTTTACAGCAATGTGAGAATGGACTAACACAAGAGTCTTTTCTTAAGATTCTCAAAGGCAAAAAAGATGAATTAGATCCCAATGCAGTTTTGACTTTGACCTGTTTCTAAAATCTCCCATTATGAGAATTCAAGCCATTATGTAAATTCAACCATTAAAGAAATAGGTTCTTTTACCAGGAAAAGTCATTCAAAAGATTTCTAAGCCTCCTTTCATGTCCAATGATAATAAAGGCTTTTTCCTTGACTTATTCATTTCATATCCTTTCTAGAAGGCTTACGTGAGAGAAAATACTTTGAAATAGAAGAAAACTTTATACAAATGCCAGGTAGTAAAAAAAAAACTATTTTTATATTTATGATCAAATTAATAGCCAAAAGGATACTTTATTTTCTAAATGCATTCATTCAATTATTATTTCAGTATTTACTAAAATAAATTCAAACTAGTAGAATTCAAACTTGTTATCTGAATGGTTTCATCCTTACATTTCTTCCTGGACAATTAATGGAATTAAGTCACAAAGCTAACAATTCAACAAATTATTTTATTACATAGTTAGTGGTATCTTAGTTACAGTCCTCTGCTATTTCACATGAAGCCCTGACCTTGCCCTAAAATTAAGCTCTGCTATGACGAGTAGATTTTACAACCCTGAGAAAGTGATTTCACATTAAAATAAACCTGTGACAGAAATCGTATTACGGAAAATAGGAACGAAGCAAATTCTAACTGGTATATTGTGACATAATGTGAATGAGACTGCAGTTTAGATTAAGAATATATTATCTAGTGGCTTTAAAAATACTTTTTTGTTTTTTAACTTTGAAGTGACCTGTTAAATTGATCTGTGAACATCTTGGGTGCCCTTGGAAAATGGTGCTTAAATTCTTTTCAGTAGCGGAAACTCCTGGTTGAATTAGTGCAGACCCCAAGGAGACTTTGGAGGCTGTTGATGAATCATGTTTAAGAGCTTTTCGGACCAAAGCTCAGCTGTAAACTCAGGCAAAGCCATGAACAAATTTGCAGGTGGCAATGCCCCATAACTATTCCCTTCTAATCCAAAGTGATCCCTTCTGAGCCACTTCAGCATCAAGCAGCCCATTTATCAAATTAGGCTTAGTCATGCATATGTGTGTATATATCTTCACTTATATTCTCATCCTTTGTGCAGTCAGATCTGGACCAGGTAGAGAGCAGGCAGAGTGATTCATCAGTGAGAAAGAAAAATGTAAATACGTGAATCAAAAACCAACATGTAGGGATTCACCTTTTAAATGTTAGACAAGGGTAACAATGATAGTTTTGGGGGTGGTTTATACTGCAGTACCCAACCTATCCTACTACTGAAATTATGTTACTCCTCACCAGTTTGACTATACAGCAAAGTCAAAGAAAATATTGTTACTTAAATCATTTTTATCTGCTTTCTTATATTGAGTACTTTACCTTTCCTCAATATATCTTTTTTCCAAACATTCAAGAAATAGATAAGAAACTTGTGTCAATAAAAAAGTATAACCTCAGTACATTTACTGATATCTAATACGATTCCAGACCCAACTGGCAGCAAGACAAATGGAGATTGGCCCCCTGAAGCAAATTTAGCTGAGTTAGTGTTTGAGCTTCTAGGTGAGTACTTTGGACTGTAAGCTTAAAGGCCAGGAGCAGTGGCTTATGCCTGTATTTCCAGTATTTTGGGAAGCCAAGTCAGGATTGCTGCTTGAGGTCAGAAGTTTGAGACCAGCCTAGGCAACAGAGTGAGGCCCCATCTCCACAACAACAACAACAACAAAAACGTAAAAATGTAGCTGGATGTGGTGACATGCAACTGTAGTCTTAGCTACTCAAGAGGCTTAGGCAGGAGGATCACTTGAGCCCAGAAGTTTGAAGTTACAGTGCACCATGATCGCACTACTGCACTCCAGCCTGGGTGACACAGAGAGATACTCTCTCTAAATAAATAAATAAAATTTAAAAGATTGTAAGCTTAGGGAGGGTAATGATCATAGTTTCACACTTTAAGGCTTATTGCAGCTTATCCAAATTGAATTTAATCCACAGACTCTTTCTCTTGCTTTACATATTATGATATTATAAAAATTATAATGTATATAAATAAAGGAATACTAAGGAACATTAAAAATGACATTAGATAATTTTAACTTATATGGGAAAATTTCCATAATATACAGTTAAGTGAAAATGAGTATATTAAACTGAATTTACAATCATGAGAATAAATGTAAAATATTAACATATGTAGTATATATGCATGACAAAATTACTAGATCAGAAGTAGCTAATAATAACATCATCTTACATGGACAGGAACGAGAGTAACTGACTTTTCCTTTATATTTTACTGTATTTTTTATATTTTTGACAATAAGTGTGTATTTATTTATCATAAGGGAAATCAACAAGCATAAAATATAAAAATTAAACAAAGTCTTCTGATGGCGTCAGCTGTCTTAGGAAAAATGCACTAATCTCATGTAAACTTCCTCCCTCTTTGCCTTCTATACTTTAGCATAATAATCTCCCCTTATAATAATGTATACAGGGAGGGTCATGAGGGTGGTGCACTTTAGTTGCAAGCAATAAGTGGGAACTTTTTCTGTAGAACATTAAAATGCATGATGAAACCTGCTGAAAGTCAGTCTGCTTCATATTATCATGTGCCAGCAATTTTTTTAAGACAAAAATACTCTTCTCTACCAAAACAAAAAATGAAAAACAAAAAAAAATCCCTCTTGTTACAAGTTCTAAAGAGCTGCCTGACCCAGGGTGAAATTCTCCTACAGTTTGCCATGGGTATACCACTCTTCCCCCACTTGCCAGTAATTGCTCAAATGAACTTTTAGGTCTGGATACATTAATTCATCAGACATTGTCTCCCTCTCTTTCCTCTGCAGGACCTTCTTACAACTCTTAGATCCAATTTATATGTCTTCTATGAAAACTTTGCCAACACTCTCAGGCAAAGTTCTTCACTTCTCTACGTGAACAATCTTCACTCCTCATCCATACCTCTATTAACACACTTAGTACATGGTGTTGTATTTACTGACCACATTTCATTTCCTCCTAATGGTGGCCTTTTTCGATATTTACCATCACTGCTACCCTTCATCCTTCTCAAGTTGAAGCTCCAGTATTGGATAAGAAAACATGGGCAAAACAATGAGGCCAACAGGCTGGACTGTGGAATTCTTGGGGCCATATCAAGAAAGCCAAATCTCAAAGACCCAGGGAGGGATTGTCTTCTCCTAGAGTGGCTGACTTTCTTCTTGAGATGCAATTTTTGAGGTTTTGATACCATGAAAGAAAAACCTAAAGGATGTCATTTCAGGAAGAGTTGCTTTCCCTTAGCTATTTTTCAACTGCTCATCCTCATGCCCTTAAACAATACTATTTTTTAAATGCCCATCAGGAGAGAAAATAGCTATGTCTTTGATACAGAAGCCCTAGCCAGGAATAAAATTTATGTATTTTTAGATGTCATTTGCTATCTTTGGGGAATAAGCCCTGCTTTCAGCAACTGGGGTTAAGGAGGATAAACAGATTCATTCTAGGTGATAGATCACTAATATATGACATTTCAGCAGAATAGAAGTCTCCCATCTGAGATATAAAATCAACATCACATTCATGCTGGTATCCCTTGCTCCTAGCATGGGACCTTATGACTTACAGTAAATGCTCAATATATAATTATTAAATTAATTTTTAAAATAATCTATGTGCTTTCTCAGGTAATAGAAGTATATGTATATAAATTACATTCCCATTTTGAAATTGCATCTCAATTTCTCCACTAATTGATAGAAATCATGAAGTCAGTAAGAAAAAAAACATGCAAACAAACCCCACTGGATTGTGCAGCTGGATCTGTTCCTATTTCTGAGCCAAATGAAACTTAGTTTTGATCGTAAGCCCCTACCCTAAACCTTCAGCCTTGATTCTTCACTTGTTAAGAAAGAATATTGGAATAGATGTTGACTGATATCCAAGTCAATGTGGCTATGGCATCTCCAAGGAAGAGATGACAGGTATTCTTCCCTGAGTCTGGCAACGAGAAAAACAGAGGGTGGAGGCTAGTAACACAGCTTGATTTCCTCACTCTTTGGGGTCTAGGAAGCCTGGGTTGACAACTGCTCACAATCTTGCTCACAAAGACTTTGACCCTGCTCTGCTTTGTGATGCATGCAAGTCTGAAAACTTCAGAATTATGGAAACAGCATGAGACTTCATTTTCCCTGCCTTATGAGGTTATAGTGCACAGGCACTGAAATCAGACAGACTGTGACTTCCTTTAGACAAGCCTTTCCGTTTCTCTGTACCTCTCTCTCTTATTTATATGATAAGGGTAATAATAATATCTACCAGAGAGTATTACTGTGACAACTGAGTGAGGTTATTTGTGAAAAGGGCTCACCATAGCTTCTGGCGCACAGTAAAAGCTCATCAGAAAGTAACGGTTAGAATTTTTACTGGATGTATTAGTTTCCTAGGGCTGCTGTAACAACATGCCACAACTGGGAGGCTTAAAACAATGGAAATTTATTGTCTCACAGTTCTGGAGCCTAGAAGTCTGACTTCAAGATGCTGGCGGGGCCATGCTCCCTCTGAAACCTGCAGTGGAGAATCCTTCCTTGATTCTCCCAGCTTCTGGTGTTTGCTGGCAATCTTTGGCATTCCTTGACTTCTAGACACATCATTCCAATCTCTACCTCCAACATCACATCTTCTTGTGTGCCTTTGCTTCTGTGTCTCTTCTCTTCTTCTCATAAGGACCCCTGTCATATTGAATTAAGACTCATCCTAAAAACTTCATATAAACATCTGCATTTCATCTGCAAAACGCCTATCCAAATAAGGTCACACTTACATGTCCCAGGGGCTAGAATTTCAACATATCAATATGTTCAATCCATAACAATGCAAATAGTCTTAAAGGCTGTCACTATCTAAATGTACTCAGTGTGATTCAAGGGACCATGTCTCTGTAGAAATTCTAATGCACAATCCCTCAAGATTTGGCAAGAAGTATTATTCTCTGTTACCTACATATGGAAGAATTAGGGTCTGCACAGCCTGTGTTCTCATTTTATTACAGGCTTTCTTGGTTCATTGTCCAGAATAACTTATCTATACACTTTAAAATTTTGGATTACCTGTTTTGTTTTTTTAAGTCAGAAATAGCATACCTGGATATTTGGAAAACTCTGCCTATTTATCTTTTCCTCTCCAGTGTTTCTCATCCAATTCTGTCTTCTTATTATAGACAGATAGATACTCCCAAAACAAGTCACTCTTCTCCAGAGGATTAGGAACTCATTGGCCTACTTCTTGCCTGGCATTCAAGGCGAGCTCTACACTGGCCCATGTAAACTCAGAATTCTGAGACCCAATGCTGACAACTTGCAATTTAGCTTCATCTTTGTTGAACTGACTAAACTTCATTCATTTTTAGGCCTGTTCTCTCTCAGGTTCTTACATCTTTATTCATATGGTTTCTACATGCTAGCAATCCATCAATCCATCAGTCCATCAATCCAAATTCATCCATTTTTCATGATTTATCTCAATTTCTATTTAATTGAGGAATAGATCACAACTGCAAATTATTCTTCCTATGTATTCTGTAATTTTCAATGTCAATTCTACTGATCTGGTGTTTATTTGTTTGTTACCTGGTAATGGCACATACTTTTAAGCTGAATTTCTTAGTCTCAAAATTAAAAAACAAAATTCTCAAAGGGAATAAAAATATCTGTGTTTCTACCTATTATAATGCCTTGTATGTGGTAAATACTTAAGAGTTCCTTTGTTTTTAGGCAGAAACTAACCCCTGAAAACAAAGCTGTCAGAGAGGAAACACCACAATTTGTGTCACCTGGAAAGAATGTTTATTGCTCCTAACCTCCAAAGAGCCAATCAAGCTAAGTCTGGACTTGGGTTTTAACTCAAGGCACATCATGGGCACTACAGATGCCATCATGCCTTGCAAGGTTTCATTCCTGGTTCACTGTGGTCATTACTAGAGAAGACTAATTGGCTATAGAAAAAGAGAACAGATTGTCGTAATTATTCCCTATGTGTAATATTTGGGTTCTGACCATGAAGTCAATTTAAGGACTGAGGTAAAAGAATTGGGGACCTGACTAACAGATCTTCCAGTTGCTTCAATAAGCGGCAATAGAGATTATTCTGCACAGCATCTGAGCTTTTTCTAGGCTGGAAATGCACCTGGCATGATTGACTAATTTGGGGAGTTTTTCCAGTGTTCTCTGTGTGGTGTATTTTAATCAGCATTACAATTTAGCAGCTGCATTAATTAATTAGCACATTAATCAGGAGAGCATTTTAGCAGCTAATCTCTAGCAAACTAGCAGTTTGTGATAAAATCTTAGCAGTAGGAGAACAAGCAGCATACCAAGTTATTTTTCAATGTTATCATCACCATGGGCCTAGCAAAGCCTGAAATTATGCAACCAAATTGAAACTTTTCTTAAAATACACCTAGGCAGGGCACATTCGAAAAATTGTATGCTTCGTGCAGAAAGGTTTAACAATTACTATTTTCTCTACAAAGAAGTAGTTCTGAAGAAAACTGTCAGGCATTCTAGGAAACAATCTCTCCAAGTGATCTTAAAATAGTCCTTGTGTGGCGGGGCGCGGTGGCTCACGCCTGTAATCCCAGCACTTTGGGAGGCCGAGGCAGGCGGATCGCGAGGTCAGGAGATCGAGACCATCCTGGCTAACATGGTGAAACCCCGTCTCTACTAAAAACACAAAAAGTTAGCCGGGCGTGGTGGCAGGCGCCTGTAGTCCCAGCTACTCGGGAGGCTGAGGCAGGAGAATGGCGTGAACCCGGGAGGTGGAGCTTGCAGTGAGCCGAGATCTGGCCACTGTGCTCCAGCCTGGGCGACAGAGCAAGACTCTCAAAAAAAAAAAAAAAAAAAAAAATAGTCCTTGTGTAATTTCAGAAGAAGTCAACAAGGTTTCTCTTCTATTAGCAAGATTATGTATGTAATAATGGGAAGTTTCAAGAAATAATTTTATAGTTACATGTGTTATTGAGATTTAAAAGAAGGAAATACTTGCCTTAGCAATGAAAATATTACAATTTTTAGCTCTTTAAAACCTTTACAGTGAACCTTATACTTGACAGGGAATCGAAAAAAAAATCTCTTCTAATACAATGTTTAGAGATAAACGCATGTAGCAACACAGTCAAATGTAATATAATTTTGATGAAATATAAATTGGAAGACTTCCTCGCATAGAAGCATTGCTCCTTTTTAGCTTCGTTATACCCAAACTGCAGTGACATGTGCTTTTACCGAATCCATGCATATTGAATTCCACATGTTCCCAAATTAAAAATTTAATGGAAAAATCCCTTAGGCTGATATTAAAACTTCCCTTCATTTATAAAGCCTTGGGATATTGAATTCTTATACACAGCAATCTATTAGTTTGAACTATTAAGCAGTTCTCAATCCTCACAGCGTTTTCCTGGGAGAAATTAGTGTTCTTTCATGACTTCCCATCACTTTTTCAACCTCAGAAAGGAGAGGGTCAGGATACTGAGAGAGCCCATGCTGCATAAGCATTTCCATACACTTCAAACTCTTCTGACATTGATTTTCTCCTCTGGTTCATGGAAATTGCACTCTATTCAAATAACATACTACAATCTAAAAGAATGTTAATTTCCACTCTACCTTTTGTCTCCATTTATAAATCACATGTATATCTCTCAATCTTCTGCCCTTTCTTTTCTAAATGTTCAACTCTTTAAAATCTACTTTATCAGCAGTTTCACTCCAAGTTGAAAGATATATCAAAACTTTCTGGGAAAAGAAAAATGAGAATTAGATATTTCTCTACAAAAATGTTATAAATTATAATATTTATTAAGGGTCCTTTCAAGTGTAATATTAGTGGGCTTATCTATTATAAATTCCCAATAACAAAAACCCCGCCTATGCAATGGCTACCCATGCAATTGTATCTTTCATTATTTTGAGCAATGTCAAGTCTTACAGTCTTTTGGATGCCTAGGATGAAATTCGCATATCCTTTTTCTCACAGCTGAAATTAGTGTAATTAATTTTTAATGCATTACTCGGCTTCATTTGTGAGCACAGTATTTGCTATCAAAGACGCCTTATGGATAAAACCTTCACTGAACTATGAGTTGCCCTCTATTGACATAATCCTTTTTATCTTTGTAAACTTTGATAATTAATATAAAGTTTGCCTGGGCTCACATTCTCTCTCACTGACTGAATTTCCTATTCCTCCCTCCATCTCTAGTCTGCTTAGATGGGTTCACACACACACGCACACACACATACTGACATGCATGTGCACACAAGCACACATGCATATACACACACCATTCTTTCTCTGTAGTATCCATTCTAGGGAACTCTGGTGGAGTATTGACTAGAGTTGCTCTTTGTTAAAGCACTAAACATTATTGCAGCATACTAATTGCCCTCTCTCTGGAGACGCGTTTTTATATTAAAGTCTACAATAAACCTAAACTGCCTATCCTTCAGTCATAGGATCAGTCATAGATCATCTCAAAAGGGGATGATTTAATTAATTGATTTAATTAATTTATTTATTTGTTTGACAGTTACTTATTGAAAACCTATTATATGCATGACTTTTACTCCTTAAGCCCTTGAAATCTGTTATCAGGACTAATGCAATATTCCTAACTGGTCTTGTTGACTTGGGTAAACTACCTTCACCAGAAAACTATCATCTGTCATACTGTTGCTACAGTGATCACTCTTCAAATGACATAAATCTGTTTGTTTTACTCCTTTACTTGAAATCATTACGTGATTTCTTATCACCTTTAGAATAAAAGATAAACCTTGTAGAATGGCCTACCATGTCCTTCTTGTTCTGGTCCCTGTGTCCCTCTGTGATACCCTTTCTAGTCACCTGAGCAATTCCTTCAGTCCAGTTTATTTTGCCATTTGTTCCTTCCCAAACAGATTCTACTCTCTTGCTTCTGTGCCTTTGTGGATGCCTCTTCCTAAATACAGAATGCCTTCTTTTCTCCTTGTCCTGGATAACACTTGTTCCTTTTGAAGACTTATTTCCAATGTCATCACACCCTGTCCTGTATTCAATCTGTTAGTTGCTGTCTTCCCTGTGCTAATGGAATCCTATGTATATCCCTCTTCTTAGAACTTTCCACATTTACTTTTTGTGATTACCCTGTCAGTTTTTCCCAGGAACTGTGTGTTGTGTCACTTTCCCCCAGTGCTTCACAGAGGGGAAAGTATGTTAAATCTTGGGAATGTTGGTTGAAAGACGGTAACTTTTTACGGCAAGTAAAGGGTTCGATTGATGTGAGACACAGACTGTTGGAAAAGTCTTTGGGCCTCAGAATGGAAGCAATCAGGCAAGAAAGAAGTCCTTTAAAAACATGTCTTTAAAACCTTGAAGTGATGATAGGGACTTTTACAAAACTGGGACTTTCGCCAAACTCATGGGACCCATGACCAGGATTTGTAATTAAGTAAATCCTTCGAGCTCTTGTGAATTAGTTTCAGAGCTTCAAGGCAAATCAGTCTACTTTTCAATTCATTAAGGGATAATATGACTTCCTCATGCCCAAGAAATGGCAATTTGGGATCACCGGAATTTGTATCACCTTGGTGTTAAAATATCTCAGAATAAGCAATGAAAGTCATGAGATGCTGGCAAGAAAAATCTCTTATAAGAGAGAAAACGTCCTATAACATAGGTAAAATATCCATTACCTCTATTTTTGGTGAAAAAATTGAAGCTCAGAATCGTTTAATGACTTGCCCAAAGATGCACTGTTAATAAGTAGCAGATGTTGGTGTCAAATCTAATTTCTGAAATGAAACCACCATGCTCTTTACCTATGCTATTAACCATGTACCAACATCTTAAAAGGCTCAAAAGTAACCAGGCATTTGGGCTGATAGAAATTTATAACTGCTACTGATGCTACTGAATGTGTATGTGTGTCGGTCTTGGGGAGCAGGAGGTGCAAACAATTAGCAACTATCACTGTGAAATTGAATTGCAATTATTATTTTCACATATTAAGGTAAATTATTTTTGGTACTAATTGTGAAATATTACCCTATCAGAAATAATTATGTCTTTTCAGCCAAAGGTAAAGCGTCAACCAACCTGAGTTGTCTCTGTCTCAATCAACTTCCTATGTCTTCTGAAATTAATCTTTTCAGAAAATTGAAGGCTACTAGTGGGCCTAAAGGAGAAATGAGGGAGATGTTACACTGGGAAAGTACATTGATTAGCTAATAAAACAAAGTTACACACAGCAATAAATGTTTGTTTTATATGGTTCACTTAATCTACCTTGCCACCAAATGCTTTATAGAGAAAATCTGTCATAAGATAAAGAGCACCGAGAAAATACGAAGATGTTTAGTAACTCAAGGGGAAAGCAAGGAAGCTATAGGAGGTATCACAACATCGCAAAAGGCCACTAAACAAGATAACATTCTGACAACTCAGAAGGAAAGGGGCGTCCAATTATTTATAATAAAACCTCATGTTAGGAATTAGATACAAATGGTGGACAAGAGGAAGCCACTTTGAACAATTATACTCACCAGATAGTGCTATGGTTTGAATGTATGCGTCCTCACAAAATTCATATGTTGGAACTTAATCCCCAAGGGTGATGGTATTAAGAGGTAGGTCCTTTGGGAAGTGATTAGGCCATGAAGGCTATGCCCTCATGAATGGGATTTTTTTTTCTTAAGAGACAGGCTCTCACTCTGTCACCCCAGGCTGGAATGCAGTGGCGTGTACATGGTTCACTGCAGCCTCAAATTCTGGGCCCAAGCGATACTCCCTCCTCAGCCTACTGAGTAGCTGGGACTACAGGTGTGTGCCACTATGTCTAGCTAATTTCCTTTTATTTTTGGAGAGACAGGGTCTTGCTATGTTGCCCAGGCTGGTCTCAAACTCCTGGCATCAAGGGATCCTCCCTCCTCAGCCTCCCAAAGTGCTAGGGTTACAGGCATGAGACACCATACCTGGCATGAATGGGATTAATATACTTATTAAACAGGCTTCAGAGAGCCTCCTGGCCCTTCCGTCTCTTCTGCCACATGAGGACACAAGGCTTGCACCTTTGCCTTCCTGCTATGTAAGGATGCAGCAAGAAGGCACCATCTTGGAAGCAGAGCTCCCTCCCCAGACACCGAATCTATCAGCACTTTGATGTTGGACTTCCTAGCCTCCAGAATTATGAGAAACAAATTTCTGTTGTTTATAAATTACCCAGTCTGTGGTATTTTGTTATAGTTGCATGAGCAGACTAAAATGAGCTGCTTTGAAGCGATAGACTATCCTTCAAAGAAGGAGAAATGTGGACGCTGGCTTTAGTGCTAAAGAGCCCCAAGAAGCTAAAATCATTCAAATATTCTTGGGAGGATGCAAAATTACTTGCAGACTTAACTGACTGGCTTATTAGGGGAAATGTTGTTTTGAGATGCAGGTATTATAGGTTTCGAGATTTGCAAATACGCTCTGTTATTTGGGACATCAACATGAGATTAAAGAAGCATTCTTCTCCATTTAGTCCATATTCAGAGATGCATGATGTGCACAGAAAGTCAGTGCAGGCACGGTGAAAATAATAACTATCAGCACAGCTCTTCTTTAGTTGATGTCACAGATATTTTCAAACCAACGCCCAAAATGCTGATCTAAGGAAGGGTTTAGGGAGTGAGGGGAATATGGCAGTTATGTCAGTTGTCATTGACACACATGATAGACTCTTTGCCAGGGCTGATCTTCACTAATAATCAACCACTGTGCCTATGAAGTGGAAATGAGATTGTCTCCACAGTTCATGTGCAGAGAAGAAATCCAATGAGCAATAACATCTCTCCTCAAGTAGAAGTGGAGCAGTAACGTGCACCTCAGAGTTGCCATGGAATCAATCAACTTCTTCTGCATTTTCCTTTTATAAGGACTGCTTGGTAATTATTATCCTGACACATCTAAATTTGATAGCAATGGTATTCTAATGGGTGTTGGTACTATATTGCAGGCATAAACATATATAATTTCTGATCAACCATCTGTTACTAAAAAGCAGGATCACCTTGAAATCCACAGAAAGAGTATGTAGGCAAATTACAGTGAAACATTGAGCAATTAATTTACTTGGAAAACACTTTTCCTACCAAGCAAATTTTATAAGGCAATCGACTTTATTAAATTGAGGAGAAACAGCAAATAAGAGGGCACTGACTTCAACAGGCTCACTCTGTTGTGGAGTACACTCATCATCATCACCTATCACTCCTTAATAATTAGAGGCAATGAAAGTATCGCTTTAAATTAGCTTCAAAGTCTTTAGGAGATTTCAGTGGGACAGAGGAAGGAGACTATGATTTAAAGAGTAGAAAGGATGACGTGCAAATGAAGGCAAGCCTTGCCAGCAATTCCACTGCTAAGACAAAAGTGTAAGAACCTTGAAGAGGAAAAGAACAGGATGTTAAAATCAGAGAAGATAATTTTAATAAAGAAAAGCAAGGGTGGGTAAATGAAAGATGGGTCAAAGATGTGTAATTAATAAAAAATCATCAGTTTCAATTAACAACGTAGCACTTAACCTCAAAATAATGCAGTTTTACTTAATTAAAACAATTATTTATCTTTTACATACACAAAATACATGGTTTGATGTTATCTCTTTCTCTCTGTCTTCTCTACTTATTATTTTTGACTTTTAATCATGCTGTCTCATTATGCCAACTACCAGCTGCATTTGCCATTCCATTTTCTTGACCCACATTAAAATTAGGCAAGTATGAAATTAAAACTCCAAACATTTTCAAAAGCTATTTCAAATTCAGAGATTTATATCCCTTGCAAAATGGGATTTTGACTTTGACGCTGGTCTGGGGAACATTAGATCCCTAAGCACATTTCCACACAGTTATGGAATAGTGGTGGTAGTATGGAGGGAGAATTTTTTTTTAATATTTGAAAGTCCTTTGTGACTAACTTCTTTGGGTTATTTACATGTACAGCATTTGACAAATTTGAAGTTTCTACTAAGTAAAGCAAAAAGGACTCTATTTTCTTAATAGCATTTAATTTATATAATGACATGCAGATACTGGGTAAAAATTACCTCTGTGATTTTATTCATACTCAAAGTCTAATATAAGAAATGTCATCCAAGGTCATAAAATGCCTCTAAGCCCAATGACAACATGAAAGGCATAGAAAGAATCAGTCAATATGGAGATGTTCTCTCCAGCTTGCTCCAAAATCCATGACAGAGGGACCGTTACATTAATACTTAGATTATAAAATACCACCTTGATTAATATTTATAGAGAAGAAATGGCTAGAAAAACCTTTTGTCAAGAACAAAAATTTAGAAAGAGCTTACAGTGTAGCAACAAAAATTATCTGCTTCATACAAATCAGGGCAAGGCCCCTTTTCACAAGGAGCTTTTAATAAAGTTGAGAAGAAAATCCATACATAATAGGGGGTGGAGCCAAGATGGCCGAATAGGAACAGCTCCAGTCTATAGCTCCCAGCGTGAGCGACGCAGAAGACGGGTGATTTCTGCATTTCCAACTGAGGTACCGGGTTCATCTCACCGGGGAGTGCCAGAAAGTGGGTGCAGGACAGTGGGTGCAGCACACCGTGTGTGAGCCGAAGCAGGGTGAGGCATCACCTCACCCAGGAAGCGCAAGGGGTCAGGGAATTCCCTTTCCTAGTCAAAGAAAGGGGTGACAGACAGCACCTGGAAAATCGGGTCACTCCCACCCTAATACTGCGCTTTTCCAAAGGCCTTAAAAAACGGCACACCAGGAGATTATATCCCGCACATGGCTCGGAGGGTCCTACGCCCACGGAGCCTCGCTCATTGCTAGCATAGCAGTGTGAGACCAAACTGCAAGGCTGCAGTGAGGCTGGGGGAGGGGCGTCCGCCATTGCCCAGGCTTGAGTAGGTAAACAAAGCAGCACGGAAGCTCGAAACGGGTGGAGCCCACCACAGCTCAAGGAGGCCTGCCTGCCTCTGTAGGCTCCACCTCTGGGGGCAGGGCACAGACAAACAAAAGACAGCAATAACCTCTGCAGACTTAAATGTCCCTGTCTGACAGCTTTGAAGAGAGTACTGGTTCTCCCAGCACGCAGCTTGAGATCTGAGAATGGGCAGACTGCCTCCTCAAGTGGGTCCCTGACCCCCGAGTACCCTAACTGGGAGGCACCCCCCAGTAGCAGCAGACCGACACCTCACACAGCTGGGTACTCCTCTGAAACAAAAATTCCAGAGGAACAATCAGGCAGCAGCATTTGCGGTTCATGAATATCCGCTGTTCTGCAGCCACCACTGCTGATACCCAGGCAAACAGGGTCTGGAGTGGACCTCCGGCAAACTCCAACAGACCTGCAGCTGAGGGTCCTGACTGTTAGAAGGAAAACTAACAAATAGAAAGGACATCCACACCAAAAACCCATCTGTACATCACCATCATCAAAGACCAAAGGTAGATAAAACCACAAAGATGGGGAAAAAACAGAGCAGAAAAACCAGAAACTCTAAAAATCAGAGCACCTCTCCTCCTTCAAAGGAACGCAGCTCCTCACCAGCAATGGAACAAAACTGGATGGAGAATGACTTTGACGAGTTGAGAGAAGAAGCCTTCAGAAGATCAAACTACTATGAGCTAAAGGAGGAAGTTCGAACCAATGGCAAAGAAGTTAAAAACTTTGAAAAAAAAATTAGACGAATGGATAAGTAGAATAACCAATGCAGAAAAGTCCTTAAAGGACCTGATGGAGCTGAAAACCATAGCACGAGAACTACATGATGAATGCACAAGCCTCAGTAACTGATGTGATCAACTGGAAAAAATGGTATAAGCAATGGAAGATGAAATAAATGAAATGAAGCGTGAAGAGAAGTTTAGAGAAAAAAGAATAAAAAGAAATGAACAAAGCCTCCAAGAAATATGCGACTATGTGAAAACACCAAATCTATGTCTAATTGGTGTACCTGAAAGTGATGGGGAGAATGGAACCAAGTTGGAAAACACTCTGCAGGACATTATCCAGGAGAACTTCCCCAATCTAGTAAGGCAGGCCAACATTCAAATTCAGGAAATACAGAGAATGCCACAAAGATACTCCTCGAGAAGAGCAACTCCAAGACACATAATTGTCAGATTCACCAAGGTTGAAATGAAGGAAAAAATGTTAAGGGCAGCCAGAGAGAAAGGTCGGGTTACCCGTAAACAGAAGCCCATCAGACTAACAGCTGATCTCTCAGCAGAAACTCTACAAGCCAGAAGAGAGTGGGGGCCAATATTCAACATTCTTAAAGAAAAGAATTTTCAAGCTGGAATTCCATATCCAGCCAAACTAAGCTTCTTAAGTGAAGGAGAAATAAAATACTTTACAGACAAGCAAAAGCTGACAGATTTTGTCACCACCAGGCCTGCCCTAAAAGAGCTCCTGAAGGAAGCAGTAAACATGGAAAGGAACAACCAGTACCAGCCACTGCAAAAACATGCCAAAATGTAAAGACCGTCAAGGCTAGGAAGAAACTGCATCAACTAACGAGCAAAATAACCAGCTAACATCATAATGACAGGATCAAATTCACACATAACAATACTAACCTTAAATGTAAATGGGCTAAATGCTCCAATTAAAAGGCACGGACTGGCAAATTGGATAAAGAGTCAAGACCCATCAGTGTGCTGTACTCAGGAAACCCATCTCACGTGCAGAGACACACATAGGCTCAAAATAAAGAGATGGAGGAAGATCTACCAAGCAAATGGAAAACGAAAAAAAGCAGGGGTTGCAATCCTAGTTTCAGATAAAACAGACTTTAAACCAACAAAGATCAAAAGAGACAAAGAAGGCCATTACATAATGGTAAAGGGATCAATTCAACAAGAAGAACTAACCATCCTAAATATATATGCACCCAATACAGGAGCACCCAGATTCATAAAGCAAGTCCTTAGTGATTAACGAAAACACTTAGACTCCCGTACAATAACAATGGGAGATTTAACACCCCACTGTCAACATTAGACAGATCAATGAGACAGAAAGTTAACAAAGATATCCTGGAATTGAACTCAGCTCTGCACCAAGGGGACCTACTAGACATCTACAGAACTCTCCACCCCAAATCAACAGAATATATGTTCTTTTCAGCACCACACCACACCTATGCCAAAATTGACCACATAGTTGGAAGTAAAGCACTCCTCAGCAAATGTAAAAAACAGAAATTATAACAAACTGTCTCTCAGACCACAGTGCAATCAAACTAGAACTCAGGATTAAGAAACTCACTCAAAACCGCTCAACTACATGGAAACTGAACAACCTGATCCTGAATGACTACTGGGTACATAACGAAATGAAGGCAGAAATAAAGATCTTCTTTGAAACCAATGAGAACAAAGACACAACATACCAGAATCTCTGGGACACATTCAAAGCAGTGTGTACAGGGAAATTTATAGCACTAAATGCCCACAAGAGAAAGCAGGAAAGATCTAAAATTGACACCCTAACATCACAGTTAAACGAACTAGAGAAGCAAGAGCAAACACATTCAAAAGCTACCAGAAGGCAAGAAATAACTAAGATCAGAGCTGAACTGAAGGAAACAGAGACACAAAAATCCCTTCAAAAAATCAATGAATCCAGGAGCTGGTCTTTTGAAACAATCAACCAAATTGATAGACCTCTAGCAAGATTAATAAAGAAGAAAAGAGAGAAGAATCAAATAGATGCGATAAAAAATGACAAAGGGAATATCACCACCAATCCCACAGAAATACAAACTACCATCAGAGAATACTGTAAACACCTCTATGCAAACAAACTAGAAAATCTTGAAGAAATGGATAAATTCCTCGACAAATACACCCTCCCAAGACTAAACCAGGAAGAAGTTGAATCTCTGAATAGACCAATAATAGGCTCTGAAATTGAGGCAATAATTAATAGCTTACCAACCAAAAAAAGTCCAGGACCAGATGGAGTCACAGCCGAATTCCACCAGAGGTACAAGGAGGAGCTGGTACCATTCCTTGTGAAATTATTCCAATCGATAGAAAAAGAGGGAATCCTCCCTAAGTCATTTTATGAGGCCAGCATCATCCTGATACCAAAGCCGGGCAGAGACACAACAAAAAAAGAGAATTTTAGACCAATATCCTTGATGAACACTGATGCAAAAATCCTCAATAAAATACTGGCAAACCAAATCCAGCAGCATATCAAAAAGCTTATCCACCATGATCAAGTGGGCTTCATCCCTGGGATGCAAGGCTGGTTCAACATATGCAAATCAATAAACATAATCCAGCATATAAACAAAACCAAAGACAAAAACGACATAATTATCTCAATAGATGCAGAAAAGTCCTTTGACAAAATTCAACAACGCTTCATGCTAAAAACTCTCAATAAATTAGGTATTGATGGGACGTATCTCAAAATAATAAGAGCTTTCTATGACAAACCCACAGCCAATATCATACTGAATGGACAAAAACTGGAAGCATCCCCTTTGAAAACTGTCACAAGACAGGGATGCCCTCTCTCACCACTCCTATTCAACATAGTGTTGGAAGTTCTGGCCAGGGCTATCAGGCAGGAGAAGGAAATAAAGGGTATTCAATTAGGAAAAGAGGAAGTCAAATTGTCCCTGTTTGCAGATGACATGATTGTATATCTAGAAAACCCCATCGTCTCAGCCCAGAATCTCCTTAAGCTGATAAGCAACATCAGCAAACTCTCAGGATACAAAATCAATGTGCAAAAGTCACAAGCATTCTTATACACCAATAACAGACAAACAGAGAGCCAAATCATGAGTGAACTCCCATTCACAATTGCTTCAAAGAGAATAAAATACCTAGGAATCCAACTTACAAGGGATGTGAAGGACCTCTTCAAGGGGAACCACAAGCCACTGCTCAATGAAATAAAAGAGGATACAAACAAATGGAAGAACATTCCACGCTCATGGGTAGGAAGAATCAATATCATGAAAATGGCCATACTGCCCAAGGTAATTTATAGATTCAATGCCATCCCCATCAAGCTACCAATGACTTTCTTCACAGAATTGGAAAAAACTACTTTAAAGTTCATATGGAACCAAAAAAGAGCCCGCATTGCCAAGTCAATCCTAAGCCAAAACAACAAAGCTGGAGGCATCATGCTACCTGACTTCAAACTATACTACAAGGCTACAGTAACCAAAACAGCATGGTACTGGTACCAAAACAGAGATATAGACCAATGGAACAGAACAGAGCCCTCAGAAATAATGCCTCATATCTACAACTATCTGATCTTTGACAAACCTGACAAAAACAAGCAATGGGGAAAGGATTCCCTATTTAATAAATGGTGCTGGGAAAACTGGCTAGCCATATGTACAAAGCTGAAACTGGATCCCTTCCTTACACCTTATACAAAAATTATTTCAAGATGGATTAAAGACTTACATGTTAGACCTAAAACCATAAAAATCCTAGAAGAAAACCTAGGCAATACCTTTCAGGACATAGGCATGGGCAAGGACTTCATGTCTAAAACACCAAAAGCAATGGTAACAAAAGCCAAAATTGACAAATGGGAGCTAATTAAACTAAAGAGCTTCTGCACAGCAAAAGAAACTACCATCAGAGTGAACAGGCAACCTACAAAATGGGAGAAAATTTTCACAACCTACTCATCTGACAAAGGGCTAATATCCAGAATCTACAATGAACTCAAACAAATTTACAAGAAAAAAACAAACAACCCCATCAAAAAGTGGGAGAAGGATATGAACAGACACTTCTCAAAAGAAGACATTTATGCAGCCAAAAAACACATGAAAAAATGCTCATCATCACTGGCCATCAGAGAAATGCAAATCAAAACCACAATGAGATACCATCTCACACCAGTTAGAATGGTGATCATTAAAAAGTCAGGAAACAACAGGTGCTGGAGGGGATGTGGAGAAATAGGAACAATTTTACACTGTTGGTGGGACTGTAAACTAGTTCAACCATTGTGAAAGTCAGTGTGGCGATTCCTCAGGGATCTAGAACTAGAAATACCATTTGACCCAGCCATCCCATTACTGGGTATATACCCAAAGGTTTACAAATCATGCTGCTATAAAGACACATGCACACGTATGTTTACTGCGGCACTATTCACAATAGCAAAGACTTAGAATCAACCCAAATGTCCAACAATGATAGACTGGATTAAGAAAATGTGGCACATATACACCATGGAATACTATGCAGCCATAAAAAAGGATGAGTTCATGTCCTTTGTAGGGACATGGATGAAGCTGGAAACCATCATTCTCAGCAAACTATCGCAAGGACAAAAAACCAAACACAGCATGTTCTCACTCGAAGGTGGGAAATGAACAATGAGAACACATGGACACAGGAAGGGGAACATCACACACTGGGGACTGTTGGGGGATGGGGGGAGGGGGGAGGAATAGCATTAGGAGATCTACCTAATGTTAAATGATGAGTTAATGGCTGCAGCACACCAACATGGCACATGTATACATAGGTAACAAACCTGCACCTTTTGCACATGTACCCTAAAACTTAAAGTATAATAATAATAAAAAAAGAAAATCCATACATAATAAATCAAAGATCCCCTTTTTCACACTCACACACACACAAATGGGATTAAGGTTAAAAGATAAGTGTATGCTTAAATCCTTAAGTGTATCTTTAGAAATGGGAGCTTGTAGGCAGACAGACCCAGATCGAATCCCAGGTATGACACTCCCTAGCTGTGTATCTGCAGTCAAGTGACACAAACACCCTGAGCCTTGGTTTCCTCACCATAAATTTGGGAGAATAGCAAAAGGTTTTACCTACAACAAAAGATTGTTGTGAGATTTAAATGATAAAATGCACAGTGTTTGGTATACAGAAAATAGTCAATAAATATTAATAGGAAGATGATACTGCCTTTTTTTCTAGGAATGTTTTTCCATCTCTATTGAGGTGTAGTTGACCTTTTGTTTGCATGAGAGAACACTTACGATCTAGTCTCTCAGAAAACTTCAAGTATTCAATACATTATTATTAACTATAGTCACAATGTCACACCTGAGATCGCCAGAACTTAGTCATCTTACACCTGAAAGCTTGTGATCTTTAAACAACATCTGTTTATTTCCCCCACCCCCTAGTCCCTGGCAGCCACTGTTCTATTCGCTGTTACTATGGATTTGACTTTTTTTAAAGATTAGCTATAAGTGAGATCATGCAGTATTTGTCTCTCCATCTCTGTCTTTTTTTACTTAGCATAATGGCCTCTAGATCTATCCATGTTGTCACAAATAGCAGAATTCCCTTTCTTTCTCAAGGCTGAATTAATATTTCATTGTGTATACATATATATGTATATGTTTAGAAACATATATGACATTTTCATTAGTCCTTCATCTGGTGGCAGACATTTCAGTTGTTTTCATATTTTGTCTATTGTGAATAATGCTGCAATAAACATGGGAGTGCAGGCATCTCTACCAGGTGCATTATTTCATTTCCTTCTAATGTATACCCAGCAGTAGGATTGCTGGATCATATGGTAGTTCTATTTTTAGTTTTATGAGAAACCTCCATACTCTTTTCCATAATGACTGTACTACTGTACATTCCCATTAACAGTGTTCAAGCATTCCCCTTTATCCACATCTTCATAAGCATTTATTATTTTTTGTCCTTTGATAGCAGCCATTCTAGCTGGGTAAGATGATATTTCATTAAGGTTTTGATTTGCATTTCCCTGATGATTAGTGATATAAAGCATTTCTTCATGTATTCCTTTGGCCATTTGTATGTCTTCTTTTGATAAATGTCTATTCAGGTATTTTGCCATTTTTAATTGGGTTTTTGGTTTTATTATAAGTTGTTGATTTTCTTACATATTCTGGTTATTAATCTCTTGTAAGATGAATAGCTTGCAACTATTTTCCCCCATTCTGTGGGTTATCTCTTCATTTCATTAATTGTTTCCTTCGCTGTGCAGAAGCTTTTTAGCTTAATGTAATCCTATTACATGAAGCTTTTGCTTAACTTGTAACTTTTGCTTGCCTGTGCTTTTGAGGTATTACCCCAAAAATCTTTGTCCAAACCAATGTCCTATAGCATTTTCCCAACGTTTTCCTCTGGTAGTTTCGCAGTTTCGGGTCTTACATTTAAGTCTTTATTTTGTGTTGATTTTCATATATGGTGAAAGATGGTAATCTAATTTTATTCTTCTGCATATAGAGATCTAGTTTTCTTAGCATCATTTGTTAAATAAAAGAGACTTTCCTTTCTTGTGTTGGCTGTTTAAGCTGAATGAGTTCATTTTATATTTTGGATATTAGCCACCTATTGGATACATGATTTGTAAATATTGTCTGTCATTCCATAGGTTGACTTTTCATTTTGTTGATTGCTTCCTTTGCTGTGCAGAAATGTTTTTGTTTGAGGTAGTTTATTTATTGTTCATTTTTGTTTCTGTTGCATGTGCTTTGGCGTCACATTTTTAAAATTATTGCCAATATCAGTGTCAAGGATCTGTTTTCTTCTAGGAGTTTTACAGTTTTGGGACTTATGTTTACATCTTTAATATATTTTGAATTGATTTTTGTGCATGATGTAAAATAAGGGCTCAATTTAATTATTTTGCATGTGGAAATCCAGTTTCCCTAACAGTTTACTGAAGAGACAATCCTTTTTACCTTCTGGTGCCTTTGTCAAAGTTTACGTGTCTGTTTCCATGTCAGTACCATCCTATTTGGATTACTACAGCTTTTTTATATAATTTGAAATTAAGTAGTGTGATGCCTCCAGGTTTGTTCTTCTTTCTCAAGATTGCTTTGGCTATTCAGGGTCTTATTTGGTTCCATACAAGTTTTAGGATTATTTTTCTATTTCTGTGAAAAATGCTATTGACATTTTTATAGAGCTTGCAGTGAATTAGTAGATAGCTTTGGGTCACGTAGACATTTTTAGAGTATCAATTCTTCCAAAACATGAACTCAGCCTATCTTTCCATTTGTTTGTGTTTTGAGAGTTTTTAATCATGAAAGGATGTTGCATTTTATCAAGTGCTTTTTCTGCATTTATTAGAATGATATAATTTTTATCCTTTATTCTGTTAGGGTAGCCACATTTATTGATTTGCATGTGTTGAACCATCCTTGCATCTCAGAGATAAATCCCATTTGATTATTATGTATGAATCTTTTTAATGTGTTGTTGAATTAGGTTTACCAGTCTTTTTTGAGAATTTTTACATTTATATTTATCAAGAATACTGGCCTGTAGTTTTCCTTGCTTGCAGAAAAATAAATTAAAATTAAAATTTATTTTCTGTACTCACACTCCTCACTGCCACCACCACTGTCATCATCCCGTGTATTCTTTTTTCTCCTTTTCAGACAGTGACCTATAATTTATCAAAACATGCTCAGAAAAAATAGAATGTCAATTGCATTCCAAACTTCCTTCAAAATTTAACCTTTTGGTTTGTTGTTCTCTCTACTAAATTCTCCCTCTGAGCCTGCCATCATTTTCATAATTTCCCATCTACAAATGAAAAAGCCAAAATTGTTGCCTTCATTCTGCAACCCACTAGTTACTATTATGCCTTCCTTTTCCTTACAACAATTCCCCACATCAGTCCTCCTTCTCTGTAATGAATTCTAAACTTAATCACTCAAAACTTTTCCCGTATGCACAGGATTAGCTTCTAAATATCAGGTCCTGCTAAAAGGATCTTCACTTTCACACTGTTCTCCATCCTGTCACCACATGAGTGACTACATCATCATCAGCCATTCACTCCTCCTCATGCATACAAATATACCATCTAAATGCAATACTAGATACAGATTTTTATTTACTTTCAGTCCACTCTGCTAGTTCTTCTTCTTCTTCTTCTTTTTTTTTTTTTTTTCTGAGATGGAGTCTCGCTCTGTCACCCAGGCTGGAGTGCAGTGGTGTGATCTCAGCTCACTGTAAGCTCTGCCTCCCGGGTTGATGCCATTCTCCTGCCTCGGCCTCCCAAGTAGCTGGGACTACAGGTGCCCACCACCACGCCTGGCTAATTTTTTGTATTTTTAGTAAAGACAGGGTTTCACCGTGTTAGCCAGGACGGTCTCGATCTCCTGACCTCATGATCCGCCCGCCTCGGCCTCCCAAAGTGCTGGGATTACAGGAGTGAGCCACCGTGCCCAGCCCACTCTGCTTGTTCTTGCAGCAAAGTTTGCCAGCCCTGGCACACTCTCCTCTTGATCTCTCCAGTTACTTTTGCTTCAGTTGTTATTTTGTCCCCGGCACTGTGTAGCCATTTTCATCACTGTCAGTTAGGGTTTCTCTGGTTTCTGCTCCATTTACTTAGTGAGGAAGGCACCTCAGAGCCATTTGTCATCACTACTAGACTTTCTTCAGGGTTCATGAATAACTACCTGACATGATGTCCTTTCTATTCGCAAATGAACTACAGCCCTGTTTAGATTTTCATGTCATTTTTATCAAGTTCCAGTGATATTTGAAGAGCTATCAAAAGAACTATGCATATAATCAAACACAACCTATGAGTTTTCAAAGTTACTGGAAATGTTCACAAGATGGTATTGTTTGCTGCTATGAATTAATTGACCTTGATTACAATATTCTCAAATCTGTAACATCTCAGAATACTGCTCTCATGCCCAAAAGAGGGGAAGGGGTTGGTGAGGGTAACATAGGTCCACTAGTGGTATAATAAATACTTTAATTCTGTTAGTATAAAAAGCTGTTTATACTAACAGCTTTTTATACTATAAAAAGGTGTTTGTCTCTACACAGACATCACTGGCTGATCTAGGAGCTGAATCCTTTGCTACAAGGAAATGTCCTATGAAAAAAATATACTTGAAGCCCAACTGCAGATACAGTACTTTGGTCTATACCACAAATTAGACATAATCTTGGCCCTCTGGGAAACTCATGAAGTAACATCC
The DNA here is from genome assembly GCF_028858775.2 of Pan troglodytes. Lineage (NCBI taxonomy): Eukaryota > Metazoa > Chordata > Mammalia > Primates > Hominidae > Pan > Pan troglodytes. Next base: position 124,321,806 of record NC_072404.2, on the reverse strand, counting down.
TAATAAAATCCCAACAAGTAAATAAATTTAAGTAGTATTACTCAAAAATAATTTCACTGCATTTTTTAAAAAATTTGTGTTTTCATATTTCATGCCCCACATGTGGAGCACATCCTCTGACTCTTTGTTAGGTGTGATGATGAAATAAAAGTTCCAAATGACTTATTCTCAAGTCTCATCATTTATTCTTAAAATGAACTATAAAGCCCAATTTTTATAGCTCCATTTATTCTGCTATAATAAAAATATTTCTATTTTTTGTTTCTTTTTATAAAGAAAAAACCTGTTCTATTTGTGTCAATAGAGTTTATTATAAAAGCATTTTGTGTGGAAAAAATTAGAGAAAAACAATTTCGATAGACATACATTTTATATATTGAATTACCTATTTACACAAAACTCTATATTACTACCAACTGTCACATTTTTAACATGACATATTAAGACATAAAGAAATAATGAGACTTAATTATGTTTTTGAATAATTTCTTTAAATTTGGTTGAAAATAGTCATCTGCCTAGTATTGTATGCTGAAGTAGCTATCAAATGTAATTATGTAATATTTGTTAGACAATATTTTAAAATTTTTATTTCAATTGTTGAGCCTAATCTTTTATTCAGGTTACCATTTTTCACAAAATAATCATATTTGAAATCACGTTATTTATGCTGAAGGTAGAGTAAGATGTCTGAGTAGAATCTTCCACCTTTTGCCTTGCCTACAGGAACACCAAATTGAACAACTATCCACACAAAAAAAGCACCTTCATGAGAACAAAAAGCAAGTGAGCAATCACAGCACCTGGTTTTTACTTCATATTGCCAAAAGAGGCACTGAAGAGGGAAAGGAAGGACAGATAGTCTTGAATTGCCAATGCCATGTCTCACTCATCCCTCAGCAGTGGCTGCATGACACAGAGAGAGAATCCCTGAGCTTGTGGGAGGGAGAGCAGCACAGTGATTGTGAGACTTTGCATTGGAACTCAATTCTGTCCTGTCACAGCAGAAGCAACAACAGGCGAAACTCAGCCAGCACCCACAGAGGGAACAGTTAGGCCAGCCCTACCCAGAGGAGAATTGCCCATCCCAGCAGTCTGAATCTGAGATCCAGCAAGACTCACCACCATCAGCTAAAGTGCTCTGGGTCCTAGGTAAACATAAAAGGCAGTCTAGGTGATTCCTGGACAAGCCCTAGTGCTGTGCTGGGCTTGGAGCCAGTGGACTTGGGGGGCACACAACCTAGTGAGACACCAGCCAGCATAACCAAGGGAGTGCTTCTGCCACTGCTTCCCCAACCCCAGGCAGCACAGCTCATAGCTCTGGGAGAGACTTCTTCCTTCCACTCAAAGAGAGGAGAGGGAAGAGTAAAGAGGATTTTGTCTTACAACTTGGATACCAGCTCAGCCACAGTAGGATAGGGCAACAAGCAGAGTCCTGAGGTCCCCATTCCAGGCCCTAGCTCCAGAACAACATCTCTAGACACACCCTGGGCCAGAAGGGAGCCCACTGCCTTAAAGGACCCAGTCCTGGCAGGGTTCATTACCTGCTGACTAAAGAGCCCTTGAGCCCTGAATAATCAACAGTGACAGGCAGGCAGTACTCACCATGGGTCTTGGGTAAGACTTAGAGATGTGCTGGCTTTGGGTATAACCCAGCACATTTCCAGCTGTGCTGGCTATGGGGAGAGACTCAATATGCTTAAAAAAAAGGAGAGGGAAGAGTAAAGGGTACTTTTTGCCTTGCAGCTTAGGTACTAGCTCAGCCACAGTGGGGTACAGCAATAGGTAGGATACTGGGGTTTTCAATTCCATGTCTCAGTTCTTAGATGGCATTTCTGGAGTTTCCCTGGGCCAGTGCAGACCCCACTTCCTCCTAAGGAAGAGTTTCAGGTCTGCCATTGATGTAGTTTGGCGTGTCCCCACCCAAATCTCATGTTGAATTCCCACATGTTGTGGGAGGAACCTGGTGGGAGGTAATTGAATTATAAGGGCAAGTCTTTCCTGTGCTGTTCTCTTGATAGTGAATAAGTCTCACAAGATCTGATGGTTTTAAAAAAAAGGAGTTCCCCTGCACAAGTTCTCTCTCTTTGCCTGCCATCATCCATGTAAGACATGACTTACTCCTTCTTGCCTTCCACTATGATTGTGAGGCTTCTCCGGCCATGTGGAACTGTAAGTCCAGTTAAACCTCTTTATCTTGTAAATTGCCAAATCTTGGGTATGTCTTTATCAGCAGCATGAAAATGCACTAATACAGGCATCATGCACCAAAAGCTAACTGAAGAGCCCTTGGGCCTTGAATGAACATGGGCAGTAACCAGGCAATATTCGCCATGGGACTGTAATGGTTGTGGCCATGGGGAGATCCTCCTCTGCTTATGAAAAGGGGAGGAAAGAGTAGAAAGGACTTTGTCTTGTAGCTTGGGAGTCAGCTAAACCACAGTAGAATAGAGCACCAGGTAGATTCCTAAGGTTTCTGACACCAGGCCCTGGTTTTAAGACAGCCCCAGAGAGAGGGGTGGCAACCATCTCTGCAGTTTGGTCAACTCAGCCATTCCAGCCTGTCAGCTTTGGAGAGTCCAAAGGGTCCAGATGACAAAGGGTCCTCCTGAAAACAGCATAGCTGTTTGACCAAAAGGCAGCCAGACTGCTTCTTTAAGCAGGTCCCTGATTCCCATTCCTCCTGACTGGGTGAGACCAAAAAGGTCTCAAGCACCCCCCTACAGGTGCATTTGGGCTGGCAACAGGTAAGTACCTTCCTGGGATGGAGCTTCCATAGGAAGGAGCAGGCTGCCATATTTGTTGTTTTGTAGCCTTCGCTGGTGATAACTCAAGGTACAGAATAAAGTGAGAAAACTAGGGTCTGGAGCAGACCCCCAGCTAACCACAGCAGCACTACAGAAGAGTGGCCTGACATTGAAAGAAAACAAACAAACAAACAAACAGAAAACAAAAGTAACAACATCATCAACAACAACAAAAACCAACAAAGAAACTCATTCTAAGATCAGCACCCTCAAAGTTCAAAGATAGATGAGCCCAAAAAGATACAAGAATATCAGCACAAAAACACTGAAAACTCAAAAAGCCTCCTCCAAATGACCACAGCACCTCTCCAGCAAGGGCACAGAACTGAGCTGAGGCTGAGATGACCAAAATTGACAGAAGTAAGCTTCAGAAGGTGGGTAATAACAAACTTCAGTGAGATAAAGGAGCATGTTGTAACCCAATGCAAAGAAGCTAAGAATCATGATAAGACAATACAGGAATGATAGCCAGAATAGCCCATTTAGAGAGAAACATAACTGACCTGACGGAGCTGAAAAACACAATACGAGAACTTCACCATGCAATCACAAGCATCAGTAGCAGAATAGACCAAGTGGAGGAAAGAAACTCAGAGCTGAAGACTGTCTTTCTAAAATAAGACAGGCAGATAAAAATATTTTTAAAAGAATGAAAAGGAATCAACAAAACCTTCAAGAAATATGAGATTATGTAAGGGGACCAAACCTACTACTGATTGAAGTACCTGAAAGAGACAAGAAGAAGACAACCAAGTTGGAAAACATACTTCAGAGTATATCATCCAGCAGAATTTCCCCAACCTAGCAATACAGGCCAACATTCAAATTCAGGAAATGTAGATAACCCCAGTAAGAGGTTCCATGAGAAAATAAACCCCAAGACACATAATCTTCAGATTCTCCAAGATCAAATGAAAGAAAAAATGTTAGGGGCAGCCAAAGAGAAAGGCCAGGTCAACTACAAAGGGAAACCCATCAAAATAACAGCAGACCTCCCAGTGGAAACTCTACAAGGCAGAAGAGATTGGGGGCCAATATTCAACCTTCATGGAGAAAAGAATTTGCAACCCAGAATTTTATATCCAGCCAAACTAAGCTTCATAAGTGAGGGATAAATAAGATATTTTTCAGACAAGCAAATGCTGAGGAAATTTATCACCAGCAGGCCTGCATTGCAAAAGCTCTTGAAGGAAGCACTAAATATGGAAAGGAAAAGCCATTACCAGACATTACAAAAACACACTGAAATACACAGACCAGTGACACCATGAAGAATCACATAAACAAGTCTTCAAAATAACCAGATTACATCATGATGACAGGATCAAATTCACACATGACAATAATAATCTTAAGTGTAAATGGGCTAAATACTCCAATTAAAAGACACAGAATAGCAAGCTGAATAAACAGCCAAGACCCATAAGTATGCTGTCTTCAAGAGACCCATCTCACATGCAAAGACACACATAGGCTCAAAATAAAGGGACAGAAAAAAATTTACCAAGCAAATGGAAAACAGAAAAAAAAATGGGGTTACAATCCTAGTTTTTGACAAAACAGACTTAAAACCAACAGAGATCAAAAAAAGATAAAGAAGGTCATTACATAATGGCAAAAGGTTCAATTCAGCAAGAAGACCTAACTATCCTAAATATACATGCACCCAATATAGGAGCACCAAGATTCACAAAGCAAGTTTTAGAGACTTACAAAAAAGACTTAGATTCACACACAGTTATAGCAGAAGACTTTAAAGTCCCACTGTCAATATTAGACAGACCACCAAGACAGAAAATTAACAAAGATATTCAAAACGTGAACTCAGCTCTGGATCAAGTGGAGTTGATAAATATGTACAAAACTCTCCACCTGAAAACAACTGTATATACATTCTTCTCATCACCACATGGCAATTACTCTAAAATTGATCACATAGTCAGAAGTAAAACACTCCTTGCTAAATGCAAAAGAACTGAAATTATAACACTCTCTCAGACCACAGCACAATCAAATTAGAATTCAAGATTAAGAAAGTTACTCAAAACCACATTACTACATGGAAATTCAACAAACTGCTTCTGAATGACTCTTGGATTAAGGCAGAAATCAAGAATTTATTTCAAACTAATGAGAACAAAGAAACAATGTACCAGAATATCGGGGATGCAGCTAAAGCAGTGTTAAGAGGGAAATGTATAGCACTAATTGCCCACATCAAAAAGGTAGAAAGATCTCAAGTTAACAACCTAACATCACAACTAAAAGAACTAGAGAACCAAGAGCAAACAAACCCTAAAAGTAGCAGATGACAAGAAATAACCAAGATCAGAGCTGAACTGAAGGAGATAGAAACAAGCAAAATTGTTCAGAAAATCCATAAATCCAGGAGCTGGTTTTCTGAAAAACATAATAAAATAGATAGACCGCTAGCTAGACTAATAAAGAAGAAATGAGAGAAGAATCAAATACAATCAGAAATGATAAGGGGATGTCACCACTGACACAACAGAAATACAAACAACCATCAGAGAATACTGTAAATACCCCTATGCACATAAACAAGAAAATCTAGAAGAAATGGATAAATTCCTGGACGCATACACCCTCCCAGTACTGAACCAGGAAGAAATTGAATCTCTGAAGAGACCAATAATGAGTTCTAAAATTGAGACAGTAATAAATAACCTACCAAGCAAAAAAAAGCATAGCACCAGATGAATTCACAGCTGAATTCTACAAGAGGTACGAAGAGCTGGTACAATTTCTACTGAAGGTGTTTCAAAAAATTGAAAAGGAGGGACTCCTCCTTAACTCATTTTATGAGGCCAGCAACATCTTGATACCAAAAGCTGCCAGAGATGCAACAACAACAACAAAAAAGAAAACTTCAGGCCAATATTTTTGTTAACATCAAGGCAACAATTCTGTTAAATATTGGCAAACCAAATCTAGCAGCCCATCAAAAAGCTTATTCACCATGATCAAGTTGGTTTCATCACCAGGATGCAAGGTTGGTTCAACATATGCAAATCAATAAATGTGATTCATCACAAAAACAGAACTGAAGACAAAAACCATCACATGATTATTTCAATTGATGTGGAAAAGGCCTTCAATAAAACTCAACGTTCCTTCAGGTTACAACTCTCAGTAAACTAGGTATTGAAGGAACCTACCTCAAAATAATAAGAGCCATATATGACAAACCCACAGTCAATATCATACTGAATGGGCATAAGCTGGAAGCATTTCCTTTGAAAACTGGCATAAAACAAGTTTGCTGTCTCTCACCACTCCTATTTAACATAGTATTGGAACTTCTGGCAAGGGCAACCAGGAAAAGAAAGAAATAAAGCATATCCAAATAGGAAGATAGAAAGTCAAATTATCTTTGTGTTCAGATGACATCATCATATATCTAGAAAACTCCATCATCTCAGCTCAAAAGCTTCTTAAGCTGATAAGCAACTTCAGCAAAGTCTCAGGATACAAAATATATGTGCAAAAATCACTAGCATTCCTATACACAAATAGCAGGCAAGTAGAGAGCCAAATCGTGAATGAACTCCCTTTCACAATGGCTAGAAACTGAATAAAATACCTAGAAATACAGCTAAAAAGAGAAGTGAGGAACCTCTTCAAGGAAACTACAAACCACTACTCAAAGAAATCAGAGAGGACACAAGCAAATGGAGAAACATTCCATGCTCATGAATAGGAAGAATCAATATCTTGAAAATGGCTATACTGGCCAAAGTAATTTAAAGATTAAATGTTATTCCCATTGAGCTACCACGACATTCTTCACAGAATTAGAAAAATATATACATTTTAAAATTCATATGGGACTGAAAAGGAGCCAGAATAGCCAAGCCAATCCTAAGCAAAAAGAACAAACCTGGAGACATCGTGCTAGATGACTTCAAACTATACTTCAAGGCTACAATAGCCAAAACAGCATGGTACTGGTACAAGAACAAACACATAGACCAATGGAACAGAATAGAGAACTCAGAAATAAGACCACACACCTACAACCATCTGGTCTTCAACAAATCTGACAAAACAAGCAATGGGGAAAGGATGCCCTATTTACTAAATTTTGCTTGGATGCTTGACTAACCTATGCAGAAAACTGAAACTGGACCGCTTCCTTATATCTTCTACAAAAATTAACTCAAGATAGATTAAAGACTTACACGTAAGACCTAAAACCATAAAAACTCTACGCAATACCATTCAGGACATAGGCATGAGCAAAGACTTCATGACTAAAACACCTAAAGCAATGTCAACAAAAGCAAAAATTGACAAATGGAATCTAATTAAACTAAAGAGCTTCTGCACAGCAAAAGAAACTATCATCAGAGTGAACAGTCAAGCTACAAAATGGGAGAGCATTTTTGCAATCTATCCATCTGACAAAGGTCTAATATCCTGCATCAATAAGAAACTTAAACAAATTTACAAGAAAAAAACAACCAACCACACTAAAAAGTAGGCAAAGGACATAAACAGACACTTCCAAAAGAAGACATACATGCAGCCAACAAACCTGAGAAAAAAGATCTACATCACTGATCGTCTGAGAAATGCAAGTCAAAACAACAATGAGATACCATCTCATGCCAGTCACAATGGTGATTATTAAAAAGTCCAGAAACAGCAGATGCTGGCAAGATTTCATAGAAAAAGGCATGCTTTTACACTGTTGGTGGGAGTGTAAATTACTTCAACTATTGTGGAAGACAGTGTGGCAATTCCTCAAAGACCTAAAGGTGAAATATTATTTGATCCAGCAATCCTATTATTGGATATATACCCAGAGGAATATAAACCATACTATTATAAAGATACATGCATGCATGCATATGTTCATTGCAGCACTATTCACAATAGCAAAGACATAGTATCAACCTAAATACCCACAATGTTATACTGGATAAATAAAATGTGGTATATATAAACCATAGAATACTATGCAGCCATAAAAAAGCAATGAGATCATGTCTTTGCAGGAATATGGATGCAGTTGGAAGGCATTATCCTCAACAAACTAACACAAACACAGAAAACCAAACACTACATGTTCTCATTTACAAGTGGGATCTGAATGATGAAAACACATAGTCACATGGTGGGGACATGGACCAACACACACTGGAGCCTCTGTGGGGGAAGGAAGAACATCAGGAAGAATAGCTAATGGTTTCTGGGATTAATACCTAGGTGATGGGATGATCTGTGCAACAAACAACCATGGCACACATTTACCTATGTAACAAATCTGCACATCCTGGACATGTACCCCTGAACTTTAAATAAAAGTTGAAGAAAAAAATTACCTGTTTTGAGGAAACTCAAAGAAACTCAAGATAATATAGAGAAGGAATTCAGAATTCTATCAGACAAGCTTAATAAAGATAAATAATTTAAAAGAATGAAGCAGATATTCTAGAGCTTAAAAATGCACCTGACATACTGAAGAATGCATCAGAGTCACTTAACAGCAGAATTGATTAAGCACAAGGAAGAATAAGTGAGCTTCAATACAGGCTATTTGAAAATACACAGTCAGAGGAGACAAAAGAAAAAAGAATAAAAAACAATGAAGCATGTCTACAAGATCTAGAAAATAGCCTCAAAATGGCAAACCTAAGAGTAATTGGCATTAAAGAGGGGATAGAGAGAGATGGGGTAGAAAGTTGAATCAAATGAATGATAACAGAGAACCTCCCAAACCTAGATAAAGATACCAATATTCAAGTATAAGAATGTTATACAACACAGAGCAGATTTAACTCAAAGAAGAATATCCTAAGACACTTAATAATCAAACTCCCAAAGGTCAAAAATAAAGAAAGGATCCAAAAATCAGCAACAGAAAAGAAACAAATAACATATAATGGAACTCCAGTACATCTGGCTGCAGGTTTTTCAATGGAAAACTTACAGGCCAGGAGAGAGTGGCATGACATATTTAAAGTGCTGAAGGGAAAAAAACAAAACAAAACAAAACAAAACAAACAAACATTGTATTCTAGAAGAATATATTCAGCAAAATATCCTTCAAACATGAAGGAGAAGTAAAACTTTCCCAGACAAATGAAAGCTGGAGGATTTCATCAACACCATACCTGTCCTACAAGAAATGCTAAAGGCAGTTCTTTGATCTGAAAGAAAAGGACATTAATGAACAATAAGAAATCATCTGAAGGTACAAAGCTCACTGGTAACAGTAAATACACAGAAAAACACACAATATTATAGCTCTGCAATTGTGGTGTGTAAATGACCAATATCTTGAGAAGAAACACTAAAAGATAAACTGATTAAAAATAAATACAGCAACTTTTCAGGTTAAAGACAGTATAATAAGATAAAAATAGAAACAACAAAAACTAAAAAACAGGGGGGCAAAGTTAAAGTGTAGAGGTTTTTAGTTTTCTCTTTGGTGTTTGTCAGTTTGTTTGCTGGTTTCTTATGCAATCAGCATTAAGTTGTCATCAGTTTAATACAATTAGTTATAAGATATTTGCAAGCCTCATGGTAACCTCAAATTAAAAAACATGCAACATACACATACAAAATAAAAAGCAAGACATTAAAACATACTACCAGAGAAAATCACCTACACTAAAAGGAAAACAGGAAGAAAGGAAAAAAAAATGAAGACCAGAAAACAACAAAATACCAGGAATAAGTTCCTATTTATCAATAAAAAAAGAATGTAAATGGACCAAACTCTTCAATCAAGAGACATAGAGTAGCTGAATGAATAAAACAAAAGCAAGACCCAGTGATTTCTTGCCTACAAAAATCACACTTCACCTATAAAGATACACATAGACTGACAATAAAGGAATGGAAAAATATATTTCATGCAAACAGAAACCCAAAAAAATGCAGGAGTAGCTATACTTATATCAGACAAAATAGTAATTTTAAATATATATACCCCCAAATATATAAAGAAAATATTATTCAAACAATATAGAGAGATAGACCCCCAATGTAATAATTGCTGAAGGCTTGAAGCCTCCATTTTCTGCATTGGAGAGACCATCCAGACAGAAAATCAGCAAAGAAATATCAGACTTAATCTGCGCTATACACCAAATGGACCTGAAAGACATTTACAGAACATTTCATCCAACAGCTGCATAATACACACTTTCCACTCAGAACAGGGACTATTCTCAAGGATAGACCACATATTACACCACAAAACAAGTTTTAAAACATTTTTTAAAATTGAAATAATATCAAGTATCTTATTTTACCATGATAGAATGAAACTAGAAATCAATAGCAAGGAAATTTTGGAAACTATAGAAATACATGGAAATTAAACAATATACTCCTGAATGACCACTGGGTCAATGAAGAGATTAAGAAAAAAACTGAAAAAAATATTTTCACACAAACGATAATGGAAACACAACACACCAAAACCTATGGGATACAGTGACAGCAGTATTAGAAGGGAAGTTTATAGCTATAAGAATCTGCATCAAAAAAAGAAGAAAAACTTCAAATAGACAATCTAATGATGCATCTTAAAGAATTAGAAAAGCAAGGGAAAACCCAACCCAAAATTAGTAGAAGAAAAGAAATAATAAAGATCAGAGCAGAAATAAATGAATTTGAAATGAAGAAAACAATGCAAAATATCAGCAAAATGAATACTTGATTTTTTAAAAAGATTAACAAAAATCAACAAACTTTTAGCCAGACTAAGAAAAGAGAGAGAGAAGATTAAAATAAATAAAATCAGAGACAAAAACAAGACATTACAACCAATAGCACAGAAATCCATAGGATCACTAGAGCCTACTCTGTGAAAATGTATGCCAACAAGTTGGAAAAACTAGAAGAAATTAATAACCCCCTAGACACATACAACCTACCAAGATTGAACCATGAAGAAACCCAAAACCTGAACAAGCTCCAAATATGTAACAAGATGGAAGCCAAAAGAAAAAGCCCTGGATCCGATGGCTTCACTGTTGACTTTTACCAGACATTTAAAAAAACTAGTACCAATCCTACTCAAACTATTCTGAAAAATAGACGATGAGGGAATATTTCCAATCTCATTCTACGAGGCCAGTATTACCCTGATATCAAAACCAGACATAGACACATCAAAAGAAAGCAAAACTACAGGCCAATATCTCTGATAAATATTGATGCAAATATCCTCAACAAAATACTTGCAAACTGAATTCAACAATATATCTTTTAAAATCATTCACCATGACCAAGTAGAATTTATCTCACGTGTGCAAGGATGGTTCAACATATGCAAATAAATTAATGTGATATCAAAAGAATAAAGGACAAAAATCATATGACCATTTCAATTGATGCCAGAAAAGCATTTGATAAAATTCAACATCCCTTTATGATAAAAACCCAAGGTCCGGAGTTCAAGATCAGCCTGGCCAGCATGGTGATACCCCATCTCTACTAAAAATACAAAAAAAAAAAATTAGCTGGGCATGGTGGCACATGCCTGTAGTTCCAGTTACTTGGGAGGCTGAGGCAGAAGAATTGCTTGAACCTGGCAGGTGGAGGTTGCAGTGAGCCGAGATCACGCCACTGCACTCCAGTCTGGGTGACAGACTGAGACTCCATCTATTAAAAAAAAAAAAAAAAAAAAAAAAAAAAACTGGGTATGGAAGGAGCATATCTAAACACAATAAAAGTCTTATATGACAGGCCCACAGCTAGTGTGATACTACATGGGGAAAAACTGAAAGCCTTTCCTCTAAGATCTAGAACACAAGGATGCCTATTTTCACCACTGTTATTTAATGTTGTACTGGAAGTCCTAGCTAGAGGAGTCAGAAAAGAGAGACATATGAAGAGTATCCAAATTGGAAAGGAAAATATCAAATCGTCCTTGTTTCCTAAAGATATAATCTTATATTTGGAAAAACCTAAAGACCCTACAAAAAAATTCAGATGATAGACAAGTTCAGATCCTTCTAGAGGACAGGAGTCTTTGGAAACTATTTCAGGAAGGTCCTCAATAAAATACTTGCAAACTGAATTCAACAAAATCATTCACTATGACCAAGCAGAATTTATCTCAGGTGTGCAAGGATGGTTCAACACATGCAAATAAAATAATGTCATACATCATATCAGGAAGGTCACTCTCCACCTCCTGAGAGCCAATAGCCCTTAAGAATTGCTGAGGAGATATTATTTCAGGATTATGGCAGTTGGGAGTCAGGACTAGACAGCAGCTCCAACTCGGATGGACAGAGCAGTGTACGGAGGCTCACATCATGAATTTTAGCTCCAGAATGACTGCAAGAACTAACAAGGAATCCTGAGAAGACCCTCAGACCCTCTGAAGAAAGCAGAGTGCTCCTGCAGGACCCAGGAGACACTCCAAATACTCTGCAGGAAGACCCACTAAAGGAGAGTCCAAGGTCAGACACGCCTAGCCCTGCCCCCACCTGATGGTACTTTCCAACCCACCCTGGTAGCTGAAGACAAAGGGCATATACTCTTGGGGGTTCTAAGGCCCCACCCACTGCCAGTTCCTCTCCATACTACCACAGCTGATGCTCTCCAAAAAGCACCACCTGCCAGCAGGAGGCCAAATCAGCACAAAAGTAAAGCATTAAACCACCAAAACTAAGAACCCCCACAGAGTCTATTTCACCCCCCTGCCACCTCCACCAGAGCAGGTGCTAGTATCCATGGCTGAGACCCATAGATGGTTCACATCACAGAACTCTGTGCTTACAACCCCCAGTACCAGCCCAGAGCTGGGTAGACTTGTCAGGTGGCTAGACCCAGGAGAGAGATAACAATCACTGCAGCTTGGCTCACAGGAAGCCACATCCATGGGAATAAGAGGAGAGTACTACATCAAGGGAAGACCCCGTGGGACAAAAGAATCTGAACAAGAGCCTTTGGCCCTAGACCTTCCCTCTGACAGAGCCTATCCAAATGAGAAGGAACCAGAAAACCAACTCTGGTAATATGACAAAACAAGACTGTTTAACCACTCCAAAAAATCACACTAGCTCACCAGCCATGGATCCAAACCAAGAAGAAATCCCTGATTTACCTGAAAAAAAATTCAGGAGGTTAGTTATTAAGCTAATCAGAGAGGCACCAGAGAATGGCAAAGCCCAATGCAAGGAAATACAAAAAAAGGCAATACAAGAAGCGAAGGAAGAAATATTCAAGGAAATAAACAGCATAAAGAAAAAGCAATCAAAACTCCAGGAAACACTGGACACACTGATAGAAATTCAAAATGCTCTGGAAAATCTCAGCAATGGAATTGAACAAGTAGAAGCAAGAAATTCAGAGCTAGAAGACAAGGTTTTGAATTAACCCAATCCAACAAAGAAAAAAAGAATAAGAAAATAGGAACAAAACCTCCAAGAAGTTTGGGATTACATTAAACAACCAAACCTAAGAATAATCAGTGTTCCTGAGGAAGAAGAGAAATCTAAAAGTTTGGAAAACATATTTGGGAGAATAATCAAGAAAAACTTCCCTGGCCTTGCTAGAGACCTAGACATCCCAATACAACATGCACAAAGAACACTTGGGAAATTCATCGCAAAAGATCATTGCCTAGGCATATTGTCAGCAGGTTATCTAAAGTTAAGACAAAGGAAAGAACCTTAAGAGACAAAAACTCCAGGTAACCTATAAAGGAAAACCTATCAGATTAACGCAGATTTCTCAGCAGAAACCCTACAAGTTAGAAGGGATTTGGCCCTATCTTCAGCCTCCTCAAACAAAATAATTATCAACCAAGAATTTTGTATTCAGTAAAACTAATCGTCACATATGAAGGAAAGATACACTCATTTTCGTGCAAACAAATGCTGAGAGAATTTGCTACTACCAAGCCACCACTACAAGAACTACTAAGAAGAGCTCTAAATCTTGAAACAAATCCTGGAAACACATCAAAACAGAACATCTTTAAAGCATAAATCACACAAGATCTATAAAGAAAATAATACAAGTTAAAAAGCAAAAACAGAAAAACCAAGGTACACAGGCAACAAATAGCAGAATGAATTCAATGGTAACTCACATTTTAATACTAACATTGAATGTAAATAGTCTAAATGCTCCACTTAAAGGATACAGAACTGCAGAATGGAAAATAACTCACCAACCAACAATCTACTGCCTTCCAGAGATTCACCTAACACATAAGGACTCACACAAACTTAAGGTAAAGGGGTGGAAAAGGCATTTCATGCATATGGACACCAAAAGCAAGCAGGAGTGGCTATTCTTATATCAGACAAAACAAACTTTAAAGCAAGAGCAGTTAAAAGAGACAGAGAAGGACATTATATAATGGTAAAAGGCCTTGACCAACAGGAAAATATCACAATCCTAAACATATATGCACCTAACACCAGAGCTCCCAAATTTATAAAACAATTACTAATAGACCTAAGAAATGAGATAGACAGCAACACAATAATAGTGGGGGACTTTAGCACTCCACTGACAGCACTAGACAGGTCATCAAAACAGAAAGTCAATGAAGAAACAATGGATTTAAACTATATCTTGGAACAAATGGATTTAACCAATATATACAGAACATTTCATCCAACAGCTGCAGAATGCACATTCTATTCAACAGCACATGGAATCTTCTCCAAGATAGACCATATGATAGGTCACAAAACAAGCCTCAAAAAATTTAAGAAAATTGAAATTATATCAAGCATTCTCTCAGACAACAGTGGAATAAAACTGGAAATCAACTCCAAAGGAACCTTCAAAACCATGCAAATATATGGAAATTAAATAACCTGCTCCTGAATGGTCACTGGGTCAAAAACAAAATCAAGATGGGAACTTAAAAGTTCTTTAAACTGAATGACAATAATGACACAACCTATCAACACCTCGGGATATAGCAAAGGTAGTGCTAAGAGGAAAGTTCATAGCCCTAAACACCTATATCAAAAAGACTGAAGAAGCACAAACTGACATTGTAAGGTCACACCTCAAGGAACTAGAGAAACAAGAACAAACCAAACCCAAACCCAGCAGAAGAAAGGAAATAACCAAGAACAGAGCAGAACTAAATGAAATTGAAATAAAATACAAAAGATAAATGAAACAAAAACCTGGTTCTTTGAAAAGATAAATAAAATTGATAGACAACTAGCAAGATTAACCAAGAAAAGAAGAGATAAAATCCAAATAACCACATTAAGAAACAAAATAGAAGATATAACTGACACCACTGAAATACAAAAGATCCTTCAAGGCTACTATGAACATCTTTATGCACATAAACTAAAAAACCTAGAAGAGATGGATAAACTCCTGGAAAAATGCAACCCTCCTAGCTTAAATCGGGAAGAATTAAATACCCTGAACAGGCCAATAACAAGCAGTGAGATTGAAATGGTAATTAAAAAATTACCAACACAAAAATGTCCAAGACCAGATGGATTCACAGCAGAACTCTACCAAACATTCAAAGAACAATTGGTACCAATCCTTTTGACACTATTCCACAAGATAGAGAAAGAGAGAACCCTCCCTAATTAATTCTATGAAGCCAGCATCATCCTAATACAAAAACCAGGAAAGGACATAACCAAAAAAGAAAACTACAGACCAATATCCCTGATGAACATAGATCCTAAAATCCTTAACAAAATACGAGCTAACCGAATCCACCAACACATCAAAAAGAAAATGCACGATGATCAAGTGGGTTTCATACCAGGGATGCAGGGATGGTTTAATACATGCAAGTCAATATATGTGATACAACACATAAACAGAATTAAAAATAAAAATCACATGATCATCTCAATAGATGCAGAAAAAGAATTCGATAAAATTCTGCATCCCTTTATGATTAAAACTCTCAGTAAAATTGGCATACAAGGGACATAACTCAATGTAATAAAAGCCATCTATGACAAACCTACAGCCAACATAATACTGAATGGGGAAAAGTTGATAGCATTCCCTTGGAGAACTGGAACAAGACAAGGATGCCTGCTCTCATTACTCCTCTTCAACGTAGTACTGGAAGTCCTAGCAATAGAAATCAGACAAGAGAAAGAAATAAAGGGCATCCAAATCAGTAAAGAGGAAGGCAAGCTGTCACTGTTCACTGACGATATGATTGCTTACCTCGAAAACCCTAAAGGCTCCTTCAGAAAGCTCCTAGAACTGATAAAAGAATTCAGCAAAGTTTCCAGATACAAGATTAACATACACAAATCAGTAGCTCTTCTATACACCAGCAGCAACCAAGCAGAGAATCAAATCAAGACCTCCACCCCTTTTACAATAGTGGCAAAAAAAAAAAAAAAACTTAGGAATACACCTAACCAAGGAGTCTAAAGACCTCTACAAGGAAAACTACAAAACACTGCGAAAATAAATCATAGACAACACAAACAAATGGAAACACAACCCATGCTCATGGATGGGTAGAATCAATATTGTGAAAATGACCATACTGCCAAAAGCAATCTACAAATTCAATGCAATATCCATCAAAATACCACTATCATTCTTCACAGAATTAGAAAAAACAATTCTAAAATTCATATGGAACTAAAAAAGACCCCACATGGCCAAAGGAAGACTAAGCAAAAAGAACAAATCTGGAGGCATCACATTACCTGATTTCAAACTATACTATTAGGCCATAGTCACCAAAACAGCATAATACTGGTATAAAAATGGGCACATAGACCAATAGAACAGAATACAGAAGCCAGAAACAAACTCAAATACTTACAGCCAATTGATCTTCAACCTAGCAAACAAAAACATAAAATGGGGAAAAGACACTTTTTTCAACAAATGGTACTGGGATAATTGGCTAGCCACAAATAAGAGAATGAAACTGGATCTTCATCTCTCACTTTATACAAACATCAACTCAAGATGGATCAGGACTTAAATCTAAGATCTGAAACTATAAAAATTCTGGAAGATAACACTGGAAAAACCCTTCTAGATGTTGGCTTAGGCAAGGATTTAATGACCAAGAACTCAAAAGCAAATGCAATGAAAACAAAGATAAATAGTTGGGACTTAGTTAAACTAAAGAGCTTTTGCATAGCAAAAGGAACAGTCACCAGAGTAAACAAACAACCCACAGAGTAGGGAAAATCTTCACAATCTATACATCTGACAAAGGACTAACATCCAGAATCTACAACGAACTCAAACAAATCAGTAAGAAAAAAATAATCCCATCAAAAAGTGGACTAAGGACATGAATAGACAATTCGCAAAAGATTGTATACGAATGGCCAACAAACATATGAAAAAATGCTCAACATCACTAATGATCAAGGAAATGCAAATCAAAACCACAATGAGATACCACCTTACTCCTGAGAGAATGGCCATA
This sequence comes from Pan troglodytes, assembly GCF_028858775.2. NCBI lineage: Eukaryota > Metazoa > Chordata > Mammalia > Primates > Hominidae > Pan > Pan troglodytes. The sequence continues at coordinate 124,304,589 of NC_072404.2, read as the reverse complement.
ATAAAAAAATCATAAAACAGTAGATGTTGGCATGGATGCAGTGATCAGGCAACACTTCTACACTGCTGGTGGGAATGTAAAGTAGTACAACCGCTATAGAAAACAGCGAGGAGATTCCTTAAAGAACTAAAAATAGAACTACCATTTGATCCAGCAATCCCACTACTGAGTATCTACCCAGAGGAAAAGAAGTCATTATATGGAAAAGATATTTGCACACGCACATTTATAGCAGAACAGTTCACAATTGCAAAATCATGGAACCAACCGAAATGCCTATTATCAGCAAGTGGATAAAGAAACTGACATATATGATGGAATACTATTCGGCCATAAAAAAGGAATGGACTAACAGCATTTGCAGTGACCTGGATGTGATTGGAGACTATTATTCTAAGTGAAGTAACTCAGGAGTGGAAAACCAAACATCGTATGTTCTTACTGACATGTGGGACCTAAGCTATGAGGATGCAAAGGCATAAGAATGATACAACGGACTTTGGGGATTTGGGAGGAAGGGTGGGAGGGGGGCAACGGATGAAAGACTACAAATAGGGTGCAGTGTATACTGCTTGGGTTACGGGCGCACCACAATCTCATAAAACACCACTAAAGAACTTACTCATGTAACCAAACACCTCCTGTATCCCAATAACCTATGGGAAAAATAAAAATAAATAAATAAAAGAAAAAAAGAAATGATAGACAAATTCAGTAAAGTTACAGAATACTAAATCAACATACAAAAATCAGTAGCATTTCTACATGACAACAGTGAACAATGTGAAAAAGAAATTTGAAAAGTTATCCCATTTACAATGGCCACACATAAAATTAAATACCTAGGAATTAACTTAACCAAAGAAGTGAAAGATCTCTATAATAAAAACTATAAAACTCTCAGGAAGGAAAGTGAAGCAGACACCAAAAAATAGAAAGGTATTCCATGTTGATGGATTGCAAGAATCAATATTATTAAAATGTCCATCTACCCAAAGCAATCTACAGATTCAATGCAATTCCTATCAAAACACCAATGATATTCTTCACAGAAATAGAAAAAAAAAAATCCTAAAATTTATATGGAACCACAAAAGACCCAGAGTAGCCAAAACTCTCCTAAACAAAAACAATAAAACCAGAGGAATCACATTATCTGACTTCAAATTATACTATAGAGCTATAATAACCAAAACAGCATGGTACTGGCATAAAAACAGACACATAGAACAATGGAACAGAATAGAGACCAGAAACAAAGCCATACATCTACAGTGAACTCATTTTTGACAAAGGTGCCAAGAACATATACTGGGAATAAGACAGTCTCTTCAATAAATGGTGCTGGGAAAACTGGATATCCACATGCAAAAGAATAAAACCAGACCCCTATCTCTTGTCATCTACAAAAATTAAATCAAAATGGATTAAACACTTGAATCTAAGACCTCAAAATATAAAATTACTGAAAGAAAACATTGGTGAAACTCTCCAGGACATTGAACTGGGCAAGGATTTCTTGAGTAATACTCCACAGGCACATGCAACCAAAGCACAAATGGACAAATGGGATCACATCAAATTAAAAAGCTTTTGTACAGCAAAGGAAACAATGAACAAAGTGAAGATACAAACCACAGAATGGAAAAAATATCTGGAAATTATCCATCTAATAAGGGATTAATAACCAGAACATGTAAGGCGCTCAAAAAACTCTGTAGGAAAAAATCTAATAATCCAATTTAAAAAATGGCAAAAGATCTTAATATACATTTCTCAAAAGAAGACATACAAATGGCAAATAGATATATGAAAAGCTGTTCAACATCATTGATCATCAGAGAAATGCAAATCAAAACTACAATGATATATCATCTCACCCCAGTTAACATGGTTTTTATTCAAAAGACAGGCAATGACAAATTCTGGCAAGGATGTGGAGTAAAAGGAACTCTCATGTGCTGTTTTGGGGAATTTAAATTAGTACAATCACTATTGAAAACAGTTTAGAGATTCCACAAAAAAACTAAAATTAGGGTTACCATATGATCCAGCAATCCCACTGCTAGGTATATACCCAAAAGAAAGGAATTCAGTGTATCAAAGAGATACCTGCACTCCTATGTTTATTGCAGCACTATTCACAATAGCCAAAATTTGGAAGCAATCTAAGTGTCTATCAGCAGATGAGTGGATAAAGACAATGTGATACGTATACACAATGTAGTACTACTCAGCCATAAGAAAGAATGAGATTCTGTCATTTGCAGTAACGTGAATGGAACTGAAGGGTCATTACATAAAGTGAAATAAGCCAGGCACAGAAAGACAAACTTCATCTGTTCTCAGTTTTTTGTGGAGCTAAAAATTAAAACAACTGAACTTCTGGATATAGAGAGTAGAACAATAGTTACCAGAGGCTGGAATGATTTGGGGGCTGGGGGTGAAAAGCAGAAATGGTTAATGGGTCCAAATATATAGTTAGATACAATAAATAAGATCCAGTATTTGGTAGCACAACAGAATGATTATAATAGCTTACTGTACATTTTAAAATAACTAAGAGTATAATCGGATTATTTGTAATACAAAGAAAGGATAAATCCTTGAGCTAACTTATACTCATTTACCCTGATGTGATTATTATGCATTTTTATGCCTGTATCAAAATATCTCATATACTTCATAGATCGATAAATCTACTGTGTACTCAAATAAATTAAAAATAACAATTATATAAAATTATATTAATTAAGCCTTAAAAAAATTAAAAAATTGTGTTATTTAAGACATTTAAGCTAGGGTTTGCTAAAACAAACTATGGAATAAATTTTTTTAATTCAAAGAGAGATATTCTATTCTTTACTCGTTATAAAGTAGATCTCTAGTTATTCTGAAATGAGAAGTCACTTTGACTCTTTCTCTACAATAGGAAAAAATGAAGTGTCTTCACTACATTTATTTCCTATGAAGTATCTTCACTTCCTTTCTTTCCTATTGTAGAGATAGAAAATTTAGCCTTTAAAATAAGCAGTCTGAACCTAGTAAAGAGTAGAAGTGCCTATCCCTCGATGTAATATGAAGAAAGATGGACCAAATAAGCACATTAGATCTATAGACAGCATCCAAAATATCAAAATTTTATTAAACCATCTCTATTCATTTTACCTATTTGAAGTTAAAATAACAACACAGGAGGGCAAAATTTTTTTAATCTGCAAAACTAAATAAAGATATTAACTATTTTAGAAACAGTCACTATCAGCAATTCTATTTCTATATTTTCATAATAATGACATATGAGCATAAGGTTTCTGTGCAGGAGGAAATGTGGTCAACTCAATTTGTATTACCCTACCACAGGAAAGAGGCATTTTCCCACAGATCAGAGAAAATACATGAACTAGCTAGACCACTGGGCCATAAAATCCACTTAGAAGCAGCAAGTCTTTTCATATTATGAAAGCAATACAGGTAGAAGATCTGCCACTTAGGGAGCATTTTTATGTGCCAGAGTCTATACAAGGTACTTTGCATATGTTATGTATCATTCATTATTAACAATTCCATGAATTACATAATAACATTCTTCATTTTATAAAAGAGGAAACCAAGGTTCAGTGAAAGAAAGTGACAACTAGAGAAGAGCAGAGCATTAACTCAAAAACAGATTCCTAAATCCATGCCTTCACCACAGCACTCAGCACGATAAAATTCTCTTTCCCTCACTCTTTGATTTCTTTTTCTTCCCATCCCATTCTTTTATTTGCCTAACTTCTTCCTAAAATATGCTATCATTCATTCTCAGATGAAAATACACATAATTTATTTTTAAAACACTGTTAAAGATATCTGAATTCATAAAAATGATTCCTCCCTCCCCCAACCCCACCTCCTACCAGGAGTAAGGTTATTTGTCAATATTCAACACATAAAACAAGGCTCTAAATAAATCACTCACAAAAACAAAACAAAAATCTTTTCACTGTCACCACATACTCACCTGCACAGTCCACTGCGCTTCTTTCTGCTAAATTATTTTTTCACAGTGGCTGTACATGTCCATGGTTCTTCCTCTTTGTGACCAAAAGTGAGACAATTCGTTCTATTATCTAAAATTATGGGCTGGGCATGGTGACTTAGGCCTGTAATCTTAGCACTTTTGAAGGCTGACACAGAAGGATTGCTTGAGGCCAGGAACTGGAGACCAACCTGGGCAACATAGCAAGACCGTATCTCTAAAAATAAAAATTAGCTAGGCCTGGTGGCACATGCCAACTGTCCCAACTACTCAGGAGGCTGAGACGGAAGGATCACTTGAGCCCAGGAGTTCGAGACTGCAGTGAACTATGATCACATCGCTGCACTCCAGCTTGAGTGACAAAGTGAGACACTATCTCCTAAATTAATTCATTCATTAATTCAATTAAATTAAAATTTTGGAACATTTTATTTATATATCCAAACATTTATTCATAAGCATTGGGTCTGTCTCTACAATTAAGAGAGAAAAGTCTGATTTGTAATGATAATTAGCATGGCTGCTTCTGACACTTTTGCAGACTTACGACACAACAATTTCACTGAATTATCTATAACTGTTAGTTTCTAGGTTGCTACTTCTTTATTTATTATCCTCCCAAGACTTGATTTCACATTTATTTATTATCCTATATTAAATGTTGGTACCTCAGCCCCTACACTTTCTATTTTACCATAAAACTAATTTTCATGAGTCCCCATTACTAAGTGGGAGACTAAGTCTTGCTTAGTGATTTGGGAAGAATTACACAAATTGCATAAAACCATCTGACTATTTCTCATGATATTAGGTAACTAAACAGAGTTTCCAGGAATGAGAAGTCACTGTTATTTTGATTCTTGCAATCTAAATAGGACAAAGCTTAGACTAGTTCTCACTAGTAAAAAGATTAATACCAGTCCCCAAAGAAAGGACAGCTCAGACTCTGGATTGGATTTGCAGAACTGTTTCTGATTTGTTTCATTTTGTAAAGGTGTATTGTCATACTAACATGTTTAACGTACATATATTATCTCTATCTACTTGTACAACTTAAACTCTTTCCATTTGGAAGAAACCACTATCATTAATATAATAAACTGAACTTTTTACATTGTTTTGTACCCTCTGTTTTTTATTTCTGTCTCTCTCCTATGCATTTAGTCTGTCTCATACCGCTTGAGGTCTTCAAGTGCCACAGCTTTATGTTGACATAGTAATTGTTCCATCTATGCAGAATAGGAGTCACCCCTAGATCTTATGACTATGCTTTCCTTTGAAGGGGTCATATGCTTGCTGTGACTAAACTTTGCCCAGACAAATAAATTTTTCTCTTGGATTAGAGTCCACTTTTCCACAATCTATTATTTTCAGTCTAACCAGTGCATCAGCAAGGATAGTTAAAGCACCAAAGTTTGCAAGTGCCCCATTTAATATTCTGTAATTTCCCAGAAATTTTAAATATTTAAAACTATGGCATAATTATGAGTATGGGGTGTGAGGTTCATTTTATAAGGTTTGCACAGCTTTTATCTAAGTTTTAGCAGGTTTTTTCCCCATATTTTCAGGCAACTTTCAGTAGGTTTTGACTGTTGCTATTAGGAAAAATGTTTCCTTCCATGATTCATGGATAATTGTTATTTCCTATATTTGAAGAGAATAAAACCAACTGTGTCAGAACACAGCCTAAATATTCTTACAGCCACAATTTCCCCCAGACCAATATTTGGGGAACTCTATAATATGGTTAGCTGGGTACTGGTGTAGGGAGTTCACCAGTATCGCATGAGATATAGAAGAAGGAATTAAAATTTCCGAGGCTTTTAAAATTATAACACAATGCCATCATCCAAGACAATACAATCAGGAGAACACTCTACCTTTCACATATGTACTCCACAGGCTATCAAATATGACTGACTTTTCTTTTTCGAAATGCCTTTGATATTTATTTTAAATGGATTCACTGATTAAATAACATTTGGGTAGAGAAAGGAGGATCAATAAGAGGGCTCTGCGCAATAAGTTTAAATATTTCTGCCTGTCATTTACAATGACCCTTCATATCAATTTACCATCTCCGCTTCTTACATAGGAACAGGTTAAATGACCAGCAAACTGAGTTAGAGAGATAAGGCTGGCTTCAGAAGGGATGTAGGCATAGGATGATTTGTCAATCCAAGTAATAAAATTAGTTATTCAGTTTTCAGTCAGCCAATCAACCTGTTAGCCAAATTCCATTAAGCATGGCTTGACTATGTACAAGAGGGCACTGACTAAAATGAAAAAACACATATAGAAATATTAGATGATAATTGGTACAAAAAGGCAGACACAGGCGGTTAGAAATAGAGCTCGTATTTATTGAATACCTCATTTAATCCTGACAACTATAGTTTACATTATGCTTAATACTCCATGCCTATATAAATGTTTTCTGAAATAGCAGATAATTTTTAAAATAAAATGAGAAAATGTACCTCTTCATTTGTGGAATTAAAAAAATCTCTTCTTCCCAATAATTGATTCAATTTTTTTCATTAAAAATAGTGGCTGTAAAACAATAATTGAATCTTAACTGTTTTCACATAGATCACTTTTTGAATTTGAATTAGAAAATTGTGGGTCGCAGGTAGAAGACATAAGTTCTAGAACTCTGTTGTGCAACATGGCGGCTATAGTTAAATGTATTGCATTCTTGAAAACTGTTAAGAGAGTAGATTTTAAGTGTTCTTACCACACAAAAAAAAGATAAGTATGTAAGAAAATTCATATGTTAATTAGTTCAATTTAGTCATTCCACAATGTATATATATTTCAAAATATGTTGTATGTGACAGATATAATTGTAGTATATACAATTTTCATTTGGAAATTTAAAAATAAATAAAGAGAGAAAAAGAAAATTATGGATCTTCTTTGCCAGAAAAACATGCATAAGAAATATACATCTCTACCTCCAAATTATTGATAACAATTTCACGGGATTCATGCCCCCCACACATCTCTGTACTGACCTCAGCACATGCACATTCATACCCAAATTCTCAAAGACTGCAGCCTCCTTCTTTCTCTAAATCTTTACTTCATAATCTAAAACTTGATATCTTATTTTTATCTTTCTCCATTAATGTATTAGAATGTAATTCTTCCTTTGTCAACCATAAGATAATCTCTTCAGAGAAATGTATCTTTTATATTCCAGCTGGTACACAGAGGATGTTATATAATCACATGGTAATTGATGGAAAGGAAAATGCAAGTAAATGAAAGTCTTGATTATATCAGCCCTTACAGATTGTCCCTTGGAATGCAGAGTGTTTCCATTTGCAAAATGCTTAGATCATCTCTAAGTATTGCTTCTTCTGCATCTTTTCTTCACTACATCAAGGATTACTGCATGACCCTGTGAAGTTTTATACAACCACTGCCACGTTCTGCCCTACAGCTAACTGAATTTCAGCATCAGTGGGCCAAATCCACACACTTACAGGAGCAAAGTTTGAGCCCAAGTTTTGGAGTAGGAAAAAGCCATGCTTACCTCTTTCTCTATTTCTGTTCAGCATGAAGTCCCTTGGTTGATGTCTTCACACTGCCTGGTCAAATCCCTTTGCCTTTGTGTCTGACCTAAAGTCATCTAAAACTACCAGGCAAGGACTAGGACTGCCACAGCCTTCCTTGTATGTGGCACTGTAATAGAGAAAACATGCTTATCCTAGAGATAAGTTTTGTCATGCTTCGGTTATAGCCAAGTCGGTCAGTTATATGCTCAGTTTGCCATCTTCTGAAGTTTCCTGAAAACACAGTAGAAAAATGGTGCCTGACACGAAGAATCATAGAAATCTCAACAAATGTTTTTATTTTTTAGTCAGAGCTTCATATCCACTTTATTAAAAAGACAAAACAAAATCAAAAAGTATAATACATATGCTAATATAATTATAGATACATAATGTTACATGATTATTTCAGCATCCTTGAACTCAATCATCATCCCACATGCAAAAAAAAAAAAGTCCTTTAAAAAACAAATCTATACTATTGATTGCTTTCTAGGAGGTGAAATTAAGACAAAGAATTTATGATATATATATCTAGTTCTTTGCTTCCCTTCCCTGGTTTTACTGCAGATATACTACAATAAAAAAAAAATAAGGAAAAGGAAGCTTTTCAGCTTTTCCCAAATTATTATTGGCCATATGCTTGTTTTTATAGACACTATCCCTCTCAATATTATTTTCTCAATAAATATAGCACATTCTTATTTAGCTAGCACTGAATCTATAATTAAGAAGGTAATTACAGAATTTACTATTAAAAATATAGGACGAATGTGTGTGAGGTTTGTGTTAACATCAGAAATGCCCAAATGCACCTTGAGTTGTGGCTCACAAAACACCATCTAGGAAATACTGGATAGAAGAAGGGACAGTCCTTGGGACATGGAGCTTCTGAACAAAGCCTCAAGGTAAAATATTGTTCAGCAGCTGTCATAAAATGAATGACCTGTCTTCAATGTTGAAGTTGCTAACTTCGGGAAGAACTCCCAATACCAGATTTAAAAGGAACTCCTGGACAAAGCTGGGGCAAGTGTTCTAGTTGCGGGTTCGCCCATCACCTGCCACGAAAAAATCATTAAGTGAAAATCAAAGGGGTGAGTAAAAAGGGAGGGGGGAGGATCGAGAAGTGGGGGATGGTGAGTCAAACAATTGCACCATGTAAACAGCAGGTAGAAACTATGAAAAATCAAAAGAACATAGAAATTATTAGAATAATACAACATTAGAGCCAAAGTTGAGGAGATGTGAGCAAGCAAATATCATCCCAGCAACCTTCTTTGAGGCTTGCTAAGGCCCTGAGGATTAATCATCAGGGGAAATGTCCCCATTTCCAAAGCCTGGTGAGGATCTGAAGTGTTCTTTCACTTACACAGAGAGCCTGGTGAAGCAATCAGGAGTTTGAAAAGCTGTCCCACTAGGCTGAGGATTAGACATTGTTATGAAGTCCATTATTAATTAATTCCTTTATTGCCCACATATCAGAATGGACTCCTACAATCAGATGGGGGAGAAAGTAAAATAGAGAAGCTAAAATGGACATTTCCCAGGAGGGGAAGAACACAAAATGTTCTTTCTACTTTGTATTTCTAGCCCCTTTAGTAAATGTGAGTATAACTCTGTGTCATGTAAACCTGACACCTGGCACTTGACTAAGGAGTTTAATATTGCCATCTGGGGTAAATATGTTTCATCAATTGTCCATATGATGTCTCTTAAGGATATATGAAGCAATCAAGTGAAAAAAAAAAGTTATGACCTGAGTCTAAATATAGTTTCACTAAAGTGAACCATTTATTTAGAATGAAAACTAGCCTCAATAACTGTACCACATTTTAATTCAGCGTCCAAAATCTCTAAAATGAATACGCTTTTCCCCTGCAAAGCCTTACTATGTCCAACATAGTAAGTTGGGCCTTCTCTCTCCTCTCTCTCTCTCTCTGAAACAATTGTTTTCTTTCAGTCTTGTACTCTGAGATACCTCCAAAGTAAAAACTGAGTATTGATGAACTATGGAAACTTTTTCTTTCCTTCCAAAATATTCATATCTGGTCTTTGTTTAACTTCCGCTATCATTTTACAGAAATTAACAACAAATAACAACAACAGACATCAAGTTTGGTACAGTTTCCATTCCTAAAACTTGCCATTTCCACATTGGCTACTCTGCAAGACAAAAACCACCCAAATATCAGAGGAATCACTATCAGCTCATATTGCTTCCTGAAGTGTTCTGTTTGTGAAATAATAAATCAGTTTCATTCCTGCAGCTACTGTTTCTTGCTGTCTTCCTTTCATTTGCTCTCAGCTTGAGTGAGAAATTTATTTTTGACAGTTTGTTGTTATATGGGGAGTTAGTTGTGTTGAATTGTAAAATACTGAAATCTTTTTTTATATATAGAGTTACTGAGTACTTCTTCTTCCATCAGAATGTAGGCTGAATCTTTAGAAAATTCATGTTAAATATTTTCACTGTTGCACCATCATTGAACAATATTGAAATGTGATTAAAAAGCAGGTGATTCAAACTCCCAAATAAACGGTAGCTTTCTATATGAAGGAATCAGGATTTAGACCTTTTGTTGTTGTTGAAGAGGAAAAAAAAGTCTCATTAGAACTCCCTTGACTGTCCCCAACCTTCCTTAGTTAAGCTATGGTGTGACTGAAAGGGCTTTCATGTTCCCCTCAGATTGACTAAACTTTAGTCTAAACTTCTTCCAGACTCTAGGCACTTGCCCTCCCTTTTTTCAGTGTTTACTTTAGAAAATGTAAATTCTTTCTCTACCCCTTTAAGATGTAAATTTTTTAAAAAGCTTCTTGCCAGTTTTAAGACACACAAAAAATGTCTTTCTCAGATATGTAATAGCCATCTCTTTGAAATGTAAACATCAAAGAAAATAGTGCCCTATCCTATCCCTTAGTTTCTGTGGGAGGGTGGATGACTAACTTTGGTGGATGCCTTGCTCCAAGTTGTAAAGCTACCTCTTGTTGTGAAGATTACTTTTCCTGTGGCTAGAGCTGGTTGGCAAACACAGATGCCCTAGCTCAACTCTTAGAAACTCTTATGCCCCTTGTGTTAGTGCAGTTGAGCTCAGACTGAATTCTAGTGTATTTCATTGCAATAGCTTTGAATAAAGTCTTCCTCACTGGTTTAACTTTGTCTTGCACAATTTTTGCTTTGACAAGTGTTTATGGATGTGCTATTCTATAGCATTAGTATACTCCAGGTTTTGCCAGGCCAATCTTCTGGTAGATTTTAAGTATAAAAAAAGAAGATATCAAAACCAGATTTAAGGCTATCATGAGATATCAGAACAAGTCTAAAATTAAACAGGATGCTAATAGAACTATTAAAATGTTTATGAAGCCCAGGACCAAGAAAATAATAATTTGTTTCCTATATTTTTCTACAGAGGACTCAAGCCAGTTTAAATTCAATAAAATCATACAACTAGGTAAAAATTAGGACAGAAGAAAATAATCTTACAAATATAAATCCCAGAAGAGACAACATAGGTGCTATGATCACATTTTGGTTCTGAACTTCCTGACAGCCAGAAAAAGAAGGAAAAAGAGTTCCTCAAGGCAATTTTTCTTAACTAACTTCTAAAAGACGTGGTCTTGTAGAATTTTATATAGAGGACAGAGACAGATGTAATAGAAAATATTTTCAACATTATTGATACATTTGCATTTACAGCAAATGCTGTAACATATTTTTATGGTTATTTCTTTTAATGACCACTAATAAAGGCCAAGGGCCTAGCCCCAGAATAAAGTGTAGGGAAGGTGATTCTAGAAAGAGTATAATGGAGTCTCAGTAAGTCATGCTCTCCTTGTGAGACTTAGGTTGAGAATTAAGTTCAAAGTGCCGTGATAGATTAAATATTCTCATTCTCCTTATTTTGTGCTTTAGAAACAAGTAATCCAGTGGCAGAGTTGGTTTTCTCTTTAACTGTTTAAAAAGTAATTTCCAAACTGTATGCAAGTTCACCCATCTTTGTCCAGAGTAGACCCAGAGGCATCACTACTACATTGTACAACTCCAGAGGCTCCTTACACAGAAGACAGTGTGATTAGAGCTCCCTGCCATTGTGTAATTTCTGGCAGTGCCCAAGGATACAGGGAACAGAAGTCGGGATTTTACTCACGAAGCTGCTTCACATAATCTCTAAATCTGAGGCAACAAGAAAACATGGAATAAATATTTTCACTAGATAAATTTCATAGCTGGTGATAGTAGTCACCAGCCAAAGTCCACAAAGAGTTTAATAATGATTCCAAAGTGATCTGATTCTGGGAAACATGACATCTAGATGTTAAAGAAAGGGAACCCTCTAGAATTCTCTGTGGACAGTTATTTTTTCTCTCAGCTATCATTTTTACTTGTGAGAATTCTCCTAACAGTTTATCTCTTTGCTCACTACTTTAATAATAATACAATGATAATAATAATACAAGAAGGATAATAATAGCAATAGCATTATCGGTACTTGCTATTTGCCACACACTGTTCTAAGATATTTAGCCATATCAACTAATTTATATTTCATAAGACCTCGAGAACATAAGTGCTATTATTTGTCCCATCTTCCGGGAGTTGGGGGCCTGAAGTACACTATGGTTAAGTTATTTGTCCAAGATCATGCAGCAAATACATGGTGCAACCAATATTTAGACCCTGACACTCTGACTCCGGAGCCCATCCTTTGCACAGAGACAGTGCTCATTAAATATAATAAGGCCTCCCCTATAATCCCCAGAACATTTTACTAGATAATGAGAATGGGGCCAAGTGACTTTTTCACCAATATTAATATAAATATAAGTGATATTAATCACTTCCAGGATAAGGCCATTAAAATCTGATGGATCTCCTCTATATTTATCTTTTTTTGTATAGTGACTTGGGAGCCACCTGTGAAGTGACAGTGCCACAAGGTGGAAGAAGTCTGGATCCCAGAGTCACCAACTGGAGGACAGCACCCACCAATCAACAAAGACTTTGCTAAATTTCAGGCTTCAATTTAAGGGATCATTTCTTAATGTCACACAGCCTTTCCTACTTTTACTAATACAGTGCTCTCAAGGACTACCGCACAGATCCTCATTCACAGCTCTATATCCATTCTCTAGCTGATTACATCCACTATCTTGATTCCAAATTTGCCAAGCTAAATCTCTTCCAAATTTGAGGTTGTCATACCTAACAACCATTTGGAGGATGGAAATTCAGCATTTCTAAATGTTTCTATTAACTCTTCTCAATCAGAAGTTATTCATCCTCCTACATTATCTGTTGAATTTTGAGTGACTATAACCACTCAGCTACTGGAACTGAGAATTTATGAGTTGTACTTTACTATTCTTCTCTCTCACTGCTCATATGTTTTAAGAAGTCTGTGAGCCAAACAAAACCTATTTAATTCCCAAGGTACAAATAAAAAAGTGTCATCCCAGCTACCCAACTGGATTTAGAAAAAGAAAGTAATCAAGATGAAGATGAAGATGATGGTTCTATAAAAAGGAAGCCTGACTTCTATATCCTTCCGTAAGGTAGACCTTGTAGCCTGAATGATCCTCCTGATGCAAACATATAGAAGGTTAATTAAAAATCATTGAAAATATTTGTAAGTATATCATTTAGCTGACATGAGATAAGGAATCCAATGAAGCCAAATATTAAATAAAAACAGGATCTTGGAAAGTCAGTTAGGTTTTTGAGGGTTTCTGCTGAATCCCAGAGATTTTGCACTTCAATGGCTATACAAGGCTCAGAGTAGATGAAAAAATAATGAGACATAAAATTTACCCAAGTTAGATAATGTAATAGACATCTCTTGGATAAGCTGAATCCTTGGTGATAGTTAGGGCTATTCTTTAACAAATAGTCATGACCCCATTGACATCAGGCTTGGCCAAGTGACTCACTTCAGCCAACAGGATGTTAGAGGATAAGAAGAAAGCAAAGGTTTGACTGCTTCTTGCACAGTGTGACAAGCTCTCCTTTACTTCTACCACTGCCATGAGAAGAGTAAGTTTCGGGCCTTGCTGGTAGCATGGGATAAGAGACTTGCAGCTGGGAGCCAACCCAGCCATATACAGCCTTGATTACCCAATTCACATCTACAGATGGAGAAGAGAAAATAATTGTCATTCCTAGCCACTGAGTTTTGGGTGGCTTCTTATGTATTATTGCATTATTGTGTTAATAATTAATTGATATCCATCCTATGGGCTACATACTCTGTGTAGGGGGAATGAGAAACTCTCCACTGAGAAGGGGACTATAAAGAAAATTATCAGCCTCAAATCTTAAACTGGATGGAGAGAAAAATTAATTTCCCCTGAGTATTTGTAACTACAAGTCAACCTCACACAATTTGATAGTGTGAATTTTTTATTGCCTGAATTATTTGCCTTACTTTTCCTAGGTTATCTTTTAGCTCTTCTAATACCTTTTCAACTAATTCCATCAGTAGAATCACCCAACTGGGGTTTTGTTTTCTTGACTGGACCCTGACTAATACAGTCCCAAGGAAAGCAATCTATAGCCTATACCAAAGACATAAAAGAGAGCAAACCATAAAAGAGGAATTGATAATAATGAAGATAAAGTGAAAATCTCTAACATATTTAATCAACATTCTAGAAGCATATAATAGACTAGATGATGACAATACAGTATATAAAGAGAAAATGGTTGAGCATTTTTCAGAATTATTGAATTCTATCAATTCTCAAACTCAGGAAGTCCAATGAATCCCAAGCAGAATAAATAACAATTTCTAAAAATCCACACCTAGGCACATCCTAGGGAAGCTGAAAATCACAAAACAATTTTAAAAGCAATCAGAGAGAAAATACAATACCCCTATAAATGAGCTGCAATTAGCATGATAACAGACTGATCAATAGGAATTGTGGAAACTAAAGACAGTGCAACAACATCACAATAGGCCAAGAGAAAAATAACTACTGGCATAAAATTCTGTATACACAGCAGAATAATCTTTTCAGAATGAGGGTGAAATAAAGCCATTTTCAGACAAAAAGAAAGAAACTGAATCTGAACACTACAAACAAACCCTCTTGTCCTTTAGATGGAAGGAACATGCTAAAGGTGAAAGATGAAAGAGAAACAAAAGATGAGTTAAAAAATGATAACTACGTAGATAAATATTAAGCAAGAATTGACTGAGGGGTGCTTCTCAAGCATTTAAAAATGTGTCTGGCAGTCCTAAAGCAAAGTCTCAGTACCCCTGAAGCCTAGGCAATTTAAAGTAGCTGCATAGTAGAGCACCTTAAGAGACAAAAGTGTAAAATAAGTGTTATTACCACTAACACAGTTAGTATTAGTAGAATTAACATTTATGGATTTCTGCAATGTCAAAGCAGAAATTGCACCATTTTAATGCAATGTCAACGCAAAAAAAATTAAACAGGTAAAGAAAACTTCATTCAAGGCTACTGCATGAAACTAAAAACACTGCAGGCTTTCATAAAAAACGCTCCAGGTTTTTGGATCGCTTGAGCCCATGAGGCAAAGTTTGCAATGAGCCAAAATCGCACCATTACACTCCATCCTGGGCAACAGAGCAAGACTCTGTTGAAAAAAAAAAAAAAAAAAAACCCTCCAGATGTTTAATTGCTGAGTCGCTGCTGAAGTGAGGGAATGAGAGGGGAGGGATGACGGGGAGACAATAGGTCATCTGCATTTGCTAATTGGCTTTACCCAGTGGAAAAGTAGACTTTCGTATCTTTGTAACAAAAGGTAGCTTTACAATTTGGAGCAAGGTGCTCACTGAAGTTGGGCTCCTACCCTCTCACAACGACTGGGAGACAGTGGTGTGACCTTCCTTGATTACCTTTCAAAGGGCCCATAGACCTTGGGAAAAATATTCTATGGTCTTAACACTGGTAAGAGACTTAAAAATTTTACAATTCAAAGGGGTAGAGA
This sequence comes from Pan troglodytes, assembly GCF_028858775.2. Classification (NCBI taxonomy): domain Eukaryota; kingdom Metazoa; phylum Chordata; class Mammalia; order Primates; family Hominidae; genus Pan; species Pan troglodytes. The sequence goes on along the minus strand of NC_072404.2, from coordinate 124,289,051 downwards.
AAGGATTTGCAAAAGTGCAAGTTAAAAGTACACGCTCTAAGAAAAGGGCAGTCAGGGCCTGCAGTCAGAAAGAAGCCTATCTAAAGTTTACTCAGCTGAAGGGACATTTAGGCTGCGTTGGTCAGCTGGTGTTATGGACTGAATTGTGTGTTTCGCCACAACGACACCGCCAAGTTCATATGTTGAAGCCCTAACCCCCAGTGAGACTATTTGGAGATGGAGCCTTTAAGGAAGTATTTAAGGTTAAATGAGGTCATAAGAGTGGAACTCCGCCGGGCGCGGTGGCTCACACCTGTAATCCCAGCACTTTGGGAGGCCGAGGCAGGCGGATCACGAGGTCAGGAGATCGAGACCATCCTGGCTAACAGGGTGAAACCCCGTCTCTAATAAAAATACAAAAAAATTAGCCGGGCGTGGTGGCGGGTGCTTGTAGTCCCAGCTACTCAGGAGGCTGAGGCAGGAGAATGGCGTGAACCCTGGAGGCGGAGCTTGCAGTTAGCCGAGATCGGGCTACTGCACTCCAGCCTGGGCGACAAAGCAAGACTCTGTCTCAGAAAAAAAGAGTGGAACTCTAATCCAATAGGATTGGTGTCCCTACAAAAGGAAGAGATGGATATCAGAGCTCACTCTCTCTGCAAGCATAAAGACAAGGTCGAGGTCATGTCAACACGCAATGAGAAAGCAGTATCCACAAGCCAGGAACGAAGGACTCACCAGACACCGATCCTGCTAGCACCTTGACCTTGGACTTCTAACCTCCAGAAATGTGAGAAAAACACGTTTCTGTTGTTTAAGTAACCCAGCCTGTGGTATTTTCTTATGGCAACCCAAGAAGACTCATACAGCAGGTGTGAATGAATAAATGAACATTGCCTCCCATTATGAGGAACCCATCTTAAGACAATTCTAGTGAAGTGTAATTAAAACATCATAATTAGGCTGGCAAATTTGGCATCCATCTGGTACATTGATGTAATTCAGGTGATTCCATTAGTATAGTTTATAGCAACGAATTAATTAAGAAATGGTGCTAGTTTTCTGTAATTTAATACTGCAAATTAAATGTGGCAAATCTGGAGAGGTGATTAGTAAAAACACAGGAGTATAAATCAAAAGGCTCAGAAAGTCATGATTAAGCTCAGTAACTAGAGAAATGTAATAAGACCTATGACTACCAGAACAACAACAAAAAATATACTCTCTTGTTTATAAAAAAGAACTCTAAAGGAAGCAATTGTTTGGAGATACTTTTGATCTCCTGGAATGTAGCTTTTAAATCCACCCTTGCTTCAGTTCTTCTTGGCTTTAAGTCTTGGCATGCTTCATTTATGCTGCCACATAATATGCTCCATTATCATGTGCTTCCATGTATTCAGACTCTCTTCTTAAATTTTTACTATGAATTCAAACTCCTGAACTTATGACTGATGATGTTTCTGATATTCTAGGTTAAATTACCAAATGAAAACACTGATAATTTGTAACTGCCTTCTAGTTATTTCTTATACTCTACTGAGCCAGCCAACAGCCTTCAAAATCCCTAGATGTGAACTTGACATATGATTATTATTTTATTAACTCATTGAAGCACTATGTATTTGGCCAGGTGCTATCTTCAGTTGCTAGAGCAGGGGTGATGAATTTGACATACTCCCAGCCTTCTATAAGCTTATCATTTAGCAGGAGACTCACAGGTGAACTGAAAAGTACAAGGAGAGGGGGTAGCCAATTCAACCTGGGTGGGAAGATGTGTCCTAAATAAGAGGATGCACCCGCTGGACATTAAATGATGAAAAGATGTTTACCAAGGATAAGACACATAAGAACAATCCAGACAGAATCAGGAAGAACAACAGCCCGAGGATAAGGAAAATAAAAAATTATTTAGAAAATGTTTACCTAACTTGAACAACTGAGACACATAATATATTAGTTTGTTAAGTTTATTAAGTGAGACTTTTTTGTTTATGTCTCCCCAAGTCCCTGTAAGACACATTTTCATGTCTGCCTGAATATATCAACATTAGGCAAATAGTTCCAAAAATGGTTTTATGAAGAATATTTATCAAGAATACTTGTTTTACCTTTCAATTTATTTGTTTTTATCATGTTTTCATCAAGAATATTTGTTTTACCTTTCAATGTGTCTGTGTATCAGGATCTAGAGAAACAATTTAAAATAATATTGGAAAGAATATTTATCTATCTATAATTTGGGCATTTTGATCCCAGAGCTATTTATAACACTGTAAATTTCCTGTTTTTTTAAAAGGCAAAGTTAATTGCCCACCAGGAAAGTTATACCAATTTTAATTTCCACCAGAAAAATATTCTTGTATTTATTTTTAAAAATACACAAAAAACCTGTAAATTGGATAAGCTACAATGTCATTTCATTATGTTAATTTGTATTTCTTTGATCACTGGTAAAACTGGACTTTTTAACCTGAGCTCATTGATCTTTTATATTTTTTCTTTTTTTCAAATACTCATATCTTTTGCCTTTCTTTCTAGTGTGGCTTTCTTAATGACTTATAGGAGCTGTTTATGAGTCCATTACATTTTAATCTTTATCTTTTATCTACTTTGGTAATTTTTCCTTACTTGTTTTATATTTTTAATTTCATTTACAATGTTTTTAGAAAAGTTTTTCATTTTTACTTGTCAAATCTGCCAATTTACCTTTATAACGCCTTTTTTTAGTGCCATACCCTTCTCATATATGAATTCAGATAATATAGAACTACATTTTCTTCTAGTCCTTTGATTTCAATTTTGCATTTAAATATTTAATTTATTTTGGCCTACCATGTAAGATGGAAATTCAATCAAGTTATTACTCAATGATTAGAGTATCATTCCTGAATAGTCTCACTTTTATTATATATGCCTTTTCCCCCAGACCTTTAATTCATTGTCACTGATTTAACTTTCTATTCTTGTACTGTATTACATCATTACTTCAACCATTATAACTTAATAATACATATTCACATCTGATGGTTCAAATGGTAACATGTATTTTGATGTTAGACTTTTAATTTAATGTGTTATATATTAGCTTGCAAGTAGAGTAAAAAAAAATGTTTTGTACTATTGTAATACTCACTTTCCATTTGCATCAGCTCATTACTGCCCAAATATCTGTGAGAGTGAACAAACAAGGCAGATACCAAAAAAATGCAAATAATAAAACATCTGTTTCCTTTAGCTACTTGGATGTTTCAAAGGCAAGTAGCATAGAAGTCTGAATTATGTCAATTAAATTGTGCTTTCATATTCTTTGCAGTTATAGCAGCTGATACACATACAACATGGTAGATAGTGGAAATAACTGAACTGATAGATATAATAAAAACATTAGAATATAAATTTTTAATTAAATTTTGCTCATCCTACCCAATATTTTCATTATTTAAGCAGCTGATAAAGCAAAAATAAGTAGAAAAAGGATGCCACCATTAAAATGTAAGTAAATATTTCAGTCACTAGCTGTTTACCATCAGAGCTCTTTTTCAAGCATACCAAATCAACTCCATTAATTATTTGGATTCAGAGTCTATTAATACATTAGCAACAAGCCAAAACAATCAAAGTTACTTGATCATTTCTAATAAAATTGATTTGCAAAGCAGTCATGGAAGGTTCCATTTAATTGGTAAAAACGATACTACACATAAGAGATGCTTGCCAAGATGTAGCTTCAATTAAGTACATTCAATTACTCAATTTGATGATAATTTCAGTAATTGTAAGCAATTAATAAATGCCATACTTTGGGCATCCAAAATGGTACCCTATTATGCTTCAGCATCTTAAAGACATCACTGAATTTGCTAGTTCTGCACTGTAATATCATGCAAATATTTGGATAACAAACAAATGAACTAATTATGCAGCTCCAACATCACCTTAGAACATTTTTCATCTCAATTATTGTTGCTAAATAGGTAACTTCTATTTTAGATATATTAGACTTTCTAAGTAACTAATGAGATATACATTAAGATATGTATTTGTGTATCAAAATATATTTAATTTCTTTTTTTATCTGAGTGACATGGGAGGTAATGAACCTCAAGATGATTTGTTCAAGTATTTTCCAAAGGGCTTACTAGAGTAAGACAGCCAGGAGAATCATTTATGGACAGAGTGCTCCATCACCCAAGATTTCAAAGCTCCTTACCTAAAAACAACCAAAGGACAAGATATTCTGCCCTAGGAGGAAAATATAATGCATAGCTTCCTTTTCTCTTCCTTCCTTCCTTTCTCTTTCCCTTTCTTTCTCTTCCTTCCTTTCTTCCTTCCTTCTTCCTTCCTTCCTTTTCTTTCTCTTTCTTTTTTTTTGTTAAGGGATTCATCTCATTTTCAGAGGGGTAAGTATTTCCTTTATTAAGGTTTTATCTAGCAGTAACCAGTAATAAAAGGGGAAAGGGGGATAGTCTTTACCTTGTATAACTGTGTCTTTCTTTAGGTAGTACATTTTTCACATCATTCTTTGGCTGTATTAAAGAATATTGTCCTTACAGCACAGTAGACTTCCAAACTTTTAATATAATATCTTAATATAATATTTTATTTTAGAAATGGGACTTACTTTCTAAAATGGAAAACATATAAGTTTTAAAAATTTAATAGTTCAATTCCTATCCCATGTGCTCCACTTACTTGAATTGTGTATTTAAACAGAAATAATTCCCTATGAGGTGCATAGCCATTTTGGAAATGAAAAAAAATGGCAGACTTTTAGGCAAATTTTTAATGGAAAAAATTAAAGTCATGTTAAAATCATGTCAAGTAACTGAATTTAAGAAAAAATAATCATGCAAAATAAGTTTATTTCTTAAAAGATAAAAGTCAACATTTCAGTTCAGCATAAAAAGGTTTAAAATCTAAGCAGGTAAAAAGCTAACCCAAGTTTTCAATTTTCAGAAAGCGAACAAGAATGTAGCTATCAATATACCAGGAAAGGGATTTGGGGAAACCCTAGGGATCCAATTAGTTTAGTACCTCCAACTTGGTTTTCTCTATTGGGAGATCTATAAAAATGACAAGTGTCATGTTTTCTACACAAACAAATGTACATGTGTATATGTGTGCATCTATATCAGTACATATATGGCCAAATAAGACCATGCTCTTGTTGCTTGTGGTAGTTTGAAATCTGACACGTGGAAATCCTGATTGCCAAATGTCATTTATCTTTTTGTTGGCCTGTTTTAGTTTCAAGGCTGAAAGAAAATGAAAGCTAACTTAACTGCTTTCTCTAAAAACACTACTATTGGAAAGCTTATGAAATACAACAATCAAGCTCAACCATTATAGTTGATCAATACACATGTCTTTATTGGTTTTCAGTGGCGATGAAAGTGCAATTCACTTTAAAATGGCAAATATTTGTAAGAGTTAAAGAGAAAGAAACAGTATAGTTCAGAACTGTGTTCTTGTAGCCACATATTAGGTTCAATGTAAATGCTACAACGCAAAATTACTCCTCTCCCAGCCATTAACCTTATGCCCAAAAATTACCTTATTTGAAATAAAAGTTCATATGATTTCTTATGCTCCAGAGTTCCCACAAAAATAAGTTATTCTTGTGAAAGCTGCTATTGTCTGTTAGGTCCATCAGTTACAATTCTGAAAGCACCAAAGTTGTATTTAAGGAGAAAAATAGGTTTATAACTTGTTGGTTGCTCAATTGCCCTTATTTCCAATACAAAAGGAGAACACTTTACATGAGATTTCAATCAAGAGGGAAAAAAAAGAGCAACTGCTGTCACTACCTGTTTCTTTCTACAGTGCTAGGAGCAGCAGGAGGACAGCTCAGGAATATACTAGAACCACTCATTGGAAATTAAATCTTGATACAGAAATAAAGGACCTGATTATATTTCCCACTTAGGGAATACTGTTTCCTCATTACAACTAATGACAATCAATAAATTATGTATTTCTGTGTGTTTTATACCTAGAAATAAATTATATAATTATATTTTTTTATATTCCATTTATACATGATACATGCATTACATTTAGCCCTATATAATTTTTTGCCTATTCAAAGGCAAACATAGACATTCAAAAGTTTTGACTTTGCTTAATATGGGCTATAAATCAGGAAACACCCTAAGTGCTGTGAAAAGCCTAATCCACTGTAAAGACAGAGCCATTATAATTCCCACACATTTTAGCTTGAGTTCTCCAGAAAATGGAACCAGAGCCAAAGATTAAAGTAATGACGCTTTACTTGTAAGGTGCAAAGCAAGAGCAGCAAGAATGAGAAAAAGGGAAGCAAGGAAAGAAAGAAAAGACATAAATCAATGCAATGGAAGGAGGCTTTGTGCACTATCTAACATCACAAAGAGCAAGGCACAGAGTGAAGAGAATGCAGCATGTCCAAGAGGCCTGGCTACTTAGGAGGGGCCCTTCTTCGAACACAATGCAAGGAGAAACTGTCCCTGGAAGTAGTCAATTCAAGAAGTAAAGATAAAGGAATGTATTTGCCTGGCTGTATCTCGACTTCTTTCCCAATGCTCAGGTGTAATGAAAAGTTGCTTAACATCATTAAAAATCAGGAAAATGCAAATCAGAACGACTATAACACACCATCTCAAACTCGTTAGGATGGCTATTATCAAAAAGTCAAGAGATAACAAATGTGGGCAAGGGTGTAGAAAAAAGGGAACTCTCGTATGTTGTTGGTGAAAAATATAGATTGGTACAGCCATTATGGAAAACAGTATGGAGATTTCTAAAGAAATTAAAATTAGAACTACTATATGACCCACAATCCCTTTTTCAGATATATATCCAGATGAAATGAAATCACTACCTTGGAAAGAAATCTACACTCTCATGTTCATTGCAACATTATTCAAATAGCCAAGATATGGAAACAACCTAAGTGTCAGACGACAGAGGAAATGAATAAACTGTGGTACCTATATACAATGGAATATTATTTAGCCCTAAAAATGAATAAGATCTTGCCATTTGCCACAACATGGATGAGCCTGGAAGACATTTTGCTGAGTGAAAAAAGCCAGATAGAAAAAGTATAGTTCCAGCAATCTAACATACAACATGACAACTCTAGGTAATAAAATTACACTTTACATGGAAAAAATAAATACAGAATGTGATAATATTTTTTATTTTTGTAGAGATGGGGGTCTCACTTTGTTCCCCAAACTGGTCTCAAACTCCTGGCCTCAAGTGATCCTCCCACCTCAGCCTCTCAAAGTGCTGGGATTACAGGTGTGAGCCACTGTGCCCAGCCTTGATATCTTTAAAGAAAGAAAAAAGTCTATGTCAAAGTGTGTCCTTTACACCATCTGCAGTCCTTATTTAAAATGTTGACAATTGGGGCCCCTCACAGTTCTACTGAATCATATTTATGTGGGGTATGGTCTAGAATTCTTCATGTTTAATTTAAAAAAGCAAGGTGATTCCAAAATAAAGGTATTAAACATCAAGTTAAAATCATTTCAAGGAAAAAAATCTACTTGGTACTCATCAATGCCTTTGAAAATTGAAAAAATATCACCTGGTACCTCACGGTTCCTTTCTAATAGTAAAGGTGCTAAGGCTTCATGCAGAAACTTCCATTACAGACCTAAGGAGACAGGAATACTCCTGTGCTGTTAATTAACAGCAAAGACCCATGATCTCCCCACCACTGAAAAGCTCCTAAGTAGCTCTGACTTGATCTCCCAGCACTAATAACTTAATTGGAAACATAAAAGACCATGGTAATGGAAAATTAGGAAAAAAATCTTATTCAAGCTTTATTCACTAAGTATAGCTGCTAATTTGCTGTATGTTCTCCTGAGCACCAAAATGTTAACTGTAGTTTTCATTGAGCAGTCCCCCCACTTTATGTAGCTATTGGCAGATATTTATAATCTGTCCTTTGTTTAACAAGTCCTTTAACTCAGATGTTTACAAATGTTGTGGTAGTCTCTGATAAAGAGAAGATTTTGTGTATGGCATAGGGAACTCACTAAACTTGTACTTTGTATTACTACATATTAAAATGGAAGTTTGGCCAAGGAAAATAACATAACATAATATATAATAATATAACAGATGTTGTATTCAAAAGGAGTCACCAGACTATATACAAAATTCAAAACAGAGGTTCTGGATACTGGTTACATGTCTTTTAACCACAAACCCACTAGAAGAATTTAAATGGATCAAGAGTTCAACATCTGAAGAGACTTTGGAGTGGAAGATTTCTCTGAGAAGAACTGTGCCCAAGTGCCACCTAACCCTCCCAAGGGGAAGGTTAGGGGAGTAGCTACCTCCTCTCACCATGAATCTTGTAAGAGTGGTTAACAAGACCACCTGGAGAGCTTAATATGTGTCCCTTGATGTTTAGAGACACAGTAGACAACTGTCTGACTCACATGTAAGAAATCAAAAGGATGAGAGAGAAGGTAGCTTGCTATTGACAATGAAGCAAAAAAAATGGGATTGGCTTACAAATCCAGACTCAGTTGGAGCAGAAAATGCATGAATACTTTCCATGGACCAGATGGGAGACTCACACAGAAGACCTAGTGCAGAGACGTCCTGCCCAAGAGAACCACATGGCAGTTGACTGTAACAGGGAGAATTTGAAGGTATCAAGAAATGTTAAAGGCCCGAGAAAAGACTGAGAAGTTATCCAAACTAGCGATGCACTTATTAGGGTCAAAAAAACTTCAGGTAAGATGTCCTCCAAAGCTGAGAGAAGGGAGGGCTTCTAAAGTACCCTTAACAGAGAAGGAATCTAATCTCCTTACAGTCCCAGACAGCATGGTACCAGCTAATGGTAGCATCAGTCATTTAAAAACTCTCCATCCTTCTTTCTCTGACTACACTCTAACTACAAAGTGGTCAAAAGCCAGATCAAGAGAAGGGGATGAAGATGGGAAATAGGAGAGCTAGAGAGGTGAGCAACCACATATTTTCCCAACTGTAGGATTCCTGCATGCAGCAGGCTCAAGGTAAGAATGGGTAGAAATCTCAGCCTTAAATTTAGAGTTTTGGGTCGGGCATGGTGGCTCATGCCTGTAATCCCAGCACTTTCGGAGGCCAAAGTGGGAGAATCACCTGAGGTCAGGCATTCGAGACCACCCTGGGCAACATGGTGAAACAACCGTCTCTACCAAAACTACAAAAATTAGCTGGGTGTTAGCCTGGCGTGGTGTCACACACTTGTAATCCCAGCTACTTGGGAGGCTGAGTGAGGCAGGAGAATCGCTTGAACCCAGGAGGCGGAGGTTGCAGTGAGCTGAGATCTCACCACTGCACTCCAGCCCGGGCAAAAGAGTGAGACTCTGTTCCAAAAAAAAAAAAAAATAGAGTTTTGATTAGTACATGTGGCTGAATATTTTAATTATTAACTAGAGACCTTGTCTGAACTCGAAGCAACTATTCAGAAGAACCATGAACATGCCCTCATTCTCAGCAGGGGCAGGAAAAGAACTAGCCTTATAAAACAGATTTAAAGAAATAGTGAAAGAAAAAAATTGTTTTATAATTACATCTCAGGAGTCATTTTGGTTCAATGTAATGATTCCTTTTACTGAATACTTAATACATTAAATCCACATTTAAAAAGTAAAACTTAGAATATAATTTTTACACAATGACTTTATTTTTTCAAATTTAATCTTTCATTCATTTTTTATTAATGAAAAATCTTTCATTTTGTTTTTTATTATATTTTATTTTTAAAATTTCAACTTTTATTTTAGATTCAGGGGGTATATGTGCAGGTTTGTTACATTAGTACATTGGATGATGCTGAGGTTTGGATATGATTGATTCCCGTCACCCAGGTACCAAGTATAGGACTATAGGACCCAATAGGTAGTTTTTCAGCCCTTGCTCCCCTCCCTCCCTGCTCTAGTAGTTCCCAATGTCTATTATTCTGCTCTTTCTATCCACATGTACCCAGTGTTTAGCTCCCACTCATAAATGAGATCATGCTGTATTCAGCTTTCTGTTTTTCTGCATTAAATTGCTTAAGATTATGGCCTCCAGCTCCATCCATGTTCCCGCAAAGGACATGACTTGGTTCTTTTTTTATGGCTGCATAGTATTTCATGGTGTATATATACCATATTTTCTTTATACAATCCACCAAAGATGGACAGCTAGGTTAATTCTGTGCCTTTGCTATTGTGAATAGCACTGCAGTGAATATACAAGTAAGTGCATGTGTGTTTTTAGCAGAATGATTTATTTCCCTTGGGTATATACCCAGTAATGGGATTGCTGGGTCTAATAGTAATTCTTTTTAAGTTCTTTGAGGAATCTCAAAACTGCCGAATTAACTTACATTCTCAGCAACAGTGTATAAGTGTTCCCTCTTCTCTGCAGCCTCACCAGCATCTATTAAGCTTTTTTAATTATGGCCATTCTGACTGGTGTGAGATGGTATCCTACTGTGGTTTTGATATGCATTTCTCTAATGATTAATGATGTCGAGCATTTTTTTAATGTTTGTAGGCCACTAGTATGTTTTCTTTTGAGAAGTGTCTGTTCATGTCCTTTGCCCACTTTTTTATGGGGTTGTTTTTTGCCTGTTGATTTGTTTAAGTTTCTCATAGGTTCTGGATATTAGACATTTGTTGGATGTGTATTTTGTGAATAATTTCTTCTATTCTGTAGAATATCTGTTTACTCTGCTGATAGTTTCTTTTGCCGTGCAGAAGCTCTTTAGTTTAATTAGGTCCCACTTATCAATTTTTGTTTTTGTTGCAATTGCTGTTAAGTTCTTAGCCATAAATTCTTTGCCTAGGTGATTTCCAGAATGGTATTTCCTAGGTTTTCTTGTGGGATTTTTGTAGTTTGAAAACTTACATTTGAATCTTTCATCCACCATGAGTTAATTTTTGTATATAGTGAAAGATAGGAGTCCAGTTTCATTCTTCTGCATACGGCTATGCAGTTATCCCAGCAGCATTTATTAAATAGGGGGACATTTCCCCATTGCTTATATTTGTCAGCTTTTTCAAAGATCAGATGGTTGTAGGTGTGCAGTTTTATTTCTGGGTTCTGTATTCTCTTCCATTGGTCTATGTGTCTGCTTTTGTACCAGCACCATTCTGTTTCGGTTACTGAGGCCTTATGGTATAGCATGAAGTAAGGTAATGTGATGCCTCCAGCTTTGTTCTTTTTGCTTAGGATTGCTTTAGCTATTTAGGCTCTATTTCATTCCATATGAATTTTAGAATATATTTTTCTGATTCTATGAAAAATGATGTTTGTAGTTTGAGTATTAGCATTGAATCAGTGGATTGCTTTGGGCAAAATGGCCATTTCAACAATATTGATTCTTCCAATCCATGAGCATGGGATGTATTTCCATTTGTTTGTGTTATCATTTACTTCTTTTAGTAGTGTTTTGTATTTCCCCTCATAGAGACCTTTCACCTCCTCAGTTAAATGTGTTCTTATATATTTTTGTATGTGTGGCTATTGTAAATGGGATTATATTCTTGATTTGGCTCTCGGCTTCAGCATTATTGGTGAATAGAAACGCTACTCATTTTTATACATTGATTTTTCCATCCTGAAATTTTATGGAAGTAGTGTATCTAACCCCATAAAAAAGTGGGCAAAGGACATGAACAGACACTTCTCAAAAGAAAACACACAAGTGGCCTACAAACATTAAAAAAATGCTAGGAGCCTTTTGGTGGAGTTTTTAGTGTTTTATGTTATAGAATCATATCATTAGTGAAGAGAGATAACTTGGCTTTTTTTCCTATTGGGATGCTTTTTATTTATTTCTCTTGCCTGATTTATCTGGCTAGAACTTTCAGCACTGTGTTCAATGGGAGTGGTGTTCAGTGGGCATCCCTGTTTTATTCAGTTCTTAAGGGGTATGTTCCCAGCTTTTGCTTGTTCAGAATGACATTGCCTAAATGCTTTTCATAAATGGCTCTTACTACTTTGAGGTATGTTCCATTGATGCCTAGTTAGTCGAGAAACTTTATCATGAAAGGATGTCAAATTTTCTTGAAAGTTTTTTTCTGCATCTATTGAGATAAATCACATGGTCTTTGTTTTTAATTCTCTTTATGTGGTGAATCACACTTATTGATTTGCATATGTTGAACCAAACTTGCATCCCAGGAATAAAGCCTACTTGGTCACAGTGAATTACCTTTTTGACGTGCTGCTGGATTTGATTTGCTATTATTTTGTTGAGAATTTTTGCATCTATGTTCATCACAGACATTAGTCTGCAGTTTTCTTTTTTGTTGTATTTTTGCCAGATTTTGGTATCAAGGTGATGACGGTTTCATCGAATGAGTTACAAAGGAGTCTCTCCTCCTCAATATTTTTGGAATAGTTTCAGTAGAATTGGTACCAACTCTTCTTTGTACATTTGGTAAAATTTGGCAGTGAATCAGTCTGGTCCAGGGCTTTTTTCAGGTGGTAGGTTTTTTGTTACTGATTCAATTCCAGAACTCAATATTGGTCTGTTCAGGGTTTTAGTGTCTTCTTGATTCAATTTTGGAAGGTTGTATGTGTCCAGGAGTTTATCCATTTCTTCTAGACTTTCAAGTATGTGTGCACAAGGCTGTTCATAATGGTCTTTGAGGATCTTTTGTATTTCTGTTGGATTCATTGTAGTATCACCCTTGTCATTTCTGATTGTGCCTATTTAGATCTTCTCCTTTTTTGCTTTGTAAGTTTAGGTAGCAGTCTCTCAATCTTGTTTATCCCTTCAAATAACAAACTTTTGGTTTCATCAATCCTTTATATGGATCTCAATTTTGTTCCATTCTTCTCTAAAGAATATCAACTTTTGTGGGCATTATTGACTATACATTTGATTAAATTCCTTTTAATAATTTTAAATTGTAATTAGTATTTGTGTGGCTGACCCTTGAATATTTTAAATATTCTCAGTAGCAAATAAATATACATAAACATGATGGTTCAATGATTCCATAACTAATCAAAACTACAAAATAATACTAATGGCATAAAAAGGAACAAAATAAAGGCATTTGCAGCAACCTGGATGGAATTGGAGATCATTATTCTAAGTGAAGCAACTCAGGAGTGGAAAACCAAACATCATATGTTCTCATACATAAGTGGGAGTTAAGCTATGAGGATGCGAAGGCATAAGAATGATACAATGGACTTTGGGGACTCGGGGGAAAAGGTGGGAAGGGAGTAAGGGATAAAAGACTATACATTATGTACCCTGCTCGGGTAATGAGTGCACCAAAATTTCAGAAATCACTAATAAAGAAATTATTCATGTAACCAAACACCACCTATTCCTCAAAAACCTATGGAAATTAAATAATAAATAAATATCAAAAATAAATAAATAAAATAATAGTACTAAATGGCAAAAGTGCTAATATCATGAATGAAACTTTGCTGTAATTCCTATTTTTTCACCATGTCAGGGTTCTAATTGTTTAAAATATTTTTGTAAACTTTCTGTAGCTTTACCACAACCAATGTTTAAAATCTTTCTAGGGAATTTGTGTAAATTTTTCCAGATCTAAAAGAAAAGAAAATGCTATCTCAGAATATCAGAGTCCAGGTTGTTGGATAGTTCATTTATGTTTCGAGTATGAGACTTGATAGAATGGTCCAAAGTGAAGAAAACTTCAGTATCCACAATATACCAAGTGCCTTCTTATATCAAACTTTCACTTGTTACATCCTGAATCCCATAAATCCTTGTCTTTAACATAAATTTTAATTTTTGAGGAGTTATTATCTTTCCTAAGTTTTCTTATAGCCGGAAGCATCTATGTCATTGCCTTAAAATTATGATAGATTGATCCAGTCTGTTTTAATTATTAAAATATATGTATTTCTTATTAGTATTTTATTAACATTCATAAAGGTTTATTTATAATTAGTAGATGCTTCATTTCTTAGGAGATGAAGGATTGAATCTCTGTGCTTACTTTTCCTTTTCAGAACATTTAATCCACTTATAATTCCACCACATTCCATTTTGCCACGGTCATTGTGTATACCTGTATGCCATAGCTGTAATCAACTATAATAAACTTGGAAGTCATTATTCTATAAGATCATTAATGCTGATGAGTTCTTTAGTATTTAGAATATCCCTCCTTCTGTGATCTTTTCTATAGTAGGAAAAAGGTCTACCTCATTGTGCAGAAATCCTATCTCATATTGGTTCATTCACATGTCTTCTTTCTTACACAGATATAAACAAGAATATGTGCTGAACATATGGAAACATACCCTAAACAAAAAGAAGAAAACATCATATTTAAATACTCTCCTACTTCTTTAAATCAATAAGGATGGAAAGAGCCTGTTAGAATCTTTCTGTTGTTGTAATGCAAGTAGCTCTTTGCATATCTTGTGTTTTCTCTTTCGAGTGTTACTGTGAAATTATGGCTTTTTAGAGACTTAATTTTTTCCAATTTAGCAATTAGCATTATTACTTTGGTTATTATTTGCTATGTTTTTGTTATTGAAGCACTACTCCCTAATATTCCAAGTAGCAGCCTTGATTTCTGGTTAACAACAGGTTGCTTTGACTCCATCTTATTTTGTCTTTACAACAAACTTGAAGCCAATTACCCTCCAGGGATCAAAATGTGTGTGCTGGGGTGCACATGAGGATTGGTAATACATTAGAGTAGTGTCCCTGCTGCTGGGCCATTTATAATAATGATAGAGTTGGAAAATAAATTCATACTGATTTTTCCAATGTAACATATTACCGAAACTAACTTTTTTGTAGACACACTTTTATGCTTATATTAAATACGTAATAAGATGGAGAAAATGTATTATTTTCACAGCCGGTAGCAGAATTCCTCCACAGGAAAAATCAGTCTGTCTTGGGAAAAATGTTTTAATTTTTTAGAGTTGAAGGTGAGATTCTCTCTCTTCCCCATTTCCACCATCAAGCCCTAAAAAAAAAAAAAAGCTGACCCCCAAAGTTTCAGTGAAGAATTTAGTTGTTCAAGGGCTACCAGGAAGAGGAAACTTGAGGACAACAGATGACAGTAGGGGAGGAAAGTAGGGTTTTAGATGTTACTGTTGTTCATGATGATGCACCAAATAAACAAACAAAAAATATCAAATTCTTGCATGTATGTGTGATAACATTTCTTCATGAAAACTGAAGAAAGAGCTGAACTTCATGTCAGATGGAGGAGTTATGAGACATATATAGTATGCCAGGAAGCAGAAACACAAAGATCTGGAGAAACCTATGAATACAAGTTCCCTGTAAACTTTTTAGAAATATGAAGACCTCTTGGGACTTCCACAGAGTGGAAACAGTGGGCATTACACCAATTTTACTTAGATACTGAGAAGTAAAAAAGGCCTCTGTATTAAAAATAGAACACAAATTAACTTAAGAAAAAGGTTGCCAGATTTAGCAAATGAAATCACAGAATATCCAGTTAAATTTGAACATCAAATAAACAACAAATTTTTTTATAAATATGTCCCATGAAATATTTGGGACAAACTTACGCCATCTTTCAAACCCAACAATGGGAGTTACGATGTGTGTGTGTGTGTGTGTGTGTATCAGAAACTACAAATATGCTCACAATAATTATAAATATATGAAACATATATTAGTTATAAATATATAAGTATTGATATATTTTGTGTATATAAAACCCTTAGTTGTGATAAATAGAATAATCTCCACCTTCTTCATTTTTGCATTTATCTCTATCTTGGTCATCCTGATTTTTCATTGTCTCTTTATCCTTTGTTTTCCATGTGCTCCATGCTAATATGTAATAATCATTGTTTTTGAAGCCTGTTATTCAAAATTCTCAGAGTATCTGTGTGTGTGATTGCAAAAATGTCAAGTTGAAGGTCTTTATAAACTTCTTCTTCAGATCTAATTAATTCTGTTCTCCACTACAGAAAACATATGTTGATCCCAAACATGCAATGACATCCATATAAACCTTGCAAAATGATGGCTGTGATGACACCCAGTGATGGTCTTTCTCAACTCTCTGTACCTCATCTCACTCATCAGAGCCTTTGGAGCCTCAGTTGCCTTGCAATGCTGTTTCAGGTAAGGTGGGAATTCTTTTTTTTTTCTTTTTTTTTTTTTTGGTAGAAATAAAGAATCTTCCATGTTGAGGAATGAGCCTGACTCATTGTGCATAAACCTGGTGCCCTACTGTGAGACGTGGTACCTTAACTGCCGTTGATCAGCATTCAGTCTCTTTCTTTTTCTTCATTGCACATAGGCTGTACTCATTCTTTCTGCACCACAAATGTCATGCCTTCTCAAGTGTTTTTATGCCCTGGACCCATTGCATCCAGTGATGTCAGAGGAATTCTCAGCTCAGTATAGTCACATCATGGATCAGAGATACAGAACCTCCTTCCAAAAAAGGTCACATTCTTAGGTTCTAGGTCAATATATCTTTTGGGAAGCCACCATTCAAACCCCTGGAGTGTTCAAAAAAGTTTAACTTAACTCAATATTTTAAAGGTTCTTTTATAGATGTACTTTTCAAATTATGGATTTAACACATTTGTTTTAATAAGTAAAATGTACAAAGATGTATAAAGTAAAAGCTAATTGTCTATTCCCCACCCAGCTCTTCTCCAATCTTACCTCTTTCCACCATTTCTCTCCAACTCATCCAGATTCACTGCTCCTCTGTCAGTCAAGCTGGTAACCTATGTTAACAACACTGTGTTTGTACTTCTACGCTATACTTCAGGATCATGTAATTACACACACACACACACACACACACCCATATGAAATCGATAAGGAGTTTAAAATTGACTATACAAATTAGATCATATAATATACACTCTTCTTCATCTAACTTTTCTCATTCAAAAATGCCTTGAGTACATTGCTCTAAATCAACTAGAGTAGTTCTAATATACTATTTCTAATCAATGCCTTATAGCACAGTATACCACAATGCAGACAAACCACTATTTATTTCAAGCCCTCTCCTATTGATAGGCATTTTTTATATTCCCACACTTCCATATTTTTGCACATTTGAAAAATTCTGTGATACATATACTTGTACATATAATTTTATATGCTGATACTTTCATTACTATAGGATAGATACGTGGCAGTAATACTGTGGTGTCAAGGATACACATATTTTTAATATTAGTAGATGTTATCCGATTTCTTTTCCAAAAGCCTGCAAAATTGCATTTGTCTACCAATATATGAAAATACCCATTTCCTCATATTATAGCTAGCAATAATATTATTCTTTCCACATTTTTGCCAATCTAATGGATATAAATAACACTAAAGTGTTTTTGATTTACATCTCTGACTACATTTTGAGCATCTTCTCAGGTGTTTATTGGCCATGTAGGTTTTCTCTCTACTATGAAATATTTCTGTTTTTATTGTTTAATCAATTGGATTATTTTTCTTGTCCATTTGTATAGTATACATACTAAAACTTGATCATCTTTACTTATGGATTTGTTTTTAGTTGTTTTTGTTGTTGTTATATATATATATGTGTATATATATATATATATATATATATATTTTTTTTTTTTTTTTTTTGGAGAGACAGGATTTTGCTGTGTTGCTCAGGCTGGTCACAAACTCCCGGCCTGAAGCAATCCTCCCGATTCAGCCTCCCAAAGCACTGGGACTACAGATGTGAGCCACCATGCCTGGCCTTAATTTTGTCTAGCTGAATATGTAATCTTTTAGAGCATCCAGGTTTCTTATCTTACCTAAGAAAGTCATTCCACCCTGGATTACATGTGTATAGTCTAGCTGTAATTCTAATATATTTAATTTTTTTGCATTTGTTATTACTTCATTTGAAATGTATTCTAGATATTGTGTTAAAATAAGAGCCCAAACTTATTCTCTTTGAGTTGGAGAGTCAATTGTTATATAACTATTTATTAAATAATTCATCTTTTACCAATGAAATTGAAATACGTTGTCATATATTAAATGCTTATGTGTACTGGAATTATTTGACAAATTTTTATTTTTTTAACCTACCTTAAAATTTTTTAACTTTGTTTTTGACATTATAATCTAATTTTCTAATTCTAGAACAATGCCATCTTACTTCTAACAACAGTAAGGTATGTCTTCTATCTCAGCTCTTCTTTTCCTTATATTTTCATAACCATTCTCAGGCATTTATTATTTCATATTTAAGATCATCTTATAAAATTTCTCCCTGAATATGACCTTCTGGAATCTAAATAAAATTACATTAAATTCTTATTTTAATTTTAGCAGAATTGACATTTTAATCTTTCTGTCTAAGAATATTACCCTTTTCATTTTTTTAGTACTATTTTATACAATTCAAAGAGTTTATAATTTTTTGGGTAACAATTCTATGCTATTCTTGGCAAGGGTATTTCTATGAATTTTATACTTATATTGTTATTTAAATGGACTCTCCCTCATTTTTATTTTTAGGTCTTAATTGCTGATAGAAAATCAATTTATTTATTATATCTTCTATCTATTTATCTATTAATCTCCTTGAACATCTGCATCAGAGGTACTGGGTCACCAGGTGTGTTGTGAATGAGCAGTAATGATTTGAAAGCAATCTTTTTTTCTAAGCAGTATGTCTCAACAGTGGGCTTAAAATATTCACTAAACCATGCTGTAAACAGATGTACTGTCAGCCAGGCTTTGTTGTTTCATTTATAGGGACAGGCAGAGTAAATTTAGCAGAATTCTTAGGGGCCCTAGGATTTTTGAAATGGTAAATGAACATTGGCTGCAGCTTAAATTCAACAGTTGTATTGGCCCCTAAGAAGATTGTCAGCCTGTCCTTTGAAGTTTTGAAGGCAAGTGTTGACTTCTACTCTCTAGCTATGAAGTCCTAGATGACATGTTCTTCCAATAGAAGGCTGTTTTGTCTACATTTAAAATCCATTGTGTCTATGTACATAATCCATTATGTACATTTAAAATCCGTTGTTTAGTGTAGCTGCCTTCATCAATGATCTTAGTTAGATCTTATGGATAATGTAATGCAGCTTTTACATCAGCATTTGCTGCTTCACCTTGCATTTTTATGTTATGAAGATGGCTTCTTTCCTTAAATCTCATGAGCCA
The DNA here is from genome assembly GCF_028858775.2 of Pan troglodytes. Classification (NCBI taxonomy): domain Eukaryota; kingdom Metazoa; phylum Chordata; class Mammalia; order Primates; family Hominidae; genus Pan; species Pan troglodytes. The sequence continues at coordinate 124,269,946 of NC_072404.2, read as the reverse complement.
ATCTCTGCCAGCTTCAAAATTTCTTCTGCAGCTTCCTTACCTCTGTCAGCCTTCATAGAAATGAAGACCGTTAGGGCCTTGCTCAGGATTAGGTTTTGGCTTAAGGGAATGTTGTGGCTGGTTTGATCTTCTATCGAGACCACTAAAGCTTTCTCCATATCAGCAATAAGACTGTTTCACTTTCATGTCATTTGTGTGTTCACTGGAGTAGCACTTTTAAATTTCTTCAAAAATGTTTTCTTTGCATTCACAACCTGACTATTTGACTCAAGAGGCCTAGCTTTCAGCCTATCTCATTTTTCAACATGCCTTCCTCACTCCGCTTAATTATTTCTAGCTTTGGATTTAAAGTTAAAAAGTACAACTTTTCCTTTTACTTAAAACACTTAGAGGTCATTGTAAGGTTATAAATCGTCCTAATGTCAATATTACTGTGTCTCAGAGAATAGAAAAGCCTAAAGAAAAGGAAAGAGAGGGGGGAGTGGATGGTCAGTGGAGCAGCCAGAACACACACATCTAAAAAGTTTTCTGTCTTGTAGGAGTACATTTCGTGGTGCCCCAGAACAATTACAATAGTATCATCAAAGAGCACTGATCACAAATCACCATAATAGATATAATAATAATGAAAATATTTGAAATATTACAAGAATTGTCAAAATGTGATGGAGAGACACAAAGTGAGCACATGCTGTCAGAAAAATGACACCAATAGACTTGCTTGACCAGGGTTGCTACACGCCTCCAATTTGTAAAAAACACAATATCTGCAAAGTTTAATAAAGCAAGGTATGCCTGTGCACATGTTCACAATGACTTTTCTGATGATATATCTTCTTTTTCCCCCACCCCTGGTGGTAGGTGATCTAATATCTTTAATCACTTTTCTCACTTCTTCAGCCCTAATTGTTTGATTCTAGCTCTATACTTCTTTATAAATTTTCTTTAGGCTTTGAAATATGTTCCATTCTCTTTCCTTTTTACTTTACCATTTATCAAAGAAATGTAAGGCTATAAATCTTCTCAGTTTTGTTGTGTTCTGTTTGGATATTCATCCTTTTTTGTTGTTTTCTAGATGGTTTATAATTTCAGTTTTCACGTTGTCTTTGATCCATGGGCTAACAATGAGTGCATTCTTAATTTCCAAGTAGTTACTATTACAGAGGTGAGCAGGGAAAGAGGATCACTATTTTATTATCTAATTTTATTTTATTATGCTCATAAAAAGTAGCCTGTAAAAATTTTCGCTTTTTAAATTCTATCAAGATTTGCTTTAAGGTCAATTATGTGATCTATTTTTATAAAGTTTCCATGGATATAGAAAATAATTTGTACTCTCAATTAAAAGAATATACATTTCCAAATCTTTTTATCTTGCTCTCTGTACATGAGAAAATGTATTTATATCGCTTTTAATTTGCTTATTTTATTTTTTATCTAATTCTTAAAAATGAGTTCTAAGGGTATCCCATTATAATTTTAGTTTTATAATTTATCCTTGAATATCTAATAGACATTACTTTTTATATTTAGCTGTTGTATTGTTCTGTGGTGCTTTTGTTGTGTGGTGTCGTAGTACCTTCATATAGTGTTAATTTTGTAACTTTATAATTGCAAAATATCTTTCCCTATCTTGGTTAGTACTTTAAACTTTCCCTGCCTCTTTTTCTATTATTAAAATTGCAATACCTTCCTTTTTTTTCCTTTTTGTCTTATTTTTGCAATTTCCTGGTATCTCTTGAATCCTTCCTTTATTTTAGGCCTGTGACCTTGATTTGTGGGTGCCCTTCACCAGCACTCTATCAGAATTAGACCTTCACCTGTGACCTTGTTTTTGTCCTTCAGGGCAGGCCCATCTTTCCTCCTCTGGCCCTAACAGCTAAGAAGCTCCAGAAAGAGGGTGACTAAGTGAAAACTGTGCCTCCCTTAAGCCAAGTATTTCCATAATCTTCTCACCTTTTTTTGCTTTGCTACTCAATTATGCCTCTTTTTTTTCTCTTCACTCTTAAATTATTTTACCTAAATAAGAGAGAGGAGCAGGGAACAATCGTTACAGAGAGTTAGTGAGAGGAGAATTTCCTGACCCCCTCGTGGGACTTGTGACAGAGGTGTGTTACAATTAATGTTTTTTTAGTGGTTGTTGTCCATGGATGGCTAAGTGTTAACCAGCTCAGTGTAGAGTCAGGGTGACAGCCTTTTACACCCTGCTCTCTTGGTACTGAGGTCCTTGTCCAGTGTCCAGGAAGAATCAGGTCACACAGACTTGAAGGTTGGTGAGTGCAGGCATTTTGTTGAGTGATGGAGGTGGCTCTTAGCAGGATGAATGGGGAGCTGGAAAGGGGATGGAGTGGGAAGATGACCTTCACCTGGAGTTCAGCCATCCCACACCCGATCTCTCTGACCATCTCCAGCCAAATCCTCTCGACATTCAGACACTCCTTTTCTTCTCTCCTTCTCTGTTGTTCTGCCACTCTGCCTCTCTTCTGCTCGTGGAGCCTGGGGTTTGGGGCTTATATGGATACAGGATAGGGGGGTGTGGTGGGCCAAAAGGCAACACATGGGCATGAAAATAGGAATGCCTATTCCCATTTAGGGCCATGGGTTTCTAGGCTTGAGAGTGAGGCCTTTGCCGGGGAACCGCCCTCTTCTATCCAGTGTTTTCCTGCCTCCTGTCCATATCATTTCCCCTCTCTGAAGAGGCATATCTAACTGCCATTAGAATATGGACGATGACCAATCTTAGCTACTTCCTGCTGACAGGGGGAGTTGTTTTGGGGAAAATGGCAGTCAATTTTCTCCCAGAGGTCTATCTAAGGGTCCCTGGCAAAAGGGAGCCATTGTCCAAGGTTTCAGTTGCCTGACCATTTGGAGTTTGATGGCCTCTAGGGGAGAAATAAAAAAAAAAAAAAAAAAAAAAAAAAGTCCTGTAAGGTTAAGTATGCATGCATTAAACGTGTATTATATAAGGAAAGAATCTAGTGCCAAAGACTACAGAAATAAGAAGTGAAATATACTAACAACATTTTACCCTGAGCTGGGTCACCCTGGTGAAAGAAATTAAACTTGTATGGAAGCAGTTAAACTTTAGAAGAGAGAGAACTGTTCTTGCCATATCTGTAGCAGTTAACAGGTACACCTTGGGAATTCTGAGGTTTGTGGGCTTGCATGGTGGCTATTAAAGCTTCTGCCGGCCAGGCGCGGTGGCTCACGCCTGTAATCCCAGCACTTTGGGAGGCCAAGGCAGGTGGATCACGAGGTCAGGAGATTGAGACCATCCTGGCTAACATGGTGAAACCCCGTCTCTACTAAAAAAATACAAAAAATTAGCCAGGTGTGGTGGCGGGTGCCTGTAGTCCCAGCTACTCGGGAGGCTGAGGCAGGAGAATGGTGTGAACCCAAGAGGTGGAGCTTGCAGTGAGCCGAGATCATGCCACTGCACTCCAGCCTGGACGACAGAGCAAGACTCTGTCTCAAAAAAAAAAAAAAAAAAAAAAAAAAAAAAAAAAAAGCTTCTGCCTCTTTCTTGTGTCTCCCTATCTCTATTGTGAAAGACAAAGGTGGCCACTTTCAGGAGGTCCTCTAAAGTACTATCTGGTCCCAGGGCCCATTTCTACAACTTCCTTCTGATAACAGGGGCTTTGTGAATAATAAATGTATCCTTCAGGATTAGTGGTCCCTTGACTGAATCAGGAGATAGGGTAATGTGCTTTACCAAGGCCTCCCTTATGCTTTCCAGGAAGGCAATGAGATTCCATCAAATTCCTGGTCTATCATGGATAACTGGGTATAGTTCAGGGGTTTGGTCCTAGTCCTGTGTAAGCCCTCCTTATGCACACCCGAAAGAGTCTCCTCTTCCAGTTTCCCATCTCATCATTGGGATCCTATCCAGGGTCATTCACTGGTACTGCTTCTCTTTCAGTTGGATAAAGTTCAGCCCCTTCCCTGATGCTATATGTTATACAAAACTCATCCCCAAATCTCTCTGCTGCTTGCAGATCAGCATTCTTCTCAGTGTTCATCAGGGTCTGATTCAAAAGTAACATCATTTGAACTCTAAGATAGTACAAATATTTGGGTTGAATTCTGGAAAGCCTCTATATATCTGTCAGGGTCATCTGAAAACTTGCCAAAATCCTCCTTAACTTGCTTTAAGTCCTGTAGAGAGAAGGGGACCTGGACCTTACTGGAGCCAAATTCACCAGGCATCTATTGGAGGGGCAAGAGTGAGACTGAGGCTTGTCTAGGATGAAGATTTCTAGGAGGGGGCAAGTGAGAGACTGAAGCTGGATAGGGAGGTCAGGGTGGACCTGGAGGAGCAGGGCTGAAGGGAGCTGGCTTCTCTGCTGGGGATGCCTCTGGGATTTAGTTCCCTTGGATTGCCTCTTGCAGCCTCTCCTGAGATGGCAAACAGGAGGGCTGTATCAATCCTACACTGTCAGCAAAGGTCTGCATTGCCCGGCAAGGTAAAGGAAGCCTGCACAGGTGGGGCCTCAGACCATCTGCCTTCACGTTTCCAAAAAAGATCCAACTGCTGGATGGTATCAAAATGAACAGTGCCTCCCTGAAGCCAAGCTAGTCCTTCCTGTAAATCATAATTTGGCCAAACCTTTGTGTAGAGGGCTATAAGGTGTTTTTCCTTCAGAATCCAAGAATCAAAGCAGTCCCACGGTTTAGGATACACTCTAGAGGAGTATAAGCTGGGGTTGGTGAAGATAGCTGGTTGCCCATTCTGAAAGACAGGGAAATAGAGGTGTGTGTCCCTCATTTCCCCTCCTTCTTTCAGTGATAACCTAGGGTGTGATGGAGAGAAAGTGGGCATCCCCCCTTTCTCTTCCATCTTTTTGTCCCCAAGTCCCAGTAACCTTGGCAGGTGCCACCCATGGATGCGAAAGTGGCTTTCATTGACATTAACGGGAGGTCCTGGGGGTGGAAGTGTCCACTCTTACGCTTGTATGCCCTATCTCCCTGGCTGTCGACAACATTTGAGTTCCCTGGGCCTTGTCTATGTCAAGGAGCATGGCCTGCTTTCATGAAGCAAGGGTTTAATCAGCAAGAATTGGTACTGCCCATTTACATTGTGCCCGTTGTCTGGCTTTTGGATCCCTCAGATCTGGTTTTTCTTTCTAGGGCCTCAACCTGAAACCTCGAGTCAAGTTTGGGACAAAAACGTATTTCAGGGGCTGCATGTATCTGTTTAGATTACGTCGCAAATGGGCCCTGCTGAATTTGCAGTATCAGCCAGCAGGGGTCGCTCCTCCTTGTTTTCCCTATCATAAGTAGAGTGATGAGGAAAGGAAAAGAACCTTCTCACTTAGAAAAGAAAAAGGAAACAGCTTAAAGTACAAAAAAGGATTGGGGAAAAGAACTTCTTGATCTGTGCAAATGAGTTCCTTCAATTACTGTATTCCTCCCCCAGTTCAGGCTAGTAAGGACCCCTCGGCCATGAAAGGAAAGGTTCCTCTGGTGCAGCTGCAGGAGGCACCAGCCAGCCAGCCACACGAGGTCCCAGTGGCAGCCGCAGTTTTCTCCCAACCCTCGTGACAATTGGGTGTGGTTGTTGCATGCTGCGGGTATGCCCAGGTGCCTGAGCCAGGAGGGGAGGGGGCAAGGAGGGAAGCCGCCATGCACCGTACACACCTGTGGCTGTCAGGGTGCGGGTGGCACCTCTAAGAACAAATGGAAACCACATTGCTCTGAACTGCACCTCTGATGGCTGAGCCAAGCATATGTACTTAGTAACATCTCAGTAGTTTGCTGAGATTATAAAAGAGTTATAAAACACTAACATTATAAAAGAGATACGAGCCATTTCAAGCTACGAAAAGACAAAATATACCATAGCAAAGTCTGAGGGTCCTGGCCTACAGAGTTCAGTCTTGGGGCCTTCCTGCAACAAAAGATAATCAGTAGCCCCAGGACTTTACTCCAGTCCCACGTGACAGCTTGACCTCTGTGAAGAGAAACAGAGTCAATATTCCTTTTACCCAAAGGAAAGAGAGTGGTGGCAGGGTCTTAGAAAAGAGGCAGATCTGACAGTTCCTCATCTGTACTCACCCTTGTGCTGGATCCCAGACAAGCCCCCACTTGAGACAGGAGAGTTTTTTGACCCCATCACAGAACTTGTGACAGAGGTGTGTTACAATTAATGCTATTTCCACAGTTGCTCTCTGCAGATGGCTAAGTGTTAACCAGCTCAGTAGAGAGTTAGGGTGACAGCCTTTTACACTCTGCCATCTTGGTACCCAGGTCCTTGTCTGGCATCCAGGAAGACCAGGTCACACGGACATGAAGGATGGTGAATGTGGAGATTTTATTGAGTGATGGAGGTGGCTCTCAGCAGGATGGATGGGGAGCTGTAAAGGGGATGGAGTGGGAAGATGATCTTCTCCTGGAGTTTGGCCGTCCCGTGGCTGATCTCTTCTCCAACCATCCCCAGTCAAATTCCTCTCAATGTTCAGATGCTCCTTCTCTTCTCTCCTTCTCTGGTGTGCTGCTCTGCTGCTCTTCTGCTTGTGGAGCCTGGGGTTTGGGATTTATGTGGGTACAGGATAGGGGGACGTGGTGGGCCAAAAGGCAACATTTGGGCACAAAAACAGAAATGCCTGTTCCCATTTAGGACCGTGGGTTTCCAGGCTTGAGGGTAGGGCCTTTGTGGGGAACCGCCCTCTTGTACCAGTATTTCCCTGCCTCCCGTCTGTATCATTAGGAAACCTGAGCTTTTAACAAAGTTTGTCAATAGCTGTATGACCTTAAGCAAGTCAATTAACGTCTCTAAAACAATGTTCTTTCTTATAACGTGTCCAAGTTAACGAGATGCCTTCTAAGGCCCTTTCTAGTTCTACAATTCACATTCCACCATCCTAGACAAGAAAACTCAAGGACAGAGGGAGAAGATACAAAAGTAACATAGGTCAAGTACTAAAAAGTTCAAATTATCAGGGCTAAGGACAAAGATAATCTTTTTGTCTTAATAATATAACAAAACATTATATGCAAGGCTACTATATAGCATCACTAACTTTTAAAATTATGAGTAGTGAATAGGGCTATGTTTTAAAGCTAATTCTATGGTTCATTTAGATATCTATTAACCTAAATTGAATACCTTAAAATTACATATTGGTCTCCATAACTTTCTAATTCAACCCATAACTAATGAACAATCATGCATTCAAAATGTACCTATGTCTGAGAGCTGGAATTATTTTGCATTTGTATTCATTTCAAGTTACAGTATACTTCTTATCAACCATTGCACCAAAAATCAGAAATATAATCCAATGTATAATAATCCTCATTTCTCTAAAGTTTAATGGAGAGAGCAGGTTAAATTGTGCAATGTAAGTTTTCACATCCACTCACAAGAATTGCAATATTTCTTCTCTTTTATTTGAAGGAAGGAGACTGTTGCAAGAATAAGCCTATGGATTTCTGGTACATCTTAACATTTAATTGACTGTCCCAAAGCCTCTCTACAGTCCAACAATTCTGAGAATTCTGGAAAACAAGTCACATTCTAATGCTTTGGCTTAAGTACATTGTTTCCAACAAAATCCGAATATTTATGGAATCAAAAGTCAAAGCTAAGATTTTGTCTGTCCTGGAACATAAGTAGATAAGATCCAAGCCTCCTTTCTGAAGATTTTCTGATTTAAATCAATAGGCTTTACTAAGTGCCTATTATGAACAGATGTTTTGCTTTTAATATGAGAGATAATGAAGTAGGAAAAGTATAAAATCTTAGAAGACCTGATGTCTACCCTTGAGGAATTTACAATCTGATTCAGGAAATATTAAAAAGAATGCTGTATCAAATGATTCGAAAAATAGCTACAAGGCAAATTCAGACAATCGAAGTGCCATTGTGGTAGCTGATTCGTGGCTCCCCAAAGATATCCACATCCTAATCTTTGGAACAGGTGAACATGTTGCATAACATGGTAAAAGGGACTTGGCAGATGTGACTAGACTGATAATCTTGACATGGGAGATTATCCTATATTATACAGATAGGCCAGTTTAGTCACCAAGATCCCTAAAAGAGGGAGGCAAGAAGGTCAAAGCCAGCATAAGAGATGTGATGATGATCATGAGGTTGGAAAGAAGCAAGGAAGGGGCCACAGGCAGGTGGCCAGTGGAAGCTAGAAAAGGCAAGGAAACAATACCCCCTAAGAGCCTCCAGAAGGAATCAGCCTTGTCAACACCTGGACTTAAGCCCAATAAGACTGGTTTTGGACTTCTGTCCTCCAGAGCTGTAACAGAATACATTTGTATTGTTTCAACCACTAAGTTTGTGGTAATTTGTTACAGCCATATTAGAAAATGAATACAGTCATATGTTTTGAAAAGATAAATGTAGAAGGTAATACCAAATTAAATAATGGAATAAACTAGATGCAGTGGCTCATGCCTGGGAACACTTTGTAATCCCTGCACTTTGGGAGCTGAGACAGGAGGATTACTTCAGGCCAGGAGTTTGTAACCAGGCTAGGCAACATAGCCAAAGCATCCGTCTCTAATTTAAAATTTTTTGTTTTAATTAGCCAGTTGTGGTGGCACACACCTGTAGTCCTAGCAGATCAGGAGGTTAAGGTAGAAGAACTGCTTGAGGTCAGGAGTTTGAGACTGCAGTGAGCTATAATTTTGCAACTGCACTCCAGCCTGAGGGACAGAGCAACAGCCTATTTCTGAAAAGAATTTAAAAATAAAATAATGTAAAGAAGTATAATGGAAATGAATTATTATGATTACGATGGTAATAACACCCTATATTAGATGAGAACATCTTCTCCACAGTCTTGATTTCCATGAGAAGGACTTTTATCTGACACCCTGCTGGCCTCTCCTGACCCTTATATCTCTTCTTGGGCCTTGGTGATAGGAAGTGATGTCTCTGGTTAGTATGAAAAAATACCTGTACATGCTCAGCCTAGTTCTACCAGTCTTCTTGGAAAACAGCTTCCTGTAGGGACTTTCTTCTCTTTTTATGGTAAACATACCCCAGGTGGTGCCACTATGACAGGAAGCATAAGTCTACCTAATTCTAGGGTGCATTTAGCTGGCCAATTTGCCTCTCAAACTAAACTGCATTCTCCAACCTTTCTCTACAAGTAATGAGGTAATATTTTGCTTCTGTATTTGCTTTTCCCAAATTTCCCAAGTTGTTCAAAAACTGGGTGGAAAAAAAGGGTATGATTTTGGGGGGTGGTTTCAGAGTCTCAACTTTTAATATTTATAGACTGCATACCATGTGCCAAGCACAGCAGAAATATTCTGCATAAATTATCCCATTTTATCCTCACAAAAATCTTATGAGGCAAGTACTAGTGATAGGGACAGGAGACAGGGAAATTCTGGACAGAAGAAGGCAGCCCCCTTGGGCCCTACCCTCAAGCCTGGAACCACAGCCCAAAGTGAGATCATGCATTTCTGTTTTCGCACTCAAACGTTGCCTTTTCCAAAACCACCTGTGGCCCACCCTGCTCCCCATCCTGTGCCCATAAAAACTCCAGGCTCCATTAGCTGAAAGCAGATAAGAGGAGGAACAGCTGGGCTAGGCACAGTGGCTCATGCCTGTAATCTCAGCACTTTGGGAGGCTGAGGCAGGTGGATCACTTGAGGTCAGGAGTTCGAGACGAGCCTGGCCAATATGGTGAAACCCCATCTCTACTAAAAATACAAAAATCAGCTGGGCATGGCAGCAGGTGCCTGTAATCCCAGCTACTGGGGAGAGTGAGGCAGGAGAATCACTGGAACCCTGGAGGCAGAGGTTGCAGTGAGCTGAGATCGCACCACTGTACTCCAGTCTGGGTGACGGGGGAGACTCCATCTCAAAAAAAAAAAAAAAAAGGAACAGCTGGGCATTGGAGACTACAGTTGGACATTGGAGAGAAGCAGCTTGATTTCAAAGGGATGGCTTGATGGCATTTCTTCAGAGAGGAGTTTGGCCAGGGACAGCCAGAATCCAGGGGAAAATCACCTTCCCACTCCATCCCCTTTTCAGCTTCCCTCCCCACTGAGAGCCACTTTCATCAGCAATAAAATCCTGCACATTTACCACCTCTCAATTTGTTTGTGCAACCTCATTCCTCCTGGACACTGAACAAGAACTCAGGTGTGGGTGCAAAAGGCTGTCACACTGACCCTCCACTGAGCTGTTAACACTTAAACCATCTGCGGATGGCAAAGCTAAAAGAGTGCTGATTGTAACACTTCTTCTGGGGCATCAGTGGTTGCAGGTACTCCTCCCTAGATGCTGCCATGGGGCCCACATGAAGTTTTGCTCCTGCTGGCACCCAAAAGCACTCACCCCGGCTCCTGCACCCGCTCACCTGCATGCTGCGTCCCACAGGTGAGCACAATAGGTTGAGCGCAATGGGTTGGAATGAATGGAGTTTGTCTGTGCTGGTGCTGAAGAGGCTAGCTAACACCAGTGCCCACACTTCAGTTCCTACCTGTGAAGGGGTCAGGTAAAATTTCCTGCTTCATTGTATTACCTGCATTTTATAGCTAATGAAATGGAGGCACAGAGATGTTAAGTAACTTACTCAAAGTCTCACAACTTGGAAATGGCAAAGCTGTGATTCATGTCCAGGTCTTTCCAACTTTTAAACCTGTGCTTTTGAACACTCTGCATCATGTCCTTCTTCCTGGAGGGTATGAGGTTAGAACTGAATACTAATGATGATTTCTAAAGAAAGCTCTGTCTTCCTGGAATAAATTTTGGCTTGACTTCTAAGAAAGTTGCTAGATATAAAGCTCAAATAAAAAATAGACCACATAGATCACAGCAGTCTTGTTTTGTATGCTAATTTAAATGCTATTAATTGTCTAGGTCACTTGTAGCTTGCCTTTCACATGTACACAGCCTAGAGTTGATTACAAAAACAAAAGCGTCTTTGATAAAGATTTCACCACTTAAAATACAGCCACCCAGAAAGCCTTTAATCTTTCATGGCATGGAACTATCCCCACTTAATCAGAAGCTGCCTAAGGGGTAATCTCAAAAACTGATGCCTACAGCTGAAAATTAAGAAATCAGACTTTCATCTCATTTGACCAGTTCTATTTCACTTATGATTCCACTTCCTTCCCCTTCTCTTATCCTACAGGCAGTGGACCGTATATTTCTTGCTTCACAAAGGATTTAATAGGTAGTCACAATTCTACAGCTGGACTTCCCACAAAGCAATATTCTCCATGATAAATTTCAGCCATTTTTGACCCTCAGCTTTCCTTTGAGAGCCATATCAACCATACTGATAAGACCTCATATTACCATCTCAGGAGTATAACAAGGTTAAGACGATTGCTGTCTCAGCAAGATGCTGAGCTATTGATTCATGCCTTTATAACAACAAGGCTAGATTACTACAATTTATTGTTGGCTTCCCTCCCAGAATGCTCACTGCTTCGACTTGACTTTGTAGAGGATTCAGCAGTCAGGGTGTTCAACAACTAATACAGAAATGCCTGCACACATCACATCAGTACCACAAACATTAAGCTGAAATACACAACTGGCTTGAAAAATTGTAGGTTCAGGTCCTGCTTTTAACCCTATGAAACACAGTGAACATTTTCCTTCCAGAAACAAGGCTTTCATATAAGACTCTAGAATTGAACTGACTGTGGCTCAAGGAGTCTAAGCTACTTTATAAGAATGCCACACTTCATTAGACTTAGGATCTGATCAGGAACCTGAGGAAAACCTCTCTTTGGGGGAACCTAATAGGTCCACAATCAATATGGGCTTACTATAGCACACTAACTAAATTGTATCAGAAGATATTTTCACTTTTAAAAAGCGTAATACCTACAACACGGTAATATTCTATAATCTACATTAACACCTTAGAGGAACTCAAATCACACAATGTCCCTGTGTCTCAAATCTCACTGAGAAGTAATTCTTACTGTCATATCATGTTTAGACGAAGTCTCCTTCCATCTAGCAGACCAGTGCATATCTGCTATGGTCTGAATGTTGGTTACCCCCTGCACCCCAATTCATATGTTGTAACCTAATACCCCATATGATAGTATCTTAAGAAATGGGGCCTTTAGGGTATGATTAAGTTATGAAGGCTCTACTTTCCAGAATGGTATTTCTGACCTTAAAAAAAGGCTCAAGTCAGCTCCTTTGTCTCTTCCACCATATAAGGACTCAGCAAAAATGGTGCCATCTATGAGGAATGAGGCCCTCACCAGACACCATATCTGCTTGCACCTTGATGTTGGACTTCCCAGTCTCCAGAACTATAAGCAATAAATTTCTGTTGTTTATAAGTGACCCAGTCTAAGGTGTTTTGTTATAGAAGCACACAAAAGAACTAAGACAATATCAAAGTATGCTTAGAGAACCACTCACTTCAAAATCATCTGTAATGTTTATTAAAGAATAGACTTCAGGGTTCTAATTCTATAATCACAACCTCCGGAACTGGGACTTAGAATTCACGCTTTTAACAAGCTTCCAAGCATTTTTAACAAGCTTTAATGTAAACTAAAATTTGAGAACCACTGTACTAGACACAGCAAGTTCTAGGAGTGAATACTCCTCTGCCTCATTCTGCCTGGCTGTGGTAAGTGCTGGGTAGGCATTGTTTCTATGTATGATGTATGATTAAATGAACAGTTGATGAATCTATGTAGAATTCACAAAGTCCAAGGCAGTGTCTCTCTTCTTGTGATCTGCTCAGCACTCCTAACAGAGATAGAGAAGCACCAGGTAGACTTACGAGATTTAGATTAAGAGGAAAAAAAACATTGACACCCAGGTAAATTTGAATTTCAGATAACAACACATACTTTTTAGTATAAGCATGTCCTGTGCAATATTCGGCCACCCTAGCCCAGACTACATAGTCCTATGCTGACCCATTGTTTTCTCTTGATTGGTGTTCCCTCAACACAGAAAACAGACAGATGTCTCTGGGTACAGAGGATATTGACAGGGAAGCCAAAGAGTGCCTCCTATGTAACTCCAGAAGAGCTGTCAGCTCTATCCTTAAAGAGCAGAGTGAGATTTTCCTTCCAAGCTCACTGTCTCTGCCCAGGCAGCCTTATCCAAGGGTGGGGTTCTTATTTTGCTGATCCTGTAATATCTCATCTAATAAAAAAGAGAATGCAATATTCCCTCCTAAGGCTTGCTATACTGATTAAGTAAAGTAACAAATGTAAGGCTTAACACTGGTATTTACTTTCTCACCTCCAGTCTCTTTCAAGCTCTATCACATTCATCATTAACACAGTTCCATTGACACTATCAACCCCTCATTCATGCACATGTCCACATGTGCTTACTCTTGCACACACACACATGAACATGCACACACTCACACATGCATGCACATACACTTTTTGTAGTTCTACTTATTCACTATATAGGAGATTTACACAATATCTCTCAGAGGCTAAAGGAAAGAGGGCTCTGATGCCAAGCATTCAAATTCCATCTCTGCATTTATGTTTTCTGTGTGACATTAGCAAATTATTCAATATCTTCCTGCCTGAGTGTCCTCATTCGCAAAATGTGAATACTAATGCATACTTCACAGGGTTGTTGAGGGGATTAAATATATTAATAGAGTAACCACTTAGAATAGTACCTGCACATAGTAAGCACTATATGTTTTAAGCTATTGTTATTTTTATCAATGTCATCATGATCGTCATCTCCATCCCACCCAGATAATTTCTTGAACCTCAGTAGCTTCATAGGGCCAAGAATTATTATCTGAAGGAATCCCTCTCTCCTAGGACTGGAAAGGTCCCCAGAAGCCCAAATTTTACTCTCATTATATGGAGAAAATTGCTAAATTATATCTAAGGCCCAAATTTTACTCCCATTATCTGGGGAAAATTGCTAAATTATATCTAAGGAAGCTAATTTCTATCTCCTGGTAATTTCTAAAACATGCCTGCCATTGATGTTGTTTTTTAATTGATGAAGTAAATTGAGTACAGGAATTATTACTGAGTAGAGGAATAATTTAGAGTTCTTATTTTGGTAACTAGTTGTTTGGCTCAAAACCTAGTTTTTAGAAATTGCCTAAAGAGCAAAATATGTAACCTAGTATATTTGAAATGTCTCATCTAAACCTGCAAGATCAAAATGTGTCCAGATTTTGTTAAAATATGACTCCCACTGTCACTACTAATTTAGAATTTTGTGAGGAACATACCCAAGTCTTCTTCATATCCCATCACTATCTCACCCAATTCCTTTTACCCAACAAATAATTTAACACTACATGTATAGAATACTAACAAGAAAGGCATTTATACATTGACCTATCTAATTAATAAATACTGACTGGCTTTGTGTATAAGATGCTGTAGATATAGTTGGGAATACAACATACAAATAACACGGCTTTCATGGAGCTTACAGTCTATAGAAAATCAGAAAAAAAGAAAAGACAAATACATAATATGTCATTTGGTGACAAAGTCTATGAAGTCTGTCTTAGCCCATTTGTGCTGCTATAACAAAATACCTGAGACTGTATAATTTATAAATAACAGAAATTTATTTCTCATAATTCTGGAGGCTGGGAAGTCCAAGACCAAGGCACCAGAAGGTCCAATCTCTGCATCCAAGATGATGCCTTGTGGTCTGTACCCTCACATACTGGAAGAGCAGAAGAGAATGAACCCATTCCTTCAAGCTGTTTTATAAGGGCCTTAATCCCATCCATAAAGGCTTTGTCCTCATGACTTAATCACCTCCTAACGGCCTCACCTCTTAATACTATTACATTGACCATTAAGTCTCAACACATGAATTTTGGGGACCATGCTGAGATGATAGCAAAGATAAATAAAGCAAGGATGGGGCTAGGACATGCAATAAGTCCTGTACTTTTACTTAGTGTTATCTGGGAAGACCTCACTGATATTTGCACAGGAATTCAAGAGAGGTTGTGGAATGAATGAGTCCTGCATGTAGCTAGGCGGAAGAGAGAGCAATGCAAAGACTTTGAGATAGGACCATGCCCAGCATGCTTGCTTGAGATAAAAGAGATCAGTGTGGCTGGAATGGAGAGAACATAAAAGGCAGTAGTAGATGGTGTCAGAGAGGAGCCAAATGATGAAGAGTATTGTAAGCAATTATATGCACTTTTGCATTTACTTGACTGAAATGGGAAACCAAAGGAGAGTTTTGAGCAGAGGAATAACAAGAACTGTATTATCTTTTAGAAGGATCACATTGGTTGATGTGTGGACAATAATGGTAGTAGGGCAGGTATAATAAAATGAGGAGACATATTAGCAGTAATTACAATAATCCAGATGAAAGACGATGATGTTTTAGACTAAGATGATGGCAATGAAGTAGATAAGAAGTGGTTGGATTCTCAATATATGTTAAAAGTGCAAGAGAAAATGGCTTATACCATTCAAAAATCTAGGCATGCATATTATAGTAACACAAAACAAATGAAAGTATATTAGAAATTTTACTTAAATATTTAAATTTTGAATCAACAATAATTTCCAAAAGTATGAAGTTGAAAAGCTTCCCTGGGGAGTAACATGAGACCACTGGAAAGATTTTAAAAGGACACAGAGAAACAGGAAGCCATTGTGGGTTTTCTGAACAGGAAAATGAAAAAAGTAGAAGAGGAAGATTGTTGAATTTGTTGTTAAATACTTGATCCACCTGGACTTCTCTCAAATTAAGCCTGAAACAATAATAGGTACCTTTAAATACTTTGTGAGGCCAAAATACTAGTTTATGTGCACTACCTCAAGCCATATTGACAAAAGTAAAATAGTGCCTTTTATCTCGGCAAAGGTCAAATTCTTTCTAGAATGGAGTACCCAGTTCTAGGTTAGTAGTGTAACTCCACGGACCAGGTGTGCCTCTGAGCAACACCATCAGTGAGCAACCACCACTCTGATTTATGTTTGCTGCATCCTTTTGAGTGTTGAAGAAACCTGAATTATCTATGAATTGAGCCTTATGTGGTAACACCTCGATTCAAACACAATATTTTTCTAAAGAACCAAACAAGTACAAACTTGTACAGGAAATGAATTTAGAAGTGAAAGGCAAAAAGGCCAGAACCCTCCAAAAAAGGCCCTCAAAAGACAAATAGGCAGACAGCAGTGATTAAATTCAGGGACATTTAAATTTTCTCAGCATTGGACTTTCCCTGGATTAAAAATTGTAAAAGGTCCAGAGAAAAATAACAAAGGTAATTAAAGACTTGGAAAGTGAATTTTAAGGTATTTTAAGAATACTGGGTAATTTAAGCTGAAGAAAAGGTAACAAAATGTGACATGAATTTGCTTTTTTAAATGAAAATATCAAAAATTAGGATTTACTACTAAAACTGATGCAGGGTTTTTCTCAGTCACTTAGCTGGAGACCTCCAGCCGGCAACACCACTTCCCAGGGGTTCAAGATGGGGTTCACCACAGAAAATGCCCTGTCCACTCAGTCCCTTGGGCTGTGCCTGGCCTGCCCCCCAGCATGGATCCCGCAGTCACTGCAACTGCACGCTCAGCCCCCAGTGGGAGTGGGTGTGTGAGCAAGTGAGTGCCAGGTCTGGCTGTCCATTCCATGCGCCAGCACAAGAACAGGCTCCATGCAGGGCTTGCAGCTGGACCAGGCATGTCGCAAGCCACTCACGCAGTGAACTCCAGTGTCCAGATGAGGGGAACACAAGGATGCCCAGGTAGGGGTGCCCACGACCCTGAAGCCCCAGAGCAGGGGTGTTACGTCATGCTAATTAGCTTTTTCAGTCCTGCTGTTCACAGCTCAACAGATGTCAGTGCATTAACAGCTCTGTCAGCCCCTTGCCCTGCTCCAACCTGTGGCTCTGGGGCTGGCTCAGTCCTGCCACTGCTTTCTGTTGCATGGGGCAGCTGCCCTCCACTGGCAGAGGGCAGGGGGCCACAGCGTTACAGCCTTTTCTGTACCCATGTTCAGTGGGTCCTGAGCCCTTGTCCCACATCCAAGAAGAATGAGGATAGACTGACAATTGAATGGTAAGGAGCGGGGAGAAGAAGTTTATTGAGTGAGGAAATAGCTCTCAGCAGAAAGGGGACATGAGCATGGTCCACCACCCATAGTCCAGTGGTCTCTTTCTCAGAGTGGTTGACTTCGAAGCTTTTATGGGCTCAGAATGGAGAGTGCATGCTGATTGGTTTGTGAGTATGCAAAAAAGGGTAAATCAAAGGCAGCATTCAAACATGGCAATGACAGTGTAAAAAACCAATTAGGAAAGGTAAGTATATGTAACCTATGTGAAGGGTGAGGATTAATCAGAGTAAAGCAAGCCAAACAAGAAGACAGGTCCTCAATCTGGTCTGTGGATTTATCTGAGACTTGCAGCTTGGCCTTTAGGCTTTAAACTGTCTTTGGTTTGTAGGTGGAGTTTCACTGGGGACCTGCCCCTGTCTGCCTAGGATTTGTCTGCCTCCTGCTGCTATCAAAACCATGTGCACTAAGAACCCATCTGACAACAGTTGCAACCCATCAACTTGCCTGAGCTTAACCCTCTATCACCCAGAGTGATAGTTTCAAAAGTCTCTGCAGGCAATATCAGTATTTACAAGCAAATTCATGTAGTTATTATGAATTACTATTCATAAGTAATAAAATGTTACCTGACACTCTCTTGGTGGCTATCTCATTTACTTCTGATGCAGAATTGCTTTCTTAACACAAATCTGACAGGCTTTTTTTATGAATGTGTCTGAAAGGGGATTCACTGGCAGTGAAAACTCATATAAAAAAAATGCCTCCAAAAGTGGGGGAAAACTTTAGCTAAAAACCTATATAAAAGAATCAGATCAAATTATCAAAGAACACTGGTTCATCTTGAATAACTATTCATGTTAAAATGAATGAAGGAGTTTCCTATAGGGAAGGCCAAGTCTTCCAGGGAAACTATCATGGAAATAGATTAAGTTTCTCTATAAAAATTCACTTGCAACGAAGACTATTATAGCTCTTGAAAATGTGTATAATTCATGGTATTTTTCTATGTTCTAACTTCTAAGTACACTCCTATTACAGTGTTTGGAGCAAGAAATGCTGTAGCATAGGCTTGTAACACTATTAGTATGCTCATACACTCTTATTCTTCAGTATAATAAATATTCTATTGATATGTTTCTCCTTGCACTATTATAAATATGATATTGGGAAGAGTGTTAAAAATTCACTTGATGGTATATGTAACAGGACCAATTAACACAATTTTAGTCACAATGAAAACCTGAAATGAAGGTATTAAAAATTATTGTAATAAAAATAATTACATTTATTGAGTCCCAATATGTGTCAGACATTTTATGTATATTATTCTTAACCTCACAATAGCCCCACTTATCATTATCTTCATTTTCACATGAGGAATTCTATTTACATAAACCTAATTTCTTGAAGGAAAAAGAGCCAAGAAGTGATAATGCTGATATTTGAAATCTCACAAATTTGAATTAAAAATTGTTGAACTTCCTACTTTCACATCATGTTTTAGTAGCATTTTTTCAGTTTATTTGTCTAGATTTCTGTTGAAGTCATTTTTGTTTAGTTGATGACATTTAAGAATATTGAAAACTGAAAATTTGGTTTGTTAAAAATTCTATTTTGATTTATTTTTACAAAATCAATGTCTATGGGCAGAATTTTTAAATGATATTTTGGGAACTTTACTTCTGCAGTGTTTTACTACAAATGCCATTTTCAAAAGTCGATATGATTTTAGCATGAGACTTGGATAAATTGTGAATTCTGTTCTACAAAACAAATGACTGGAGGATGTATCTTTCAGTTAGACTTAAAAAGAACAGTAATTAAAGACATCAGCTCCAACTAAAAAGCAAGGCTTGCTAGGTTTCTGGGGAAGAATAACTGCTGGCGTACTGCATAGCCAAAGTGGGAAAACAGCTCACACAAGAGAGGGCATCCAGGAGAACACTGACTCTGAAATCTGACCTCCTGGCACCACCTAAGGACATTCTGGGAGCCAATTTAAGCCCATGAAAATATCAACATTGATTTCAAATCCAAAGACACATATGCATTCCTTGTTTCTGGGAGTGAAACACTTATCAAACAAACTATTTCTCTCTCAGGATTAGGATGAAGATTCACTCCCTCATAAACAAATGAAGCAAAACAAACACAGAAAAATTCGGAGGCTAGATTACTTCTGAATTACCTAGATTAAATCAAGCCATATAGATTATGTGCTGAGGGCAATTTGTGGGCAAAACCCTAGGGTTATCTACCAGGCTGCCACTGTATTGATTCAGTATTTCTGCTGTAATGAGTAGAGTGAAAAAAAAAATCCAGTAGTGAGCTAAGCTGCTTATGAATCAAAAGACTTTCTTTGATGCATCTTAATACTATTTTGCTGGGACATTTGCCCACATTTCCTACAGCTGTTCCAGGGAGACAGAACTGGGCTACTAGGAATAGTGTCAGTTACACTGAGAGAGAAAATGACAGGGGTAGGCTTGTCTTGGTTCTTTCTGAAAGTGGTAATTTTAATGGTGACCAGGATATGTAAGAAGTATATTTATATTTTCATCACTTCCTGAGCCAACATATTTATATTCAACTTAAGTTGGTTTTAAACAAAGAAAGAAACAATAATCTAAAACACTCAAGAAAATATATGAATGCAGAGACACTTCTATTGAAAAAGAACATTTTCATTTCATGGTTGATTTTTTTCTGTCACAGAGAAGGCAATGAAATATATGACAACACTTCTATATTTCCCTCTTCTGCAACAAGCACAGAGACATACACATTCAGATGCCTTATAAATCACACTTGTTAATATTCACCAACCACAGAATCAAAACCTGTAAAGGCTATACCTGACCAGAATATTTTGATTGCAATTAGGTCTCATGTAGACAGAAAACCTGACTTACACTTGCTCCTGAAAAAAATATTGGCTCTTATAACTGAGACATTCCTGTATAATTTTGGTTTAGATACTACTTTTCCAGGGCACAAATGATGTCATCAGGACCTGATTTCTCTGAGTTGAAAAGTATGTGGGATTTTAAGTCAAATCAGGATTCCAGGTCCAACTCTTTTTATAGGGGAATATTAGGGAAAGCATAAATTCAGTGAATCTCAATCAGCTTGTCTGAAAATTAGAGATAATAGCCCCCTGAAGCAGGATCAAATGAGAATGTACAGAAAACTGTGGCTATAACTCCAAGGTATCATAAGAATGTCAAAGATAAACGCATATGACTTTCCTCCTAATAGAGTGTATCAAAGAAATTCCAGCTTTGGGAGCCAAGTGAGCTGGTGGAAGAGATAAAAGTGGGGAAGTAGGGAGGAATGTTTAGAAGAATAATCAAGGAGCATGACAGTACCGGGTGGCTGATGGACAAAGGAACAAGAACACCAGAAATCCGGAGCATGGCAATGACAAGGGAAGTGAGAGCATTAGAAAAAGCCATGTGGGAGAGATTTAACATGCCCTTTTTGTTTATGTAGAGTATGTTACAAATTCAACGATTTGATGATGTTTGTTAAAATGAACGTCTCAACCAGCAGCTGCCAAAACCATCTCTGAAACTCAAAGGTCCTTTTCTATAGCCTACACCTTGGACAATAGGCTTTCTCTTTGGTTAATAAGAGAAATCAGCTGAAGTCAAAATTATACAGAAAATACATTTTTATAACAGAAAATATCACCCTAGTACTAACATCTAGCTGATGAGGAAGGAAATAAGATATTTGCAGGCTTGTATTTCTTCATTCTTTGAACAAATGTGCATTGAAAACCAGCTACTATGTGGTGAGCACTGTGTACAGCAATCTCCCCAGTATACATAGTTTCTCTCTCTGTGGTTCCAGGTACCCACATTCAACCATGATCTGAAAATATTAAATGAAAAATTCCAGAAATAAGCAATTCATATGCTTCAAATTGCACACCATTCTGAGTAGCATGATGAAATCTCATGCCATCCAACTCCATCCGCTCGAGATGTGAATCATCCCTTTGCCCAGGAAATCCATGCTGTCTACACTACCTCCCACTAGCCACTTAGTAGCCATTTAGATGATCAGTTCAACTATGGTTGTATCACCATACTTGTGTTCAAAGAACACTTATTTTATTTCACAGCAGCTGCAAAATGCAAGAGTAGTGATGCTGGCAATTTGACTATGCCGAAGAGAATCTGTAAAGTGCTTTCTATAAGTGAAGAGGTAAAAGTTCTCAAGGTAACAAAGAAAGCAAAAAATTTGTATGGTGAGGTTGCTAAGATCTACGGTAGGAATGAATCTTCTATCTGTGAAATTGTGAAGAAGAAAAAAGAAATGTGTGCTAGTTTTGCTGTCACGCCCCAAAATGTAAAAGTTATGGCCATAGTGCGTGATAAGTGCCAAACTAAAATGGAAAAGGCATTAAATTTATGGGTGTAAGACATGAACAGAAATGTGTTCCACCTGATGGCAATCAGTTTCAGGCACCCACTGGGGGTCTGGGAATATATTCCCCCAAAATAAGGAGGACTACTGTATATAAAGATAAATAAAAACATTGTCCCTATTTTCTTGTAGCAGCCTAGTAAAGAAAATTTACAAACGTAAATAATGAAAATATAATGTAAAAAATTGCCTAATAGATATCGACATGCTATAGAGGCATAGAGAAGTATCTGTCTCTGCAGAATTTGGGGAAAGGAGACACAGAGAAAATATTCGAGGTGGTCATGAAGACAGAATGGGAGCTTAAGGGAAATGAGGGGGTGGTCATCCAGGAATAAGGAAGGATGTGCACAAAGTCACACGAACCTGAAAGTGGACTGGTATGTTGCTCGGTGTGACTAAACCATGAAAGCATTGAGCCATGACAATATGAAAATCACATTTAATAGGATATTGTATGTTTGGGCCTTATCTTGGGGAAAAGAAATGCTAAAAGGTATTTTAAATCAGAAAGGAATATGTTCAAATTTACGTTTTAGAATGCTAACTCCGGAAAGATTACAGAATGTGGATCGGCATTTAATGGAGATAGCACACAAAAGCAGAGATATTGAGAAAAAGTACAGTTATTACTTGAAAAATATTTAAGATATAAGTTCTTTTTTTTTTTTTTTTTGAGACAAAGTCTTGCTCTGTCAACCAGGCTGGAGTGCAGTGGTGCGATCTCTGCTCACTGCAACCTCCACCTCCCAAGTTCACACCATTCTTCTACCTCAGCCTCCTGAGTATCTGGGTCTACAGGCTCCTGCCACCATGCCTGGCTATTTTTTTTTTTTTTTGTATTTTTAGTAGAGATGGGGTTTCACCGTGTTAGCCAGGGTGGTCTCGATCTCCTGACCTCGTGATCCGACCACCTCGGCCTCTCAAAGTGCTGGGGTTACAGGCGTGAGCCACTGCACCCAGCCTAGGATATAAATTCTAAAGGCTATGTGGCCATATTAATCAGGATTCTCCAGAGAAATAGAACCAATAGGATATATAGATATGTAAGAGAAGACTTATTAGGGGAATTGGCTCTCGCAATTATGGAGGCTGAGAAGTCCCATGATAGGCCACCTGCAAGCTGGAGGTCACCTAGAATGCCAGTAGCATGGCTGATATGATTTGGCTCTGTGTCCTTACGCAAATCTCATGTTGAATTATAATTCCCAGTGTTAGGAGAGGGACCTGGTGGGAGGTGATTGGATCATGGGGGTGGTTTCCCCCTTGCTGTTCTCACAGTAGTGAGTTCCCACAGGAACTGATGGTTTAAAAGTGTGTAGCACTTCTCTCTTGGCTCTCTCTACCTCCTGCTCTGCCATGATAAGATGTGCTTCCTTCACCTTCCACCATGATTGTAAGTTGCCTGAGGTCTCCAACCATGCTTCCAGTACAGTCTGCAGAACTGTGAGTCAATTAAGCCTCTGTTCTTCATAAATTACCCAGCCTCAGGTAGTTCTTTACAGCCGTGTGAGAACAGACCAATAAAATCATGCAGTTGAAGCCCAAAATCCTCAGAACCAGGTGGTGAAACTCAGAATGATGGTGTAACACTCAGTCCAAGGACAAAGGCCTGAGAACCCAAGGCATAGGGGCCTCAGGAGGGAGTTGGTGTAAGTCTTGGAGTTCAAAAGCCAGAGAGCCTGGGGTTCTGATGTCCAAAGACAAGAGAAAAAGAAATGTGCACTCCAGCTCCAGGAGAGAAAGAAACTCACTTTTTTGTTATATCTGGGCCCACAGCTGATTGGATAGTGCCCACCTACACTGGAGGTCATCTTCCTTACTCAGTCCAATGCCTCACAGGCCGATCTCCTCTGGAAAGTGTCAAGACACACACAGTAATAATCCTTTACTAGTTCTCTAGGTAATCTTTAATCCAGTCAAGTTGACACCTAAAATTAACCATCACAGTGGCTGAGTGGGTTTAGAAGATAATAGGATGGTGCTCAGAATGAATCCCAGGAAATTATAATAGTGTAATTAATAGGGTGTAGGCTTTGAGGAAGGAGAAAATATTTGGAGGTCATTAGAGGTATTTCTGTGCTATTCCAGGTAGTAGTAAAATAAACAAGTCTGGAGCCTAGGAGAGAGTTCTGAGTGAGAAAGATATTTGAGGATCATTAGTATGTAGTAGAAACTAAGCAAATAATATAATTTCCATGGAAAGAAACCATGCAGTGTAAGGAAATCTGTAAACAGTGAATGAGGGAGGAGTAAATACAGGTAAGAAACTGGAAAGATTGACTGTGAAGAAGTGGAGTATTATCTCCTTTTGGGTGCCCCCAAAATGCCTTTACATCCTTAGAACCTAGCATGGTAAAC
The DNA here is from genome assembly GCF_028858775.2 of Pan troglodytes. Lineage (NCBI taxonomy): Eukaryota > Metazoa > Chordata > Mammalia > Primates > Hominidae > Pan > Pan troglodytes. Next base: position 124,246,155 of record NC_072404.2, on the reverse strand, counting down.
AGCACATAGCAGAATTTGCTAGGCTGTGAAATCCTACAGAAAATGAACTATATGTTATTTATCACTTTATCCTTAAGATACAGTTAGTGTCTGCTTCTCACTTAACCAACAAATGAAAGAGGGGTGGGGAGAGAGAAACAAAAGATTATGGGGTTTGGGAAAGTAGTATTGCTAGAAGGAAAAAATAGGGCAGAAGAGATATTATTTAGGATGGGAAACAGAATAGAACTAGTTACAAATTTATGGGGCATGAGTCTGTTATGAATAAATGATTCATATGAAATGAAATGACTCATACTAATATGAATAAATGATTGAATAAACAAAAAATGTGGGAGAAGAGATAAATCTTTCTTACAGAAATATTCCAAATAATATATGGAAATGCTCTTCTTCCCTTGAGTGTAAGAGAAATCTCTTTGAAATAATTGAGGATAGAAAGTGGAAAATAGTAACTTTACAGCAGAGAAACCTAGCAAACACTACTTTAACCATGTGATTAATGTTAACATAAGCAGTGATGCCACATTGATCTCATGTACCTCCTGGTATAACATAATTATGTCACTTTATCTCTGTGATGTTGGTTTTTCCGAAAAGTTCATAACCTCGAGTTATGAGACTACCACCAGACAAATGCAAATTGAGGAGCATTCTATAAAATAACTAACCATTACTCCTCACAACTGTAAAGACTGAAAAACAAAGAAAGACTGAGAAACCATCACATATCACAAATGACTAAAGAGACATGATGACTAAACGCAATGTGGTATCCCTTGAGATTGAATCCTGGAACACAAAAAGGACATTAGTGTAAAAGCTAGGGAAATCCAAATAAGGACCAGAGTTTAGTTAATAGCAATATACCAAGGATGGTTCCTTAGTTTTGACAAATGTATCTGGTAATGTAAGATGTAAACATTAAAGGAAACCGAGTGAGGGGCTGTGTTGGTTTCCTACGTCTGCCATAACAAATTCCTACAAACTGAAAACCACAGCACATTTTCTCATAGTTCTGGAGGCCAGAAGTCTGAAATCAAGGTATGAGCAGGGCGATTTCCTTCTGGAGGCTCTGAGGGAGAAGCCATTTCATGCCTGAGGGAGAAGCATTTCATGCTGGCTGCTAAAAATCTTTGGTGTTTCTTTGTTTGTAACTGCACTTCAATCTCACATGACCTTCTTCAAGACTTCTCCTCCAGCCCCCACATCCCATGTCTGTGTCTTTTCCTTTTCTGTCTCTTATAAGGACATTCATCATTGGATTTAGAGTCCTCCCTAGTATCAGGATGATCCCATCTTGAAATCTTTAATTTCATCTTCAAAGACCCTATTTCCAATTACGATCACATTCACAGGTACAAGAAAAACTTTTGAGTTACTATACAACCCACTATAGGGATATTTCGGAAATCTCTGCACAATCCTTGCAACTTTTCTGAAACTAACAAATTATATCAGAATAAAAATTTATTTATAAAGGTGGAGGGGACAGTGGTTAAGTGGAATCAGTACAATGGAGGTGTAGCCTTAGATATTTAAAAAGATACTTCCTTAGTGACAAAAGGAAAGAAGGGAAAAACAGGATGAATATAGATGTTTGTAGGCATGTAGGAGAGATATTAAGATTGCTTCTGGCAAAATAATCTCATTCTCTCTAAATGGGAGGCAGGACTTTAAAAGAAAACAAAGAGTGTTTGGAGACATATAATGGGACCTCTGAGGAAAGGTATACAAGTATTGGAAAGTAGGAAGGAGTAGTTCTCAGAAACAGCACTGAGCAGCCTTGAGGTCTAGTTAAGGTTACAAACCATGAGCAAGCAACAGTCCCAGTTCAGTGTGGTCATTTATACTAGCAGCCCTCAGCAGCTTAGGCAGAATACAGTGACAGATAAGCATGCTGGTGAGAACAAACTGAAATGTTTGATCTAGAAATACAGGCTACGCGGGAAAGCAACTGAGTAAAGACTGTCAGTGTCAGAGCAGTCCTCTAAAACATGCATGTGTGTATGAAGCACATGGGGACCTTACTAAATTGCAGACAAGGTGTGAAGAGGGGTCAGAGAATCCTACATTTCCAACAAGCTCCCAGGTAAGGCTGACACTCCCACTGCTGGTCCACAGAAATCATTTTGAGTAGTAAGAACTTAAAGAACTTAGAGGTCTCCAGGAAGTCCAAATGCAGTCTAAGAAAGGCACAGAACTGTAGAAAGAAATAAAACTGTGGAAATTCAAGGACTCATATTTCTGAAATGGATTAGTGTTTGAGGATGATAAGGTTTAGGGAGTGGCCACGGGCATGAGTGCCTGAAGTCAAGTAGCAAAGAACCTCGTTTGAAGAACAGATAGAGTGTTAAGTGGGTCCTCCCTGGAGACACTGAGGCTACATTGGATGAGGATAATTTGAGTTGAGAGGAAAACTTAACTGAGTATTAATTTCTTTAATGCATCTGGAAAAGAGAGACCTTGAGACTACTGAAGGGTGATATAACCTGGGGAGTCTGAAAGGCAGGTAGATGTCTGTTCATGTTTTGGAAGAAAACCCATCTGGAAAAAACAATGGATACCTGGAGTTCATGATTGACCCAGGAGACACAGGGAGGTGGTAGAGAGGTTACTGATTAAAGATTTGGAGGAAAGCTTTCCAAATAAGTTTCATTAGCAGCCTGAATTTACTAATAAATTCCAGTTAAAAAAAGAAGGTAGTCAGCAAAGACACTGATTGTAAAGAAAATTGAGGCTGCAGCATGAACTTTTGCAAGGATGTTAACAGAAGATTGGAGTGAGACAGTGAGCATGAAAGAAAGAGACACCGTTTTGTGGCACTTGCCCTTCAGATGAAGACTGGGAAAGCCAAATGGAAGAAGAAGAGCTAAGAGCTAGAAGGGAGAGCAGTAAGTGAAGTCAGCATACTCCTGCAACTCAGGAGAAGTCACTAAACAAAAAATTACTTCTCTCAGGAAACACGATTTCTAGTTGTGCACAAGTATGTAAACAAGAAACAGCAAGAGCACTTCTTTGACTGACAATCTTTTAGTCCGCAGAAAGATGGTATCTGTTCAGTGGCAGCAGACTGAGGACTTTAGAGTAGTGCGATTATCAGATTTATTTTAAATTCTGATATATAAAAATGTAGGGTTTTTTTTTTACCTCCTGCTGTTGATTCTCATGGAAACTATACTTATCGTAGGTTTGGGAAATGCAGCTCAGGGCTCTGAGATGACTGACAGGAGTGCTAACACTGGATGTAATCCAGGATGGCGGATTAGAGAGGAGACCTTTACAGCTCTCTTGCATTCTAATTAGCTGACAGTCATGAAAGATGTAAGCTCCAGACATTGACATTGTCACTTCAGGCAAGGACAAAAGTCATCTAATTTATATTAATATGAGAAAAGTTTAAGTCTGCCCATTTAAAATGGGAGAGTTTAGGCAAACTTTCATTAGCTTTTGTGGCTGACAAATGAAATGATGCAAGACTGTAAAAGACACATCATTTTTCTATAAATTAATAGAGATTGGAAATCATCTTATGGTAAATCACCTCTTTTATCAGCAGAAATATCTCTGAACTGGAACAAAAACGAGAATATTTCATTAACTTAAAAATCTTATTCTTGTCATTTTTAAAGCTATTTACATTATTGTCTATCCCATGAATTAACATTAGGAGAAAATACATTTGTGGACAGTTGTGAAATTTGGAGATAAAAGTGAAGATATTTGTATCCTTAAAAATATGCATTTATTTTTAGTGTTTTATTCTCCCTTATATTATTAGTTTTTAAACGATAATACTATATATATAATATATATTTTTACTATAATATGTAATAGTACACATTACATAGTTAACATAGTATACTTATAATTTTAAACTCTTCAGTTCAATCTCCCTTAATTTTATCATACTTTTGCCTACAGTGATCTAAAGACATAAGATCAAGGCTTATATTTCATTATTAAGATAAATCTTACAGCTTTTTTTAAAAAACCACAGTGCTTTTACCATGTTCATGGGTTAGAATAAAGTATTGCAAGAAGGTTTCTCAATAATTTAGGAAACATTTACATTCCCTAGAATTTCACTGATTGATCTTGTTAAAAGGCAAATCAGCAATTGTTGAACCTTCAAAAAGGACTAAAATGCAACTTGTTTTCTAACCAACAATGAGCCTTGGACTCACTTAAAACCATTATTGACCTTTACTGTGTCCCAGAAAGTGTGTTAAATATTTGATTTACAAAAGGAATAAAACATAACTCCTATTCTTAAAGAGTATACAGCTTAAAGATGAGAATATGTAGGAATTATGAAGGTCATTGCCCATATGGCAGCATATGATTAAATGAGAGACACCGATCTCATTTCTATTACTGAACATTCAACTACGTTTCCTTAAAATATTTTCTCTCTAGAATCACTACCAAATACTTTGCCCTACAAAAAACCCAATTCACTCTAGGATGAATTATTGAGGCCTACGACTGTCAACATCTCAGTCATAAGGCATTTCTTTTAGAATCTGGCACACAGTAGGGACTCAACAAATGATGAATGAGTGACTCAAGGAATGTTGAGATAAAATGTAAAATATAAACTATTCTTCAGGTGCTTCTTCTTCATCTGAAAACATAAGACAGTTTACTTTAAGTACAGATTAAATTAATTCAAATTAAATGAAATTAATTTCATCACTGTCTCTTAAAACAGAAAAAAAAATGCCCAACTAAAGTATCCTGGCAAATTTCCTTCAGAAGCAGTAACATTTTCTCCATTAATTATTAATTTTATTCATATAAATGTCTATAAAGTGGTGTTAGAATAATTTTCTCAGTAATGTTATCTTTGATATATGCCTTCCTCATGTTTTTCACTAATTATCTTATTTTTTACAGTAACTATTTTCAAGAAATTGGAAGCAACTTGTAGTGTCCTACATCAATTGATGAGTGACATTAACCTTCAATATTTCCCTCCTATAGACAAAACTTGCTCTTTAATCTCTCTCTGTTCTCAGAGGATATTGCTCTTTTCCTTGACAATCTTCTTCAAATAATAATGCCATGTGCTAAGCCAACCCTTACCATAAAAATCCATTTCTTTCTTCAGGTTATTTCTGCTGATTTGGAATTATTACCTTTAATTCTTTTTCTCCATTTTAACATCACTTTTTAAAACCTGATACTGCAGAGTAGTAAGAATAAGTTATGAAAAATTATAAAAAATATTTGATAGTCCAATTTAGTGATATTTTTACCTGCTTTTTTTTCTCCCATCTACTTGTTCTCAGTTTAAAGCCTGGGTAACTATGTTGTCTATTTCTATGCCTGCCAGAAGGCAACTACAAAAGTAAATTTCAAGCAGCAACTGAAAAAAGGTAACAAAAGGCATAATACATATTAATAAACCTGAAAAATATTCAACCGACAGCCTATTATTATTCTTCACATCAAAGAAAACATAGGAACTGATTCTCAGAAGCAAAAATGAGGGGAAAAATATAACAACAGAACTTGGAAATTAGATGAAACTTCAGAAGGCTGAAAGGGGTTCAGGAAAAGAAGTCAAAACATCCAGAAGCAAGTAGAAGAAATGAGTATGACAAGACTTATAAATATGCTATAGTACTAGGCAATTGGTAGCTGTACTCACGCAGAATTCACATGATCTTCTTTTTTTTTTTTTTTTTTTTCAGACGGAGTCTAGCTCTGTCACCCAGGCTGGAGTGCAGTGGCATGATCTTGGCTCACTGCAACCTCTGTCTCCCGAGTTCCAGTGATTCTCCTGCCTCAGCCTCCCAAGTAGCTGGGATTACAGGCATACGCCACCATGCCTGGCTAATTTTTGTATTTTTAATAGAGACAGGGTTTCACCGCACTGGCCAGGCTGGTCTCAAACTTCTGACCTCAGGTGATCTGCTCATCTTGGCCTCCCAAAGTGGTGGGATTACAGGTGTGAGCCACTACGCCCAGGCCACATTATCTTATAATAAGTTCTTCTTTACTTCAAGAAAAGTAATTCCTTTAGCCTTCACCTCTTCAATTTAATGCATGAAGTACTTTTAATGTGAATTAACTTAATAACTAGTTATTCATGTAGTCATTCATCAGAAGTAAAATATCCTAAGTGGTTAAAAAAAATGCAACTGACTTCTAGAAAATTTTATTCCAGTGGACCACGCTCTCTACGAGGAAAAAATCATCAAATCAAGTATATCGTGGAATTTCCTAATGTTCCAGTTTCTTTCCCATTATAAGGTCCAACTATTTTATATTTGTTATCATTTCTTCAGATTTCAGGCAAGATCTAAAAAATGAGTCACACACAAAATGTTACCAGACAGAATGAGCAAGATACTACACAACTTGTTACTGGGGTACTGTCTACTTTGCTCTACAAGGTGCACAGAAGCTCCAGAAAAATCCTGCAAAGGCAAAGACTCTGCCTTGATTCACCCTGAATTCCCACTACCCATTACTGAAACAGTGCCTGGCACACAGGCATTGAGAGAATACAAACTAGGATCAGAATGCCGTCACAAAGCCATTCACAAAACTAGTTCACTAGTTAGGTGTGTCTTCAGTGACAATCTTCCATATTTTCCACTATTCATTATTTAGAATTTCGGGAACTGTGTACTTACAAAATGAATAGTAAAGTTATACTAGGAATATTATATTCATGGTATATTCATATAACAAGATATTAACATTGATAAAAACAGTTTCTCCAAAGAGTCAGAATTAGTGACAAAAATTAATTTAATAGAAGGTAAGTTATACCTTTAAAAGGCACGAAGAATGTGGTGAATTTGCTGGTTCATAGCTCAAAAATATAGAAAAATGCAGGGGGTTTCCCATCTACGAAGCAATGGAGAAATTTTACAGAATCAGGCAAAAAAATAAGTGAACTAGTATTCTATAAAATAAAAATTTAAAAGACAACTCCAACAGTCAAGGTAAATCGGATTCACAGCATTTAATTGGGCATAATTTGAAGCATGTACTTAGTACTAGGATGCCTGAATAAGAATGAAAAGAGCTGCCTGAAAATGGATTGCCAGATATAGAAAGGAAGGCAGAAAAGCTGCAAAAGCATAAGCAAACCGGGGCAGGCAATGCTCTATTAGGACAGGAGACATTTTAAAGAGAAACATACAAGGAACACTAGGATAAAGGCCAAGTTATAGGAGCACTCATAAGAGGCAAACCAAGAGAAGTGGAGAGTCAGTACCTGTCTGATGAGTGTATGAGTAAGGAAACAAGTGAATGCATCTATGTTTTAGCTATTTTAAATAACTTTTAAAAATTCTTTTGCTGTACAGAAAGGGAGGTAGTATAAGAACTCTAAGGGTGTTAAACCTAATGCACACGCCTGGGAGATTTTCTTCATTAAGAAGATTATTGTGATGAACAAGCAGGCTGTGGATAGGCAGGATATTTTTAACATCTCTTTTGCACTGTTAAAGTAGTTCACAAACAACTATGACAAATCACAAGATGATGATGGGAGAAAGTACAAAGATAAATAAATCTGGCATAAAATGTTAAATAAATACACTTTGGAAGGCAAGTAATAGACAAGAGCTGAGAAAGAAAAACCAGAAAGAGGAAGAAAAAAAGAAGGTAAGGGAGGAGAAGTAAAGAGAATGAGAGAGAAAGGAGGAGAGGGGAGGGGAGAGGAAGGTGGATGGAAGTGAGAGTAGCAGGAGGCAGTCAAATGCGCAGGCAGGTGGGGGCGGATCCCCAGCGAAACCCCGCCTGCAAGCCAAAGAAAGTTTAAAGCCTGAAAGGCAAGCTACAAGTTAAATCCTCAGACCAGAGTAAGAACTTGTCTTCCCATTTGGCGCACTTTCCTCTGATTGGTCCCCCACGCTTCACCAATTTTTCATATACCTACCCTTTCCTAATTGGTTTTCTACACTGTCGTGCCCACCTTTGAGTGGTGTCTTCGCTTTAACCTTTTTTGCATACTTACAAATCAATCAGCACACACACTGCATTCTGAGTCCATAAGAGGCCCCAGACCCAGCCACAGGAGGAGAACTTTCCCACCTTCAGGTAGGGGGACCAACCCCACATTCCCCCTCTGCTGAAAGCCATCTTCATCACTCAATAAAATTCTTCTCTGCCTTACTCATCCTTCAGTGTCCCGCATGTCCTCATTCTTCATGGGTGCCGTGCAGAGGAACCGCCAAATATGGATACAAGCTATAACACAGGTAAGCTGGGGCACACCAGCATGCCTAAGGGAGGCCCAGGTGGGATGTCCCTGGCTGGGAGTCCCCAGCTTGCAAAGTGACCAAGAAGAAAAATCCTGCATCAGAAGCAGAAGGGAAAAGAACCAGAGAGTCTTAAGATTCCCCTCAGCTTCACCAAATTTCAGATAGGTTTCATCGGGACCTCTCTTTTCTGAGAGCATTTACTTTACAACACTCTTGATTGTAAATTATTTCTCTGTCTTTCTGAAATGTGTGTAAATTTTTTTAAAGTCCCTTTTCAGTTATAAATCCAGCAATCTCTTTCTCAAGGGCCTAGAACTATCCCTTTGACATGTAATCATCAAGGGAGATGGCACCTCTATCTCCCTGTCCAACTTTGGTGGACAGCCCCAAGTTATAAAACCACCTCCTGCCAGAGAGAAGAAGAAACTCACTCTTGAAGGAGTAAACTTTTACTTCTCCTTTGGGTAAAGCCAATTAGCAAACAAGCCTATGTTCTCCCTCTCAGCCCAGCATATAAAAATCCTTTCATCCTTTCTTTGCTTCAGTGGAGTTGAGCTCAGACTGAGTCCTGGCCTCTCTCCCCTATTGAGATAGGCTTGAATAAAGTCTTCCATGCCTATTTAGCTTTGTCCAGTGCAATTTTTGCTTTGGCAGAAGGGAGGGGAGGGGATGAGTGGGAAGGGGAGGGGAAGAGAGGGGAGGGGAATGGAGGGGAGGAGGGGAGAGTGAGGGGAGGTGGAGGGGAGGGGAGAGGAGAGCAAAGCAGAGGAGAGGAGAGCAGAGGAGAGGAGAGCGGAGGAGAGCAGAGGAGAGGAGAGCAGAGGAGAGGAGAGGAGAGGACTCAGGGATCTTGATCAATAATTACTACTTTAAAAATGATAAATGAGAGTTGTTTTAATTGCATGGTTTTAATTGCTCATTCAGTAGGTAGTAAAACTGCAATTCAACCAAGCATGCTAAACCATTGAAAAATGAATGCATTACCAAGTATGAATAACGTGTTCATAATTCATTGAGCCTGCCATAGGGCAGGCACAACTAAGAGGCATTTGGCAACCAAAGCAATGCAAGCTGGTTGTGAGGAGAAAGAAGCTAGGATGCCTAAGAACAGATAGAAGAGCCTACCAGCCACTGACTCAGGTGCAGAGCTAGTCACTAAAGATGAATATTGGTCTGATGACTACCATCCCAACATAAACATCTTGCTTGAGGAAGCCACTGCACTCCAGGCCAGCAAATGGAGTATTTAAGTAGAACTCTGCAGCACGTGTGCATTGAATTTTAGCAGATTTCAAGAGCACTTTCCATAGTCAGGGGACAGAGAACCGAGTGGATCCTCCTGGGAGAAGGGCTCGGCAAAGACTCAAGGAAGAACTAGCCTAAGCATCAGGAGCCAAATACCAGTTAGGTGACCTGAACGATTCCATGGGGTAAAAACTGCAACTCAGTGGGCACATGGGTAAACTTGTGGCTTGCTTCAGGTATCCTTGGAATTTTGATTCTGTCAACAAGACTAATTCCAGATCCTAAATGCTAGTAGGCAGAGACTGTAAGTACATATCCATTGCAATGATGGTCTTAGATGCTGGGCAGTAGGGATAGGAAACAACGTCGGGCTGATGAAATGGGCTGAGCCTTCGGCGACAGAGAATCAGGATTAAAACTGGAAAGAACTGGAGAAGACTGCACCTAAACTGTCTTTATCCCTACTCCAAGATTCTGGTAACTTTGCTTATAAGCTTTTTAAGAACTTTTGAAAACTGCTGCTTTCCTCTCCAGGCACAAGCATAGATATTTATTTAAGGGTGTGATACACTAAACTTTTTCATCAACTCACAAAACGTGAACCCTTCCCAGATAGCAAAATAGCACACTCCTATTGTCTTTCATTTCCAAGTGCCAGAGGGGAATTGCTTTTAATAAATACTTTTACACTGCACTTCAGCTGAATTGCTGTCTTGTGAAAACAGGCCTGAGGAGATAACACATTGCCAAATTCCCTCCAGCAAGTGCAAAATAATACTGTAGGTTCTGGCATAGAAATAAAATGGAAATCTGATTACTTTGTTTTATTCTATATGGAGATAATGTGTGAGCACATTTAAATACATAATTCAACATATTTCAGCTATGGCCCTAGATAATGATTTAATGTCAGCCTTACACTAACCTTGTAACATGAGAGTTGCACTTAGAGCTGACAACGAAAAAGAGAGTTGATGAAATTACACTTTATTTTATTTTCTCAGAGCTAAGCAGACCTGTTTATTCCATTCTCAATGCCAACTACCACCATAAATTTGAGAAAACTAAACCTACCCAGAGAAGGCCATACATATTAATAAAGCTGAAAGAATTGTCTGTTTACCATATTGGGATAGACTCTTCCCAGAAATAAAAAATAAATAAAATGTGGAGATAGTTTTCATGGGTCAAATTATAGTAAGTGATGTAAGGTCCAAACAGATTTATCATACTTACCTGTTAATTCTTTAAAATCCACAATTGTATTAGAGATATATAAATAGCTACTTTTGGGGGAAATACAGAATTGCTTCAGGAAAATGTAGTGTAGGGATATGTTGCATAAATGGTTAAAGAGTTAAGGAGGCCACCAGTAAGATATTAGGGAGAGAATATTAATATTCTTCAGTGATATTGTGGAAGAGCACAGTATTTTACATTGGGAAATAGTTTTAATGGTAATAAATTTAAGCTGATAATTTTAAAAATTTGTTCCTTCCATTTTATGTATTTTACTTACCTCTTTGGCAACAAGCATAGGCTAGCCCAGAAAATTGACACGTTGACTACTTTTAATCCTAACACTAATTTTCAGGCCACAGACATAGCAGATGATGCATTGTTAGCAGGCTTCCAGAATCCCATAAGCCAATATGATAAAATGTTTCATAATACCCATGTAAAGCAATATTCACATCTGAAAGGCAGTATCTTTACAAAGGTCAGTTTTATAACTGCTACTTTTGTGACTTAGGGCCTAGAAGACAATTATATTACTTCCCACAACACATGAAAGGAATAAAAATGAAAATTTTAGGAGGTCTACATAATCCAGCTGTTTTTACTTCTTTTCCTGAATAATTTTTTAGCATGGAAGTTTGCACATAAAGCAACTAATTATGAACTAATATAAAAATATGGATGAACCAAAGCCAATTTTGCTAGATCCATCATGGATTATGAAAGACAGGATATATTCTCATTTTGTGTCACATTTCTGTTCACTTTCTTCTAATCACAGGTAAAATAGAGGCTCTGTCTTAAAGCAAAGTATCTTTGACATTATCTACTTTTGAGAACCAAAGCCCTTCTTTTTACTTCCTTTGGCTTACAGTGCAGACTTCAGCAGTATTTGTCTATATATGTTTAATTAATAAATTGTAGCCTTCCTTGTTCCAAAAGAAAAGTATTTGAAGCAACACTCTCCAGAATTGTGCTAGCTGTAGGTTTCTATTTAAATTCACTTAATTCCAATTTGTAATCTACAAGACCGTCTGCCTTAATTGTTGCTGTTGCTACTGTTTCTGGTATTCTGCTATCACTACTTTTCATATTGGTTCCATATTTGTCTCTTTATAATTATACAAACTGCACTGAATTGCACAAGGGGCTTGGAAATGCCTGTGGTGTCTGATTAGGAATTTTTTTTTTTTTTTGAGAACAGATTTCACTATATTGACCAGGCTACAGTGAGGTGACTATTCACAGGTGTGGTCATAGTATACTGCAGTCTTAAACTCCTGAGCTCAAGTGATCCTCCTGCCTCAGCCTCACAAGTAGCTGGGACTACAGGTGCACACCACTGCAACTGGGTGTACTAACTGCACAGGCTATACTAACCTATTACTCTACTTAGGGTTCTTTTTATTTAGACAGAGTCCTTCTCAGTCACCCAGGCTGGAGTGCAGTGGCGTGATCTTGGCTCACTGCAACCTCTGCCTCTGGGTTCAAGTGATTCCCCTGCCTCAGCCTCCTGAGTAGCTGGGATTAAGGCACGTGTCACCATGCCTGGCTAATTTTTGTATTTTTAGTAGAAACAGGGTTTCACCATGTTGGCCAGGCTGGTCTTGAACTCCTGACCTCAGGTGATCCACCCACCTCAGTCTCCCAAAATGCTGGGATTACAGGAATGAGCCACCAAGCCTGGCCAGGGTTCTCTCTTTAAGACCAAGTTTTCTTTGGTCCCCTAGGGTAATGGGTATGTCCCCTAAGGGTCATCACTGACTTTATCAATGAAGGACATTGTTCTCACTAGGCACTTCCACTTCTAGGGTTCTTCTCCAGAAGACTCTGACTTTATTATTAGTGATTTTAGCAGTCATATTTTCTTGATGGCCACTTTGGCTATATAGAAAATTTTCATACTAAACCCTCTGGACCCATCCTGTGGCCTCTCCTGATCAAGTCTCATGGTTCTTGTTTATTCTTTTACTTCTCACAATGAGTAAAACATTTTGGAATTTGGATCTTAAAAGTGCCTAATGGGCTGGGTGCAGTGGCTCATGCCTGTAATCCAAGCACTTTCTTTGGGAGGCAAGGCGGAGGAATCACTTGAGTTCAGGAGATCAAGACTAGCCTGGACAACATAGGGAGACCTTGTCTCTATAAAAAATAAAAAAATTAGCCAGGCATGGTGGCACATGCTTGTAGTCCCAGCTACTCAGAAGGCTGAGATGGAAAGACCACCTGAGCCCGAGAGGTTGAAGCTACAGTGAGTAGTGATTGCATCACTGGACTGCAGCCTGGATAACAGAGTGAGACCCTGTCTCAAAAAAGAAAATACAAAAGGACCTAATGTAAGAAAATTGCAATTCACATAATTCACACGCTAGTGACTCCCATGTTATTCCAGAGTTCGCAGTGTTTTATACCTGTTCTTCTTTTATAAGGATTATCCACTTGGATTGAGTCTAGATGATACCAAACAAGATGCCTAATACAATGTTTTCATTTGCCACAACTCTTGAACATTGCCATTACATCTTCACACATCATCTCTGCATCAGCTGCCATTCCCTGAAATCAATGTAGAATCAATCCAGTGGCCTGTCTCATATAGCTGGAGTCCATCTGACCTTACGTGTACCTCATTTCTCAAAGCATCTAGGAATTTTTTAAAAATAGAGAGTTAAAAGATCAGTTACAATTTACAGAAAAAGCAGTATAGTTAGCCAGTGAACATAGGAAAGGATGCTCAATGTCGCTCATAGCATGAGATGTAAATTAAAATGCTTTGACTATCAAATACATTTAAAAATTAAAATATTCTATAACATGCAGTCACTTTTCATTTACACTCAGAATTGGTGAAACCATTTAAGAATATGATGTGGAAATATTTGTTTTTATAAATTATAACAATTCTTTGCCTCTGTTTATTCAACTGAAAGTGTGGATAATAATATCTACTTATAATGTATGGTAAGAAATAAATTAGTGTTTTCAAAGTAATTAGAATTGTGTCTCACACAAAGAAAGCTTTACATTAGTGTTAGCTATTATTATCATTATCAACATTTAAAATAAGCAGACCTTTGACTTAGCAACTTCATTCATAGGAATTTGTCCTAGAAACAAAGGCAGATCTAGGCTTTGTGAGGCCAGAAACTTAAGTAATTTTGGAGGTCCTCTTTAATATAGCAATGTGAATTGTATTTAGCTAAGCTCATTTCACTGTATTAAGTAAATTATACACTTAAAAATGGTTAGTATGGTGAATTTTATCATAATTTTAAAAAGTCCAGTTGGGAAAAAAAAAGGGCAAGAGACGGGACCATCAGAGAGCTCACTCACTGTCCATCCACATGTACACATAGAGGAGGTCGCGTGAGCACACAGAGAGATGGTAGCTGCCTGCAAGCCGAGAGGAGAGGCCTCAGGACATTATGTTAAGTGAAATAAGCCAGGCACAGAAAGACAAACTTCACATGTTCTCACTCATTTGTGGGAGCTAAAATTTAAAACAATTGAACTCATGAAGATAGAGAGTAGAATGATGGCTACCAGAGACTGGGAAAGGGCAGTGGAGTAGGAGGGGGGCAGTGAGGATGGTTAATGGTTAGAAAAATATAGGTAGGCAGAATGAATAACATATAGTATTTGATAGCACAAAAGGGTGATTACAGTCAACAATAATTTATTTTACATTTTAAAATAATTAAATGAGTATAATTGGAATGTTTGTAACACAAAGAAATGATAAATGCTTGAGGTGATGGACACCCCATTTACCCTGATATGATTATTACACATTGTATGCCTGTATCAAAATATCACATGCACCCCATAAATATACATACCTGCTAGGTACCCATAAAAATTTTTAAAAATAAAATAAAATAAAAAGGAGAGAATAGTCCTCAGAAGAAAATGACCTTGCCAGCACCTTAATCTTGTATTTTCCAGTCTCCAAAAATGTGAAAACTAAATTTCTGTTGTTTAAGGGGAAAAAAGTGAATATGTATAATGGGAAAATAAAACAAATTAGAAGAGTTTTGGAAATCAGGTCCTTTCTTTTGTCTTAAGATCTATTGGGAAAATTTACCAGAATTGCTTATTTCAATGTGCTTTCTGGTTGAATCCCGGTATCCTCCACCAAAAATATTCTGCAATTCTCAGTGTTCAGAGATCCTGTGCAAGTGAGGGGTTCTGAAGGCTTAGCTTTAATACTTTCACAAGAAATCTACCTTTGCCAAGAAAAGTGCTCACAGTGTGTGTAAGGTTGTCCACTATAACATGGCTTATACCAGTAAAAAACAGGGGAAAAAAATCAATACCTGCTAACCGACAGCACAGCATGATGGTCAAAAGAGTAAACTCTGAGGGCTCCACTATTTGTTGCTGTTTGACTTTAGGCAAGATACTTAACCTCTCTGTTTCTATGTTTCATTATCTGTAAAATGGGATAATAAGACTCTATGTCATTAGGTTTTTATGAAAAGCCAATGAATTGATATTTATAAAGTGCTTAGAACAGTGCCTATTATCTGATAAGTGTCATTTAAGTATAAAATAATTAAAATTCAAACTAGAGACTAATTAAATAAGTCCATATATTTATACAATAGAATGCTATACAGGCAATAAAAAGGGAAGAAAAATTTACATTAAGAACGCTATACAGGCAATAAAAAGGGAAGAAAATTTACATTAAAGATAAGTATTGGTATTTCAAGCTGTGTGTAATAAAAGGAAATTGTAAAACAACAAAATGTAATATAATACCAAGTATGGGGTTAGAAGAGAAACTTGCTTTTACACTACTTGTAGGTTGAGTGGCTCAACATAACACTCTTTAGAGATTTTTTTTGGTCTAATGTGGGAGAAAATATATAAACAATTCATTTGAGTACACTGTTCATAATTATGAAAATTTAAAAAGAAATGGTCCCATAGTGTTTTGGGTTTTTGTTTCTTTACCTAGCTCCCATAGAGAAATGGAGTTTCTGTCCCCCTTCTTGGATCTGGGCTCTGTTACTGCTTCATCAATAGAATAGGGAAAATAGTGACACTAGATTAGTTTCCAGGCCCAGGCCACAAGAAACTGGCAGTTTCCATGTTCTGCCTCTTGGTGTACTAGCTCCTGAACCCAGCTTTGCTCTGAGGAAGCCTAGGCAACATGAAGAGGCCCTTTATAGGTGCTCTGGTTTACAGCCTCAGCTGAGGCCCAGCCAACAACCAGCATCAACTATCAGACATGTGAGCTAATGTGCCTCTTGTTGATATGAGCCCCGGCCTCCCAGTCTTTCCTTGTAGAGCAGAGGCAAGCCATTGGCCATGTTTCTGACCCCAGACATTGTGGGAAGTGGAAACTGGTTGTTCAATGCCATTATCATTTGTGCTGATTGTTACACAATAGACAACTGGAATACGTATATTTTTTCCCACGATCTGAGCATTTTGTGTGCTCTCAACCAAAGACAGTCTCTTCTTAGCAGACTATACTTTCCACTTCCAACCACTGAGACTACACAGTACAAATAGAGTCAATGAGTCTACAGCTATAAATACAGCCATTGTATCTTCCATTTTTTGCTCTATGATGATCTTTCTTTCTGCTGTTTACATACTAGCCAACAAATTAAATCCATAACAATTGTTAAAGTTTTGTTAGTAACAGCACTAGACCTGCCCTCCCCCCACATAAAAACCGTCTCATTGTTGCTTAAAACACAAGTCTGGTATGTTCAAAGAGTTTTTGAGGCTGGGCATGGTGGCTCATGCTTGTAATTCCAATATTTTGGGAGCCTGAGGCAGGAAGATCACTTGAGCCTAGGAGTTCAAAACCAGCCTGGGAAAGATGGAGAAACCATGAATCTATAAAAAAAATTCTACATATATATATATGTTTTATATATATATACACACACGTATATATATACACCTCCAGGAGCAGTGGCTGGCCCCTGTAGTCCTAGCTACTAGAGGCTGAAACAGGAGGATCTCTTGAGCCCAGGAGTTCGAGGCAGTGAGTTATGATCACACCACTGCCCTCTAGCCTGGGTAACAAAGCAAGACCCTGTCTCTAAAAAACAGATAGAGAGTGAGAGAGTTTTTGAATCAATGGTAAAAGTAATCAAGAAAGGCCTCATCCAATAACTGAGAACTAATGGAAGTGCATGGATCTAATAGAAGTGCACAGAACTAATGCAATGGAACTAATGGAAGTGTCACTACGATCTGGCAGGATTGGGCAACAATTGCCTGAAATCATTGGAAAGCTGGAGGAAACCTTAGCCAGAGGCATGACATGACTCTGGGAGATTAAATGAGCATAGAAAATCTATTGCTTATGCATGACCTATGAATCAATGTACCTCCATATGGATGACACCCACATTTTTGTGTGTTGATTCACTCAGAACTCCCCCTTCTAGGAATCTTAGCTCACTGTCCAATGATGTGTGTGTCTGTGTGTGTGTGTGTGTGTGTGTGTATGTTTTCTCACATGCCCTTTAATATGCATCAAAAATGCATGGAAGCATGTGTAAGAAACTCCTAATAATAGTTAATAATGGCTCCTTCCGGAGAGCTGGGAAGCAGGATTTGGGAAGCAGATGGTCTGTGGGAAGAGTACGGAAACATTACTTTTTAATTTTTTTTTTACAAGAAGAACGTATTGCTTATATAGTTTAAATGAAAAAATGTCAATTTTAAATAAGTGATTCTAATTAGAAGCATGGGGTTTATAACTTCTCTTCATGGCTTTCTGGCAGATAGCATGCCATTATGTTTTATCCTGGCAAGCTTTCCTCTATTCCCTCTCTGAAAATGACAGTACTGGATAGTAGGTTGTACACATTCATTTTTAACGTGGAATGGTTATGAAATGTCAAGCCTTTTCACTTCTCCTTTATATTATTTAGCTCCAGAGATTTTCAGGTTCTAAAAATAAGATAAACTTCTCTCCTGAGTTTATGTATCTTGAACATGTTTTAAGTATACAGTAGTCATTTGTGAAACGTGTATCTAAAGGTGGACATCAAAACCGTATTTGTGATAATCATTTTTCTTTTCATGCTATCTCAGAGTAATCCCAGGAAATGTTCTTTCATGATCAAAGCAAATCACTGCCTGGAAAAAATGCACTATTTTCAGTTAACTCTCCTACTAGCAAGTGCCAAACGCATTTGAAGACAGAACGTTTCACAGTAGAGAAAGTTAAGTACTGCACTAAAAAGCAGCCACGAGATCACTAAGACAATCTACACAAGAAAACATGTGGGCTGACTATACATGTTTATTCAGGGCAAAACCACCATCAGTGTGCAGAGCTTAGCTTTATATATCTCACAACATGCCCCAGAGAATAACAGAGACTCGGAAAAGACAGAAGGAAAATATGAATGGCTTCCAACTGTCAAAACACGCAGTTGGGCAGCTATATTAATCGTGATTTAAAAGCCTTGTAACATATTCTATTTCAATGGTATTCTATTTTTCCTTCTGTGCAAAAGAATATAGTCCCTATAAGAAAATAGACAATTTGCACTTGAACTAACTTTTTGTGTTACAGCCTAACCAAGGACAGTTATCATAGTGTTTCTATCTCAGCAGATAAGAATTCCTGGTTAAGAAAGCCACAAACCACACAGGAAGGGAAAGTCATAAACATAAACTCATAAAGTGGCTTATTTTTAGAGAAAGATAGTAATGACAGACTCTTCCTTTCTGCTCTTCCCACCTGAATTAAAATCAACTTAATTATTGCTAAAAAGGCACACGCTTAACTATTGGAAGAATGAAAGAGGGAAGGGAAAACATATTTCATATCTTTTTACTTCTTATGTAGTTGCTACTAGTCATGGCTCCAAAAAGTCATTTCTCATTTGCTATAGGGAGCTTGTCCCTGTTATTATACTGTCAGAGCAGTAATTTTTGAAGCGGGATTTGGGAAGAAAACATTGAACTTCCATTTATTTTATTCCAGAAATAAAAAGGGAAATTAAGCTTTACTAATATTTTCTGTTGAGAGAAACTTGGTTCTCACCTTCAGTCTATATGTCAAAGAGTCACGTGTCACATATGCCATGTACAGGATATTGAGAAAAGGTCAATTCTTCCCCAGCCCACCCTGTTGGCTGGTTCCTTAGCTTTCAACATGTTGCATTCAGTTAAAGATTGTGTATGGCTAATTAAATAGATTTACAGATTATTTTTATACTAAACTAAATCTTCTCGAAGTTGTCAGAGGGCTTTACAACAATCTCTGCAAGGAAAGCCAGATTGAAGATAAAACTAACAATGCAAGGTCAAGAAAAAAAATGACAGAGTAAACATTTCTATTTTTAGTTTGAGTTCTTTGCCATGTTGTAAATAAAAATAACAACAATCTAATCATATGTGGCCCTGTGTCAGCCCCCTGAAAATGTGAAATTATTCAAATGCTTCCATCTACTTTCTGTAATAATGAAGTTTTTCCTAATTGCATATTGTTTCTTGAGATACTAACTAGAGATGGTCATGTACATATATATATAGAGAGAGAGAGCGAGAGAGAGAGGATTTTTTTTTGTGCTGATAGATGTGCATACTCAAAAATATTGAGGCCACTCTTCTAGAGAACAGAACAAGGGGCAAGAAGAGATCAGTTTAATTTAAAAACAAAACCAAACAAAAAAAAAGCACATGCCAATTTTTAATGTCTAGTTGATTTACTCTGAAATGCTGACCAAACTCATTTCCTAAGGAAATACTCATTCAAGTACTTACACATTAAAAGCATTGTTGGATTTTTTTTTTAATTACCTTCTTTTACTAACTTTGGCCTACCCACCTCCAGAGCCATTTTCCTGAAGTGATTAACTTAAGAAATGCATGAAGACACACTAGATTTCAAGTGAAAATACTGATTCAGTTAAATAAGTGAGTAATTTCCGTTATACTTAAGTAGTTTAAATGCAAATGATCCATTTTATGTTTTGTTTCTGAGTCTTCTTTTAAGAGAAACATAGATATTATTTCACAGTGAAAGTGGAAAAGATTCCTGACAATATTGACATGTTCTAACAAGGAAAACATTTGCAAAGACTACTCCTGCTCCTTTCCTAACTATACAGCTGGAAGGGACATCAGAAATTAATCATTCCAGTCTCCTCATTTTACAGATGGAAAACCTGGAGCATGGCAAGAGGCAGCTACATCAGCAAGACTGCAAAGTCTGTTAACCACAAAGCCAGGATCTAACTCTTCCTGACTCACGGACCAATCACTCTCCAACTTAAGGAGAATGAAGCAAAATCACTATGCTATCC
The DNA here is from genome assembly GCF_028858775.2 of Pan troglodytes. Lineage (NCBI taxonomy): Eukaryota > Metazoa > Chordata > Mammalia > Primates > Hominidae > Pan > Pan troglodytes. The sequence goes on along the minus strand of NC_072404.2, from coordinate 124,226,150 downwards.
TTATCAGGGAATTTACTCAAAAGGTTTTTTGTTTCTTGTTTTTAAATTTTTTGTTTCCAAAAAGTTATTTCAGATACAATTGCTTTTCCTAAAAGGATTGCCTTCCATGGAATTTAAAAATAAGAAAAAAGCGAAAGAGGCCAGCTGTGGTGGCTCACACCTGTAACCCAGCAGTTTGGGAGGCCAAGTCAGGCAGATCATCTGAAGTCAGGAGTTTGAGACCAGCCTGGCCAACATGGTGAAACCTCGTCTCTACTAAAAATACAAAATTTAGCGGGGGTGCTGGCACACACCTGTAATCCCAGCTACTTGGGAGGCTGAGGCAGGAGAATCACTTGAGCCTGGGAGACAGAGGTTGCAATGAGCCGAGATCTTGCCACTGCACTCCTGCCTGGGTGACAGAGTGAGACTCCATTTCAAAAAAAAAAAAAAAAAGAGAAAGAACATAAAAGGGGAAGAAAAAAAGCTTTAGGATATAAGACAGAATATATTAAATGGGGTTTTTAAGTGATTGCACAATTGACTGGTTTGGCAGTTAGGAGCTCAGCACATTTTCATCTTCTATACGAAATCCCAGTTACTGTCTGGGAAATACTAAAATGTAAAGGAAGCATATTTGTGACAGTTTTACCCAGCATAAAGAATATAGTATACTCTACCTCTGTTTAATGTGCTAAAGAAAATTGTGTAGGTTATCTTTGACTTTGGTGATCCAGGGACTTTTTTTGTATGAAACATTTTTGTCTTCAAATATATTTGGCAATTGTGAGCAGCAGAATTTACCAAAAATAATGTATTTTCCAGGAAGTGAATTTTGATTATGAAAAACTTATCAAGACAACTTCACCAATCTAAATGAACATTTTCTTAAAATAGACAGTCTGGTTCATTGGGCATGGGAACCAGCATTTTTAACTACCTCTAATTCTGATACAGAAAAACACTTTCAAAAACACTGCTTCTAAGAATCAAGGACAAAGACCATATGACCATATGATCATTTTAATAGATGCTGAAAAAGCATTGATAAAATTCAACATCCATTTATGATAAAAACTCTCAACAAACTGGGTGTATTAGTTTGTTTTCATACTGCTATAAAGAACTGCCTGAGACTGGGTAATTTATAAAGGAAAGAGGTTTAATTGACTCACAGTTTAGCACGGCTGAGGAGACCTCAGAAACTTAAAATCATGGTGGAAGGTGAAGGGGAAGCAAGGTGCCTTCTTCACAAGGAGGCAGAAAGGAGAAGTGCCAAGTGAAGGGGGAAGAGCCCCTGATAAAACCATCTGATCTTATGAGAACTCACTCACTATCATAGAGCGGCATGGGGGAAACCACCCCCGTAATTCAATTATTTCCACCTGATCTCTTCCTTGACACATGGGGATTAGGAGGATTACAATTCAAGATGAGATTTGGGTGGGCAAAGCCTAACCATACCACTGGGCATAGAAGGAACATACCTCAAAACAATAAAAGCCATTTTTGACAAGCCCAGAGCTAACATCATACTGAATGGAGAAAAATTGAAGGCCTTTCTACTAAGATGTGAAACAAGGATGCCCACTTTACCATTTTTATTCAACATTGTACTGGATGTACTAGCCAGAGCAATCAGGCAAGAAAAACAAAGGGCATTCAGACTGAATGGAAGAAGCCATATTATTCTTGTTCACACATGATATATTACATTTAGAAAACCTAAATACTACACCAAAAAACTGTTAGAACTGATCAATGAATTCAGTGAAGTTGCAGGACACAAACTCAATATACAAAAATTAGTAGTGTTTCCATACACCAATAGTGAACAAACTGAAAAACAAATAATCCCTAAACTCCTATGGAACCACGTAAGACCCCAAATAGCCAAAGCAATCCTGGGCAAAAAGAATAAAGAATAAAGGTGGAAGCATTGTACTATATAACTTCAAAATTTACTACAAAGCCATAGTAACCAAAACTGCATGGTGCTGGCATTTAAAAAAACATATAGACTAATGAAACAGAATAGAGAACCCAGAAATAAATCCATGCAGTTACAGTCATCTCATTTTTCCACAAAGGTGCCAAGAACATACATGGGGTAAAGGGCATCCTTTTCGATATATGGATTTGAAAAAACTGGATAACCATATTTAGAAGAATGAAGCTAGGCCCCTATCTCTCACCATATAGAAAAATCAGATCAAAATACATTTAATGACTTAAATATAAGACTTGCACCTATAAAACTACTAGAAGAAAACACTGGAGAAACATTTCAGGACATTGGTCTGGGCAAAGACTTCTTGGGTAAGACCTCAGAAGCACAGAAGGCAAAAGCAAAAGTAAACAAATAGCATTACAACAAGCTAAAAAGCTTTTGCACAAAAGAGGAAACAATCAACAAAGGTGAGAGATGACCCACATAAAATGGGAGAAAATAGTTGTAAACTATCCATTCAACAAGGGATCAATAATCAAAATATATAAGGAACTCAAACAACTAATAACAGAACAAAAAATTCCAATTAAAAATGGGCAAAATATCTGAATAAACATTTATCAAAGACATACAAATGACCAACAAATATATGAAAAAATGCTCAGCATCACTAATCATCAGAGAAATGCAAATCAAAACCATAATGAGGTATTGTCTCACCCAAGTTAAAATGGCTTTTACTCAGAAGACAAAAAATAACAAATACTGGCAAGGATGTGGAGAAAGAGAAATGCTGGTACCCTGTTGGTGGGAATGTAAATTAGTACAGCCACTATGGAAAACAGTATGGAGTTTCCTCAAAAAACTAAAAATAGAACTACCATATGATCCAGCAACCCCCTGTTGGGTACGCAGCCAAAACAAAAGAAATCAATAAATCGAAGAGACATGTGCACTCTACACTCCACATTCCTATGTTTATTGCATCATGATTTACAATAGCCAAGATATAGAATCAACCTAAATGTTCATCAAATCAACATATGAGTGAATTTTAAAAATGTGGTACATATACACAACAGAATATTATTCAGCAATGAAAATAATGAAATCCTGTTGTTTGCAGCAACACGGATGAAACTAGAGTTCGTTATGTGAAATAAGGTGGGCACAGACAAATACCACATGTTCACACTCATATGTGGGAGCAAAATAAAGATGGATCTCACAGAGATAGAAAGTTATTTGGTAATTACGAGAGGCTGAGAAGCAGGGAGATGAAGAGCAGTTGATTCACGGGTACAAAAATACAGTTAAATATAAGGAATAAGGTCTAGTGTTTGATAGTATTGCTGGGTAACTATACTTAACAATAATGTATTGTATAGTTCAAAATAGTTAGAGGAGAAGAACTGGAATGTTCCTAACATAAAGAAAAGATAAATGTTTAAGGTGATAGATATCTCAATCACCCTGATTTGATCATTATACATTGTATGCATATAGCAAAATATTACATATAACCCCCAAATATGTACAAATATTATGTATTAATAAAAGAAATATCAATAAAAATACTACTGTTAAATGATAAACTGAGGCACATTAAAATTTAAGGAGTTTTGCAAATGTGTCTTCAGAAGAGTGAAAAAAAGAAAACGGGAGTTTATTTGAGCAAACGATGATTCATAAATCAGGCAGCATTAAGTGGGAAGTGATTTGGGGCTCCAAGGGAGGAGTTTGAAGGGAAGGCTTTTATAGGATAAATGCAGAAGCAGAGTAACAGCATGATTTCATTGGTTAAACTTTGAGCAGTTTTTGTATATGGTTTATCTCAGTGAAAAATTCATTATTATATAACTAATGCTCCTTTGGCCATCTGTGATTAACAAAACTTAATTTTCATTTTGTTTACATAGGAACCCAGGGCATTGGAGCCATCTCAGCCTACTGACTTCCATTAAGTTATTTTACTACTGCTTTGTGAAAGCCCTTCTATGCACTTATTGAAGAGAAAGTTTCCTTAGAATAGGGCAAGTAAAATGCCTCCACAATGTGCTCGATGTTGTACGTGCATGATGTTAGCAAATAATCTGCTTACTTAAATGAATTTCTCATTTGTTGAAGAATAAAAAAAAAATGAGCATCTAATAGAAAAAGCATTTTTCCTTTCAGATACATCTATCATAGAACTTTTGTCTTAAGATGGAAATGAACAACTCCTAACCCAAAAACTCCTGCATTGTGCCTTCTATCACATCCAAAATTCCTAAAAAGACCTGTTGTCTTCTAAATATTCTTTTAAATGTTATCTAGAAGAATAACATTAATTCATCAATGGCCATCAATCTATAAATGAAGATTGACTTAACAGACAACAGTAATGGGATAAGGAACTAATGCCTTAATAGGAATGCAGCAAAGTGAAGATTTAGATTCAATTGTAGGTTTGATGCTCAGGCTCGGGGAGACCTGCCTCAGAAGAAGCTACGTGGCTTCCCGTAGCCAGGCGAAGCATGAAGAAACTGAAGCCAATGGGGTGCAAAGATGAGAAATGAAGACAGGCGAGAGCTGTTAGGGATAAAGCCAAGTCACCATTTTGGCATTTTGCTGACTTTGTCCTGTAGCCCCTTCATCTGGAGAATTTATAAGCACCTGCCTTCATGGAGCATGCAAGTAGAAGCTGCTTGGCTAAGAGAAAGCCCATATTTGCAAGTCAAATAGACGAAAATTGAAACCCAAGCTCCAACAACAGCTATGTGACCCTGAACATCACCTCTATAAATCTCAGTTGCCCATTTCTAAAATGGGCAAAATAATTCCTACATACATACCTTTGAGAATTAAAAGATGGGTATGTAAAGTTCCTAATATGGTGCTGCTTCTTTTCCTTCACCTGCTCACTCTTCAGTGAAAGAAAGGGGGAAGTGGGAAGCACATCTGAGGCATTTGTGAGTCAGTTACTGAATTTGCTTTTGAGTATTTGCATCTTTTTTAAAATTCTGCAGTGATTTGCAGGAAGAAATAAACATCATGAATATAAACTGATTACATCTTATTTTCTGTCATTTCAGTACTCTTGTAGAAAAGGTGAGCATAGATTTGGAATACTATGCATCCTTACGAAATAAAACAAAACAACATTAATTTGTTGAGGATTCCTTGTGTTTGGCACTGGGGGAAATGCAAAGAAATATCAGACACAGTTTCTGCACTAAAGGGTTAACAATTGATTTGAAGTTCAAGACAAGTGAAAAGTTCCAGAGCCACAAAAAATTAAATAACTCAAGATATAATATGAAATGTGTCATCAGGCAGTTTATTATTAACTTCCAAATGAGTTGCACAGACAATAATTGTTATACAAACTTAGAAGAAAAAGAAATCACTCCTGCATAGGTAGTAAGGAAGATTTGGAGCAGAGAGTGAAAACTGGTGGCCTACGGGCAGAAATCAACCCATAGGTCTATTTAGTTTGAAATTCTTAGTGGTTTTGTTTTGTTTGGGGTTTTGTTTCCTTTTTTAATAAGTTGACAGTGTTAAAAATAGGGAGAATAATGCCTTTAGTCCAAAGAAGGCCTTTTTAAAGGCTAAACTGGTTGTCTTGGGAATTTGAGGAAAGAGAAACAAAAGAGGACATCCAATTATAGTCTTCTCTGCAATCAGTGCATTCATTTGTGAATAGCATCTCCCTTCTATCTGGGCACTTCTAACATCAAAATATATTCCCTGTTTTTCCTGCTGTCAAAAATTCTTTATAATTGCAACCTTAAAGATACTTACTATTTTTGAGCTACCAATGATAATTAAAATCTTCAGGGTAAAAACCAGCAGTTCCTCCTCCTAGGTGATTATCAGCTCAGAGCTGGCTTCACAGGCTGACCACTTCATAATAAAATGAACAGGTAGGTAATTAAATCCTCAAATCTGTAAGAACCCACAGGACCTAAATCCAGCAAGCAATTTTACATTTGAGGCATTTTGGGAATCAGGCAAATGAATAAACAGATACCTTAGATTGGATCCCAGCATATACTCTGACTGCAAAGTAGCAAAATAGACACAAAAGAACTTTGTTCAGTCACTGCCTTTTTATTTAACACCACTATGTTGGTAGAACAGTGAAACATTCTTATTTAAATATTCAGAAGCCCAGGATGGTTTGTCCTCCAAAAACTTTTCTTTGTCATCTAAACATGTGTCTATCCTTGGGGGATTTAATTGATCTTTACTGCCTCAAGTTGCTTCAAAATTTATTTCATTCATCGAAAGCACCAAACATTCTGTGAACCGATCTGCCTATCCAAAAGATTTTTTTCACATACTATTTCAAAGATGGTTCTGCTCACATACTAACTTTTACTGAGTAACTTAGCAAATTTTCATCTTATCTTAATAGCACTTTAGTCTGGATTTAACTTCTGAATGTTAATGGGCAGGAGAATCACTCGTATCTGTCTGATGTTGGAAGCAACAATTTGAAATAGGAGGAGAAAAGATAAATATTCTCTTTTATTATTATTTTCATAGAGACAGGGTCTCACAATGTTGCCCAGGCTGGTCTTGAACTCCTGGGCTAAGCGATCCTCCTGCCTCGGCCTCCCAAAGTGCTGGGATTACAAGCATTAGCCACCATACCCAGCCAAGATAAATATTTTCTAGCAGAGAAGAGCCACTAAACTACACATATCATTCTCATACCAAACTAAAACATCCCAACATATGCAAATGGGACTTTCCAAAAATAAGAGATTCTTTTTCATCACAAAACATTTAATGTTTTTTATAGAGGACCCCTTTAGACAAACCTTGCCTCAGAGCTTTACAAATATTAGACACTTGGTTTGTTTTGTTGAATATAAATTAAATGACTAAATGAGATGTTCATCAACATCCAAATTTTATTTTCTACATGATTTCCTAGGAGTAAGGATATTTTTATGATCTGACAATGTTTATTCTGTGGAGTTTAAGATCATCTTCACCCACTAATCTCCTTAAGAGAAGATAAAAACAATTTATTTTGGTCAAGCTTAGGGAGTTTACAAGCCAGTCACGTTTAAAGTTAGCCCTGAGGATATCCAGGAATCTGCTATAAATTCTTTCCATTTATAGAGTTTCAGAGGATGAATGGCATTAGCCCACTAAACTGGCATCTCAGCCACTTGGGGTTATAATTAAACAGACTGCAATCTTTTGGTGAAATGCCCATTTTTGCAGATACAGAGAAAAAACTTATGGAGGGAAAAGTGACCTTTGTCACTACCTAATATTAATGTATTTTCCACCTAAACTGATATAGGGAAATAAATAAATAAAAATAATGATGTTGCTTTGAATTCAAAGCAGACAAGTCTGTGCTATAAGCAATGCTAGAGAAAGGACCAAATATGTCTCCCAAGGTATATAGCTCTAAAACTAGGACAGCATTGCAATTAGTTTTCTCTGCTGGGCAAAATCTACGTTTTTGAAGAAGCAATACCTCCTCCCAGACCCCCATGTAAGTGTAAAACAATATATGGTCACAGAGCTCATAAAACTAGACCAAAGCTGACACAGTCAAAGTTGCCCTAGCATATACATGCTCATTTAGGCAGTGGGAGGATGGCAAGGCCTCCAAAACTCAAGCTTCTGTTTTGTTCCAGTCCCATGGCATCACTCTCTACAGCATAGAACTGAACACAAGCAACATATTAGCTGTGTATTAAAGGGGTGAGTTTAGCTGGGCACAGTGGCTCAAGCCTGTAATCTCAGCATTTTGGGAGGCTGAGGCAAGCTGATCACTTGAGTCCAGAAGTGTGAGACCAGACTGGGCAACATGTAAAACCCCGTCTCTACAGAAAAATTCATAAATTAGCCGGGCATGGTGGTGCATGCTTGCAGTGCCAGCTACTCAGGAGGCTGAGGTGGGAGGATCATTTGAGCCAAGGAGGTAGAGGCTGCAGTGAGCTGAGATCCCACCATTGCACTTCATCCTGGGAGACAGAGCAAGACCTTGTCTAAATAAATAAATAAATAAAAGGGTGAGTTTCAATTTTATCTCAGTTTAGAAAAGTGGGAATTTCATTGTGTAGCTTTCCCTTTGCTGTGAAACCTCCTCTTTCCTCAGTTGCTATTCACTCTTCAACTGTAGCTTCTAACCTTCTTACTCCACTGAAACTACTCTTACCATGTGACATCACCCATGACATCCTAATTACTCAATAGTGTTGACATTTTAACACCTTATTTTAATACCTTTCTGCAGCACTTGGCAGGGTAGCTACTCCTTCCTCCAATCCTTCTCCCTAATAGATCTCATGACCTCATGTTTTACCAGTTCTCTTTCTACCTTCCACTTTTGATATTTCTTCATCTCTTTTGTGGAACTCTTCCACTGCCTACTCCTAAAACATCCGTGTTCCCAGTATTGTGTTCTTTCTGGAAAGGATTATGTTCTGTTTCATGGTTTTAATTATAGCTTATTCATTAATAAAACCCATGGTGATTGCCAGGGGCTTGGGGGAGGGGCAAAGGAACAGTTGTTGTTTAATGGGTGTAAAGTTTCAGATTTGCAAGATGAAAAAATTCTAAAGGTCTGTTTCACAACAATGTGAACATACATGATATTATGAAACTGTACACTGAACCATGGTTAAAATGGTAAATTTGTTATTTACCATTTGTTTTTCACCACAATAGACAAATAGACACAGCTATCTATCTATCCAGTGTAACCCATGCAGCGGCTACCCCCGCTAAATCTGTTGTGAGGTATCAACACAACTGGCTTCAAGATGGTTGCACCTGCTCTAGGCTTCACATTCTCACACATCAATGGCCAGAGACAGAAAAGAGAACTTCGTTTCTTTCATTCTCTTCTTAAACACTAAGGAACTTTTCTTGTAGAGCCCAAACAACATCCTTTTATTTCTCATTAACCAGAATTGAATCAAAGAACAGTATCAACGCAACAGGAACTGACCATTCAAGCTGAGCAGCCTCTCAGCATCCCTTGTTGAGGATGAAGCTAGTCTCACCTTCCCAGATCACATGGCTGCACAGAGAAGGCTGAGGGAACAAAGTCAGAGCTCTACCAGCAAGGAAGAATGGATATGGTACAGATGTAGTGGGGTACCAGCTGTATGTGCTACACTGATCTCTCCCCTAAGCAAGAGACCCATGGATACAACTCTTTCCAAAACATCTACTCCATATCAAATTTATATACACTGCTTTTGCCATGAGTATTCTTCTTATGCTTCCTATTCCATTTTATAACACTCCTGTATAATAAAAAGCCTAGTCAGAAACCTGGGCAGGGTCTTCAACTCCTTCCTTTTCCTACACAAGCAATCCTGAAATCTGATCATGGTGACTCTCCATTTCATTTCTATGGCCAGTTCCTCCTAACTCAACTCCCTGTCTCTAGCGTGGCCTTTCCTCATAAGTCCAACTTGCTGACCTGATGACAACAAGGGCAATTAATCTGAAACACAAACTGACCATGTGATTCTGTTTATGGATTGTCTAAGAGGGGCTCCATGACCATGACTTCCCTGATATGAGATGCAAAATTTTTGAATATGTATGTGAAACATTCTGATTATTTCTGAAAAGTCCTTGACCCAGTAAAGCTTCAAAAACTACTGACATAATGGACACAAATCTAAGATATTTTGCATGGAACATAAGGACATTTCATAATCTGATTCTTAATTATCTCTTCAGACACATCTCTTACATCTCTTTCCCTTATATCTTATGCTCCACCAAAAGTAAACTACTTGCAGTTACTCAAGCACGACTCTGTGCCTATGCACAAACCAGTACATCTTTCTAGATTACTTTCCCTGCCATAATCCAATTAGTACACGTCAATGCATCCTTCAGAATCTAGCTTGTATATCACTTCCTCTGTGAAGTCTCCATTTGTGACCTCAGAATGTATTGACTGCTTCTATATACTTTTATTCTATAGATATTTTTCTATTTATGATACATTTGTCACTATAATGTATATTTTCTCATTTCCTCCACCAAACTGTGAGCTGCCTGAGGAAAGATTGTCTGATTCTTTTTCAGTGTCTCCATCTCCAAGAAGAGATCCTAATACAAAGTAGATGTTCATGATGTATTTGTTGAAAAGAACTATTTGAAAATACATTATGTCCATAGTTAATATATAATAATGCAATGTGGATTAACCAGATATGGAGAATTATTCTTATAACTGCTTCCTCTCTCTTACGTAGGTTTGACAGCAATAATTCTCAAACTTCAGTGTGCACCAGACTTAGCAGTGAAACTTTTTTAAATTACGGAAAGAAGCTTCAGGCCCTATCCCACACCTGCAGAGCCAGAATCTCTAGGGCTGGAGCCCTGGTGCCTGCTTTTTTAATAAACCATCCAAATGAATCCAATAACTTCTGCTCTCAAGAATTGACAGAAATCGCTTTCCATTCCAGGGCAAGAACCAAAGACAAATTCCTATTTGTCTCCTCTTCATGATCTTACGCAGAAGGGTCTGTCACTACTAAAGACAACAAAGGATAATTCACTTTAGTCAGTGCTGACTCGCTTGGAGAAGAAATGTAAAAGCACTCAAAGGCAGAAAATAAAAGCAGTTCCAGTCCTGGAAGTCATTTGGACAGTTCCAGTTGAAGAGCCAAAGCAGAATTAACATTCCAGCTCCTCGAAACTTTATTTTCACCTTTCTTCTAGGCATAATTTATAAGTCAAATAGAATTGCTTTGGCCTGGGTGATTTTGCATAATGGTTCCTAGCATGGTATTATGGTCTGCATTCAGCATTATTTTTCTTACATTTCTGTAGAGCAATGACAGCACTATTCCCCAAGCATCCCAACAAAGCTCTCAGCCCACAACCAGCCCCTGCCCAGGCCAGTGACCTGTGGAAAGACAAAGACAAGAATGCTACGCAATAAATCAGAAATGGCCTGGAAGATAAACCTGGCCAAAGAACTGAGTGCCTGCAGCCAGACTACAGCTGTTTTCTCTTTGGGCAGCAAGGAGGAAGCAAGTGTGACTCCTCAGACTCCCTCAAGGCCTGCTGATCAAGACAATGGTTCTTCTTCATTACTCATCTATATGAAATAGTTCAGACATTGCTGTTTACTTATTTATAATAAACCTAATTACTCATCTTATTGCCATACCTTGTCTTCCCAGTCTTATTTATGCATTGCTTACCTGGGTAAATACGGTGGCCACAGAGGTGCCTCACTTCCATTACCATTCAGCAGAACTTACTGTGGGAAACATAGCTGATGGAAAGCTCCAACTTCTGACCCTTCGGATTCACCAGGCAATACTTTCCTCAGTCTGCTCCCAGCCAATGACTCAGCACAGTGGGAGTGCTGGATCCAGCCCATTTCTGCCTGCCACAGGAAGCCCCGTCATGGGAAACTTTGGCTCAGAGCTGAGACATAGCCAGAATTGCATTGAAGTTTGAGTATTTTCCTACTCAATTCTTTCTCTCTTTTCTTTTTTAGATGTCAGACCTAGATTGTGGTCTGAAGACTTATCCTGCTTCCACCTTCTTTATTTTTCACAGGTGTTTCCCCTCAATAAGTCTCTTGCATATCTAATCCCCATCTTGGCTTCTTGAAGGATCCATACTGACACTGTGTTTGCTGTGTTAAAGATAATTGTAAGTTCTTTGCAACTACTCTCATTAAAAGGTGAAAGCCCTGTAAGACAAGGCTTCCAACCATCCACACCAATATGCCAGATATGCAAGTGAAAACATCTGGGAACCTCCAGCCCGGTCCATCTGCCAGCTGAGTACCACTAAGTAATCTCAATCAGCATCATGCAGATCACCCAGCCAAACTCTGCCTGAATTCCTGGCCCATATGATTTTGAAAAGAAATAAAATGCTTGTTCTTTTGTGGTAGTTTGCAGCAATAGTTTACCAGAATAGGTATCATTTTATTTTCTTTTTCTCTCCTGTTTTGTTAAGTTAAAAATTAACACCTTATTTACATAATTTCCCACAAAAGAAAAGGTTTTAAGAGTCTATATGGAAGAACATTTTACATAGTGTCTAAGGCTATACTTTTTAAAGTAATATTAGATTATTCCAATATAACCTGTTGAGTTGAATGGAAAGTCCTTGAAATTTCAGGTGCTAAGAAAGCAACTTTCAAAAGCTTTTCTACCTATGAGTCTTTAATTCATTGGACCACTTTCTAACTTAACTTTGTAGAAACCAACTCAATAATCTTCCAGGTAGTATGCAATTCTATAAGATTTTTTCAGCACAAAAGAGGTGGAGGGATGCAGTGGAAGCTTTTCAAAAAATTGTGGCTGTTGAAAAGAGCATGCTGCTGCAGGCCGATTTGAAATGGAACACTGATTTTATTTTGATCAATAAATCTAGATAACACAAGGCATTACCATTCTCAGACATTGCGGTTTTTGCTTCATTTTAACTGAATGTGTCTTGTGGAATCTTGCTTTATTCCATAAAACAGAATGACAATTTTTTCTCCCCAGCCAGACAAGCTAGACCTATCTGAAATCAATCTTTCAGCATGGCAAATACATTGTAAATTATAAGGCAATGTGTATACTAAAGCAAGTGTCGTAGTTAATTTTAACAATTTTTTAAAAGCATGTCGGGGTTTTGATAATACCAGAGAGATGAAAACTTCTTACACAGCATGCCAGATCAGCACAGTTTTCAATTTGAGATTAGAGGCCATTGACTAACATGTCATCAAGTTCACATAGTATTTATGGTTGATCTGCTCAAGAAATTAAAAGCATTGAATCTTGGACATGACACAGATGTGAAAGACTAAAACACAACACTTGAAAATATTTCAGTTGTGATAAATATATACCTTTAATAGATGCTTTATTTTTCAAGAAACCACACCTGCTTTGAAATTACAGGTCGATGGAAATCTTCTTATGCCCTGGTGTCAGTGTCCCTTAGATTCATCTATAATGTAGGCCACTGCAATAATTTTGCCCTTAAATTAATTGATCCCACAGATGAAAACTGTACAATCTTTGCTTTTCACCATATCTTTAGAAGCCATTTTTCTTTTGCCTATCTCAAGAACCCTCCTACTCTTTTGAAGTATATCATCCACTCATATATACATACATCCACATATTCCCTCTGTTAGAAAAGGTGTATTAAAAAGAAAAAGAAAATCATTTAGGAAAACATAAACTGTTTCATTTTTGCAAGGGAAGGATGTGTGGAGTTTTTTCTCTTTAATAATTCTGTCTTTTTATTTTATTGTGGTAAGAAAATGTAACGTGATTTATCCTCTTAAATTCTTAATTGTACAATGCATTACTGTAGACTGTAGGTACAATGTTCTACAGCAGAACTCTAGAGCTTGTTTATCTTGCTTAATAGAAACTTACGCCCATTGATTAGTAGCTTCCCATTCCACCCTATTTTCCTGCCATTATATTATATTAGTTCAGCTGGTGATCAAGCTTTGGGATTGATTAAGAAAGCTGATTTGAAATACAAAGATTGGAAGATCTGCTTTTCTACTCCTTTCACCTCTTCACTTTCTTTTTTGGTGATTCTATCGACCCTCTTGGTTTTAACTACCACTTCTTGGCAAATGACTAAAATAACCTACAAGTCTAGCCCAGACTTCTCTCCTAAGCCCACTTCTGAATTTCCACCTGTCTATAGCACATTTCAACATAGTTTTTCTCTTCACAACTCAAACCCAACATTTTACACAAGTTCTGTAAATACTCATTTAATCTAAAACCTGCATTTTTTTCAGATGTAATAACTGAATCCTAGAGTACTTTACTGGGTTACATATAGCTGCCTATTGGAAACAAAACTATAATTAAAATATGTTTCTCTAGAAATAATTAATAAAACCAAAGTATGTTCTTGGAGATGCCTAACAAAATTTTTAAAACCATTAATTTATCAAGAAAAAAAGAGAGGGCATTTAAAAAATTATCACTATCAGGAAAGGATGATTTTTGATTCTTGAATGTTCATTTATTCTTTATTATAGATTTTGGTTATCCAGGGAAATTCTCCATTTTCTTTTCTCTTTTTCTTGAACATAATTTTTAGAATTATTTTACATTTCAATATCTGAATCACCTTGGGTGTTTCTGTTTTCTATTTCTTCCAGTGGTCTTGTCTAGTAATGTATCAGGACGTTGTACACAAAAGTCATAAAAGATCCAAAAGGGTGAGTTCTGTCTCCAAAGAGGGCTTCTTAAGCTTCTGGGAGGGAGCTGGAGTAGGAGCAGGACCATTATCTCAATCAGAGTTTAAGTTGATTGACTTGAAGGTTTCAATCTTTATCAGGTTTATTCTGATTCTGATTTTCTCTTATTCTTTGCCTGCAGTCCTTTAAGGCTGTCAACTAAGGATCTGGACCCGTCTACCTGGCAGACCCTACGTTCAGTTTTATCTCCGCAGCACCACCAGCTGCGGAGATGGCTGCTTTCTGCTTAGCCTCTCTACCTCCTGGCCTGCACTGCCTCAAGAGGAAAAGTGGCATACAAGATAACTTCTCTGCAATTCCCTTTACTCTAGGATTATGACTTCTCCAATCCTGACTGCCTTGGTAGCCATCCAATGACTCTAAGCAGATGCCTTTCTGTATTTTATTCAGATTTTCTGGTTGCTCTCACTGGGAGGATTGGTTAGCGCCAAGCCAGTTTATCATACCTGGAAGCCTGGGTATATTTTGAAGATTTAGAGGATGGAATTTGCTGGTTCACAAATTAGATGTGAAAGGTGAATGAAAGAAACTAGTCAAGAATGACTCCAGGGTTTTCTTTATTCGTGTGTTTTTTTTCCAAAGGACTGTATGAATGAATTTGTAAATAACCAAGATGGGGAAGTCAGGAGGAGTAGGAATGGGGAAGCAGGCTTTGGGGGAAAATTAGCAGACTTAGTTATGCCTGCATTAAAAATGAGATGCTTGTTACAGGTACAAGTGGTGATGTTGAATATGTAAGTGTGGAGTTCAGAGAAGCCCAAGATGAAGACCTGAATTTGTGAATCTTCAGCCTGTACCTTCAGAGTTTACAAAGTAGAGGCTGAGATACACATAATCTTGAAATGCAAAAGAGTGAGTGGTAATCTTTAAAATATTAAAGAGCCCTTCCATGACTCTTCTACATTTTACAGCAAGATTTTCAGATCAGAATGTCTAAAGTAGAGCAGGTGAATTAGGTTGATATGATTTGGCCCTGTATCCCCACCCAAATCTCATCTCAAATTGTAATAACCACATATTAAGGGAGGCACCTATGATCCCCACATGTCGAGGGAGGGAGGTGATTGGATTATAGGGGCAGTTTCCCCCATGCTGTTCTCACAATAGTGAATGAATTCTCACAAGATCTGATGGTTTTATAAATGGCAGTTTTTGCCTAGGCTCTCACACACTCTGTCTCCTACCGCCACATAATATGCGCCTGCTTCCCCTTCCACCATGATTGTAAGTTTCCTGAGTCCTCCTCAGCCAGGTGGAACTGTGAGTCAATTAAACCTCTTTTCTTTATAAATTACCCATTTTCGGGTAAGTTATTTATAGCAGTGTGAAAATAGACTGATGATGTAGACAGAGACAAGAATCTGTGCTTGTAAACAAATCCTACCACTCTAGTGCCCTAAAATCAAACAGTCATAATACTTTGTTTCTCTTCTCATTCAGGTACGTGGTTTGGCACCATTAGTTTCCCTTTCTGTCCTCCTCCCAGAGGAAGCTATCTGCAAAGAGGACCCTGAGCAAGAACAGAATGGTATATATCTATTAAAAGAAAAATTAGGGAGTACCAAAGGATTTGGGGAAGAGAATGAAAACAGAGAAAGGAAATAAAGATGAAATACAAATAAATGTACACTCAAAAGCAAATAATCCTTGAGTTTTTAATATTTACTCATTTCTAAATGGATAAGCCTAGTTGGTAGTTTGGGAGTGTTTAAGCCTAACCTTTGTTATCTGTAAGGATAACATTAACTGGTAGTGGCCATTATTTGTGCAACTTGTTAAACAATTTATCAAAGTAAAGGAATACAATTGCTTTTATATATCTATGAATCTCTAAATCTGCTTTTTAAAAGATATCTTTTCTCTGTTGGTTCCCACAATTCTCACTTATCATTTCATACACACTATCACAATGGAAGGATGGATACACCCAAGACAAAGTCAGAATCATAAAAGTTGAAGCTTGGGTAGCTACATTTTTCAAATCTTCATAGATTTCAAAGCCTTGATTAGGAAACATGGCAAATAATCTTTCATTTTTCCCCATTCTTGCCTTTATCCGGTCATAATAAGAGTGGTCCAGAGCTGCCACCATCCCTGTAAGGTACACCATCCTGTCAAGCCTAGCGTACATCAGAAGCCTCTGGTACCATTTTTCCTCTCTTGGTTTCCTTCTGGCATTTTGACCATATATGAATATGGCCAAAGATATATGGCCATATATGAATATTCTTATATATATCTTATGGTATATCTTATTACTATATATGGCAAGACATACCATATATATGGTATGTCTTATTCATATATAGAAGATATGCCATAAGATATATATTCTTATGGTGTTCTAGAAAGATTATTCTATCTTTCTAGAACAGCAAAAGAATCACATCACTCCCTGATGAAGAATCTACTACTTTGGTTTACTACTAGTCCGAGTTTTTCGTTTTTGTTTTATTTTGTTTTGTTTTGTTTTTAATTCGAGACCCCTAAAATACTCTCATATTTCTATTTCTTTGCTTCTAATTTCAATCTCTCTAATGTGTTATAGATCAAAAGTTCAATTTTGGTTATATTTTATTTTGTTCCATAAAGTCTTCATGTGACTTATAACATAGCATACTGTTTGTGTATAATGTATGACGTAATCAATACCAGTTTCTTAAGATGTTGAATTCAAATTGCCACCAGAGAGGCCACCAAAGAGGACATTTAGTGTCAGGACAACAGAATTCTAGCATCAGACCTGATGATAACCAGTTGTGTGACCATAAGACGATAATTTCATGTCGTTAAGCCTCTATTTGACTATTTGCATAAATGCAAAGATTGGATTCAGTTGTCTCTCAAGTCTTTATAATTCTAATGCTTTATAAGGCTCTTAGTTCTCATAGAGAAGGGCAAATTAATGACCAAAAATGAGTAGCATTAGCTTACAAGACAGTGATTTTATAAGAAATATACATTTAAAACAACTTACTAAACTAGATGGTACTACATGTAATAGCTACATAAATTAACAATTAATCTTCATAGGGCTTTTAATTTGTTTCTTGTTTTTGTCATTTGTGCAAAGTGTCTTGGCATTTATTGATAATCTAACACAGTCTACGTCTGACTTATGTGTCTGCTATACACACACTCTAATATATCCAGACAATTCCAATTGCTTGGAGTCTGCTCACATCTGGTCACAATGAAGATAAAGCTATAATAAAATTTCTAAAAATAAGTTAAAATTATCTCAGAAGCCAAAAACCAATAACCATAATAATAGAGATTGCTACATCTGGTGAAAAATGAGGAGAACTACTGCAGATTCCCCATATCTTGGTCATTTTTCCCTCCAAACGTTGCTCATATTTTCACCCACACAGATTACCCTGTATCATACTATCTGTCCAAATCCATCATTTCTTTCAAGGTCAGGCTCAAAACTCACTTCACTGCTCCTTCCTTCCTATCACTCCTTTATTTCTTATGAGACAGATGCCAGACTTAGCTTTGCTTTTTTCCCTGCCCATTTGTGAACTCTCTCTTCCACTTTCAACATCTGCATCAAGGTACCATCATCATTTCTCTCCCTAGCTGTTCTCCCTAGCCAGATGTGAATGAGACACATCCAGATGGGCTCTCTCCAACTCCTCATCCTCCTCCCCAGTGTGCTATGCCAAACTTTGACTATATCCTATCCTGTTCTTTGGATTACATGCATATTAAGGCAAAAAAAAATTGATGATTTAACTTGTAGCACATACAAACAGGAATGAAAATCTATTTATTGAATTTAAAAGTTACAGCAGGTTATAGAGACCTTGGCTGGTGTGGAAAAGTTAAAAAAAAAAAGATAAAAAGACTTCTGCATAGTAGGATTAGCTTTATCATGTATCAGTCTTGTTGGATGTTAAATCTTTTGTCAACACACAGGATGACCCATGGAATTCTTCTGATTACGAGGTAGAGGACAGAAACCATTCCAGATAATACTAACAGCCAGGTTTCAAACATGCTTTTGGGAAAAATGAAGCTTTTAAGAGGTAAATGGTGGTTAAAGGCACAGGTTCTGGATTCAGACTGCCCAGGTTCAACCCCTCTACCAATTACCAGCACAGAGACCTTGAGCAAGTTACTCTACATCTCTGTACCTAAATTTTCCAATAATAAAATGGGGATAGCAAAAGCTATTACCTCATGAAGTTTTTGTTAAATTAAGTTGTTCACACACATGGAGTGCATAGAATAGATAAGCGTTTCCCATTATTGTTGCTGTTGTTAAGGGGTCCCTCATGTCAAACATCTAAAGCAGTAAATTAAGAACTGATGGTGCTGGTTACAAAGGCTGTAATTTTTTAATTTTAATTTTAATTTTATTTTTATCAAACCATTGAGAATTTTCACAATTAATCAAGCCTGACTCAAGAAACACATGATTCTGCAAGAATCATGCGGAACGCAAAAGAGGATCATCATACACACACAAATTTTTAAAAAGACACACACTAGATCCAGAAGAGAACATTCCTTTAGTGCCCAATTCCTTAGTTGCCAATAATACCATAACAATTCTGTGAGTCATAATACAGTTTACCATATGTATAAAGTTTAATATTTCTGTTTATTAAGTATTATATTAATTAAAAACAATGACTATATACATGAATTCAGCTTCTCACCTAGTCACATTTAATGTTGTCTTTATAAAACCTAAACTTATAAGAGTGTCTAAGTGGATATTTGTACCACGTGATTGAAAGTGTCTGCAGCAGCTGTAACTCGGGATCAGGGGATGGACAGATGGGGCAAGAAGCCCTTCCTACAAAATGGTGCCTTAAGGGGATCTATTCCTCCACATGCTGCCAATCAAATATGGAATCCTCTGAGGTGCCCTGTGAATTATTACAGAGGCATTTGCAGGTTAATTTAAAGGAAGGGATTCAACCATTTCACGTAATCCACCACCTTCCTTTCTAGGATTCTTTCCATGGAGACAGTGAGCTTCTTCTTGCCTTCTTTCTCCCCTTCTGCATAGCTGCTCCTTACACTCCTCCCCACCTAGGATTCTGCACAAACAGCCTTACTAAGGAGACAGTGCCAGAGGTGTCTTCTTCCAAGAGCTGTCTTCCTTTCTTCTGGAAGGCATAGGAGACAGGCCGTGTGACCCCTTACTGCTTTTCCCACCAGTAAAACAGTAATTCTATGTAATTTCTATTCTCTCATCTCCTTGCACATCATTTTCCTCTCTTCTTATGTCTTTTCTCCCTTTCATTTAACAAGTTATGTTCCTGACCACTAGTGTCAGCTATTAACCTCAGGAAAATATATGTCCCCTCTCTTCATTCTATGTATGGGTTGAAAAGTTAGTCCAATCTCCATGATTTAACAATAGTGCCAACAACATATGTGTGTTTATTTAAGAGAGAAACTGAAATTTTGTCATATATGTTATTATTCTTATCTCTGATTTTTCACAGCAAGGATCCTGAGCCCTGATTCTAGGAGAGTTCATCCTCACCATACCTCATCCCTCCAACTGACTTATAAAAGGAAGGTGATGATGTAGCTTGCCAACAATAGCCTCTGCTAATTTGACTGCTTTTGTCAGATGATGATGAGAATGATGAGACATTGATCCCTAAGATATATCTGAAACTACCCTTTAGGAAAGAGGATTTTCCCTTACTGTGGCTGGGAGGCAAGGCAGACACCTGAGTAGGGCTGTGCTATCAACGTCCCAGTGCTGCATGGCCTTCGGTAGTCAATAAAACGTACCCCAAAGAAGATCAGAGGTGTTACTTCATGAAAGGCACAACTTTGGGTGACTAGCTGGGAAACTAGACACACTTACCTTGTAAACAGAGAAGATATGACTCGAGAGGAAAGCTCCAATACCTATTATAGAAGGTATGCTTGTACTTAAAAACAAACAAAATGTAAGCCAACTTAGCCAAGGAGAACTCCGAAACTCTCTATAACCTCACTTGCCTCAACAGTCAGGAAACATAGGAAAAGCTATGATTGCTCTTGGTGCAAATATCTATCTGACCAGCAGACAGCACAACTGAAACCAGGCCAGCAGTGGGCAGGCAGCAAGCCTAACAAGCCACAGAGCCCGTATTAGTGAAAAGCAATGATCCAGTCAGGCCAGCAGCAGACCCTAGGGGCTATTTATGCAGCACCTATTGTGGCCAAGTCCTAGACTGTGAGCTGTTAACTATGTTTGCATTTATTCCTCATAATGTCAAGAGTTGGACACTATTATCTCCATCTCAGGCAAGAAAAAACCAAGACCCAGCAAAATTGAGTTACTGTCACAAGGTCATACAGCTCATGAGGGAAGCCAGTCTCGTGGGAGTCTGTGTGACTCTTTAGCCTTTCTACCATCCGAGAGTCTCCTGAGAAGACAGGCAGCATGTGGAGGAAAGTGTAGAAAACTACCTCACCAGAAGATTCACACCATAAGAGGATGGTTAAAAAAATAGCTGAGAAAAGAACTTCCTGAGAATGGCTGAAACTATAACCTAAAGATTACTAGTTGTAGTTGTTAAATAGTTATCATTACTGCATAGTTATTTATGGATAATTATTCAACAATTATAGATGATATATTCATGGAGTATGGATAAAAATGTCCAGTACCTTCTAATTAAGGAACTTGTAAAGAGAACACAAAGAATGTACTACCCTCTGTACAAGGGCAGAGACAATTCGCCTGATTGGTACTGGGAAATGTCAAGAAATGCTTCAGAGGAGGATATCTCTTTATCTGAGTTTTATAAACTAGTGGAATAGAAAGGTGCTGTTGAGGGTGGAGATAAGAATTCCCAGCAGAGGGCATGAGCAAATGAGTGGAGACCTGACACAGCATAACTTGATCTATAAAGAGAAAGTTGTGTTTTGTTGTTGTTGTTGTTGTTGTTGTTGTTGTTGTTAGGTAAAATTTACATATAGTAAAATGTACACTTGAATGAATTTTGGCAAATATATTCAACTGTGTCCTTCACACCCCAATCAGGATATAGAACATCATCACCACCCCCTACAAGAAAGATCGCCTGTATCCCTTTAACTCAGTTCCTTCCAATCATAGTCAATCTCTGTTCTAATTTGTATTACCATAAATTGGTTTTGCCTGGTTTCGAATTTCATGTTAATGAAATCATGGGTATCAATATAAAGTTTCTGCTGTTTGTTCATGTTGTGTGCATCAGTGGTACATGCCTTTGTGTTGCTAAATATTATTCCATTGTATGGATTTACTATAATTTGTTCATCAATTCAACAAGCAAGTTGTTTGAGATGGCTAATGCACAGAACTTTTGTAGAGTTGGATTGAGGAATGGGGACTGTATCTAAAAATGAACCTGAAAAGATAAACATGTGTCAAATCATGGCATATGGTTTACTAAGGAGTGTGAACATTGTCCTAAGAACAATATTAATAAGTTTCAGGGCAAGGTTAGGGGGTCGTATACAATCAGACATCAATACCAAGTGTATTAGTCTATTTTCACACTGCTATAAAGACATACCTGAGACTGGGTAATTTATGAATAAAAGAGGTTTAATTGACTCACAGTTTTGCAGGCTATACAAGAAGCATGGCTGGGGAGGCCTCAGGAAACTTACAATCATGGAGGAAGGTGAAGAGGAAGCAGGCACAATCTTCACATGGCAGAACAGGAGAGAGACAGCCAAAGAGGGAGTGCTACACACATTTAGACAACCAGATCTCATGAGAACTCACTCTTACAAGAACAGCAAGGGGGAAATCTGCCCCCATGATTCAGTCACCTCCCACCAGGTCCCTCCCCCAACCCTGGGAATTACCATTCAACATGAGGTTTGAGTAGAAACACAGAGACAAACCACGTCATTCTGCCCCTGGCCCCTCCCAAATCTCATGTTCTCACATTCCAAAAACAATCATGCCCTCCCAACAGTCCCCCAAAGTCTTCATTCATTCCAGCATTAACTCAAAAGTCCAACTCTAAAGTCTCATCTGAGACAAGGCAAGTCCCTTACACCTATGAGCCTGTAAAATCAAAAGCAAGTTGGTTATTTTGAAGATACAAGAGGGGTACAGGCATTGGGTAAATGCTACTGTTCCAAAAGAGAGAAATTGGCCAAAACAAAGGGGATACAGGCCCCTTGCAAGTCTGAAACCCAGCTGGGCAGTCATCAAATATTAAAGCTCCAAAATAATCTCCTTTGACTCCATGTCTCACATCCAGGTCATACTGATGCAAGGGGTGGGCTCCCAGGCCTTGGGCAGCTCTGCCCCTGTGGTTCTGCAGGGTATAGCACCCATGGCTGCTTTAACAGGCTGGCATTGAGTGCCTGTGGTTTTTCCAGGTGCACAGTGCAAGCTGTCACTGGACCTACCATTTTGGGGCCTGGAGGATTGTGGTCCTCTTCTCACAGCTCCGCTAGGCAGTGCCCCAGTGGGGACTATGTGTGCGGGCTCCAACCCCACATTTCCCCTCTGCACTGCCCTAGTAGAGGTTCTCCATAAGGGCTCTGCTCCTGTGATGGATTTCTCCCTGGACTTCCAGGCATTTCCATACATCCTCTGAAATTTAGAGGTTCCATGTCCTGAGGCTGCACATTGCAGCAGGGCCGTAGGCCTTGCCCATGAAACCATTTTTCCCTCCTAGGCCTCTAGGTCTGTGAATGGGAGGGGCTGCTGCAAAGGTCTCTGAAATGCCCTAGAGGCATTTTCCCCATTGTCTTGGCTATTAACATTCAGCTCTTTTTATGCAAATTTCTGCAGTCTTGAATTCCTCCCCAGAAATGCATTTTTCTTTCCTACCACATTGTCAGGCTGCAAATTTTTCAAACTTTTATGCTCAGCTTCCCTTTTAAATAAAAGTTCTAGTTTCAGGTCATTTCTCTGTTTATGCAAGTAAGCATAGTCTTTTAAGGCCACATCTTGAACACTCTGCTGCTTAGAAATTTCTTCCACCAGATACCCTAATTCATCTCTCTTGAGTTCAAAGTTCCACAGATCTCTAGAGCAGGGGCACAATGCTGCCAGTCTTTTTGCTAAAGCACCACAAGAGTCACCTTTATTCCAATTCCCAATAAGTTCCTTATCTCTATCTGAGACCACCTCAGCCTGAACTTCACTGTCCATATCACTATCAGCATTTTGGTCACAACAATTCAACAAGTCTCTAGGAAATTCCAACTTTCCCACATCTTCCTGTCTTCTTCTGGGCCCTCCAAACTCTTCAAACCTCTGCCCATTACCCAGTTCCAAAGTCACTTCAGCATTTTCAGGTACCTTCTCTGTTACCAATTTTCTGTATTAGAAATTACAATTTTCCGTATAGCATTCTCACACTGCTATAAAGACATACCTGAGACTAGGTAATTTCTGAAGAAGAGAGGCTTAACTGACTCACAGTTCTACAGGCTATGCAGGAGGCATGGCTAGGGAGCCATCAGGAAACTTACAATTATGGCAGAAGGTGACGGGGAAGCAGGCACAATCTTCCCATGGTGGAGCAGGAGAGACAGAGAGTGAAGAAGGAAGTGCTACACACTTTTTCACAACCAGATCTCATGAGAACTCACTATCACAAGAATAACAAGTGGAAAATCCACCCCCATGATCAAATCACCTCCACCAGGTCCCTCCCCCAACAATGAGAATTACAATTCAACATGAGATTTGGGTGGAGACATAGAGCCAAACCATATCACCAAGCAATCATGGGTAGAACTCATAATCTCTAGTCAGTGATCACTTAGTTACCCTAAGTTCTGAGCCTTGTAACAGTCATCCAGAAGACATGAACTCCCTCTAATATGCTTAATTTTCATATTCAGCTGAGTTTTTTTGAGCACTTACTATGTGCCAGGCACTCAATTAGAAAATATCACATAAATGATGGTCCTTTAAGGTTTCTGTTATCTTCATTAACCCATGAGGGTATTCTTTTCATTTAATTTTTATTTTTTTATAGACAGAGTCTCGCACTGTCACCCAGGCTGGAGTGCAGTGGCACAGTCAGAGCTCACTATAATCTCAAACTTCTGGGCTCACATGATGCTCCTGTCTTCACCTCCTGAGTAGCTAAGACTTGAGGTGCTCACCACCTTTCCTAGCTAATTTTTTAAAATTATTTTTTGTAGAAATGAAGGTCTTGTTACATTTCCCAGGCTGGTCTTGAACTCCTGGCCTCAACAATTCTTCTGCCTCGCCTTCCCAAAGCTCTAGGATTACAGGTGTGAGCCACCATGCCCAGCCCTGTGTGGGTATTCTTACATGTGCATAATCCATTTCTGCAACACAGCCTGGCCATTTCATTCTGCATTCTGTGATTATCATCCGGTAAAGAGAAGGCTCAATCTTACTTATTCTTTTGGGAGGAAACATAACTTTGCAATTGGAATTACAGCTAAAAGCAGGTCTCCCCACAGTACAGACACGTGGTTTAAGCAGCTCAGAAGTATTCGTGTTTAAACATTTTTATGTTTAATCTTGTGCAAGCCACCGGTGCCAGTTAGACAACCAGTTGGCAACCAGCAGTTGGACTGCCAATTGTGGAAATTTTGTGGACTGGCTGATGGAAAGATTTTTCTGAGTCTTTTGATGGAACTTGGGCCAAGAATGCATTCACACAATATACCCAGGACTCCATTTTGTCACAGGCAGCTCCAGCATAAGAAATACAAAAAGAATAAGAGCCATTAATTTTTAATGTTTTTTAAAAGATCCAAAATCATTTGCTTGTTTTATCCTCTTCCATTTAAAACTGATTTTCCTTGAATACAACTGTTTGAGAAAAATCAAAATTTTAGTGAATATCATTAATTTAATACAGAAAAAAACTGCTCACTTATAGAGCCCTGCATGCTTCATAAAATGCTTTGTGAGTTGAGTTTTATGTCAGGGAATTTTGGCATGCAATTTGACAAATGATGCCAGACATTGTGAGGAGAAAAGAGAGAGAAAAATAGTAATGTCACAGGAAAACAGCTAAGAAGAAATCACCATCCCCTGGTCCAACATGGAAGGTGAGCTATTTGCCAGCAGTAAACTGCCTGAAATTCAGGGGAAAAAGAACCCAATGAAGATGAAATAAGGTCAGGGATCCCAGAGGACAATGGATACAGATTTCCTGGCAAGCAGAAGCAGCTGGGAGTATGAATACCTAAAAACTGGAAGCTACTCAAATGGCAAAGACCTCTGATGAATGATCCAAGGCAAAAAGGGTCACCAGCCAAGCCTTCCGTGATCATGAGACAGATGGACACTTAGAAGACCCATTGTTTGGCTGAGTTTTCATTTGCCTGTTCTCAGTCTACAGATGAAATACGTATGTGCCATCTACATGGAGAAGAATCATGTCAGGATATAACTTATGGTTTACTCTACATTTTCTTTACTTTCCTTTATTATTGAAGCAGTGAGTAGACTCCATGTTTGTTTGTTTCAAGAGATGTTCATGGCAGAGTATCCTGGTTTTTCTTTTCACAAGCTTAGTACCTTGGAAGGAATGTGGTTGGAAAAGAGAAGGATGTCTCCAGGTTGAGTTATGAGCCATTGGACTGGGAGTGTTACTGCAACACATAGTCACATAAAACTTCAAGGAAACTGAATCTGGCCTGGGTCTCCTAGATTGGTCAAAGAGTCCCACAATCCAAGAATGGCATGGAGAAAGCACAGGCATCTGATCTTAAGAGTAAGGAAAGTCAGAATGCTGGTTATTTCAGTGGTTCCACTCCTTTTCATCTCCTAGCAGTCTCAAAGCTTCAGGCCAATAATACAAGACAGAAAGAGCATTCACACAAGAGACCACTGCAGTTCTAGCCAAGTTGACAGGTCAGGAAATAAAACTGGTTTTTGAGTACAAAGTCCCTTTCAGACCTCAAATGGATGGGAAATACAGGGAAGACCACACGGATTTTCAATTGCTTAGTTGATTAGCCCTGAAACATCACTCATGCTCTTTGTCCAGGAGCTTTGAAACCTCTAAAATGAATTTAATTCTATAACTACAGAAGTTGAAAAGTATTTTCCTCATCATTTTGTCTTCTATCTGCAGCACAGAATCATTAAAGATTTTGCCTTAAACTTCTCCCCAAAATGAAATAGTAAAACTATGTAAACCTCTATTTTTGTTTACTATTCCACAATCTTCTACCTGTTGCTCTTTTAGTCTCTAACAGTATCCTTTAATTTGGAATAAACCGCTCTCTCTTAAAATCTCACTGGGCTTCAGCTTTGTAAAGAAAAACCATGAAGTCCTCTCACAAACTTCCCCAAAGGGCAGTAGACACTACTATTTTTCTTGAATGAGGCAGAAAAGAATTTTTCTTATTATAAAATCATTATAAGATAAATGTTCATTGCCAGGGCAACTGGAAGTAGAAGGTGTACAATTTCACCATTCCTAAAATGTTAATTCTATTGTCTATCAACCGTATTCCAGAATCTTTTCCTTCCTTCCACTGAAAAGATGTAGAGCCTTCTACAGTTTTGACCGTACCTCACACAACTGTCCAGTGACACAGCCTGATTTCTCACCCATGACTTCTGACCACAAAAGCAAGTCTTGCACTGCCTGATTTCTTACCCATGACTTCTGAACACAAAAGCAAGTCTTGTACTAAGTCTAGTTTTGTAGCCTATCTAAACATCTAAGTACTGTTTATAGCACTTTTTAGAAGAGAAAACAGCTCTGAGCAAAGTGGTATAATGATAAAGTTGTGTTTAACGAGTTGGAGCATCTAAATTCTTTTCTCAACTCTATTGCTACATATCTTGTGACTTGGGCAAGTAAGTAACATCTGCACTTCAGTTACCAGATTGCAAAATGTGAGAGCTTTGTTAACTTTACTCTTAACTCTATATAATGTCTTACCAACTACAGTATAAGCTATTCTCAGGCAAGAATCTAGTCTTCAAGTAACAGACAGAAAACCACCTGTCACTGAGCATATAAAATAACTCTAATATGTGATCTGTTGGACTAGATGACCCCAAAGGTTCTGTAGGAAATTGTTAGATACCCACAAAGCATACAGAAGCACTCGGTAACTGCCTAGTGAATAAACAAAAGTGCCTCTGATTTACACTGTTTGGTGAATAAATCATTTGATACTTGTGACAATTGAACCAAAAGGAAATTGAAATATTCTAGGAAGCAAGGTGATTTAGACAAGAGTCTGGGAAAAAAATTATTTTTTAATGAATTTAACCACTGGTAATTAGGATTGGCAGACAAAATTAGCATAAACACACCATCCAAATGATAATGCAACTAGGACATTGTTATAAATTCTTAATGCCTCTTTTAAGAATAGAAAATGACAACTCATCAAAGAACAATTCATCAGGGTTCACTGAGCACTGACCTCAACACTTCATTGCTCTGATCTGTGGAACCCATTCCAATTACCAGGCAAAATGCTTAGAGTGGAGAAAAGAGAATTTTCATATACTAATAGTCTAGATTGGTAGGTTTCAAAATTTATTGGCCAAAGAAAATTGTTCCATTTTTCAAAGGAACTAGCAGGCAGAAATCCAAAATAATAACAGTGATAATAGCAAGAACCAATGCTTACTAAGCATTACTATGTGCCAGGTACTGTTCTAAATATATGTATTAGCTTATTTAAATCTTACAACACAACCCAGAGACAGGTAGTTTTATTATTCCCAATTTACATCAGTTGAAGAAAGTTGGTAATAGTGAAGTTAACTAAGTTGCAGAGATCACCCAAGTTGTGAGGAAGGAAGCCAAGTTTTGAACCAGTCTGCCCAGGAGCCCAGTTACACAATTTGCTTCTGCATGTAAAACAGATGTAGCAGAGCTGTTCTGATCGAGAGTGAATGGGTATGATGGAACTTCCGACCGTTGCCTACTGGTCTAAATGAAATCCACCTTCAGATCATCTCATCTATGGACATCTGGAAAAGTACCTCTGAGGTTGCTCCTGAATTTGCTAGACAGAAGTCTCTTCCTTTATAACTATATTTTTATACATGTGACCCCTTTGTATTTAATTTTCCAGAGTCAGACCTAGGGTACAATCATGTTTAAATAAGACAACAGTTGATTTTCTGGTCTCCATTCAGGAGCAGAGGTGCAAATGTAAACGGGAGTTTTCCCACATGACAATAAATTTTCAGAGCAATCACATGTAACTACAGTAGGTGTGATGTGACTGTGGGAGAATAATGACCATGTGGAACTCTATCCTTTATACATGCAAGAGATGATCAATGATCATGATGGTTAGAAGACTGCATTAAAGAGGTGAAAACTATGGTTTTAATTTCCATATGGTAAGTATCTGAACTTCAGTCTATTTCTACACTAGCACTTACTAGTACTTGCATCTTTAATCACAACTCTCTTGCAAGTACAAGGCCCCTTTCTCCTTCCGAGGCTCTTTCTCTTTCTGTCAAATGAAGTAAAATGTGTCCACTAATCCCAGCACCCAGTTCATGACCAACGCAAGTGATCAAGATAGAACAGGCAAGAGAGTATGACCAAAAAATTATCACCAAAACTCAACTACCCAACACTCAAGCATACCACTCTGACTATATATACCATTATGATACTTTCTTGTTCAAAAGACAGTATAATTTTGCATAGGCAGGAACATAGACCTCATAGAATAACAGAGACTTCTACATGTGCTTGAAAATCCTTCTTAATTCAACCAAGTGAATGTTTATCCAGTTCCTTCTCTGTTTTCAGCGCCCATGATACCAAGATATCAATG
Organism: Pan troglodytes; assembly: GCF_028858775.2. Taxonomy (NCBI): domain Eukaryota; kingdom Metazoa; phylum Chordata; class Mammalia; order Primates; family Hominidae; genus Pan; species Pan troglodytes. The sequence goes on along the minus strand of NC_072404.2, from coordinate 124,197,243 downwards.
ACATAGTATCACCCCTCAGTATAGTGTAGTGTTCTTGATCATCTTTGTTCATTTTTAAGCCTTTGTCTGTCACCCATAGATTTCTTGTTATGGGTGAAAATCTTTATCCTTACATATTTTTTCCCTCAAAATGAACAACTTCAGTGACTGTCCTGACGCGGACACAGTAGAGAGAAAGTAACACTTATTGTAGCATCAGGGAATTAGCCACAGAGGACAAGAAGTTCTCAGGATAAACCTAGGTCAGAGTTTAACCCAATAGAAGTTTAATCAACTTTGCTAGCAGTTGTTAAGAATTATAGGGCACTAGCCACACATAATAATCCCTGTGTTGCTTTGTTATTATAGAGGTTTTAATAGCATGGAATTGACTATTCTAGAAAAAAATCCTCCATTCAGGAAACAATGTGTAAATGGGATAGATCTGATAGGTCAGTGGTATTGAAGGGAGACCTTTTTTATGTTTAAATCTGAAAACTTCTAGTTTCTACAGGGGAAATGGACAGAAAGATGCAATGTATGAACTCAATAGAAAATGAGATTTTCGGTTCTAAACGTCAGTCCTTTATAAGAAGTTTCACTTATTAATAATCTTTGCAAAAAAATATAAATAAGAAACATACATCAGTTCACAATAACACTACATTTGGCTTGATTTTGAAAGCCTATTATTTAGATATGCCACTAGATAACGATAATACCTGCTGTGATCAGAGATTATTAAATATGCAAGTGAGAGATTGCTATGCTTTACTGATTACCTTTTCTTACATTTAATCTTACCTTTTTTTGGTGGAAAAACAGCATGTACAGCCTTGGTAAAGTATGAACAACACATCAGGAGTTCATATTGGAAAGTCTGTAATTGATAACAAAAATTTAGCAGCACTTTTTTAAAAGTTGATAAAATTGCTGCACAACTCTAGAATGCACAGAAGTTGTGCAATTTTTGTAGTCATTTATGAAGGAACATAAAAAATAAAGTACCCATTTTTCCCAAGAGAAATGGAAATGTAATTTCCTAAGCAAAACCTATTCATGTTGGAATTTTTATTAGCTTTCTGTAATGGAAAGGCTATTAAATATATATTGTTTTGTGCTTCTGAATAGTTTTCACATCTTTTAAGTGAAGACGAGATCAGTATTGCATTATGAAAAGTACCATTCACGCATTGTAAGCACCAGTTCACAATGCAACGGGCTGGATAAGGCAAAATAAATTTCAAAATTTAAATAGACCAAATGTGTTCAGAAGAATGATAGCATTATTACTTACTCCAAAGACGCCATGAAAAGGAACAACAAAAATCTGGGGCTTGAAGCTAGCTTTTAGTGAAATGTTCTTTAAAGCCATTTGTTTGAAAATTCGATGACACCTAGTGGCAGATTCAGCTCATCACTACTGGGCACTCTGAGAGATCTGTGGCCTCCATTTTGAGACTTTCCAAAAATAGGTAAATAAACCAAGCATTTTTGGTCAATATGAAAAATGGAGAGATAGTTTACTGCAACTGCGCCACTTTCATGCAACAAATCAAGGTTGACAAAGTGACAATAAGACAGCAATATGGGAGACGGAGGGCTTTGTCCCCTGCCCTTCCTATTCCTGTGTGTTGGTGTTTCACATGAACCTGATCAGAAAAATTTCAGTCAATTCAATCATTTCAATGCGAACAATTAAGTAAACCAAACCTTGTCAATATCTATTCTGATAATATATGAAAAAGTCATCTATTTGTACAATTGATGGATAAACATTTGGTCTTAATTCAGTGCCATCCCAAGTGAACCAAAAAGCTTTAGCTATAGTAGATTATGAACTTTCTCTTTCTTCTCTAAGGAGCTATAATCCAGTCAGACTCTAAAAATATTTAATGAGTCTTAACTTATAATCATGTTAAATATCCTTTCTTTATACATGTCACCTAAAACATCATAGATTTATATGGGTAATTTCTTGCCTCAATCGTATATGATGCACTACATGAAATATTTAGGCCAACTTTAATGTCCAAAGAGTCTTTCACAGGGTGTGACACAAACTAGAAGGTATCGGGTTACCTGCGGAAAAATGGTTTGAAATTTCACTGAAGACAGCATACCCCGGGACCTATACTTGGTTCTTAAATTTAGTCAACAAAGATATATTTAATACTACTAAGCCCCAGGCACTGTATTAGACTCAAGAGAACAAAACTAAATAAGTCAAACTTGTGATCTTGGACTTCTTAGTCTGTTGGATAGTGAGATCAAGAAGTACACCAATGCTAGGACAAAAGTAAGTACCAGGTTCTTTTTATGAGGACATGGGAAATTTACCTACACCACGTTTGGTGGGAAGTGGGAAGAAATAATGATAATAAGCAAATCCTTCCCTGACCAGATGGCACTGGAGATGACTTTTAAATATTGGATAAGACAGGGGCAGATGAAGAAATGCATGGTACTGAGGAGCGGGGGGAACTTAGGCAGAAGGAATGGAAGGTAGAAAAGGACAAGCGTGGCAGGTCACAGTACACTGCTTGGAAAGCAAATCATTCAACATAAATTTTACACTAAAGGTAATCATATGCCTTTTAAGGCTTTTAAGAAAAAAAGTGAAAGTATCAAATTGGAATAATAAAAGTATCACTTCCCAGATGTGCTGAAGTCACAGATGACTGGGAGAAAAAATTCACTGGATTCTGTGGGGAAAATCAAGTTCACCTAGTTTAATTCCAAGTCAGCTAATTAGAATCAGGTTCTACGTAGCTTGGAAAGAGAATCTCACAAACAAATTAGTAGTGTAGCAACATCTAGCCATTTTGCTAACCTAACCTAACAAATTTTAGGCTTAGTTCCTCCTACCTAACAAAATGAAATGTAAAAAGAAAGAAAGGAGAAAATAACAAAACTACAATGATGAGAGCTCTTCTGAGAGTTTTCTGGACGCTCTAACTGTATCAGACAGGTTGTCTCCCTAGAAGTAGGCTCTCCAAGAAGGACAAGCAGAGAAACAAAATGCAGATCAAGGGAAGACACATACAGCTTGGGGAGAATTGCTAACCCCTATATGCAGTCCAACCCCTCTATGGGTAGGCTTGTGGTTTTTATTGCTTTAGGAAACTGGCAGAACAAGCTATTGGAATCTTACTCTCTTCCAGATTCCATTTAGAGTCAAGCACCCCTAACCTTCCCATAAAGCACAGCCTGAAGATAAAACTGTTCCTCAAAACCACCTCACAGAGCAAAATCAAAGCAATGAGGGCTGATACAACCATTGCAGGGCTGATACAGGGTTGATACAACCATTGCAAAGATTTCAGAAAGAGAACTTTGATTTTATTTCTTGTGTGTTTTGTCTGCATAGGAGAAGGGAGGACAAAGGGAGGAGAGAGGGAGGCAGGGAGGAGAGAGGGAGGCAGGGAGGAGAGAGGGAGGCAGGAAAGAGAGAGGGAGGCAGGGAGGAGAGAGGGAGGCAGGGAGGGAGGGAGGGCCCACTACATTATGCAGGCAAGGAAATAGATATCATGATGACCCAGGCTGCTGCAGTTTTTAAGACAAGAAATGACGTGGGTCTAAACAAAGGCAGTGAGGATAGAGTGGGAAAATGTGACCGGAATTTAGAGATACTAAAGAGGTTGTATTAGTCCATTCTCACACTGGTATAAAGATACTACCCGACACTGGGTAATTTATAAAGGAAAGAGGTTTAGTTGACTCACAGTTCTGCATGGCTGGGAGGCCTCAGGAAACTTACAATCATGGTGGAAGGGGAAGCAAACACGTCCTTCTTTACAAGGCAGCCGCAGAGAGAAGCACAAGCACGGGAAATGCCAGACATTTATGAAACCATCATATCTTATGAGAACTCACTCACTATCATAAGAACAGCATGGGGGAACCGCCTCCCCATGATCCAATCACCTCCCGTTGGGTGCCTCCCTTGACATGCGGTGATTACAGGGATTGCAATTCAAGATGAGAGTTGGGTGGGGACACAGAGCCAAGCCATATCAGAGGTCAACTGAATAAGGTTTGCTGACCAGTCGGATGTGGAATACAGAGAAATGAAAAAATCTGGGATAATCCCTACATTTCTGGCTTCGGAGGAGGCTAAGCAATAATGCCATCCACTGAGCTTGGAAATGTAGGAACTTAAGGGAAGAAAGAAGGGGAAGGGGGAAAGAATTAAGTTTTGTTTTAGGCTGAATTGTCTCTGAGACATAAAAGTATGAAGTCTACTAGGCTGTTGAATGTATGGATCTGGAGCTGAAGAAACAGGTTTGGGCTAGTGATCTGGGGCATCAGCTTTTAGATGATAAGTAAATCTCAGCAGAGAGTTAGAAAGCAGACCCCAATGAGTAACGATCCTAAACTTTTAAATTCTACTTCTTCTATTCAAAAAAAGAGAGACTTTTATAATAATAACAAGCTACCCAAGTTATAGTCCTATTTTATTTTCTTTCCAAATTCCTTTTCTTTACTTAGTACTTTCCTTTTAATGGGGACTTGACTTTTCAGGATGGAGTTTCCCTAGCACTTTGCGACATGCCTATACTTCCTCTTTGGAATGCCCCTTAAAGGACCTGTTCTGTTTGCTTTGCCGTGAAGTGGGGTGGTGCAAAACAATCTCTGACAAGCAGAATCAGGGACAATCAGATATATGCCTCTACCCCAACATCCCTTTCCTTTATGAACAAAAGAAAACACCCAAATCTTTCTCAGTCTACTTGTGTTATCAGAAGAAGAGCTTTGAGTGTAAGTTGTCCAGGTCCTTGGTGTTTTGAACAAAGAATTGCACAAAATGCACAAAGTAACAAAAGAACAAAATACAAGAACAAAGCCATGAAAGCAGGAATTTATTAAAGAGAGAAAGCACTCCACAGGGTGGGAGTCAGCCGAGCAAGCAGCTCGAGGGCCCAGTTATAAAGTTCTCTGTGTTTTAAGTACTCCTTTTGAGGTTCCTACCAGTTATTCCTTATCTGGATGAAGGATTTGGCCTATGGCTAATTAAAGGCTGAGGTGAATTGGTGCCCTATGCAAATGAAGGGATGGTCCCTGCTTGGCCCACTGCTAATCCAGGACACTATCCCTTTCCATCTGAGAAGCGGTGAAACTGAAACGGTAGGGTTGTAGGGAGAGTAGCCTTTGACCCTTTGTTACTAGACATGGGGAGATGGGGTTTTTCCTTTTGGTTCAGCTTTTGGAAGTTTGCCTTAATTGGCCTTAAGGTCCCTGCTCCCAGACCCAGGTGTTTTCCTTTTGATCCAGTTTTGGGAAGTCAGCACAAATTGGCCGCAGATTCCCTGCCCCAGGGCCTTGATGTTTTTCCTTGATTCATCACAAATGGGCCTTAAGTTCCCTGCCTCCAGACCCCATTCTCCTGACTCATTTGGATCATGATGAAACAGATATGGAATATAGAACAATCTCTCTATGGGGACCCTCAAGATTCCCAATCCTGACTGACTCTTCCATTTTCTGGGTTAACTAAAGACCCAATGGAACAGGCCTAGTCGAGCATTCTGAGTTCCCATCAGATATTTGCCATTTGAATAAGAAATTCAAATTATAATAGTAAATGTCAATATTGAACATTTCACCAATCTGATATCATTAAAACAAAATGAAGCAATTTTTTAAAACTCACAAAACTCCAAATACAATACATTTTTTCTTTTTCTCTCACTAGAAACCTGGCCAGTTTTAATCTTAATTATTTACTCTGCCCCATACAAAAATAGCCTTATCAAAAATAAGAGCATGTGTCAATATGGGGATAAAATTAGCATTTATTTAAAAATATTTAAGAAACTTTATCACAAAGTGATTTGTTGTATTTATTTTAATACAGAGAGATAGCATTTTTAAACTTGTCTTTGTATTTACTCTTCACTAGAATATTCCTAGGTATGAATATGGAAACCCATTTGCCAAACAAAAAGTTGCATCTAATACAATATCAGTTCAACAGCCAACTCTGCTTTGCTGATGGCTCTGTGATTATTTAGCACCTATTTTATGCTAGTGCTTTGCCAGACAGAGAAGGTGATAGATGAAGAAGTTAGTTTCTACCTTCAAAAAGAACACATTCTGCAGGGGTACAAGATCCTCATAAATCAGGAACAGTGACCTTGTGTGATAAGTGTTTTGCTGCTGGCATAATGGTTATGATACAATAGACTCTTTAAAACTACTCTTCATTAAATGAGTTACTTCATGTCAAAAGCCTCAAAGAGTAACTAGCACACTGTAAACTCTCAATAAATATTAGCATCTTTGGTAGACACATATCAACAACCCCTTTTACAGATGGTTTAATTGAAAAAAAAAAAAAAAGAAAGTTTAAATAACTTACTAAATGTCCAGAGCTAGAAAGTAGAGAAGCTATGAATGGCACTGAAGTTGTTCTGACATCAGAACTCATGACCTTTCCATATTGCTCAATGATTTCTCGAAGTATGAGAAAGAGAAGAGAGAGGAGGAGAAAAGAGGAGAGGAAAGGAGGGGAGAAGAGGGGAGAGGAGGGGAGAAGAGGGGAGAGGAGGGGAGGGGAGGGGGAAGGAAGGGAGTGGAGGAGAGGAGGAGGAAAGGGGAGGGGGGACAACAGCGGGGGAAGTGGAGGAGAGGTAGGGGGAAGGAAAGGAGGGGAGGGGACAGGAGGAGGGGAGAGGGGAAGGGGGAGAAGAGGGGAGGAAAGGAGACCAGGGGAGGGGAGAAGGGGAGGGGAAAGGGGAAGGGCGAGAGAAGAGGAGAGAGTAGAGGAGAGGTGGAGGGAAGGGGAAGGAGTTGTGGAGAGGTGGAGGCAAGGGGAGGAGGGGAAGGGAAGGGTGGAGAAGGGAGGAGGGGGAGGAGGGGAGAATGGGACTTCATTCTGCCTCTGGAATTGGGAGTTAAGGAAGTTTACACAGAGGCAAGGACACATGAGCTGGGCTTGAAGAAGGAGAGACCAGGAGGCAAAGAACAGCAACACTAAATTCCAAATGAGGGGTGGGAGAAAGTATATGCAAAATAATCAAGGCTCAAATGCACCCAGCATATTTTGGGTGATAACATGTAGTCTAGTATGATTCAATACTTAGGAGTTCAAGACAAGATTTGAGAGTGTGGTGGAAAAGAAATGTATATGTTAAAAACAATGCAATGTTGAAAATGTTGCCTGGAAACAGATTATGAAGTTCCTTAAAAACCATGGTAATTAACTTGATGCTCTTGATACAGATTCATTGTTTTAAGAAGGAAAGAGACATGATTAGAGAAAGTAACATGGGAGCAGTGCAGGGAAGAATTGAGATGCCTAGAGGAAAAACATTATTAGGAGCCTATTTAAACTAGTTGAGAAATGAGGCAACACAAATGAAGGGAATGTCAGAAACAACAGAGGAAGAGAAAGGAAATTGCGATGTTAATTCTGATGTGCTATCAGCAAGACTCATTGATTGATTCCCGGGAGTGTGAAAAGGAGGAGTCAAAAATGGCAAGGTTTCCAGCAGGAGTGACTGCAAAGTAATTCTATTAAGAGGATAGAGAAAACTTACCTGAAGATAGAAATTAGCTGTGTGACCTTTGAGATGCCCTTAAGGCCAACCAGGTGAAGATGATAATCGGCAGCTCAGATATGAAGTCTAGGTTAGAGATAGAAGTTTGTGGAAATCATGATATGTGAGATCATGGCAGTGAATATGAGAATGAGAGTGTCACAGAGCCAACAACTCATCCTTTGGTAATATCAGCATTTACAGGCTTCCAAAAAGTAAAAGAAGCCTGGAAGGAGACTGATAAATAGTAGTCAAAAAGTTAACAGGAAAATTGAGAGATGGTAGTGACTCAGAAGCCATAGGATCCTGGAGGATGCGACTGATATGGTTGGTGGGAGGCTATCAGTCACCTGGGAGAAGCCCACTTCCGCAGAGTAATGGATGTGAGAATCCCAGGAAGTTGAGGAGAGCCAAGGTGGTGAGAATAGACTTTTCTTTCCCATTTGGCTACAAAAAAATAGAAAGAATATTGAGCAGGAGGGGGACTCAAGATCAAGGGATGCTATAATAGCTGTTAAGTATGTGGACATTTGCGTGTATTGACAAGCTGTTAAAGGGCCAGGGAGGAGGAAAATCCTGATGCTATGAGAGACCTGGGAAATAAGAGTGACTCCTAGGAAGAGGCAGTATGGGGTTGTTAGGGGTAACAAAACTCATGAGCTCTCATTTTACATATTGGTTTTCCTTTAGTCTCTTGCCGGTCTCCCAATGCATTCTGAGGAACAAATTCAGCTCATGGATGCTAGGAACCTGGGTTAAATACTTTTAAAAACAACAATTGACCCTTTTCAGCCAGTCGTTTTGTATAATCTCTTCAGACACACAACCTGCTATTTTTGCAACATTGAGCAACCCAGGTCCCCAAATCAAGGTGTTTGGTGGCAAATACCTGTAGTTTCAGAGAATGACACCTCACTCAGTATCCTCCCTCTTCTACCTCTTGCCAGACCTTTTACTTGCAGCTGCTTCACTGCATATATATCTTATAAAGTGCTTTAGGAATAAAGCACTCTCATTAATTCTCTGTTCACTTACTTCAGGATTTATTCCACCTACTACTAATAAACTGGTATGATTTATGATATGCAGTTTACTTTCACCCATTATAGGCATCTAAGACAAACTCTGAAGGCTTTTCAAACACTAATCAAAACCTTACTAAAGCTGAGCCCTGCTCTGTTCCTAATAATTTCACAAAATACCTTAGAGAGAAGCAAGTTTCAAAGACAGCAGAAAATTCCTTTCACACTGTACAAGGGCTTCTCCCTAAGAGACACTCACACTGCTCCACTCATGGAATAGGCTTCAGTTGTTTTGTCTTTTTTTTTCATACATATCTCAAATTCATATTCAACCTTCTACCCATCTTTTCACACACAAGTCATAATACCTACTTCAGAATATGTTTTCTAAATGCCTCCAGAGGATTGGTTTTTCACATACATCAGTGAGTGTTTAGGTGCAGTCACTACCTCAAGGCAGGTAGATGTACTAACTGACTTGTAAATTCATTTCCTATGTGGCATAGTTTAATTGCATTCTCGAAGAGACCAGTGGATGAGATTTTAGGTGTTTAGTGCAGGTCTCTATATTCTTCTTTGGCCACTTCTAGCCTTCCCCAACACCCAAATTGGGGCCATATTTTCCATGTAACTAAATTGGGGAAGACTGATGGAAGAGGAAGTTTTGAAAGGAAGAGACAAGTTTGAGAAGCTTTTGAGAAAAATCCAGAGGGAGTTAGAGATCTCCCTTTGAGATCCATGGAAAAGTTGAAGGGCTAGAGATAAGACTTTCTAAGCAGAAAGAGAATCTCTGTTTTATTTTAAGAGAGATCCCTGATGTTTGCCAGGTAGGGAAAAATGGCTCAGATAACATTGTATCCTATTTCCTCCAAATTGGCACTAAGCAGCTCCAATGTCAGGACCTGTCATAAATGACAAAGATTAGTACAAGTTTTACAAGGATTAACATCAAAAAATAGCTCCAAGCCTTGAAGAGTCTCACTTTGCCACCAGAAACATAGAATAGATTAAAACAAATGGTGATGAGATTTCAGATGATAAGTTCTTATCCGTGAGATGAAAATAAATGGGTTCAATTTAATCAAGTGAATAGTTGTTTCTCAGCTCATTTTTCCCCTTTATTCAGCTTTCAAGCCAATATGAATGACTAGGGAGGGGGCTGGGAACAGGTCCAGAAAATTAATAGTAAATCTGAGCTTTGAAAACATAAGGAAAGTAAAATTCATAGTACAAAAGGCAAGAAATGGAATTCCCATAAAACGTGATATGATTTGGCTGTGTCCCACCCAAATCTCATCTTGAATTGTAAATTCCCATAATCCCCAAGTGTCAAGAGAGGGACCCTGTGGGAGGTGATTAGATTGTGGGGGCAGTTTCCCCCATACTGTTTCCATGATAGTGAGTGAGGTCTCATGAGATCTGATGGTTTTATAAGCATCTGGCATTTCCCCTGCTTGTACTTCTCTCTCCTGCCGCCATGTGAAGAAGGTCCTTGCTTTGCCTTCACCTTTGGCCATGATTGTAAGTTTCCTGAGACCTCTCCAGCCATGTGGAACTGTGAGTCAATTAAATCTCTTCCCTTTATAAATTACCCAGTCTCCAGTAGTATTCTTTGTAACAGTGTGAAAGTGGACTAATACAAAAGGTACTTTTTGAAAAATGGTTATTTCTATTTATGAAAACTATTTTCCCAAAAGTAACACAGGACAAGTCCTGCTTTTCTTTGATAAGCTATTAATGATGCCATCTTACAACCATTCACCAACAAAATGTCCTTAGTAAAGACATTTTCTAGTTCTGTAGTTTATAAGTTTATAAATGGATCTGGGCTTCCATATTAAAACTCTTATTAAGCAAATCACTGTACTCTGTAACAGGGTTCTTGGCTCTCTCCAGAAAGCACAGCCCCCGCATAGAATGCTATGGAAATTGACTGCCCAACTTTACATGATCTTATCCCACTAGTGCTTAGCATTAGGAGGCAGCATGATGTGATATCAGGAATTTAGGCTCAGGAGTCTAGAAACAGGGGTTCTATCTCTATATCCAACTGGAAAGTGATTTCACATGGTTACGATTTCTTTGATATCAGTTTCTTCATCTGTTTTTTTTTTTTTCTAATTTGTATGTCTTTCTCAAACTCTTAAAAACTTGTTTTTCTTGTTACAAAAGAATTTGGGTTGATTATATTTATCATAACCAGTTAACAACACTTGATAAAAGTGCTTTACTTTAAAAAGCCAAGATACATAATTACTGTATGTTATTAACTCTTCATATTCTAAGCTACCTTTAATTGTAACCATAGTCATGCTGATTAATATAAATGGTAGATCATGTAATTTCTTTTTTGTTATTATTTTTGAGATGGAGTCTCCCTCTGTCACCCAGGCTGGAGTGCAGTGGCATGATCTCTGCTCATTGTAACCTCTGCCTCCTGGGTTCAAGCAATTCTCATGCCTCAGCCTCCCAAGCAGCTAGGACTACAGGCACACGCCACCACGCCCAGCTACTTTTTTGCATTTTTAGTCGAGATGGGGTTTCACCATGTTGGCCAGGCTAGTGTTGAACTCCCGACCTCAGGTGATCCACCCGCCTCGGCCTCCCAAAGTGCTGGGATTACAGGCATGAGCCACCATGTCTGGCCGTAATTTCTATCTCATATTTAGACTAGTTAACATGTTCAAAAGGACTTTGCTCTTTCTAAAGTCTTAATTTCCATATGAATTATATAGCCCTTTGTTAGCAGCTGCTCTACTGTAATATCTTTCTTGGAGCACGTAGGTGTGATGGTATTAAGACCCACAAAATGCACAGAGAGATAAATATCCTGTTAGCCTATTCCAGTCATATGGTATTTCTTCCTGTGGTGAACATTTTCTGAAGAGTCATTAAAACACTATTTTCCCTGCATAACTAATAGCAGCATGGGGTTAAATCAAGCGAATAAATGACTAAATGGAGATGATTTTCTTAGAGAAATTGTTTTCTCATATTTATCTAAAGCCTGTGAATTGTCTGGTATTTGTCTGACCCATCATCATTTTTTTAAATTATGAAATAAACAACACATGTGCACACTTCCACTCATTTACATATTATACCAAAGAGAAATAGACATGATGTCTTAACTGAAAAATCCTAAATTGTAGCACAAATCTAAAGTTCTAGAAAGCGAATTAGGTAATTAACTTCAAACAGTAATATTCCTTGTGTTTTATAGGGCACAGACCTTACCCTGACATTGCTATTTATTAATTAATTAATTCATTCAAGCACCTGTTAAAGTATAGGGATGCTGAGAAAATAAAAAGATAGTCCCTAGGATAAAGGATTCCTCAATTTATGACAAAGTGGACATGTATTCAATATTGCATGTTAAGTTTCATAATAAAGGTATGTCCTAGGGACTAGGTCCTGCGGAAGAAAGCATCTCTGTTGAATGTTTTTCATTTGTCCTTCCAGATCCCCTTTCCACGCACCTCCACAGTGCTCAGTGCTCCCAGGACACAGACCTTATAGCTACTTTAACAGCCTTACCTTCTAGCCTCAGGTTGAGTTCAGACAATAAAAGAAAGTAAGCAAAGGGTGCAAGGACACTGAGCAAAGGATATTTATCCCCCAGTTCCTCCTTGAGGGATAGCTGCAGGCTGTACAACAGACCACATCTCCTGTTAGGTGGTCCTTTCCAGGATAAGCCATAAGACGTTACCTCCTCTTTCCCCATCAGGCCTAGGGGTAATAATAGCACCAAGCTATTGCTACTGCCAGGTTCTGTTCTACTTTTGTGGGTTTCCCTTAATCCTGTCTAAACCTTTGTAAATAATCCCTTTATAAAATCCTCCTCAAATTACTCACCTGAGTGTGCCACCTGTTTCCTGCTGGTTTCTTGATACATCACCCAACCCAGAGCAGGCTGGGAAGGATCACAGTGAGGAAGACAAAGTGTATGACCTGGTCATAGAGAAAAAGTAAAAGTTAGATAGGAGAAGAAAGGGGTTGGAGAATGGACTTTGAAAGTGGAAGGAATTGCATTTGCAAAAATATAGAGGACAGGGAATATTTAATATATCTGAAACACCAGGAGTCATTGGGAAAGCAGTGAAATAGACATCCAAAGAGGTACCCGTAGGGCCTACAGTGCTGTTCAAGGGAATTTGGGTCTCACTATGAATGTCATTCATCCTTGAAGCATTTTGTTCAGTGCAGTTTCAAAAGGTCACAATGGTGGCATTTTGGAAGACAGAGGGGAGAGAAGTGAAACTGGAGAGAGTGTGTTATCACCTTATTACAATTATCATGATACAGTTGAAAAGTGATGCACATCTGGACTAAGGTCATGCTAGAGGGGACTGAAAGAAGGAAATGAAGAGGCATATATTTGATAGCACTTAGTGACCAGTTATATGCTGAGACAAAAGTAATAAGATATACTGATTCAGATGGCTGGAAAAAAACGATATTTGTTGGGGACTTCTTACATGCTAGGCACTATTCTTAGAGCTTGACATGTATTAACTTGTTTTTGTCCTCCCAGAAACTCCTAAAAAAACAATATTTTTATTCCTTTTTTTCAAATATAGAAACCAAGATACAAAGAGCTTAAGCAACTTGCCCAAAGCTACACAGGTAGTAAGTAGAGAAGATTATAGGAAAAGGAGTTAGGAGAGGATGCTGAGAGAGATTATGAGATCAGATTGTAATACTTTAGTCTCTGATGGTTTTGAGACATTCAAGTATAGAAGTCTGATAAGCAATTGGATATACTAGATTGGAAAGCAAACAATTTACAAACAAAATGATTAGATATATAAGCTTAAAGACCTTCAACACATTTTCTTCAAAACTGAAGTCTTAGGAGAAAATACGAGTTCCTGGGGAGAGTATGCAGAGTGAAATGCAGCTTGAGACTGGAGGCCAAGGCAACATCAACATTTAGGAAACAGAGTAAGAAAGGTATGAGAAGTAGACCCCACAATCCAATCCTGTCTTAAAACTCCTTGTTAATCTTCCAACTTTCCCAAAAGAGAATCATCTGCTCCAGAGAACTGTGTCTACTTCTCTTGAATTTTGCTTCTTCTGAGTAGCTCCCTTTGGAGGATGCCACCCCAAAATTCCACTCATCCAAACATTTATCTTAGGAATAGTCTTAGGGATTATCTCAAATCCTAATGCCTCACTGGAATTTGGTCTCAATTATCTGAATCTAGAAATTGCCTATCAGACTTTTCTGTTACACTCAATGGGATTCTCAGTTTCTTTCGTGGATATTTATCTTTGCTATTGCCTATCTTTGCTTTTTTATGTACTAATATAACTCAAAATATATAACAGACTGTGTAAATGAGAAAACATGCTGCTTTTTATATTCATTGCTTCCAGAATAGTGTCATGAATATGGTGAAGATTTGGTAAATAGTGTATACTTGCTCATTTGGTGTTGACAAGGACGAGATATAATCCTTGTTAGCAAGTACATAGTCTGCTAAGTCTCTGGGAAAAACTATCACACGGTTTGAAATCTTTTACTCCTTGCTACATTCTCTTCTCTTGTATGTCCAATCTCCTTGTGTTTACTGAGATCACCTTCTCTGAGTAAGTGTCCTAAGCTTTATACCCTTTCTGATCTGTTTCCTGTTCAAAGTCATCTGGCACAATCCCAGTCCCTCAGTACCATCAGTTTTGCAAGTGGATGGCTGGCTAGCCCGACTTTTTTTTTCCTCTTCCAGATAAAAAGTGAAATTTCCAGGCTCCATTTAGAAGCAATACACTAAACCTGCAAAGGTAATTCAGTGGCAGGAATTTAGGTACTATAGAATATATTTTGAGACAAGTAGTATTCGTTATTTTCTTCAACTCTTACTACATGCTTCTAGTTCATAAGTATTTCTAGAACCTTGATCTGAAACCTATTAAATTATTAAGGCATTTGGGGTATAATTGTCCCATACTATAAACTCAATGCTTTACCATTTCTCATCATGTGACTTCAAACCAATTTTAGAAATAGAGAGCAATTCATGTAAAACATGTACTAGGAAGAACATCCTGCTCAAATTTGTGCCCTCTCATATGTGTGGCATGAGTGAACCATCTACTTACCTCAACTTTGAATTCTATAAATTTTAATGTCTAAAATATGTGTAAGTTCAAAAATAATGTTTTCTTTGTCCTTAAGATACATTTTTATGTGATCTTTTATTTTTCAGTATAATTGTACATGGGTTATTAAAATAGGATGTGTAAATGATAATATTAATAAAATATTAATTTGTTCTCTAATAATAGTCTCCAACTGATAGGCAAATGCTAGGAAAGACGTATTGACATTATTTCTGAAGCAGTTACAGCTCATTACAAGAACAGCAAAATCTTCTTTTTTTTCCAAAATAACAGCACAGTTCCAAAGATAATCATCCATTTGATTTTCACCTACAGAAAGGGATGATATCAATGACTATAAGTAGCTCTACAATTAATAAATTTTCTATTAAGTGCCATTTCTCACTAATTAGTTTTCCATTTTGGGAACTAAATTTCTCACTAATTATGTTTTATCTTTTAGGGAATAAACTCAACATTTAAATAATCCATATGGGTATATCTGCTTTAAATATCCACATAGATAGGCATGGATTTTGAAAAGCTCTATGTGCTTGGAAGCAGATTTGAGTTTTATCTCCATTACTTACCAGCTTCAGTTATTAATTCTCACCTGTAAACTGAGGACCTTAGTAATGTGTAAATCACAAGACTACAAAGATTCAATTAGTTGCTAAGTGTAAAAACTAAAGTGTTCTTAATTGGAAAACCCCTGTATAAATATAAAACTTACTAATATTATTCAAATATTTAAAGAGCTTAATAATGTAATATGATATAATGGAGGGAAAGTGAGTTTCGGAGTTCAACACCACTCTCTACTCATGGCATTTTAGAGCATTCACTTAATATCTAAATGCCAAAATCCCATCATTGAAGTTCCACTGCCACTAAGGATGCAGAAAGCTACAAGATAATATCACTTAAGCCATTGTTTCCAATAACAATTAAAAGCTGTATAATTTATAAAATCATAATATTTCAGAGAACTGAAGCCACTAGGCACCCAAATAAACAAATTCCAGAGAGACAAGCCCCTCTTGGGGGTAAACAGGAAACACAAATTGTTTCACCTTTAGCAGAGCATAGAGGAAGGAGTGACTACTATACAAGCAGGTAAGAAGAGAAAAGACAAACAGATAAAATTTTAAGGGGCTAGCACAAAAGTTTAAAATAACTGTGATAAATTCACAGTTTAGAATAACACAAAAATGATTGGAGAATGGTAGGAAACTGGGAGAGTCCACTAGCATGCTAAGTACACTACTGTAAGGTTCTTCTACTGTATAGAAAGCAGAGCAACAAGTAATTATTTTTAAAGGTGATATAACTACTAAGTCTCCTTAATAGAGCCATTGTGACTGGTGTGTGGTGGTATCTCACTGTGGTTTTGATTTGCATTTCTATAATGATTAGTGATGTTGAGCATTTTTTCATATGCTTGTTGGTTGTGTGTTTGTCTTCCTTTGAAAAGTGTCTGTCCATGTCCTTTGCCCAATTTTCAATAGGATTATTTGTTTTTTGTTTGTAGATTTGTTTAAATTCCTTATAGATTCCAGATATTAGATCTCTGTTGGATGCATAATTTGCAAATATTTTCTCCTATGCTGTAGGTTGTCTGTTTGCTCTGTTGGTAGTTTCTGTTGCTGTGCAGAAGATCTTTAGTTTAATTAGGTCCCATTTGTCAATTTTTGGTTTTGTTGCAATTGCTTTTGAAATCTTTGCCAGTTCCTATGTCCAGAATGGTATTGCCTAGGTTATCTTCCAGGGTTTTTATTCTTTTAGGTTTTACATTTAATTCTTTAATCCATCTTGATATGATTTTTGTATATGATGTAAGAAAAGGTCCCAATTTCAATCTTCTGCATATGGCTAGCCAGTTATCCTAGCGCCATTTATTGAATAGGGAATCCTTTTCCCATTGCTTGTTTTTGTCAACTTTGACAAAGATGAGATGGGGTAGGTGTGCAGCGTTACTTCTGGGCTCTCTATTCTGTTCCATTGCTTTCTGCATCTCTTTTCATATGAGTATCATGCTGTTTTGGTTACTGTAGCCTTATAGTACAGTTTGAAATGAGGTAACATGATGCTTCCTGCTTTGATCTTTTTGCATAGGATTGCCTTGGCTATTTGGGCTCTTTTTTGATTCCACATGAATTTTTAGATAGTTTTTTTCTAATTCTGTGAAGAATATCATTGGTAGTGTGACAGGAATAGCACAGAATCTGTAAATTGCTTTGAGCAATCAAAAAATAACAGATGCTGATGAGGTTGCAGAGAAAAGGGAATGCTTATACTCTGCTGGTGGGAATGTAATTTCATTCAGCCATTGTGGAAAGCAGTCTGGCAATTCCTCAATGAACTTAAAACAGAATTACCATTTGACCCAGAAATCCCATTATTGGGTATATGCCCAAAGGAATAAATATCATCCTACAATAAAGAAACAAATGCATGCATGTATTTACTGCAACACTATTCACAATAGCAAGGACATGGAATCAAACTAAGTACCCATCAATGATAGAATGGATAAAAAAAATATGGCACATGTACACCATGGAATACTATGCAGACATAAAAAGGAATGAGATTATGTCCTTTGCAGCAACATGGATGGAGCTGGAGGCAATTATCATAAACAAACTAATGCAGAAACAGAAAACCAAATACCACATGTTCTCACTAATAAGTGGGAACGAAACAATGAGAACATATAAACATAAAGAAGGGAATAACAGACACCAGAGCCTTCTTGAGAGTGAAGGGCAGGAGGAGGGAGAAGATCAAAAACTACCTATCAGACACTATGCTTATTACCTGGGTGATTAAAAAATCTGTACTCCAAACCCCCCATGACACACAGCTTACCTATATATAACAATAAGTCTCCACATGTACTTCTGAACCTAAAATTAAAGTTAAAGAAAAACTCATAAGCCAATACTAGAAATAAAATGCAATCATAAAAAAATACATTTATCAAAAAAAGTGAGAAATGAAAAATAAACAAAAAAAGAATATATAGGACAAACAGAAAACTATTTAAAAGGTAGACTTAAGTCAAACTATATCAAAAGTTACACTAATTGTAAATGGCCTAAATATCCCAATTAAAATATAGTCATTGTCATTTTGAATAAAAAAACTGAACGCTGTCTATAAGAAACCCACTTTAAGTATAAAAATAAATAGGTTAACAGTAAAGGGATAATAAAAAATATACTATTTGTATACTAGTCAAAGAAAACAAATGTGCCTACACTGATACAAGACAAAACAGAATTCAGAACAAGGAATATTACCAGAAATGCACAGGAGCATTAAATAATGACAAATGGGACAATTTATCAGGAATATGTAACAATACTAAATGTGTATATATCTAATAATAGAGATTAATTTCATAAAGCAAAAACTGACAGAAGTGAAGAAAGAAATAGACAAATACACAGCTTTGTTGGAGACTTTAATACTTTTCTCAGTAATTGACAAAACAATTAGAGAGAAAATCAGTGAAGATATAATTATCAACCAACTTCACATCTATATATTAAATCCCACCCAACAATGTCAGAATATACCTTCTTTTCATGTGTACATTTCACCAACATAGAACGTATCTGGAGCCATAAAAATGTCCACATGAATGAATAAACAAAATGTGGTATATACATACAATGAAATATTATTAGGCCTTTAAAAAGGAAGGAAGTTGGGCTGGGTACGGTGGCTCATGTCTGTAATCCCAGCACTTTGGGAGGCCAAGGCAGCTGGATCATGAAGTCAGGAGATCCAGACCATCCTGGCCAACATGATGAAACCTCATCTCTACTAAAAATACAAAAATTAGCCAGGCATGGTGGTGGGTGCCTGTAGTCCCAGCTACTTGGGAGGCTGAGGCAGGAGAATCACTTGAACCCGGGAGGCGGAGGTTGCAGTGAGCCGAGATTGCGCCACTGCACTCCAGCCTGGCGACAGAGCAAGACTCCATCTCAAAAAAAAAAAAAAAGGAAGTTCTGACACATGCTACAACATGTATGAACCTTGAGGACATACTGCTAAGTGAAATGAGCCAATCACAAAAGTATAAATATTGTGTGATTACACTTATATGAGGTATCTAAAGTAGTCAAATTCTATTAAGATGGTAGTTGTCAATAGCTGAGAGAAGGGATCAGTAAGAAGTTATTGTTTATGGGCAGAGTTTCAGTTCTGAAAGATAAGAAGAGTTCTGTGGATGAATGATGGTGATGGTAGCACAACAATGTAAATATATTGGAATGCCATTGAACTGTACATTTAAAGATGGTTAAAATGGCAAATTTGGTGTTATATATATTTTGCTGTTTTTTAAAATGTGAAATGTGAAAACATCCAAATTGTATTCTCTGACCAAAACAGGATGACATTAGAAATCAGTAACAGAAAGCTATCTAGAAAACCAAAAATGTTCTGGAAATTACCCAGCATAATTTTAAGTACTTCTATGTATCAAAGAAAAATCACAAGGGAAATTAGAAAATACCTTAATTGACTGAAAATGAAAGCACAACGTATCAAAATCTGTGGAGCACAGCTAAGGCAGTGATTAGAGGGGGATTTATACTATCAATTGATTACATTAGAAAAGCAGAAAGTTCTCAAATCAATAATAGAAGCTTCTACCTTATGAAAATAGAAGAGGAAGAACAAATTAAAACTAAAAAAGTAAAAGTTGGGAAGTAATAAAAATAAGACTAGCAAGCAATACAACTAAAAATAGAAAAACAATAGAGAAAATTAATAAACACAAAAGCTAGTGTTCTTTTTACCAGTCTTCAAAGAATTTTTTTATTTTCAACTTTTAAGTTCAGGGGTACATGTGCAGAATGTGCAGGTTTGTTACATAGGTAAACATGTGCCATGGTGGTTTGCTGCACAGATCATCCCATCACCCAGGTATTAAGCCCAGCATCCACTAGCTAGTCTTCCTGATCCTCTTCCTCCTCCTACCATCAACTCTCTGACAGTCCCCAGTGTGTGTTGTTCCCCTCTATGTGTCCATGTGTTCTCCTCATTTATCTCCCACTTGTAACTAAGAACATGCAGTATTTGGTTTTCTGTTCCTGCATTAGTTTGCTAAAAATAATGGCCTCCAGCTCCATTCATGTCCCTGCAAAGGACATGATCTTGTTCTTTTTTATGGCTGTATAGTATTCCATGGTGTATATGTATCACATTTTCTTTATCTAGTGTATCACTGATGGGCATTTAGGTTGATTCCATGTCTTTGCTACTGTGAGTAGTGCTGCAATAAACATACACGTGCATCTGTCTTTATAATAGAATGATTTATAGTTTTTTGAGTATATATCCAGTAATGGAATTGCCAGGTTGAATGGTATTTCTTTTTTAGGTCTTTGAGGAATTGCTGCACTGTCTTCCACAAAGGTTGAACTAATTACACTCCCACCATCAGTGTACAAGTGTTCCCTTTTCTCCAAAACCTCACTAGCATCTATTATTTTTTGACTTTTTAACAATAGCCATTCTGATTGGTGTGAGAAGGTATCTCATTGTGGTTTTGACTTGCAATTCTCTAACGATCAGTGATATTGAGCCTTTTTTCATATGCTTGTTGGCTGCATGTATATCTTATTTTTAAAGTGTTTGGTTTGTGTCCTTTGCCCTTCTTAATGGATTTTTTTTGTTATAAATTTAAGTTCCTTACAGTTGCTGGGTATTAGACCCTTTTCAGATGCATAGTTTGCAAAAATTTTCTCCCATTCCATAAGTTTCTGTGCACTCAGTTGAAAGTTTTCTTTGCTGTGCAGAAGCTCTTTAGTTTAATTAGATCCCATTTGTCAATTTTAGCTTTTGTTGCAATTGCTTTTAGCATCTTTGTCACGAATCTTTGCCTGTGCCTATGTCCTGAATGGTATTGCCTAGGCTTTCTTCAAGGTTTTTTATAGTTTGGGGTTTAAGTATTTAATCCATCTTGAGTTGATTTTTGTATATGGTGTAAGGAAGAGGTCCAGTTTCAATTTTCTGCATACGGCCAGCTAGTTCTCCCAACACCATTTATTAAATAAGAAATCCTTTTCCCATTGCTTGTTTTTGTCATGTTTGTCAAAGATCAGATGGTCGTAGGTGTGCAGTCTTATTTCTGGGTTCTCAACTCTCTTCCATTGGTCTATGTGTCTGTTTTTGTACCAGTACCATTCTATTTTAGTTACTGCAGCTTTGTAGTATAGCTTGATGTCAGGTAGCATGAAGCCTCCAGCTTTGTTCTTTTTTGCTTAAGATTGACTTGGCAATTCAGGTTCTTTGGGGGTTTCATATGAATTTTAGAATAGCTTTTTCTAATTCTGTGAAGAATGTCAATGATATTTTAATGGGAATAGCTTTGAAGCTATAAATTGCTTTGGGCAGTATAGCCATTTTCACAATATTGTTTCTTCCTATCCATGAGCAGGGAATGTTTTTTCATTTGTTTTGTGTCACCTCTGATTTCTTTGAGCAGTGATTTGTAGTTCTCCTTGAAGAGGTCCTTCACTTCCCTTGTTAGCTCTATTCCTAAGTATTTTATTCTTTTTGTGGCAATTGTGAATGGGAATTCATTCATAATTTGGCTCTCTGCTTGTCTGTTCTTGGTGTATAGGAATGCTAGCGATTTTTGCACATTGACTTTGTATCCCAAGAGTTTGCTGAAGTTGCTTATTAGCTTAAAAAGCTGGTTGGTTATTTTTAAAGATTGACAAAATTGATCAACTTCTGGAATTGTTAATCAAAATGAAAACTACTAATATTTTATAGGAAGAGGGGACATCACTGCATATTACATAGTTAAAGGCATATAAAGAAATTATCATGAACGACATAATCCCAATAATTTTGATAAATAAAATAGCAAAATTCCTTGAAAGGTACAAATGACCAATCATCACTCAGGAAGGAATAGATAAACTGAATATCACAATGTTTATACAATAAATTTAATTTGTAGTCTAAAAATCTTTCCATAAGGAAAACTCAGCCCATATAGCTTCATTGTTCAATTCTATTAAATAACAAATAAATAAATAATACCAATTTCCTTAAATCTTCCAGGAGACATAGCAGAGGGAACAATTCTCAACTCATTTTATGAGGCTGATATTACCCTGATACAGAAACCAGACAGAGATATTAGAGGAAAATAAACTATTCATAGACACAGATGTAAAAATCCATACAAAAATATTAGCAAATAAAATTTAATATATTTTGAAGAGTGGGCCTGACCTCAGTAATGCAATGATTATTCAACATTTAAAAATCAGTCCATTTAATTCTTTATGTCAGCAGTCTACAAAAGGGAAAACCATATGATCATCTCAATAGATGTCCCAGACAAGGCATTTACCATAATTTAGTATCTATTCATGACATTCAGAAAACTAAAAGGCTGCTGACTTAGAAATAAATTTAATGAAATATGAGTACACTGTATATACTGGAAACTAGAAAATATTGATGAGAGAAATTAAAGAAAACCAAAACTAATAGTTATATTTATGGGTTGGAAAACTTATTATCATTAAAATGTCAGATCCAAATTGATGTACAGATTCAACAGGATGTTTTTTAGAAATTAACAAACTGATTACAAAATTTATACAGAAATGCAAACCAAAACAATTTTTAAAAGAACAGTGTCAGAAGACTAACACTTCCTAATTTAAAGATTAGTCTAAAGCTAAAGTAATTATTGGTCTAAGGACACGTACATATAGATCAATGGAAAAGAATAGAGAATTCAAAAACAGACCCACAGGTATGCGCTCAATTTATTTTTGATAAAATTGCTAAAGAGATACATAAATAAGGAAAGAATTACCTTCTAAGCAATAGCACTGGAACATCTATATGCAAAAAAAAAAGAAAGAAAGAAAGAAAAGAAAAAGGAAAAGGAAAGGAAAAATGGTTCTTGACCATTACCTTGTACCATATGTAAAAATTAAAATGGATCATATACCTAAATGTGAAACCTAAAACTAAAAATATTTTAAAAGAAAATATTGAAGAAGATCTTTGGGGCTTTAGGTTAGGCAAAGATTTCTTAGGTAAAACATCAAAAGCACAACCCATAAAAAAATAGATAATGGAGACAATCAAAATTTTAAAACTTCTGCTCTTTGAAAAATTATATTAATAAAATTAAAAGGCAAGTCACACACTGAGATAAAATAATGCAAAATGTATAACAGGTATTCAGACTGAAGATTCTGACAACTTATTAATAAGAAGACAACCCAATAAAAATGCACAAAATATTTGAACTGTTCACCAAAGAAGAAATATTGATGACAAATAAGTACATGCAAATATATTATTATTCTTTGGTGAAATGCAAATTAAAACCATAATTTGATATCATTCTACACTTAACTATCATGGCTAAAATTAAACAAACTGACAATACCACTTGCTGGAAAGGATACAGAGCAACTGCAAATCATAAACAGTGCTAATGGAAATTTAATATGGTACAGTCACTTTGGAAAACTGTCAGATGCTTATAAAGTTAAACATACACTTACCATGTGGGTCAGCAATGCCAACCCTAAGTGTTTACGCAAGAGAAGTTAAAACACATGTCCATGCAAAGACAAGCACACAAGTAATATGTATTGAGTTCTAAGAATATTGTATATACTTCTCCTTTTGGCAGATGTGGGCTAAATAACGTGATTTTTAAATATCTTCTAGACTACTAGATCTTTGGTAAAGGAAAACTCATGCAAGACTTGATGTTGGACTATTTTCTATCTAGAGGTACTGAAGAACAGTTCTGCAGGAAAGAGTAACCCAGACTCTAACTACACCAGTGTGACATCACTTTCAGTGGAACGGAACAGAGAAAGAATATTAAGGGAGAGAAATTTGCAGGCTGGAAAGCTCAAGGTTACTTTGGTATGTGAAAGAGAAACCAATTTTGAGAGCTTAATTCTCTTTGATATCAAGGTTTTTATTCTTCCTTGACAACAAGCAGCCTGGAGTGAATAGATGGCATATAATATAGTATGGCCTTGAAATGAATACTCTGCTTTTCACCCATCTCTTAAGACCATAAGGCAGCATTAAAAAAGCAGACACACTTAGGTGGCGGTCGAACTTCCCTGACACTTCTCTATTTCTTCCTCCAAGGAAATATCCACATGTTTGATTAATTATACAGTTGGGTTTAAGTCTAATGGTTGAAAGAAAGAACCAAAGATAGTGGAATATAAGTATACGAGATGGAAACCTCTCTAGGCTTCATCCTTGCATTTTTCTTCTTTGGGCCGTCCTCAAAGATGTTAATCTGACTCTAAGGCAGGGGTTAGGTGTGTTTACTAGTGAACAGAGTCACTGTATTTAAATTAATAAATAAAAGAAGAGTTCATACATTTGACCATTCTTTCACTCTGACACTTTCTTTTATCTTTCCCTGCAAGAGCACAGTAAGCCCTCAAGCTTGAACTAGGAGGCAAGGAAAAGTCCATGTTATAAGAACTCTGTGTTAGAATTTCAGAAACAAGCCCAGCCAGTAATAAAATGTTTCTTCACTTTTATGGTGATATCCCTAGTGTGCGTATCTCTCCTAGGACCAAAGAAAGGATTAGCTGTAATTTGGGGCAGGTAATTTTGGCATAACTGTGAGTACATGTGGCATACTAATGCCACATAATTATGTTAGTATAATCAAAACCACACTAAGATTTCCAATATATATCATAATAAAATTAAGAGAGAATGTTTTGACTATTGATATAGCATATTTGTTACCAGATCTAGGCATATATCTATCTACATAATTATTAAAAGTTTTAGAAGAATTAGTATTTATTGGAAATCTACCAAACGCCAAGGGATTTCTACCAGTAGCAACAATTTATTATTGATGTTTCACTATGTATCAGGGACTACACTGGGTGCTTAATATGCTGCACTGAGTTTAAATCTCACAATACCCCTATGGAGTAGAACTAATGCATTTTACAAGATGAACTAAGGGTTAGAGAAGCAAGGGCTAAGTTACCAAGTGGTAATCAGCAAATTGTGTCTTCAACTAAAGGCCCAATTTTCCCACTATGTCACATTGATTAGTTAAGCCATTTGAAATTCTCAAATAATATTAATAATTTAATAACTTACAAATGTATAGTAGTTTGTTCTTTAAAAACATCATAGCATCCAAGAATAACAGTCCTTGGAATTACACAGCCTTGCAAATAGTAGTTTCTTATTCCTCTTCGTCTAGCTCCATACAGCCAGTCAGTTTTCTCTTTGTATTTTGAGGTCCCTGTATTAAATGGATCCTTCATTTCTCAATGCAGAAAACTCCATGTTATGGTTTGAATGTGCCCCCCAAAATTTATGTGTTAGAAACTCAATGCACAGTGCAACAGTGTTGGGAGGTAGAATCTAATGGGAGGTGTTTAGGTCATGAGGTCCCCACTCTCATGAATGAATTAACATCATTGTATAAAGGGCTTGCAGAAGTGAGTTCATAGTCTTACACTCTTATGCCCTGTGGGGACACAGGAAGAAGACCCTCATGAGATGCCAGCACTTTCGTCTTGGACTTCTCAGCCTCCATTAACTATGAGAAATAAATTTTTGTTCTTTATAAATTACTTAGTCTTTGATTATTTTGTGACGGCCACACAAAACAGACAGATGTTTCATCTTGCTATGAGGCACATCACTTCCCAAACATAAGTCTCCACGTAGGTGTTCCCACTCTATCACAGAAAGCTACACTAGTAAACATGCCATACTAACCATATTAAAAATATGTAATGTCTGTGTTTTTCCACCACCTCCAGACCCAGTATAGGACTTTACCACTGCAGTATGCTGAAAGTCATATCCAACACACATTCCAAAATCCTGCAGTAGATGAAGCAAAAGGAATTTTCTTCCAAGGTTAATGTCAAGGTTGCCTAGATAAAACAGAGCCAAAGCTTTAAGTCCAGATATGGCCAGAACATCAGAGAGCAGAAAACAGATGGGTAACTTTACTCCCAGAAATCTGGACAAAGCTCTTTGACAAAGAAGAAGGAGAAAGAAAATATATGATGAAATCTGGCCAGGATTATTCTGATAGTGCACCCTGGATCAGCTTATCGCTTCAGCTGCATTGGGCAAGAAGAAGAAAACACACAAAATGTATGTATGTAATTTTCAATGTGCAGTGTCCAATTTGCACACTAGCAAATACTGCCTAATCAATGCCCTGAATTTTAGCAACTAAATTATCATTCCCTAGTTTGGGGAAGGATTAAAGATGGAGGGTAAATGAGAGAAGCCTACAGAGATTTCACACTAAGACACCAACATTATATATTTAGTAAAAAATTTATAAGGAGTAGTAGCAAGCACCAAGTCTTTAGAAAGGGGTGTATTTTCTTCTCTGCTCTTCTTAATATCATTGTAATGACCTCCAGGTCTCCCAGTCTTATTTACTGAGATTTGACTTATTACAACCCTTCGTATCTTAATAGTCACTTTTGTTTAGATTTTTATCTCTCCCAGAACACGGTAAATTCTTTAACAGAGATGCAACGCTTTAACCCTTTTTGTTCCCTATTGTTCCTTCCATATATTAAGAACTTCATCAATATTACTTAATAAAATTAATCTCCCTACTACACTTTTCAAACAAGTAGCCAAACTAAAAGGAGAGAACTCATGAGTTTTGTTTTGCTCCACACTCTTGCCTCAGCTAACACATGATTAATTCTGAGATGGAAGGTAAATTTAAGCCAAGGTTTTCTCACATCTCATAGGGTACTTTATTATGACTTTATTTGTGCTTTCAAAGCTTTCACTAGAGAATAATGGTCAACCACAGATCTACTGGACTGCATGACAGAAATTCCATTTGGTATCATTTATTATATCCAAACATTATTATACGCCCTCATTAATTTTATCATTTCATCTGTGAGAGATGTAATCTTACAAAGTGACTTAGAGGAAAAAGCTGAAATATTATTGGCGGCCCTTCTGGTTACCCTGTGGAAAGATCCTTCAGTTGAAAATCTAAAATAACTCATCGTCTTCATCAATTAGGTCATTCCTCACATCAGAAAGCATCAAAGAGCTGGTACTTTCCCCGCAACTGTGTATTTGAAGGGGCAGAAAGATCAGCTTTACAGCTGATTTTAAATGTCATACATATTGCATAATGTGAAAATGATTTTTCATGTTGAGCAATTAATGCTTGCAGTGTTCTATAATACTAAAGGAGTTAGAGCCAAACCAGTTATCAGGACTGAAGCAGAGAACTGTACAAGGCAATAGTTCGAGGTTTCTTTATTGTCCTGTTCTGTGTTCTGTGAAGTAGTGTCACTTAACCTTTCTTATGTAGCAGCTCTTCTTACTCGTCTTTCCTTCCAAGACTTGGTTTTGACACCCACTTGAAAGAAACCCTACTGTCCTGATATATTAAGACTTGTTTGCATGTTTGTTGAGGAAATATCTGCTAAGTGAAGCAACAATTTGGCATGGAGTTAAAGGTCCTAATCAATTACTCTGAGCCATCCTGAACTTCAAAATGCTTCTCAATTGAGCCATTCTCTGACCTACTAACCCAGGGCTTTTTGAATCTCTAAATGCTGATTCTCTCTCAGTTTTCAGTATTACCTCTCAGCCACTTATGGCAGCTGCTAATCTAGAGTCTTTATAAATCTTAACGATATCTGCTCAGAAGGCTCTTTTCAGCTCTGCTACAAGAACATTTCAGTTACAGCTTATATCTGCTGCCAGAAGAACCTTAGCTGCCATGCAGCCCAGATCCCATCCTAAGCTAGAACTGGTCTAACAGAACTGACCATGTTCTTGAGTATATCTCAGAATAACCAAACCCCTCCCCAGCCAGGGTTCCAGGTCTCTGTAGAGTAAGCCCGTGCTAATCAAAGGGATTCAGAACAGTACATTCACTATTTAAAATGGGAAAATAACATGCAGGTGAGGATTAACATTTAATCCTTCTTTCTCCCTCCCAAGAATTATAGCTACATTATATTTTACTCCTTTTAATTAAAATTAATAATTGGAAATCTTTGGCAATCTGTTTTCCCCAAGGTACCCCACATCCCATTACATAATTCACATATTCTTTGCTTGAAGATGCTTCCTTTTGCAGCAACTCTGAAAATGCTTTAATTTTATTTTATAAAATTGGGTTATGGTTCTCATAGAGACACATAATTAAATCTCTTCTGCTGCTCAAGGAGATTGTTTTAAATAAGAATTGTTACTAAATTTTTCTATGACAACATAAAAATAAAGTTTGGTTTCACACACAACTTTTGGTAGAAATTATGCAGAAATGAATCAATACAAAAAGAACTATGATCTGACTCTTTTTTGCATTCAAGTAATCATTATTTTGCCAGAATTTATTAACTAAAAGCACTAAGAACTCATTTACCAAAGTAAGCTGTGAACTTCTTTTGAAATATAATTTGAATTCTCTAGTAAACTCACTTGTATTATTCATAATTCATATTTTCTGCCCAAAGATATGACCTTTCATTTAATGAGCATTCTTGACAAATAGCCTAATTAGTCTTTAAATACAAAATATTGTATTAGAATCAAAAGGTCTAATGTCTCTGAAGGGATCATAAGAACTTGGAGCTAGAGAAATGAAAAATAGTACACTCCTGGTTTTTCAGGTGTCACTGCCACACCACCTACTTCATCTTAAATGTCATGTTCACATAGGTTAAATGTTAGAAGTCCATAAAGTTGTAAGGTAAAGGTCTTGGATACATAAATATTATACATTAAGCAACTACTAAGGAAAAAATATTAATTTTTTAAATTGACTTCAGATAAAAAGGAACATTTCAAAAGAAAATCATGCCTACCCTTCTATTTTATTAATATGGAAATAATAACTTATAAATCTTGTTTCTATTCAATATGTAAGACCAAAATGGATCTGGTAGAAAAAAAATAGCATTCTTCTGATTGCCTGTCTCTTATATTACAAAGAGAGTCTTTCAGTTTGAAGATAATAATATGGTATCACTGCTTATGGAATGTTCACACCATACAGGGAAGGCAGAGGTATGGGTTCTGCCCAAGGGGCTTACTATCTAAGAAATACAAACAAAGTCATTTACATATAACAAGAAAGCCAATGCTTCAGTTAAATGTCAGAGTTACAGAAAAACAGGCTTTCAACCATCTCTTGATTTTTCTTCTTTTTTATTCCTCTTATATTTTCATTTTTTTTCTTCCTCTTCCTTCAGTTTCTTTGCACAGGGAATTTGTGCAAAAATGGTAAATGAAAAAAACCGCATTTTGAGGACAAAAGAGTAAAGAAAGGGGACAGTTTTAAGCACAAAGGGCTGTCAAGGGAACCAGCAAATACAATAGAGACTAGAGAAAAATCTAACTTGGACTCAAGAGACTTGGAAAGGAACAAGGCTGAGAGATATAAGCAATTCCTAAAACTGTTCTCATGTTCTCTAATTCTAGAAACTGAAATAAATATTCAATCTTATCTAGTTGTCTTTGAAGCCACTGGGATCCCAAAGAGGCAGCTGTTGACACTTGGCTTCACATCCATCTGCCTCTATTGCATTAGAGATACATTACCTAATCTTACAGAATTTGACTAAAACAGATAGGAAAAATATCCTCAGGGTCAACTTTACATCCCATTTGGCTCTGAAATTAAAAAGATTGCAATACATGCCTTATGTTAGAACAACCATAAAAGCATATCTTATATTGATTCTACTTTACTGTTTTGTTCATCAATTTCATAATGGAAGAACTTTGAATGAATTCACTGAAGCAAATGTTGATCATCTTTTAATGATATAGAGAGCAAAAGGAAAGCTAGAATAGTTAGAAAATATTGAGCTCTGCATACATTATCCTCTAGCTTCTCACAACAAGTCTTTCAAGTAGGAATTATTAATTCATTTTGCAAAAGAGAAAACAGAGTTTATTGAGGTTAAGGAACAGTCCATGTTTACCCAATTAGGGAATGACAGATTAGGCTTTGGACCACTCATCTAACTCCAGAGCTAACACCATGATTCACTACACTATTTAATACCAGTGGATGAGCTCATCCTAAAGATGAGTTAAAGATGATCAGGTAGACTGGGAGGGTAAATTAGCATAGTCTTTTTACAAAGTGTGGCACATACAGCACTGGCAGAGATGAATTTCTGGTAATATATAGATAGAATTTTTATTTAATATGAATTCATTTAAGATGTGTGAAGAAGAATATGACCAGCTTATTAAATCCCTTTTTTCATGGATATTTTTGCTAAGAATGAGAATAAGTTTTAAAAAGTAAACTGTTTACAATTTACCAAAGGAAAAAGTTACAGAAAAGTAATCTATAGATGGGAAATGAAGAATGAGGGAAAAGGTACAAAAGTAATACACAAAATCTGGGAAACACAGAATTAAGGTAATCCATACTGAAAAAGTCACCAGTACAAAGTTGTAGGGACTTGAATGACAGAAGAGGTAAGACAGTAAGTATAAAGAAGAGCAGATATTTACAACTAGAATACAAATAGAGTGGATAGAAATGAGTCCTATGAAGGAAGCATGTTAAGAAGTTTAGAATTTAAAGCAAGAAACAAAGAGAGTCATGGATAAATTTGCCATGGTCAGATATGCAGGTAAGAAAAAGTACTCTAGCTACAGTGAAGAGGATTGATTGAATGAGAGTGGTCCTGGAGACAAGCAGGCCAGTTAACAGACCATTACAACACACCTCTTAAAAAGGCTGCTATAAAGAAAAAAAAAAAGACCCACACACATGCACACAGAAAATGACTTTTGTTGGCAAAGATGAGAAATTAGGACTCTTGGCTGGGCACAGTGGCTCACGCCTATAATCCTAGCACTTTGGGAGGCAGAGGCGGGCGGGATCACCTGAGGTCAGGAGTTCAAGACAAGCCTGGCCAACATGGTGAAATCCCATCTCTACTAAAAACACAAAAATTAGTCAGGTGTGGTGGTGTGTGCCTGTAATCCCAGCTACCCCGGTGGCTGAGGCAGAAGAATCACTGGAACCTGGGAGGCAGAGGCTGCAGTGAGATGAGATGACACCACTGCACTCCAGTCTGCGCAACAGAGCAAAACTCCGTCTCAAAAGAAAAAAAAAAAAGAAATCAGAACTCTTGCAAACCATTGGTGAGAATGTAAAATAGTGTGGCTGCTATGGAAAACAGTATGTCAGTTCCTCATAATATTACAAATAAAGTTACTGTATGATCCAGCAATTCCACTTTGGGTATATATACCCTAAAGAACTGAAAGCAGGAACTTGAAGAGATATTTGTAAGTCATGCTCATAGCAGCATTCTTCTCAATAGCCAAAAGTTAGAAGTAACGGAAGTGTCTATTAATGAATAAATGAATAAACAAAATATGATGTATTCATGCAATGAAATAGCACTCAGTCTTTAAAAAGGAAGGAAATTCTGGCACATGCAACAACATGAATGAACTTTGAAAACACTATGATAAATGAAACTAGCAAGTCACAAAGGACAAATACTGTATGATTCCACTTATATGAGGTATCTAGAGCAGTCAAATTCATAGAGATAGCAAGAAGAATAGAGGTTTCCAGGGGTTGGGAGGAGGAGGGAATGGGAGATTATTGTTTAGTAGGTACAGAGTTTCAGTTTTGCTGATGAAGAGTTCTGTGGATGGATGGCCATGGTGGTAATACAAGGATATGAATGTATTAGTACTTAGTGCTACCGAACTATATGCTTAAAAATGGTTAAGATAATAAATGTTATATGTATTTTACCACAATTTTTTTGAGCTTTAAAAATTGAAAAACAGAAACCATTGCAATAACCCACACAAAGAAACATTGAATGCTTAGCCAAAATTTTAACCAAAATAAGAACTAGGAGTAGTAACTGATACCTGCTAACAGTGAAGCCTGGACATCCAACCAGGCACAGTGGCTGAACTGTTTGACAGGCTGGGCCACTTCAGATGTTCTTAGCAGATGATTTTACTCATAGAGTCTATGCATTCATTTATATAACAAATAATTATTAAATACGTTGTGCTAGGCACTATGTAAGTCCTGGGAATAAAGCAGTGGACAAAACAGACACTATCCCTCTCAAATGGGAGTTTCCCAGAAGGGGATAGGAAAGAGGACTGATCTTTCTATAATTGACAGATTTGAGTCCTTCCATTATTCTTACCTTATGAGTCCAGGTAGCACTCTCCATCTCCAGCCCATTTTCTTAGCCAATGTTTGCCAGACTTTGGGATTGACAAGTTCTTATTTTGACAAGGAAAGAGTGTTTTAAGTAATTACCATCAATTAAGAAAAGAAAGAAAATTCTAACATACAAACAATAGTCTATAATCTTAAAATAAAGAACAATCCAATAAATATAATAAATTTAGTTGTAACTCACTACCTGCACCTTATTTTTTTCTTTTTTGCAGTGAAACAATAAACAGATCTTCAAGGATTTTTACTTTCCTTTGGACGTTTTCTGGATCAGCATTTAGAAACCAATGGGCTCTAGGTTACAGCCATATCCTCAAAGGCTGGGCAAGGTTATGTCTCTCTGCCTTTTTCAGAGTCACTGATAGCTTTGTGGGGTCCCAGTGTGGCTCTCTTAAAACATTAATATCTATAAATAATAATATCTATAAAATACCCAAAGGCCTCTGCCGAACTTTAATAGTCCTTCCAGCCACCATATAATAAATTCAATTACAACTCATTGACAAAATTTGATTAAACATTTATCAGGTAATAGGTTAAACACTAGAGATAAAAAGACATAATAGACGGACACATCATCTACTGTCCAAACTGTAACACTTTACAGAGTGAAAGGGTGGTCTGCTAATACTTATGCCAGGAAAAGTAACTCAAACAAATTAAGTTATATGGTCATCCTATTTAAGGAGCTCATAAGCTGATAAGTAGTATGGTAAAACTATTATGAAAACTCAGAGGACAAGGCAATTAATTTAGGGGAATGGGGAGGCTGCAGGGTAGTGATCCTAAAGAAGTAAGGGTTTCATTGAATCTCAAAGAATTAGTAGGATTCTACCCCTAGCAAGAGAATGAGAAACACACTTCAAGCAAAAGAAACAGCAGAGGCATCCATCAAACCGTCACACATGCCTCTGCTGTTTCTTTTGCTTGAAGTGTATTTCTCATTCTCTTGCTAGGGTAGAATCCTACTAGTTCTTTGAGATTCAAAACACAGCACATGTATACCTGTAACAAACCTGCAGGTTCTGCACATGTGCCCCAGAACTTAAAGTATAATTTAAAAATAAATAAATGAATAAATAAATGCAAGGACATACTTTGTTATCTTCCTCACTATCAAAAGGTTCAAGTCTCAGACTTAACTTTTTAGTTTACAAACAAAAATAAAGACAGGAAATAGTCTTAAAAAAAAAAAAAAAGAAAGAAAAGAAAAGAAATAGCTCACGCCTGTAATCCCAGCACTTTGGGAGACCACAGCAGGTAGATCACTTGAGGTCAGGAGTTCAAGACCAGCCTGGGCATCATGGTGAAACCCCGTCTCTACTACAAATACAAAAAATTAGCTGGGCGTGGTGTGGGCGCCTGTAATCCCAGCGACTTGGGAAGCTGAGGCAGGAGAATCACTTGAACCTGGGAGGCAGAGGTTCCAGTGAGCAGAGATCACACCATTGCACTCCAGCCTGGGTGACAAGAGCAAGACTCCATCTCAAAAAAAAAAAAGAGAGAAATAGAAAGAAACAGCAGAAAGCTCATTAAAATATTGGTTGCAATTCTAATATTGCCCATTACAGTAGAAAATAGTAAGGATTTATAAGATAACTACAGTATTTGTCATAGCTCTTACCTTTATGGAAGTTGTAATTTTAAAAAATATAAAAGCAACTTTTTGAAGACAAAAAAATGGATAAGGCTTTCCTCTTAACTGTAGAATACATACACAAGATCTAAATGTGAAAAAAACACTACCAGGACAAACAGAGAGAGGAGGAGAGATGGAAGAAGGAAGGGAGTCGGGAAGGGAAGGAGGGAGGGAGGCAACTTAGCAACATCATTCAACAGGATTCTTAATTTCCAATAACTTTCAACTGATAGTTATCTGGATTCAACATAGATTTCAGATGGAGATACAGAACTTTATTATTTTACAAATTTAAGATCCATATTTTCAGTAGCTGTTGTCTTGTGTGGGTCTGGAGGCACTAACAGAAGACAAAGCTGAGCTGTTTTTTTTTTTAACATCATGATACGATGTGTCACTTTCTGGAGGTCAATATTTCGGTGCCTCCCAACTCACGCCAAAGGCTATATATTATATTTGAATAAAATTTACATATGACAACTTCTATTGCAACATCTTTCAACCTTCTCCTAATGCAGTTTTCTTCCAGGTTTAGCAAGCTGGGAAGATTGCCATACTCTCCTTTATTTTCTATTTCTTTGTTAATTTTCAGCATCTTTTGATTTTTCAGCTAAACATCATGGGAATTGGGTCCTTATGTCCAGTATTACTAAATCAGTCATATATACATAGCTACCTAAATTGTATATATTCAGTAAGACAGGCGGATTTTTTGTTTGTTTTGTTTGTTTGTTTGAGACAGAGTTTCACTCTTGTCGTCCAGGCTGGAGTGCAATGGCACGATCTTGGCTCACTGCATCCTCCACCTCCCAGGTTCAAGTGATTCTCCCGCCTCAACCTTCCAAGTAGCTAGGATTACAGGCATGTGCCACCATGCCCGGCTAGTTTTGTATTTTAGTAGAGATAGGGTTTCTCCATGTTGGTCAGGCTGGTCTTGAACTCCCAACCTCAGGTGATCCGCCCACCTCGGCCTCCCAAAGTGCTGGGATTACAGGGACAGGGTTTTAATGTGTGTGATTTTTTTTGTTTTTGGCCACCCACCTCAGAACCACCTGAGTGCTTACTAAAATGCAGATTCCCAGGCCCAGTCTCAAACCATTAAATTGTAAGCTTAGGAGATGGGTTCCAGAAATTCGCATTTTAATAAATTCCATGAAAATTTTTCCGCAAGACTCCTGCCATTTAAAAATGAGGTTTGAAATTACTCCCACATTCCATTTGAGCTACCTTAACAACTTGAAGTAAAAAGGCATAATTATCTCAAAAAGAACTAAGGAAATGCTTTCTTGGAGGAAAAAAGGAAAAGATATGTTGGAAAACTAGTATATGGCATCGTCCAGGTTAATAACTCAACTACAGATAGCTCACCCACTGAAACTACTTTTAGAGATCATAAAATGTTATAATTGGAAAGGTCTATAGAAGTCAATTAGTACAACCTTAACTTGACCTCCATATTAAAGCTGAGGAAATCAAAAGCCATGGAGTCTAATTATTATCTGTTACTTTATTTATTTTAAAAAGGGATATTTTGCTTGCTTTTTAAAGAATCATACATATAATGACATTTTTTTAAATACATGCATTTTGCCAGAATAGCTAATCTCATCCATTGAAGGAAGCATAAGTATACCAGGCCTCATTTATTTTGCTATGATTTAATCCAATTATCTAAGCCCCAAACATGAAAAAAATAAATTTATGTGAATAACTGGTTCAGTCTCACAGTTACAAGTAGGTTATGATGTGCCAATCATCCCATGCCCTCAGAAGGCAATAAAGACACAATTTCAAATGTCACGCTTTTGCCTACTGTCAGCCACATGAAGGTTTGTGAATTTTAAACATATTTGTATGCTTAATAAGTACAGATTCTTCTACCCACATTTCATATAACTACATGTACGTTTTGCTCATTTCTCTGTTATGTTGTGAGAATCATCTAACGTGGCTCAAATCACCGAATACCATAAAAAGTGACATTTATTTTCTACAAAAGATGGCCCATAGACATAAACATTTGACCAAAAGCTAACTGGATTTAACCTAAATTGCCTATCATAAATCCACAAAATTCAGTCCTCAGTAAGAGAACAAAAGCAGTTTTTTTAAAATAAGGCATATACCTAATGACATTTGTTCTCTCTGAATAAAATAGGGTTGTTAAATCACACACTATTATAATCACTCCAACAACTACTTCTCTCTCCTTGCTCTCAATGCAAGTTCACATTTCACTGAGAAATTAGAAGCAGCCCTAAGGGAATGCCCACAATCTCTGTCTACAGCATAAGCACTTCTGTGCTTACAAACCCTGCCTGCTTCCCACTAAACACAGATGCACTATCCATCCTCCTCTCAGAGGCAAAGCTCTCCACTCTTAGGTAAATCTTAATCGTCTTGCCTTCTCAACAGAAATCTCTCCAATGACTATTTCCCCTACATTTTCAATGCTTTCTCGTTTCCACTAGATTATTTCCATTAGCATTCAAAAATCTATAATGTTCCACATCAAAGAAGAAAGAAGGAAGGAAGGAAGAAAGGAAGGAAGGAAGGAAGGAAGGGAGGAAGGGAGGGAGGGAGGGAGGGAGGGAGGGAGGGAGGGAAGGAGTTCAGAAAAACTTTCCCATACCCCCTTTACTGCTTCTTATGTCATAAAAGCCTTACCTTCTCAAGACTGATCTCCCTTAGACTGGGCTCCCAGAAAATAATTTGTTGTCCTACAGAGTTCCCATAGAAATTGGGGAGCTAGTGCTTATTGTAATAATGAATTCTGGTCAGTCAGAGGCTTGAACCACAGCCCTGCAAGCAGCCAAGGCAGGAATGAAAGGAATCAGACATGAGTCCAAGTATCCCAGCCACCCCATCACATCGAGAGAGGAGCTGGTGCAGCTTGAAGGCCCCCCAGGCTGATGACAGAGTCCTTCTCCTAGAGTCTGACACTCAGGCCTGCTAGATCTCTGTGCACTGCTCTAAAATGCAATGAGGCCATGGGAGTTCACACTTCTGATACTGGTTCTGTGCCTCTGAGTTTTCTTCCAATAAACATTGTCCCATCAGGCTGGGTGTGTGTGCTATCTGGCCATTCATTCAACATGGCTGAAACAACAATACCATTCCCTGTTTATGGCAAAACTCTTCAAGAGTTATCTATACTTGCTGTGTCTATTTTTTGTCTTCTTCTTCTCCTTTGAACCCGCCCAGAAAGGCTTTGTCTCTGCCATTCTATCGAACAACTCACAGAATTGTCAGTAATAACCCCCCATTGCCAACTCCATCTTCCTTTCATTAGACCTATAAAGAGTTTTTGCCTCTGTGCCCCTCCCTCCTTGAATAATTACTTCACTTGGCCTCTGAACACCACTATCTTTTGCTTCTTCTTGTATCTCAGCATCTCATTCCTCTTCAGTCTTCACTGATGATTCCTCCAATCTCTAACCCTTGAAACATACCAGGCCTCAGCTCTCAGAACTTCCCATCTAAACTTACTCCCTAAGTGATCTCTTCTAGTTCCTGACTTTAATGGCTCTAAATACCAATTTTATGCTGATGATTCCCAAATGTTCAGGTCCAGCCATGACCTTTCCCTTGGAAGTAAACACTCATCTCTCCAGTGTCCAAACTTGACATATCCCAAAGTGACCTGCCAAGTTCCCCTACCAAATCTTTACTCCAGCATTGCCCATCTTAGTTGCTCAGGCCCAAAACCTTAGAATCATCTTTGGCCACTAGCTTTTATCTCATGCCCATCATCTATTCCATCAAAAAATTATGTCACCTCTATCTCCAAAATATGATAAAAATCTAATCACTCATCACACCCTCTATTGCTATCATCCTGATCCAAATCACTCTTGCCCACTGCCTAGATTTGAACTAGCCACCACAGTGTTTACTTCCACTTTGGCCCCATTCCAGTTATTCTGATAGCACCCAAACTAATCCTTTTTAAGGAAAATAACATCAGGTCACTTTTTCTGCTTGTGGCCTTCACTGCCTTCCCATTTCAATCAGAGCAAAAGCCAATGTCTTATTATGGCCTCCAAGGCCCTATAAGGTCTGAATCCTCCAACTTCCTTGCTGACGTCAGCTACTCTCCCAATCACACAGGACTCCTTGCTGTCTCTTAGGCACACTTTTGCCTCAGGACAGCTGCTCTTTCTCCTGCTATGAGCACTCTTTTGGCAAATAACAACATTTGCTTGTTTTCCACTTCCTTAGGTCTCCAAGAAAGGCTTCTACATAAAATGGCTACTAACAATTCATGTACGCTGGCAGTTTCCATCCCCCATCACCCTGATCCATTTTTTTCTCCATAATACTTATTGCCATTGAACATATTATACTTTTATTGTCTATTTTATCCACAATAATGCAAGTTATATTACAGCAAGGACTTCATCTGCTTTGCTCACTGCTGCACCCCCAGGACTTAGGACAACACCAACTATATCATAGGTGCTCATTATATATTTGTTGAATGAATGAATATATATATATGTTAAAATGATGAACAAATTAAACCAGGGATTTTTTAAATATTCAATCACAGTTTGACTAAAATCACATTGTTTAATTTTCCGATGAAAAGCCTTTAATAGTCATGCAAAAGGTTGCTCTAAGATGGCTGATTAAACATTTCATTTCCAAAACTAAATTTCTATCCTTGGGTCACTATTTTCAAACAACCTTTCAGCCCTTTTGAAAGAACCCTACATAGATTATTATTTATTCTTTTCATTATTTCATGACATTCTCAAAGATCAAGTAAAAAACACATGTCGAAGCAATTTCTCCCTGTTTCTTCTGATTAAAATCAATACTTTTCCTGCTCTTAACAGCAGTAAAAATCAACACGATAGTTACTGTTAACTCAATAGAATGTCAAGTGATATCTTTGTGTATTGTTACCAGCAGGGATATCAACAGAAGATTACCAACAGCCTATAATCATTGCTGGCTTTATTATCTACAAAATGTCATGTGTGCGTATGGGATTTCACAAAACATCACAGTGAAAACAAGGCTCCTGCCTCAAATAACTTGGAGTTTATTTAGACAAAGAAATAAAGAATAGGGAGGCAAAACTTAAGAGGAAGTCCTGCTGTTGTTGAGAAAAGAATGATTGATCTAAGTGGTTAAGGCAGGATAATAAGTCCCATTCCTACTTCCATGGCTGTGTAGCTTGATTCTGCTATTTGAATTACAAACAGCAGCCATAATCCTGACCGATTATTTTCAAAACACTGCTCCCTGTTGGACATGGAGAAAAAGCTCAGACCATAACCATCAGCAGATACACTGTTAGAAATGCCAAGCAATATAAAGGCGACGTCCCACCAATAGTTGCTAGAAACGTCTTATAATATTTTATTATTTAAAGAAAATTGACCCTTTCCCCCCAAAAAAAACCATGGAAACTATATTGTACTTAGCCTAACAGTGAATTTCTAAGTCTATGTAACTTAAAACATCTAACATAGAATGTTTATAATGAGGGTTGCAAACTAAAATGTTTATAAGGAAAACAATTAAAAAGTGAAGCAGGTAGGATATGTGTGTATTGGAGAAGGTGGTGATGGGGCATGTGACAAACGTGCTGCATATTCTTCACCTAAAAAGGGCAGCTATTTCTCAAAAAGAGCAGGTTGATGTCACAAGGAAGTGCAGGCCCAATGCTGCCAAGCCTTCCAGTTATCTGAAAGAAGACAGAAATCCAAAATGTTTATGTGCAATTTCTAAGGTTTAACTTGTTGCTCAATTAAAATAAAATAATCATTCATTCTCAGCAAATCATCATTCTCAGCAAACTAACACAGGAACAGAAAACCAAACACTACATGTTCTCACTCATAAGTGGGAGTTGAACAATGAGAACATCTGGGCACAGGGAGGGGAACATCATACACCAGGACCTATTGGTGGGTGGGGGGCAAGGGGAGGGATAGCATTAGGAGAAATACCTAATGTAGATGACAGATTGATGGGTGCAGCAAACCACCATGGCACGTATGTACCTATTAACAAACCTGCACATTCTGCACATGTACCCCAGAACTTAAAGTATAATTAAAAAAAAGAAAAATACTAGAATTGTGTATCAGGCACAATAATTGCAACTAAAATTAAATTAATAAAGATATGAGGAAAGCCTAAGGTAGCCAATACCCAGTGCAAAGCGTTCAAAGCAAATGCTCATCAAATAACTTTTTCACATCAGGAAACAACATGGTGGTAATTTGGAAGTTTTAACATGTCCAATAATGTCCTTATTTTGCAATCACACTAGATAATTTGGCTAGACTCAAAATAAATTTGCTTCAAAAAGGGACATGGCTTCTTTCTCAAATATCTATTGTTACTAAGGAGAAACACTATAAGACGAATTATTTCTTTCTTGTAAAATACCTATTTTTTTCTCTAGGAAAGAATTACAAATTTTCACGTTGTTACAATTCAGAAACATCAGCAGTACATGTCTAGTTGAATAATTTTCTTTTTCCTATTGGGTCTTCCTTGGGCCTTTTAAACTAACCTTTATTCACTTCAAGGAAATACTCGTCTAGTATTTTACTGATTAATTCTTCCCTTTCGTTGTCTCTGTTTTCTTTTCTTGAAATGCATATCATTAATGCGCTAGATCTCAATGTTGTTCTCATACTCACCGTCTCTTTGTCTTTTTGCTTTTTTTCTAGCAGATTTTTCTGACCTTAGCACTTCCAAAACCAAGTCAATTTCACTATACTCATTTTATTATTCAGTAAATCCATTTTTAAAATATGAAAATAATACTTTCAAATTTTAAAAACTCTTTTACTGTTCATGAATTATTTCTTTTCCATTGCCCTATTCTTCTTTTACAAAATGCAACACTTAGATAAGTCTGACGATATTAATAAAAATACCCATTCACTGCACATCAGCCTGGGCAACATGGTGAGACCATGTCCCTAATATATATATATATATGTGTGTGTGTGTGTGTGTGTGTGTGTGTATAATCTCCACTTACTCTATTTTCAGCACCCTGAATTATCTCTGCTTCCTTGTGGGTCTCTTGTTCTTTATAGTCATCTTGATATTTCTCTTTTAGGCTGTTGGCGATTATTCGTTTACCATTCACATTTATAAGCAAAGGGCAATGCATAAGTGTTCACATTTGTGCAGGTTTCCCTGCATTGTTTCATTAAGTAACTTCACTAAGCATTGCCCCCAAATGGGAGTCTTGACCATAAGCTCTGTGTAAGTATAGGCGTGTGTCAAAACAAAGGCTTCCCTGTAGTGTGAATAGACAGAGAGTTGAGTTGACAGGCAGGGATGGGATCCACCAAAACAAACAAACAAAAAGCCTAAGTAGTAAATTGAACTTCAGGAAAGGACTATTTAGTGTTTTCTGTACCTGGGAGTTGCTGCTCTCCCTTTCTTTCCTCCATGTCTGTGGTGGAGACATAGAATTTCTCCTGCTTTTCTCTGGTTTTAATGGCCACACAAGGAGCCATCCCAAGGCAAATTAATGATTGTCTTTCGATAACAATCGTTGAAATTATTCTTGGAGGACAGATACAACAGAAAAAGTGGGAGAGGTAAAAGTGCAAGCAGAAAAGGGACCCAATGAGCCCAGTATCAAGTGTACCTTTTTAATTAAACATCCTACTGCTAATGTAGATCCCAATTTGGCCTTGAAATTTTTTTTTCTTTACACTGAATCTGGTGTATTATGTGGATTTTCTCCAGACGTCTTTTTATTTCTGATGCTCTAGGCTAAAGTTCTCTTTCCTGATTTTTCGTCACCCTGATTCTGCAATTTCCAAAAAGTACTCAAAAAATTTCATCACAATTGGCACTCCATCTTGTATTTCAGAATCTTTATATTTCATTTATTCTCTGAAACATCAATAGACATTTTAGGTGGAAGGGGAAGAAAATCTTTAGGCATAGGCCACCACCTTAAACCAGAAGTGATTGAGCATCTTTGTCACTTCCCACTCTGTTTACATATGTGTACTCACTATGACAAAATCAAATTGAATATACCTCGAAAATGGATCCATATTCTACCCACTCATTTCATCTCCACTGCTATCAACCTTAACCAGGAAATAAAACAAATACAAAAATAACAATAATAATAAGCAGGCAAAATTCAGCCTTTTCCTTTGCAGATCAGGTAACAGAAGCAAAAGAGTTTTGTGGGAGAAAAACATTGTTACCTAACTATTCTATACAAGATCAAGTTATCTTTCACGTAGAGAAAGCAAAAAGAGTATAACCTAAAATATGCAGAACCCAAACAATCAGAATTCAAAAGCAAAGGAATATGTCATCTACCCATCCTTGTAAAAATATTTAAAACTACTTCCACATTTATTTCAATTACTAAGAAATACATAAAAGTTGTACAAATTGTACTACAATACATAAAAATACATTAAAAGGATGAAAGACAGTAAAATAAATTGAAGCAACCTAAATATACAAAAGAAATTGCCTATAAGGATTGGATAAACAAAGTCTATACTACAGTACACTATCCAGTACTATAGACTACCATTCAGTCATTTGAAGTTTTAGATCTATATTTATTGTTATGAAAGGGTTTTTTTAAAAAAATACAAGGCAGCATGTGTCTAATGATCCTTTTTCACATAAACATAAACACACACACATACACACACTCACTCACACACTTATACACACATATGAATACCTCTATAGAGAATGTGAAAGATAGACAGTGTGACAGAAAGATGAGGGGCAGAGAAGCAAAAATAAAAGTCAGATAAGGAAGCCCTCATAAGATAAAATGGAGAAAATCCTGTGAAAAGAGAGAAAGCCAAGACAAGAGAGAGACTGGCCCACCCAGAGACAAATACAGAATGAGGGGCACAGGTTGAGTTATACCCACAAAGATTCCTAAGGGCAGAGAAAAGTCTGAAAGGACGTATATTAAGAGATTAATCGTGATTGCAGAGAAAAGTCTGAAAGGATGTTTATTAAAAGATTCATCGTGATTGAGTCT
This sequence comes from Pan troglodytes, assembly GCF_028858775.2. Classification (NCBI taxonomy): domain Eukaryota; kingdom Metazoa; phylum Chordata; class Mammalia; order Primates; family Hominidae; genus Pan; species Pan troglodytes. Next base: position 124,154,672 of record NC_072404.2, on the reverse strand, counting down.
GACTGGAGAGATTATAAGTAATTTCCACTATACTTCTGTGTTACCTGACTTTTCACAATGAAATGTACAACTTTAGTAATCTGAAATAATAAAATAAAAAGCTACTTACCAAAAAAATAAAGATCACTGCAACTCAGAGAATGACATGGACACACTCCAAACATGGATATAAACAAATAAAATCCTAAAATTCTAAGATGCTAAAATTTAACGAAAACTTCAATTATTCTTTAAAGTCCTAGAAGTTTTAGACTCTAGTTAATAATGTACCTTAGTGTAGTTATGAGGAAAAACATGAAGCCTGTGTTGCAAGTGCTTTTCAATTTATTCTATAAGACCCAGTGTATGCCAACAAAGAAGTATACTTCTCATTCAGAATATCATTTCCATGTGAAAACAGCACATACATATTTGCATTTCATCTTTTCGTTAAATCTCAGAACTTCAAAGCCTTGAAGCAATTTCAGCATGTCTAAGTAGGAACAAAGGTAATCACCATCATGTCACCCAGAATCAGATACAGAAGAAAGTTTTTCAGGGAGAAACACAATTCTCGATCAGAATTATATATTTCTTAAAAGTAGCTTCAGAGACAGATCTAAATGTAAGGAAAAGTTTGAAATGGCACCCAATTTTTGCGTTAGAAAAGATCATAAAACATACAACTTCAGCAAAGCATAAAATGTCATTCTATGTGCCCCAGAAGTATTCACCAAATTATGATTTTTAATTCCTTTACTACACTGCAAGGAATTCATAAGTCCACAAAACAAAGCTAATCTTTTTTTTAGTATGAAAAGGATTGATATAGAAACGTTTTGTTTCTGAATTTAAAAATGAGTAACTTTTAATTCACTAGAGAAACTGGAAATCAATTTATAGAAAAAAAATAATAATTCTCTGCCTAAACTTTATTGCAGATAAACATAGCTGTGTGAGTTAAAATAATAATAATAAATGTCAAATTTCTCAATATTAGACAAAAATAATGCTTAGAATGATACAGATTAGTTTTCATTTTTACCAAAACTTTTAGTAAGCCTCATTTAGAATCATATTACACTAAATATGTTCATTCCAAACACATGAGTAGAATAATTCTGAGTCACTAGAATTTTGTTACTAATTATTATTTACAGGAACCAGAATAATATTCTTAAAATACATCATTCACAGCATTGCTACTTGCTCAAAATGATTCCCTGGTATTTCATTGCACTCAAAATAAAATTCTGAAATTAAGTTCCTCCCATTATTTTTCCAAATAATTGTCCACAATTCCTTATCTGTATTCATAAGATTCTTTCACAGTAATCTTTTTTTCTTGCTATTCATGTATTTTTATTGCCATGTAAGTTTACCTATAATATAAATAATCAAGTAGATATCTGATGTTAAAATATAAATTAACTGTGTACTCAGAAAGAAAGCTGTACAAAATACACAGCCATCTCCAGGCCTCACTATCAGAGAGTCTGATTTAGTAAATCAAGAGTAGGGCCCAGGCCCACCCATCCAAAATTTCCAAAGTACCTCAGAAGATCCTGATGCAGCAGGTTTATTAAAGGAATTTGGAAACTGTTCTAGATCATTGCCCTGATTACATCACCTCATGTTGTCATATTATACTTCACAGTTTTCAGAGTGCTTCATATAAATTAACCTACTTGACTTATGTCTCATTCAATCCAAGGGTCTTTGCACTGCCACTTTTTAGCATATTCTCTTTCTCCTTTGAACTCCACTTATTTAATAAACAAAACACTTTGGCATGATTTTATGTAGAGCCCTGAACAACTCTGTGAATGTCTTGATGTACATGTGTATTCTTTCCCTAACTCCACGAGGTAGAGATGTTGTCTTGCATCCCTCTGGTTCTTTTTCCTCTCCTGTCCACTCCCCACAATGTGGTCCTACCTGCTTCCACATCCAGACCACCCCTTCCCTTCACCAGCCCTCTTTCATTCTCTCACAGATAACCTCCCACTCAACCCTTTCCAATTCTGGAGCTCCCAATTCTAGCACCAATATTCCCCTACCTCCTTAATGACTATAGGATGCTCCTCCCATCCCCATGCTTAAATAAAAACAGAGGTCTCTTAGGATATGGCTTTTCTTACAACTCTTCTGAATGGAAGCTTCCCTGACCCATGTACGCTAGGGAAAGGAGATGGGATATGCGTTTTCTTGGCTTCCCATGGGCACTTCCAAATCAATTCACTCCACCCAAGTATGAAAAGAACACACTCCTCCTTTGATTGCCATATCGTCAAACTATACTAACTTCTTCCCTTTCCAGTGGGGTCATTTCAAATGTTTGTTTGTTTGTTTGTTTTAACTTTTAATTTCAGCAGTACATGTGCAGGTTTGTTATACAGGTAAACTTGTGTCACTGGGGTTTTTGTACAGATTATTTCATCACACACGTATTAAGCCTAAGTACCCATTAGTTGTTTTTCCTGATCCTCTCCCTCCTCCTGCCCTCAACCCTCCAATAAGCCCCAGTGTGTGTTTTTCCCCTCTATGTGTCCATGTGTTCTCATCCTTTAGCTCCCACTTATAACTGAGAACAAGCACTATTTGGTTTTCTGTTCCTGCATTAGTTTGCTGAAAATAATGGCCTCCAGCTCCATCCATGTCCCTGCAAAGAACAGGATCTTGTACTTTTTTATGGCTGCATATTATTCCGTGGTGGATATGTACCATATTTTCTTTTTTTTTTTTTTTTTTTTGAGGCGGAGTCTTGCTCTGTTGCCCAGGCTGGAGTGCAGTGGTGGGATCTAGGCTCACTGCAACCTCTGCTTCCTGGGTTCACAGCATTCTCCTGCCTCAGACTCCCGAGTAGCTGGGAATACAGATGCCCACCACCACGCCTGGCTAATTTTTGTATTTTTTTTTTCTATATATTTAGTAGAGACGGGGTTTCAGCGTGTTAGCCACAATGGTCTCAATCTCCTGACCTCATGACCCGCCCACCTCGGCCTCCCAAAGTGCCGGGATTACAGGCATGAGCCACCGTGCCCAGCCAATATGTACCATGTTTTCTTTATCCAGTGTATCACTGATGGACATTTAGGTTGATTCCATGTCTTTGCTATTGTGAATCATGCTGCAATGAACATACATGTGCATGTGTTTTTATAATAGAACAATTTATATTCCTTTGAGTATATATCCAGTAATGGGATTGCCAGGTCGAATGGTATTTCTGTTTTTAGGTCTTTGAGGAATCGCCACACTGTCTTCCACAATGGTTGAACTAATTTACACTCCCACCAAGAGTGTACAAGTGTTTCCTTTTCTCCACAACCTCACTAGCATCATTATTTTTGACTTATTAACAACAGACATTCTGACTGGTGCGAAATGATATTTCATTGTGGTTTTGATTTGTATTTTTCAAATGATCAGTGATACTGAGCTTTTATTCATATGCTTGTTGGCTGCATATATGTTTTTTTTTTTTTTGTAAGTGTCTGTCCATGTCCTTTGCCCACTTTTTAGTGGAGTCGTTTGGTTTTTTCATGTGAATTTGTTTAAGTTCCCTACAGATACTGGACATTTGACCTTTGTCAAATGCATATTTTGCAAAAATTTTTTCCCATTCTGTATGTTGCCTGCTCAGTTGATAGTTTCCTTTGCTGTGCAGTAGCTCCTAAGTTTAATTAGGTCCCATTTGTCAATTTTTGCTTTTGTTGCAACTGCCTTTGGTGTCTTTGTCATGAAATATTTGCCTGTGCATTGCCTAGGTTGTCTTCAGGATTGTCACAGTTTGGGATTTTGCATTTAAGACTTTAATCCATCTTGAGTTAATTTTTGTATATGGTATAAGAAAGGGGTCCAGTTTCAATCTCCTGCATGTAACTAGCCTGTTATCCCACCACCATGTATCCAATAGGGAATCCTTTCCTCGTTGCTTGTTTTTGTCAGTTTTGTTGAAGATCAGATAGTTATAGGTGTGCAGCCTCATTTCTGGACTCTCAATTCCATTCCACTGGGCTATGTGTCTGTTTTTGTACCAGTACCATGCTGTTTTGGTTACTGTAGCCCTGTAATATAGTTGGGGGTCAGGTAGGATAATGGCTCTAGCTTTGTTCTTTTTGCTTAGGATTGCCTTGGCTATTCGGGCTTTTTTTTTTTTTTTTTTTTTTTTTGTTCCATGTGAATTTTAAAATAGCTTTTTCTAGTTCTATGAAAAATCCCAATGGTAGTTTAATAGGAGTGACATTGAATCTATTAACTGCTTTGGGCAGTATGGCCACTTTTACAATATTGATTCTTCCTATACTTCAGCATGGAATGTTTTTCCATTTGTTTGTGTCATCTCTGATTTTCTTGAGCAGTGGTTTGTAGTTCTTGTAGAGGTCTTTCACCTCCCTATTTAGCTATATTTCTAGGTATTTTATTCTTTTTGTGGCAATTGTGAATGGGATTGTGTTCCTAATTTGGCTCTTGGCTTGGTTGTTGTTGGTGTATAGGAATGCTAGTAATTTTTGTACATTGGTTTTGTATCCTGAAAGTTTGTTGAAGTTGTTATCGGCTGAAGAAAATTTGGGGCTGAGATGATGGAATTTTCTAATATAGGATTATGTCATCTGCAAACAGGGATAGTTTGACTTCCTGTCTTCCTATTTGGGTGCCCTTTATTTCTTTCTCTTGCCCAGTTGCCTTGCCCAGGGCTTTCAATATTATGTTGAATAGGAGTGGAGAGGGCATGCTTGTCTTATACTGGTTTTCAAGGGAAATGCGTCCAGCTTTTGCCCATTCAGTATGATGTTGGCTGTGGGTTTGTCATAGATGGCTCTTATTATTTTGAGGTATGTTCCTTCAATACCTAGTTTACTGAGAGCTTTTAACATGAAGTGGTGCTGAATTTTATCAAAAGCCTTTTGTACATCTATTGAGTTAATCATGTGGTTTTTGTCTTTAGTTCTGTTTAGTGATGAATCACATTCATTGACTTGCGTATGTTGAACCAACCTTGCATGCCAGGGATAAAGCCTACTTTATCATGGTGGATAGGCTTTTTGATGTGCTGCTGCATTCAATTTGTCAGTATTTTGTTGAGAATTTTTGCATTGATGTTCATCAAGGATATTGGCCTGAAGTTTTCTTTTTATGTTGTGTCTCTGCCAGGTTTTGGTATCTAGATAATGCTTGCCTCATAGAATGACTTAGGGAGGATTCCTTCCTCCTAAGTTTTTTGGAATAGTTTCCACAGGAATGGTACCAGGTCTTCTTTGTACAGCTGTTAGAATTTAGCTGTGAATCCATCTGATCCTGGGCCTTTTTTTTTTTGGTTGGTAAGCTATTTGTTACTGCCTCAATTTCAGAGTTCATTATTGGTCTATTCAGGGATTCAATTTCTTCCTGGTTTAGTCTTGGCAGGGCATATGTGTCCAGAAATTTATTCATTTCTTCTAGGTTTTTTGTTTATGTTCATAATATTCTCTTATTTTTGTTTGTAATTTTGTGGGGTCAGTGGTAATATCTCTCTTGTCATTTCTGATTCTGTTTATTTTAATCTTCTCTCTTTTTTTCTTTATTAATCTAGCTAGCATTCTATCTAATTTATTATTTTTTCAAAAACCAGCTCCTGGATTTGCTGATCTTTTCAATGGATTTTTGTGTCTCTATCTCCTTCCGTTCAGCTGTGATTTTGGCTATTTCTTGTCTTCTGCTAGCTTTGAGATTTGTTTGCTCTTGGTGCTGTAATTCTTTTAATTGTGATGTTAGATTGTTAAATTGAGATCTTTCTAACATTTTGATGTGGGCATTTAGTGCTATAAATTTCCCTCTTAACACTGCCTTAGATGCTTTCCAGGGATTCTGGTATGCTGTGTCTTTACTCTCATTGGTTTCAAAGAACTTCTCGATATATGCCTTAATTTTGTTTTTTACCCAGAAGTCATTCAGGAGCAGGTTATTCAATTTCCATGTAATTATATAGTTTCGAGTGAACTTTTTAGTCTTGATTTCTAATTTGGTTGCACTGTGGTCCAATAGACTGTTTGTTATCATCTCAGTTCTTTTTCATTTGCTGAGGAGTGTTCTACTTCTGATTATGTGATCCATTTTTTTTTTTTTTTTTTGAGGAGTCTCACTCAGCCACCCAGGCTGGAGTGCAGTGGTGCGATCTTGGCTCACTGCAACCTCCGCCCCCCAGGTTCAAGCAATTCTCCTGCCTCAGCCTCCCAAGTAGCTGGGACTACAGGCATGCGCCACTACACCCAGCTAATTTTTTTGTATTTTTAGTAGAGACGGGGTTTCACCATGTTCGCCAGGATGGTCTCGATCTCTTGACCTCGTGATCTACCTGCCCCAGCCTCCCAAAGTGCTGGGATTACAGGCATGAGCCACCAGGCCCAGCCATATGTGATCAATTTTAGAGTATGTGCCATGTGGCAATAAGAAGAATGTATATTCTGTTGTTTTTGGGTGGAGAATTCTGTACATATCTATCAGGTCCATTTGATCCAGGGCCGAGTTCAGGTCCTGAATATCTTTGTTAATTTTCTGTCTAATATTATCAGTGGGGTGCTAAAGTCTCCCACTGTTATTGTGTGGGAGTCTAAGTCTCTCTGAAGGTCTCTAAGGACTTGCTTTAGTCTTACTGGGTGCTACTGTGTTGGGTAGCTACTGTGTTGGGTGCATATATATTTGGGATAGTTAGAGCTTCTTGTTGAATTGAACATTTTACCATTATGTCCTTTGTATTTCTTTATCTTTGTTGGTTTAAAGTCTGTTTTTTCAGAAACTAGGGTTGCAACTCCTGCTTTATTTCTGTTTTTCATATGCTTTGTAGATTTCTCTCCAAACATTTATTTTGAGCCTATATGTGTCACTGCATGTGAGGTGAGTCTCTTGAAGACAGCATACCAATGGGTCTTGGTTCTTTATCCAGACATTTAGCCCATTTACATTTAAGGTTAGTATTGATATGTGTGGATTTGATCCTGTCATCATGATGTTAGCTGGTTACTTTGCAGACTTGTTTACGTGATTGCTTTACAGTGTTACTGGTCTGTATACTTCAGTATGTTCTTCTAATGGTTGGTAATGGTCTTTCCTTTCCATATTCAGTGGTTCCTTCAGAAGCTCTTGTAAGGCAGGTCTGGTAATAACAAATTTCCTCAGCATTTTTTTTTTCTGAAAAAGATCTTATTTCTTCTTCACTCATGAAGCTTAGCTTGGCTAAATATGAAACTTTAGGTTGGAATTTCTTTGCTTTAAGAATGTTGAATATTGGCCCCCAGTTTCTTCTGGATTGTAGGGTTTCAGCTGAGAGGTTCACTGTTAGTCTGATGGGCTTCCCTTTGTAGATGACCTGGCCTTTCTCTCTAGCTGCCTTTAACATTTTTTCTTTCATTTCAGCCTTGGAGAATCTGATGATTATGTGTCTTGGGGATGACCTTCTTCTGAAGTATTTTACAGGGGTTCTCTGCATTTCCTGAATTTGAATGTTGGCCTCTGTAGCTAGATTGAAGAAGTTCTCATGGATGATAAACTGAAATATGTTTTCCAAGTTGGTTCCTTTCTCCCCATCTCTTTCAGAGACATCAATTAATCATAGATTTGGTCTCTTTACATAATCCCTTATTTCTTGGAGGTTTTGTTCATTCCTTTAGATTCTTTTTTCTCTATTCTTGTCTGACTGTTTTATTTCAGAAAGCCAGTTTTGAAACTCTGAGATTCTTTCCTCTGTTTGGTCTATTGTCCTATTAATGTTGTGATTGCATTATGAAATTCTTGTAGTGTGTTTTTCAGCTCTATTTGGTTGGTTACATTATTTTCTATACTGGCTATTTTGTGTCTCAGCTCCTGCATTGTTTTATCATGATTTTTAGCTTCCTTGCATTGGGTTTCAACATATTCCTGTAGCTTAATGATCTTCATTCCTAGCCATATTCTGAAATCTACTTCTGTCATTTTAGCCATCTCATCAAATTCAGAACCCTTGCTGAAGAGGTGATGTGGTCATCTGGAGGACAAAAGGCATGCTGGCTTCTTGAGTTTTCAGCATTTTTGAACTGATTCTTTCCCATCTTTGTAGCCTTATCTACCTACAATCTTTGAGGTTGCTGATCTTCAGATTTTTTTTTCTTCTATCCTGTTTGATGACTTTGAGGGTTTGATTGTGGTATAAGGCCAATTCAGCCAACTGGCTTCATTTCTGGGAGATTTTAGGGGACCAGCACTGAGCTTCCAACTCCTGGCCTGCCTGCTATAACTCTGTGGGACTTGTATTGGGCCCTGACTTTGTTCTCTGACCCCTCCAGGTATGGAATCCACTGCTGTTGTGAGGGCTAAGGTGTGCCAGCTGCAACAGAGTGTTAGTGGGTGCTGGAGTGCCCGCCTCCCTGTGGGCATTCACTAAGGTGGTGGAGGCAACGCAGCTGGTCAGGGGTCAGGGGGCCCCTGCTGAAGATTTTGTGTGTGGTTGTGCTGGAGATGGTGTTGGCGGGGGTGTGGGGTGCTGGCAGATGCAGGTCTGGGTGCCTTCTCTGTACCCTGTAAGCAGGAATGATTGCTCAGGGTATGGGAAGATCCCATGTTCTCTAGCCAGTGTTAGCACAAGGGTAGGGCACTGGCAGGGACAGGGTTTGCTCGCTCTGTGCCTGCTAAGGCTGTATCTGCAATGGTGGTCAGCAGGGGAAGGGGGTGGGTGTGGACTGCACGCTGCATACTGGTGGGGCAAGTAAAGAAAAACCCACCTGTGCAGACATGTGCCAGCAAAGTGATGTGGGGAGTAGCCTGTGGACTTGGGGGGAAGCTGCAGTATGGGGAGGGAGGGTACGGCCTGGTATGTGGCTGTAGGGACTGCATTGTTGGAGCTCTCCACTGGTCAGGCATAATCTGCCATCGCAGAAGCTATGGTGTGGGCCCCCAGGCACCTGAGACTGCCCTGCAAGCAGGCATGGCCAGGCTGGGGCCCCAGGAGAGGCCAGCAGACCAAGGAGTACTCAGGTTGAACAAGCCATGGTTCAACCTTGCAAATCTCGGGTCCAGCAGTTCCCCTAGAGCTAAATTATCTTATGGGAGCAAGTTGAGCCTAGGAGGATTGCTGTCTCTGGCCATGCTGTGCTGCAGATGCTCCTGCACCAGATCCTTTAGGCTCCACATCAGCTGGTTTGCTGATGTGAAGGAATGTAATCCATTCCATCCAAAACAGTTCATCCTTATTTAGACTTTATAAACCATTATGGTATGATAGGAGTAACTGCTAAGGAGGCAGCCACAATCTATTTGAAAAACCCAGGTACTGTCTACTTTTCTTCTAGCCATTGATAGATAAAGCCAATTGATGCCTATTAACTACCAAATAAAGCATCCTAAAAGTGATTTTAAGGAGAAGTGTAGGTGCCTCTCCCACAGGGAGGCAACTTTAGTGCCCCTACCACTTCTCTAAGCAGCCCTTCCTGATACCTCGAGTGTCCGTGGTGGCTGAGGGGTCACCTCCTGTCAGGGTTCCAGAGGCCCATGGTGATAGCAGGTTGCTCCTTGCCAGTACAGGTCACCCAAAGTCACCCATTCTCCTGGAGATGTTGTGATCCAAAAATGAGTCCCGGTGCATGGTAGCCCATGCAGGGTTCCCAGCTTTCTTTCCCTATAGCCCAGCTTCTGTGTCTTCCCTCTGTTTACTCTCAGTGCCTTCCTTCTGAAGATCTGTTAATAGCATGCCAGTCATCTCAGTCCCTCCGTGGGAGCTGTTCCATTTGTCTGCATTTAGTCAGCCATCTTGCCCTCTCCCCCATAATTTCAAATTTATTGTACATTCATTGCAGATGTTGGCATCTGGATCACCCAGATTACTTCCAGCCTTTATCCAGAAGGACATCAATATTAATGGAGATCCTCATAATCTCTTCAACTGCTCAACTGCCATTACCTTTACCTTCATTCCTCTTGCATATTCCACTTTCAAGACTGTAATGTGAACCTTATCATCAGTCAGAAACCTCATACCTCTGAAATAAGGTATTCCAACAGCCTACTCCCTGGTCTCACTGTCTTTAACAGCAGTGGTCTTCAGGCCTTGACTCCACCACAGACTTTTTCTCTTGACTCATTATTCTTTGGGTAATCTCAGACATGCCCATAGATGTACCTTCCTCTCATATTCTGATAACTACTAAATATGTCTTTCTAACCCAGAATTGTCCCCTAAACTATCAGACTGTATAGTTAGCTCTGCTAGAAAACTATTAAAATGCCTCACAAACACTTCAAACTCATAATAAAAGCCCAAATCCAAATCTTCTCTTCCATATTCAAATCCACTCCTTTCTTTAGGTTTCAATTTATTAACGTAATGCTACTATTATCTACCAAGCAACCAGACACCTGAGAATTACCCTAGCCTCTTCTCACTCCCATGGCCCTGCTGCACAACCTTCCAATTCTGTGTATTTTGCCAACCAAATATCTCTCTAACCTCTCTTTTCTATGATCCCCCTCCCCTGGTTTAGAATTGAGACCTCAATTCTCACCTCATAGCGACAGTAGCTTCCAAACTTAGTGGTTCTAAAAGTTTGTTTACATAAGAATTACATTATGTGCATGTTTAAAATGAAGATTTATCAGGTCCCATCCTCAGAAATGTTTTTCAGTTACCTGGAATCTTCATTATTAACAAACTATTTCACTATTTGCAGGAGATTCCAGTCCTGGTGACCCATTCAACCACACTTTGGGAAACACTGAACTGTCTTGTCTCCCTGCCTCTGATTATCCCTTTTCATTCCATTGTCCCACTGGTCACAACCTAATCTCCTATTACATTCAGAGGTCACATCAGAGTCCACTTCCAAATTCTTTCAAGGTACTTATGTTAATCCAGAGTCTTCAGTTGCAAATAGGAGAAACCCAACTCAAATTAGCTTAAAAAAATAACCACACATGAGTTTGTAAATAAACTATGGGGCAGAAGGATAGAGTTTGTTTTTAGATACCAAAAAGAAAGCTCTCAAACAGTCAAAACATTATTTTTCCATCTCTTGTTTCCACTTCTCTCTTTAGGTCACTTCCTTCTCTAAAACAAGCTTTTCCAAAAGGCAATTGACTGGTAGCTAAAAATCCTGGCTCACATCCTAACAGCCTCTGACTAACAAGGAAAGAATATTCATCATCAAAATATAATTAGAAAAGTTCTAGTCTGGACCATAATCCCATCCTTGGAAAAATCACTATAAGAGAGGAGCTGGGAAAATGATTGCCCCAGCTCATAACAAAAGTCTACTCATCCACCAGTCCCTGTAGTCAGAAGGATGTCATCCCACTGAATGCCCATGGCTAAAGATGCAAGAGGAATAATTCTCTGAAAGGAGGTAAGTATTTCTCTGAGGAGAATAAAGGGTATTGGACAAGCAAAGCATCAGTTTCTTATTAAAGTTTTAACTCCTCTATGGAGCATGAGAGACCCTTCATAATCTTGTCCTTGCCATTGTCCTTAATGCAACTCTGTGTTCCAGTCATGCTGGTTTAAGAGCTCCTGCTGCTATATCTCCATTGCACCTTATCTGTATCTCCCCTTTAATGCTTACCACATTGAATTCTATTTCTTTGAGGGAAGGAGCAGTGGTATGTTTGACTAGAAAACTACTAGACATTTTAAGTCTTTCTTGTCTTTTTACCTTCAGTGTCTCACAATGCTTGGCTTAAAGTAAGTACTCTATAATCAATTAAGAGCTATATACACATCATACAAATAAGTTTCAAACAAAAACTATAAACACAAGATGCTGGGGTCTCTGATCCAGGCCTCATCACTAGTGACTTAAACTGGAAAAATTATTTCTCCCTTTGGCTGCCAAGCCAGTCAAAGTGAATAATTCCTAGATCCTTCTGCTAGAGCTGCAGCAGGAAAAATATATCCCTGGTATTCCAAAGTAGAAATTTGTTGTTTCATTAAAAATACATCATTATACAGAAATCATAATTTCTAAAATAGCTTTCACAGAGTATATTTTGGGCAGCTTATATAATAAATTTTGGTTGTTTTTAACCTAATACACAACATGATTTCTATGAAGGTGAAAGAATGTGCTTTAAATTGCAACTCAACATCATACGTCTGAACACAATTTTGCATAAAATGAAGATTTCCTTCTGAATATGCTCATTTATTTGGTTATGGTTACTGGATTCTCTTAGCATATAAAGATGGTATTTATAACATATATTACTCTTCAAAGGAATGTAATCCATTCCAGAGCAGTTTTTTTTTCTTTTTTTTTCTTTTTTTTTTTTTTTTGAGACGGAGTCGCTCTGTCACCTAAGCTGGAGTGCAGTGGCACGATCTTGGCTCACTGCAACCTGCACCACCTGGGTTCAACTGATTCTCCTACCACAGCCTCCTGAGTAGCTGTGATTACAGGGAGACAGGGTTTCACCATATTGGCCAGGCTGGTCTCAAACTCCTGACCTCAAGTGATCCGACTGCCTCGGCCTCCCAAAGTGCTGGGATTACAGGCGTGAGGCAAGGCGCCCAGCCAGAACAGTTCATTCTTATTTAGACTTTATAAACCATTATGGTAGGCTAGCAAGTAACTGCGAAGGCAGCCACAATCTATTTGAACAACACAGGTACTGTCTACTTTTCTCCTAGCCATTGATAGATACAGCAATTGATGTCTATTAACTACCAAATAAAGCATCCTTAAAGTGACTTTAAGAACATTTCAGGAAGTATTGCTTTCACCATTTATTAGTGTAATAAGTATTCCTTTCTGCATCAGTCAGGGTTCTCCAGAGAAACAGAACACATAGGATATACATACGTAAGGAGATTTATTTTAAAGAATTGGCTCAAGCAATTATGGGGCCTGGCAAGTCCAAAACTCATAGAGCAAGCCAGCAGCCTGGAAACTCAGGCAAATGTTGGTATTGCGGTCTTAAGGCAAAATGTCTTTCTCTTTTGAACACTTTGGATTTTACTTAATCAGGCCCATTCACACTATCAACTGTAACCTCGTTTTTTAAAAGCCAACTGACTGAAAGTGTTAACCACATCTACAAAATATCTTCACGGCAATACCTACACTAATGTTTGATTAAATTAGTGGGTACTATAGACTAGCCCAGTTAACATATAAAATTAACCCCTACATTATCAGGAGGACATAAATCTGGAAAATTTTTAGTATTTAACATTTTGTCCTCTGAGTTATTTATTTTGATGTGCTGTTATTAACAGAATACATTCATTCTGTCTTAAAAATGTCCCTCTTGCTAACGTGTCTTTTACCCTAAGAAACTTTACTTTTTAGTTACTAGGGACTTCATAACTTCAGTGAAAAGGGCAAAAAAATCTATACCAAGTTGTCAGACTGCTAAGTGAGGAGGTGGAAGAGGAGAAAGAGAATATGACAAAGAAGAGAAGGCAGGCAATGAAACTGACTAACAAAAAGAAAGGAGTATGAGGAGGACAGGAAGGAGGAATGGGAGGAGGAGAGAGGGGAGAAGAAGAAATTGGATCCTTTAGAGAAGAATAAAGAATTTCAAAACCTTGTGATTATAAATAATTTCTTGCTTATTTATATACTCACAAATTTATAAAATATAACATAATATGCACAGTTGCTATTAAATTTGGACTTTTATCCAGATGCCTCAGTCATATTCCAAAACCAGAAACTGCCTTTGTTCACTGCACCATGATTATTATTTGATGGTGGTGATGTAAGTGTGAGAGTGTGTGTGTGTATGTGTGTGTGTGTGTGTGTGTTGGGGGTGTTGGGGGTAGGGGCTGTAAGTAAACTTTTTTTTCGTTGGGCCTTTTTTTCTTTTAAAACCCCACATAGAAACAAGACCAAACCATGTGTTTTTAGATGTACTAAAAGAAAACAGATATGCAAACTGAAAATATCAAAATAGTATTTAAATGAAAACAAGATTGTTTCATTTGGTGCCCATCTTTGATCCTAGATATGTAAACCTGGAAACCTGGATAAGACACAAGCTTCATTCAAGCTGTGTGCTTCATTCATGCTTCTCTACTGATAATCAGGAGGAAACTCTCACCCACTACATTCATTTATTTAGCAAACAGGTAATGAAGGGACCAGTGTTAGTAGTCACTATATCAGGTGTCACATGGTAGGGAGATATGAGAGAATGTATTTGGATTCAACAAGCCTATAACCCAGTGGTGCAGACAAGCATGTAAACAACTAAGCATTACAAAGGCCAGAATGAAATAAAGGCTGTAAATAGAGGCCTAAGTACATTTCTGCCACTGCATAAAAGAAATAGCATTTTAAATGAAAAAGGACAGATTTCAAGGAGCAATTTTTATAGAGCCTTTAAGAAAAGTTATTGTTAAGATGTAGAGATATGGGGCAGTTGATGGGTTTAGTGGGACAGGAGAGAGACTGCACATATGTTCAGAGAATAGTAAATACTCCAATGCGACTAGGGTTATTTGTCAGCAGAAGCCCTAGCTAACCTCTTCTCTCCATTGTAGTTAGATGTTCATTGTCCAGAATTATCTGTTCATACCCCTGGACTCCACCCCCTTAAACTAATTCTTCCGGAGTACAGAAAATTTGATTTTTTAAAAAATATTCTCCCAAGTATATTATATAGTGATATACTTTTCCTTAAGCAACATTTCTCATAAATAACTCACATGAAAACATGCAAAATTGTTCACAAACTTCAAGGCCAGATGGTAGAGATTGCCTCAGACATCCCTACCTAGAAGTGAAGCAAGCCCGTAAGGGTCCTATGAGGTGCACAGCAGAGGTCCACATTGCCAAGACAATAAGCAGCTGGAAATGTGGAAAGGATTATTCTAGAAAGGAAGTTCAACCTTTACCAAGAAATGTGGGTTTATGAAATTAAAAGCCAGGAATTGAGGTCTCAGATACTGAAAAAAATTATCATTCTACCTCACCTCTCCTCTAATATCTCAGTTTGGAAAGCAAACTTGGATTCCATCTTCAAGAAGCCCTCAGAGAATCCCTTTGCTCTCCTCACTCCTCCATTGTAGAGAATATCTGTGGTTTTCTCTCCCAGAATCAATTTTCACCTTGTTCTAGGAGCATCCCCTGGATTGCCTTTTAGGCAGGCACCTCTGGAGGCTTAGAAACATATGACAAAATGAAATCAGTGCTTGGCTGGGGACTAAAAAAAGAGCGTGTATCAACTGCTTTAAGGCATGATGTGAGCTTAAGGGTCAGTGGCTCGCTGGAGAAATACATAGTTACACATGATTTTTTGCTTTACATTATAGAGTTACTAATCTGTTTTTATCCCGCCAGAGATTTATCACGGTTATTAATAGGATAGCCCTTCAAAAACAATTCTGAGTAGCCAAAAGACTGATATGACCTCCAAGAGGAAACAAGGTACCATTTTCTCCTCTTTTCAATATGCCTGCTGTTAGGTTAAGATGGAGGCACATCCACCTGCAAGAGACACACCTCTTAGCTGCCCCCTTCACATTATTGCTCCCAAGATCATTTCACACCGTATTGTTAACACTATAACTTTGACCTCAGAATGACGACCATGATATTTTGATAAAATGTCTTGTTAAAGTATCTACTATTCAACCCCTGGTAAAGACTTTTTTAAAGCACACATTCTTGTCTCTCATAATAGTAAAAAAAATTTACAAAAATAAGTTTTTTAAAGCTATTCTAGGCTCATTTTCCATATCTGTAAGATGAGATAATAAACAAGGCAATTTATAAAGGTTTTTGGCTCTAACAAGCCATGATTTGAAATGCACTAAGCATTTGAGTTGGTGGCAAAGTACGGTGGAATGACCTCTCACTCTGGGTTACCATTTAAAGACAACAATAGCTGTGGTTCAAAGTGTGGCACAAGACAAGCTGACATTGTCTCACCAGGATATGCCGATAGGAAAACAAAGTGTGAGATCACAGTGTAGAAATGAGGATTTCTGGAACAAAAGCATCAGGATTGACAAGCATGGGATGGGAGGGGGTTGATGTCTCACCTATAAATGTTAAGCAGTTCTTACAAATTCCATTTAGCAAAAAGACATAACTATAATGACATTTTCCAGGAATCCTATAAAAGACAGAAAGCACAACCAGCCTTTTGTCAATGTCTTCTATTATGATATGAGTGATTTAATGAAATTTGGAGTTGACAGTAATAATCTCATAATGTGACATACATTAAATCAATTTAACAAAGGTGAAACATAATAAAAATCTAGAACATATGCCTGGCATTTTAAAAGTACATACTTACAACCTATCACAGGAGTTCAATTATTCTGAGACATTCTGTTCACATATATTAGTGTATGTAAAATATGCACAAAATTAAGATTTCAACTTCAGTCATGTAGTAAGGGCCAAATATGAGCCAATCACCAGGGACAGTAGAGCAAAGGCTCTTCGTGCCATTACTTAATTATATTCACCAAGGGATGTAAAGAAAACCCCATTTTCTTCAAGTGGAGTGCATTTTATTTCAAATGTTTCCAAAATTCAACCACATTTATTTTCCCAATTTCTATAGCTGCCATCCTGGACAAAGCCACTATCTCTTCTCATCTGATTATTATGACAGCTTACTACTTGGACACCCTCCTTCTACCCTGGTCTCCTACTTCTATTTGCCATACAATAACCACAGTTGTGCTTTTAAAATGCAAGTCACTCCTTCACTCTCTCCCATCCCTTGGTTCTCATATTGGTCAATAAAAGCCCAAGTATTTCCCATGACCTCAAATGCCCTACAACTGCATCATCCATAACACCTAAGAGTTTGCTAGAAATGTTCTCAGGCCCCACTCCCCATCTACCGAATTATAAACAAGCCCTTCAGATGACTCAAATGAAGGCTAACGTTTGAAGACCAATGTCTTAGAGGACCGTACATCCTACCTCTCACTACCTCTCTGACTCATCTCCTTCTATTTTCCCTTTTGCCTACTTTGCTCAGCTCCAGCTAAAAAGGCTTAAATGGACCAAGCCTGTCCCAAGCTCAAGTTCTTTGTATATGTTTCTCTTCTGCCCAGAAAACTTTTTCCGGTAATATCCATGTAGCTTATTCTTTCACATCTTTTAGATGTCTGTACAAATATCATCTTATACAGCAGCCTTCCCTATCCTATATAAAATAGTAAGCCCTGAATCCAGAACTTCCTTTCCTTCTTACCTTCTTTATGTTTCTTCATTGCATGTATTATCTCCTGATATATAACATTTATCTGTTCATAGCCTGTCTCATCCACTAGAATGTAAACCCATGAGGATGGAGTCTTTGTTATTAACAAATAACCAGTGTCAAGAACATTTTCTAACACAGAGCAGATCCTCCATAAATATTTACTGAATAAATGAATGAATGAATTCACCTCCCGGGTCTGAAAAGGAGGATATAGAGGCCAGATCAACATGTGACTCTAACACAAATGTCTAGAAAATGCTCTCCTTTCTAAAAGTGTATTCCTCTACAGATTTCCTATAGCATAGATTCTTGTAGCATTAAGAATTGAGTCTCCCTAAGGAGTTTATTAAGAGAAAATGCATTTACCTAGTTAAAGCAATAGCAGAGATATGTTTTTCCTAATTAAGCTCATTATCATTCATGTCACATAGGACATACAATATGTGCCATATAGCACATGAGCTTTTTTTTTGGAGAAGGTAAGGGGATGATTGAAGGGTTGCAGAAAATGCTGAGAACTTATGGTATATACCATGCTGATGAAGTTATTAGTAGTAGTCAAGAAAAAAGATCTATTAAAACAGAGTATGGAGCTACCCAATAGAGGAAGTTTATCAAGCTACACACACAATTCTTTCATGGGTACTGCTGTGGGTATCATGAACCTGGGGTGGACAGTTAATATATTAGGTGCCAGAATCAGACTCCCAAGTGAATGGACAACAGACAAAACATAATTTGAAATTAAGAAATAAAAAGTGTAAAAGGAGTGGAATGTGGTTAAACAGTTTTATAAGGTTATGTTTTGTGGCAATGCCAATAAAGACCTTGGACACGCTTAGGACACATGATCCACTGGATTAAAAGAGTCATTCCAGATCTGACACAAAAGGACACTTTCACCTACAAAACTTAAATTGTTGGAATTATGGTGCCAAAAAAATTTCAATTATATTTCAGGCATAAATATAACAACATCTTTAAAATTTCAAGGATCATTAGAGAGGTGACACTAAAATCAGAGTTGCACATTATGGACAAAAGCACTGTTCAAAAATAATTTTGCCAGGGGGTTCGCCAAGATGGCCAACTAAAAGCAACTAGTCTGCACTGCTCTTACAGAGAGAAATGGAAGGGATAAGTAAATACAGCACCTTCAACAGAAACATCCAGGTACTCACATTGGGACTCACCAAGGAAACAACTTGACCCATGGGGAACGGAGAAAAGCAAGGCAGGACAACTGCCCTCCCAGGAGCAGCACAGAGCCAGGGGAACCTCCTCCACCCAGGGAAGTAGGAGTTCGAGGCAACTAGGTACTGGGGCGATACCCCAGCACAGTCCAGCAGCTCTATGGAGAAGCAGTAAGACTGCTTATTCACACAGATCCCAAATCCTCTCCACCTGGGATCTCCTGTCACCCATGCTAGTATTTTTCAGCCAACGGAGGTTTTAAGCCTCCCTGGGACATGGCTTCCAGAGAGTGGTGGGCCATCTTCTTTGCTGTTTGGCAGTCTTAGCCATCCTTGCCTTCAGGCTTTGGAAAGCCTGAGGCGACTGGGGGCTGGAGCAGACCCCAAGCACAGCACAGCTGCTCTTCAAAAAGTAGCCAGACTATTTTTGTAAATGCGTCCTCATTCCCATTTCTTCTGGGCAGGATCTCCTGACCAGGATCTCCAGCCACTTCTGCCAGTGTGCTCCAGCCAACAGAGGTTTCAAACCTCCCTGGGACGCAGCTCCCAGGGGGAGAGGCGACCTGCCGTCTTTGCTGTTTAGCAGCCTTAGCCATTCTTTCCTCTAGGCTCTGGAGAGCCCGAGGCAACTGGGGGCTGGAGCAAACCCCCAGCACAGCACAGCTGCTCTATGAAAAAGTGGCTAGACTGCTTTTTTACATGGGTCCCTGATCCCGTTCCTCCTCACTGGGTGGGATCTCCCACTTGGGATCTCCAACCACCTTCTGCAGGTGCATTCAGATCAGCTCAGGTCCATACCTCCCTGGGACAGTGCTCCAAGGAGGAAGGATAGGCTGCCATCTTGCTGTTTCACAGCCTTCACTGGTACCTTCAGGTAATGGAAAATCCAAGATGACTAGGGACTACAGCAGACCCCCAGCATACTGCAGCAGCCCCATAGAAAAGTGGCCAGACAGTTACATGTGTCCCTGATCTCATATCTTCTCACTGGATGAGTCCTCCAGGCCTGGGTGTCCAGTCACCCCCAACCACGGCTACTGAGCCAGCAGCAGCTATGCTACTCCCTGGACAGAGCTCCCAGTGGGAAGGATGGGTTGTCATCTTTGCTGTCTCCCAGCCCTTGCCCTTGCTGTCTCCAGGCTCTGGAGAGTCTATGGGACCAGAGGCTGCTCCAGAGCCCAAACACAGAGCAACTATCTCACAGAAAAGTGGCCAGACTGTTGTCCACACAGATTCTGGTCCTCACTTCTCCTCACTGGGCAGGGCCACCCAACCTGGGACTCCAGCACAACCACCCTGCCCATGCCTGGTCACCAGAATCAGAGACAGCCCAGCATTTCTCCAATCTCCAGCAATTCTCTGGGATTCTCCAAATCCCAAAATCAACCCACAACCGCTCTGCCACTACAATTGTAGTGGTACTACCCTAATAGTCCTTGGGCTGGGGAAGGAACAAAGACCCCTTCATTACATTGGCATCTCCAGCACACCATACAGAAAGGAGTTGATCCCCTCTTCCATGGGAACACCCATCCCCACTGCTGCCCTCAGTCTGCTGAAGAAACAAAGAGCCTGAAGGGTACACTTAAGCTTACAGCATGCCACAGTCACCATACAGAGAGGACACCAGTCTCTCCTCCCAGTGAGCCCTCAATCCCCTACCCCTCAATAAGTGGAACCCCAAGCTCATACCAGCACTGCAACTTCCCCACCCCACTGGCTGAACACTCCCAGTAAGAGTGGCTCTGTGTTTCTTGAAGGTGGAGCCCCAGGGCTCTCTCTACCACTGCCTCTGCAATGGTACTACCCCTGCTACCCTTGAACTAACAAAGGAACAAAGACCCTAAGTACCTTCTCCACACCTCCAATAAGCTACAATCAACCCAAGAGGAGGCCAGTTCATCTCCCATAGGTCCGACTCATCCCTCCTGTTCATCACCAGGCAGGGAACCCCCAGCTTGGGCCCACAGCACAGACTCCTTATCCCAGGCTGATTGCACTTAGTGATAGTTGACCTGCATCTTTCTAGGGTGGAGCCCCTAGGAAGCAAGCAAAAGACCCTCGGCCACAACCATTAGTAAGGTCCCTTCTGCTGCCTCCAAGTTGGGGAGGAAACAGAAAACCCAAGATCACCCCAGAGCTATGGTGGGCAGCCTGGGACTGCCAAGCTGCAGTCTACAGCCAGAACTCAAGCAGGAGAGGAACCCACACTACCAGAGCATTGAGAGGGTGGACAGCTGCAACTGTGAGGAAATACAGGGAAGCTACATGACTAAGCAAGAGTCTGCCTACTATGCCTAAGTACCACCTACTGGATCACACCCCAAAGCTTCAACATACAAAATACCTCACTAACATACCCACCTCTGAAACCAGAAACAAGAAGTCACCTTCAAATAAAGATCCTGCATAAAACCTGGGCCTTGTGAAAACACCCAGAAAAGGAGTCTACTTACTGTACTCAATCTACATCACAGTTAAAGGAACACCCACATGCAGAGATGAGAAAGAACCAATGCAAGAACTCCATCAACTCAAATGACCAGTGTCATCTGTCCTCCAAACAACTGCACTAGTTCTTCAACAAGAGTTCTTGCAGGCTAAGTTTGCTGAAATCACAGAAATAGAATTCAGAATATGGATAGGAATGAAGATCATTGAGATTCAAGAGAATGCCAAAACCCAATCCAAGTACACTAAGAATCACAATAAAATGACACAGGAGCAACAGATGAAATAGCCAGAATGAAAAAGAACCTAACTGATCTGATAGAGCTGAAAAACACATCACAAGGTTTTGTAATGCAATTACAACTGTTAACAGTAGAATAGACCAAGCTGAGGAAAGACTCTCAGAACTTGAAGACTGGCTCCCTGAAATAAGACAGTCAAACAAAATTATTCAAAAAGAATACAACGGAATGAACAAAACCTCCGAGAAATATGGGACTATGTAAAGAGGCCAAGTCTACAAACGACTGGCATCCCTAAAAGGGATAGGGTGAAAGCAAACAACTTGCAAAACATATTTCAGGGTGTCATCCATGAAAACTTCCCCAACCTTGCTAGAGAGGCCAACAGTCAAATTCAGGAAATACAAAGGACCCCTGAAAGATTCTACACAAGAAGATAATCCCCAAGACACATAATCATCAGATTTTCAAAGGTTGAAATGAAAGAATGTTAAAGGCAGCTATACAGAAAGGGCAGGTCACCTACAAAAAGAACCCTATCAAGCTAACAGTAGACATGCTAGCAGTAACCCTAAAAGCCAGAAGAGATTGGGGGGCCTATATTCAACATTCTTAAAGAAAAAATCTTCAACCAAGAATTTTCTATCCTGCCAAACTGGATAAGCTTCATAAGCAAAGGAGAAAACAACAGAATATACAATTCTCCTCATTGCCACATGGCACATACTCTAAAACCAAGCACACAATCAAACATAAAACAATCCTCAGCAAATGCAAAAGAATCAAAATCATCCCAAACACAACTCTCAGACTCCAGGGCAATAAAACCACATAATTACATAGAAACCATATAATTACATGGAAATTAAACAATGTGCTGAATGACTTTTAAGGAAATAATGAAATTAAGGCAGAAATTCAGAAGTTCTTTGAAACTAAAGAGAACAAAGATGCAACATACCAGAATCTCTGGGACACAGTTAAGGCAGTGTTAAGAGAGAAATTTGTAGCCATAAACACCCACATCAAAAAGTTAGAAAGATCCCAAATTGACAACTTAACAACACAACTGAAAGAACTAGAGAAGCAAGAGCAAACCAACACCAAAGCTAGCAGAAGATGAGAAATAACCAAAATCAGAGCTGAACTGAAGATCAAGACATGAAAAACCATTCAAAAGATCAATAAATCCAGGGGTTTGTTTTTTGAAAAATATAATAAGATAGGCTACTAGCTAGACTAACAAAGAACAGAGAATATCCAATTAATACAAGTAGAAAAGACAAAAGGAATGTTACAACTGACCCCACAGGAATAAAAATAATCATCAGAAACTACTGCAAACACCTCTATGCACACAAACAAGAAAACCTAGAAGAGATGGATAAATTCCTGGACACACACACTCTCCCAGTACTGAACCTGGAATAAATTAATTCCCTAAACAGACCAATAACAAGCTCCAAAATTGGAATCAATAATAAATAGCCTACCAACTAAAAAAGCTAGGACCAAATGGATTCACAGCCAAATTCTGCCAGATGTACAAAGAAGAGCTGGTAGTATTCCTACTGAAACTATTCAAAAAAAAAAAAAATAGGAGTAATGATTCCTCTCCAACACATTCTATGAGGCCAGCATTACTCTGATACTAAAACCTGTCAGGGACACACACACACACAAAAGAAAACTTCAGTCGATGAACACTGATGCAAAACATCTCAGCAAAATACTTGCAAACCAAATCTAATGGCACATCAAAAACTAATCCACCACCATCAATTGGGATTCATCCCCAGGACGCAAAGTTGGTTTAATATACACAAATCAATAAATGTGATTCACCACATAAATAGAACTAAAAACAAAAATCACATGATTA
Organism: Pan troglodytes; assembly: GCF_028858775.2. Classification (NCBI taxonomy): domain Eukaryota; kingdom Metazoa; phylum Chordata; class Mammalia; order Primates; family Hominidae; genus Pan; species Pan troglodytes. The sequence goes on along the minus strand of NC_072404.2, from coordinate 124,131,750 downwards.
TCTCAATAGATGCAGAAAAGGCTTTTGATAAAATTCAACATCTCTTCATATTAAAAACTCTCAATAATAGAGGTATCGAAGGAACATACCTCAAAATAATAAAAGCCATCTATGACAAACCCATAGCCAACATCATACTGAATAGGCAAAAGCTGGAAGCATTCCCCTTGAAAACTAGCATAAGACAAAGATGCCCTCTCTCACCACTCCTATTCAGTGTAGTATTGGAAGTCCTGGCCAGAGCAATCAAGAAGAGAAAGAAATAAAGGAAATCCAAATAGGAAGAGAGAAAGTCAAACTCCTCCTGTTTGTAGACAACATGATTCTATACCTAGAAAACCCTAGAGTCTCAGCCCAAAAGTTCCTTCAGCTGATAAACAACTTCAGCAAAGCTTCAGGACACAAAATTAATGTACAAAAATCACTAGCATTTCTATACACCAACAACAGCCAAGCTGAGAGCCAAATCAGGAAGGCAATCTTATTCACAATTTCCACAAAAAGAATAAGATCCCTAGGAATACAGCTAACCAAGGAGGTGAAATATCTCTACAAAACACTGTCCAAAGAAATCAGAGATGACCCAAACATACAGAAAAACATTCCATGCTCATGGATGGGAACAAAAGCAGTATCATTAAAATGGCCAAACTGCCCAAAACAATTTACAGATTCAATTCTATTCCTATCAAACTACCAATGACATTCTTCACAAAATTGGAAAAAAAGTATTTTAAAATTCATATGGAACGAAAAAAGAGCCTAAATAGTCAAGGCAATCAAAAGCAAAAAGAACAAAGCTGGAGGCATCACATTACCCATCTTCAAACTATACTACAGGGTTACAGTAGTAACCAAAACAGCAGTGTACTGTTACAAGAACAGACGCATAGACCAATGGAAGAGAACAGAGAGCCCAGAAATAAGCCCACATACCTAAAACCATCTGATCTTCAGAAAAGCAGACACACAGAAGCAATGGGGAAAGGATTCCATATTCTATAAATGGTGCTAGGATAATTGTCTAGCCATATGCAGAAAATTGAAACTGAATCCTTTCCTTACACCATATACAAAAATCAACTCAAGATGGATTAAAAACTTAAATGTAATGCCCCAAACAATAAAAACTCTGGGCGATAGCATTCAGGACTTAGGAACAGGCAAAAATTTCATGATGAAGATGGCAAAAGGCAATTGCAACAAAAGCAGAAATTGACAAATGGGATCTAATAACTAAAAATGCTTCTGCACAGCAAAAGAAACTATCAACAGAGTAAACAGACAACTACAGAATGGGAGAAACTATTTGCAAGTTACGCCTCTGACAAAGGTCTAAAATCCAGCATCTGTAAGGATCTTAAATAAATTTACAAGATAAAAGCAAAAAAAAAACCCTTAAAAAGTAGGCAAAAGACATGAACAGACACTTTTAAAAAGAAGACACACTTGTGGCCAACAAGCATATGAAAAAAAAAAAAGCTCAATATCACTAATCATTAGAGAAATGCAAACCAAAACCACAATGAGATACCATCACACACCAATCAGAATAGCTATTATTAAAAAGTTTAAAAATAACTGGTGAGGATCTGGAGAAAATAGACCACTTATACACTGTTTTGGGGAGTGTAATTTAGTTCAATGATTGTGGAAAGCAGTGTGGCAAGTCCTCAAAGAGCTAAAAACAGAACTACCATTCAACCAACAATCCCATTACTGGGAATATACCAAAAGGAATATAAATCGTTCTACCATAAAGACACATGCACACAAATGTTCACTGAAGCACTATTCACAATAGCAAAGACATGGAATCAACCTAAATGCCCATCAACTATAGACTGGATAAAAAAAATGTGGTACATATACACCATGGAATACTATGCAGCCCTAAGAGAGAACGAGATCATGTATTTTGCAGGAACATGGATGGAGTTGGAGGCCATTATTTGCACGAACTAACGCCGGAACAGAAAAACAAATACCACATATTCTCACTTTTAAGTGGGAGCTAAATTATGAGAATATATGGACACAAAGAGGGGAACAACAGACACTGGGGTCCACCAGAGGGTGGAGGGAGAGAATCAGAAAAAATAACTAATTGGTACTAGGCTTACTACCTGGGTGACAAAACAATCTGTACAACAAATCTTCATGAGACGAGTTTACCTATATAACAAACCTGCACATGTACCCCTGAACCTAAAATAAAAGTTTAAAAAAGACCTAAACTTAAAAAATAAAATAAAACAAAATAGTAATTTTTCCAGCCAGAGAATCAAACTTCGTAAGTCTAATGCACAGACGATATCTACATACTAAGAAAGTAGCAAATTTCAAATTCATTTTTACTCCAACATAGTTAGGCATGTTGTTTCTTGAAAGATGAAGTCAATTTTGGACACTGAGAGGAGATAGAGATCAGCTTGGTCTGCTTGAAAACACTGCATGTCTCTAAGGACAAAGTCCCGATCCCAAAGGACTTGATGGTGGCTATTGTACCTACATCAGACAGGTGTTGGAACCACTGAGACAGATACTTCCCAAAAAAGAGACCTTTAAATCATGGTTAGAGAATACTATAGACAAAGCATTGGGATGGATAAGAAGGAGAGGTATGCCTCACTTACAGGACTGTTTGCAACTCTCTGTCCCCAGAGCTGTTGATAGACTCAAAGCCATAAAAATAAACATATCCATGTAGCAGGATCCCACTGCCCTAAAACAAAGCTATGCTACCATGAAAAGTTACTGAACTTATATGCCAAATTTATCACCAAATGTCAATGAACAGGGAAGCATTTACTTTGTCATCTCACATTATCTGAGAAAGGACTATAATTTGTGATCCATTTGGAATTACAAACTGAGATCTGAAAGTCCATAATCATCTGAGTAGGGTCTACAGATTGTCTGTCATTAATAATCAATAACAGACTTCAGCCAGGCACGGTGGCTCATCCCTGTAATCCCAGCACTTTGGGAGGCTGAAGCGGGCGGATCACAAGATCAGGAGGTCGAGACCATCCTGGCTAACACAGTGAAACCCCGATTCTACTAAAAATACAAAAATTAGCCAGGCGTGGTGGCGGGCACCTGTAGTCCCAGCTACTCGGGAGGCTGAGGCAGGAGAATGGCATGAACCCAGGACACGGAGCTTGCAGTGAGCCAAGATCGCACCACTGCACTCTGTCCAGCCTGGGCAACAGAGCAAGACTCCATCTCAAAAAAAAAAAAAAAAAAGACTTTGTTACGTTCCCAAAAAGCTACCCAAATTTTCCTCACTACTGAATCTAATAAGGACTGAGGAGATAACTGGCTGATCTCCGGCCAGACAGACTAATGAGACTCAGATATAACACTCTCTCAGTGGTCTTGGAAAGCTGGAAGCAAAGGAGATGTATCTCTTTCCCTTGAAGATAAATTCCAGCAGCAGGTAGAAAAAGGCTGATTTCTGCCATCATGGTCAGGTAGCCTTCAAGAGCAATCCAGGAGTCCTTGATGAAGATTGTGTCTCTTAATTTATAAATTGGAGTGGGGCATAAGTGGAAATAATGTAGCTATTTCACCATTCCTTCCCAGGAGGTGTGCACATCCAGCATTGTTGGGATATATTTGTCAGGACAGCCTTTGTTTCTTGCTTTACTGTGTCAAAGAGGTTTTCCCAAGCTCCTTTCTCTTTTCCCGAGTTAAAACACTGGAAAGGAAACCAAATGCCTAAAATGCACGTTTGCTCTTTGAGACGCTAATCAGTCCTCAACCTCAAGGTTTTCAAGAAGGGATGGCAAGAATTCACATAAGGTCTACTTCGCAGCACCTACAGAGGAACCTAGAAGATGTATACACGCCCAATAGAAAATAAAAGAGTGGAGACACTGAACTGTAAACAGAGCTCTACTAATAGAGCAGGTAGGCTGGGAACTTGAGATATGAAGAAATTTAGGTGTTCTGGACTAATATTTTGCAAACTTTATAAAGACTGACCCAGCATGAGTGAAACTGGACAATTATTAACACATGAAAATTCCCATAACCACAGCTAAGGATGTGCATTCTACAGGACTCTTTCCTTTTTAAAAGGCAAAAGATCAACCTAAACTAGCTGAAGAAAAAAAAGATGGGATTTATTAGTTCATGCACTTGGATGAATATAGAGGGACATCAACTTTCAACACTGTTGGACCTACAGACTCATATTGTCCACTGTTTACTGGTTTCTCCATTTTCTAGTTATGTTCTCCTCTTTTAGCAACTTTATTCTGCTGACAGCTTGTTGCATCCAACCAAGGAAATGGATTCTGGTAGTTCCATACTGTGTGATCCTTACAGCTTGTGATAGACAAAGGAAGAAAGAGGTTCACTCTTTCCTGGAGTCCATATATCCAATCTCCTGGAGACCCTCGGATTGACCCAGTTTAGGACATCAGCATGTCCTTGAACTAGACACCTTGGCCAGGAGAATGAAGAAGTCTGATGGCCAGTCCTGAAGTATCTCTATCTCTGTGACGGGTGGAGGGTGAAATAAGTTCCTAAAACCACCTGAACATGTTCCCCCTAAGAGGAAGCTTTATAGTGAATAAAAGTGAAGGGTAACAGAGGAAAACCACACTATAGCTATCACAGATCCCTGAAGGAAGCTTTTTTTTTTTTTTTTTTTTTTTTTGAGACAGAGTCTCATCCCGTTGCCCAGGCTGGAGTGCAGTGGCACGATCTCGGCTCACTGCAAGCTCCACCTCCCGGGTTCACACCATTCTCCTGCCTCAGCCTCCCGAGTAGCTGGGACTACAGGCGCCCGCCAACACGCCCGGCTAATTTTTTGTATTGTTAGTATAGATGGGGTCTCACCATGTTTGCCAGGATGGTCTCGATCTCCTGACCTCGTGATCCGCCCGCCTCGGCCTCCCAAAGTGCTGGGATTACAGGCGTGAGCCACAGCGCCCGGCCCCTGAAGGAAACTTTTATCTTTGCTGGCTTAGAGTCTTTTTCTCTTCTGTACTCAGACATTGATTTTCTCCTAGTTCTTTCAGATTTTGTTTTACAGAATTAGAACACAAGAGAGGGTGGTGAGGAAGAAGGAAGAGAGACACAGAATGTACAGTAGTGTCACATGGGGAATTTTGAAGAGAGAGGCACCAGATTTGGGAGTGTGTGAGGAAAATGGATGAGAAAGGATGTGTTTAAAGTATTACTTTAGATTATATTATGCCTTTCATGTGGTTAAGCAAATAAGTAAGAGAGCTATTCTGAATTACTTTGGGGTTTCTAAATTGTTCCTTTGCCCACTTCAAGAAGATTAGATCCATTATTGTACAAATACTATATTCTATTAGTGTTTACACATCTATTCTTGTACTACATCAAAGTCTCCTTGAAGATAGTGGGGTTATGTCTCACACATTTCTATAGTGCTGTGTACACAGAAAGGACTCCAAATTGTATTTTTTGAATGAATGACAAGTTCTTGATGTATGATTTTTCCACCCTCAAAGCACTCCAAGAGAGTGGGTCCTTCAGATTTTTAGATAGTTCCATGGCCTCCAATCATAACTCTACCTTTAAGTAAGCAATAATTTTCTTTGTACCTTTCAGACATTCATTCTAAGGCATTTTCTCTTTTCATCTAAACTCAAGATAGCTAAGTCAATAATAATCTTTCAACATCATAGAATTAAAGTAATTCAGACTTAGAAAAGAGCTTGAAATATTGAAACCAACTCCTCCATTTTACCAAGAAACAAATGGGACTCTTTGTAGCTAAGTTGTTTATTTACCATATAGAGTTATTCAGTGACTAAAACAAGGACTTGGGTTTATCAAATTCAGTTTCAAAACTATTTTCATGCATCTCCTTCCCCCCTAAACATTATACCTTCTTAAAGGCATGTTCAGTTCTCTCCTCTTCAGACTAAATAAGCACAATTGCCCTTACCTTTCCCATAGCTCCCCATATGCAAAATGTGTGGGAATGACATGAAGTGGTACAATAGACTGAATGTGTCCCCCTAAAAGGCATAGGTTGAAACCCTAACCCCGACTTTTGTAGTATTAGGAGGTGAGGCCTTTGAGAGGTTATTGGGTCATGAGGGTTGAGGCCTCATAAATGGAATTAGCACCCTTATAAAAGGGACCCTAGAGAGCTACCTTGCTGTCTTTCCACCATGTGATGACATGATGAGAAGAAAGTAGTCTGCCTCCCCAAAAAGGGGCCTCACCAGAACCCGACTATGTTCACACCCTGATCTCAGGCTTGAATACTCCAAAACTGTGAGAAATAAATTTCTGTTGTTTAAGCCTCTCAGTCTGTGGTAATTTATTACAGCAGTCTGAACTGATACAGACTGATAGTATAAAAACATAGCTTTACAGTCTGAGAGGTCTTGAGTCTGCTTCTTTAATGCTGTATGATTTGGCATTGGCAAAAGTTCGCTTATCTAAAAAATGAGTATGATACTACTCAAAGGTACTGGACACCTATAAGGTATGGAGTTGTGAGCATTGAAGAGATAAAACACCTAACACATCATAGGCCCTGAACAAGTACTGGGTTTTTTCCAAGCCCACACCTCTTTCCATAGCCAAATAATATTTATGAAATACTCTGAGACATATAGAAGCCTATACTGAAATTTACAATTTTAACTGAATGAAGTAAATTTTGTTGGAAGTTGCAATATCAAGAGATTTAGATACTCTATGCCAAACTAACAATTATTGTTAGTTAATAATACTTCTTGGCTAACTCATAGTCCCATAATACTAATGAAATGAAACCTTCCTTTTATTGATTTTTATCATGAGAATTTAATAGCATCAAACATGTGCAGTAGCCCAGACTGCAAAGTACTCAATGGGGTCTTACTGGATTTACTTAAAAGATAAAGTTACTTTGTCAGCAATAGAAATAGAGATTAGAAAGTAGTAACAAACTCCCCTTTTCAAACATTAGCTCCTAATTTACAATACCATGGCAGCAAGCAGAGCAGTCTCCTAGATAAAAAGTAATTTGATAAAATAATGGCTGCCATTTTTCTACTGCAATTGGTCTGCAACACAATTTATAGGAACCATATTTAACCTCTTCTTGATGACAGGTAATGGAAAAAATTTCAGCAGCAAACATTTATAGCATGCTAAGAACATTTGGATCAGTACAACTAAGTCATTTTTAACTGTTTCCTCAATTTTTTTTCAAGTTTTACTCCATTTCGTCAAAAAAAGGACAAAGGTTGATTATTTTTTGAAATCTTTGCTCAAAGCTGAGATTTTTAGATTAAAATAGCAATAAAATTATTATGACTCTATATTGTAAGGATATTGGTTCATCTGCTACATTGAGATGTTCATAAATTAGTCTACAGTTTATCACCATGAACATTAAAGTATGCAATACAAAATTACACATGCAGCAATTCTGAAATGTGACTTACAGAGTTTTGTTTTAATTAACACCATGTCCTATTTTTTTCAAATAAATTCTGAAGATCTTTAAAGATATCACAGAATGTGAAGTATGATATTTAAGAATAAAAGTCATATAGACCATCTAAAGCATGCAGAAGAAATATGACCTTTAAGCTCCTGAGTTGAGTTGATTAAATGTCTTGAATCCTAAATTTAGCTCTTAGGACGTTTCTGGAATCAAAGAATAAAAATAATAGACAATTGCAATAATTGTCATTTTTAGCTGCTCACATCATCCTTTCACTCATATTTTGTATGGATCCTAAGTTTTCCTTACTACTTCAATTACTCGTTTTCTCATCTTGCTTTTGGAATTGTGAGGATAATAATAACAAGTGGATAATTTAGACCTTTGATCTTGAATTTTTTTTACTACTGATAGGGATCACATCACTAGTGTAATGTGATAGGCTGTCACACCTCTTTGCAAAATAATAGAAAAGAGACCATTTAAACACCAAAAGTTAGAAGTTTAAACTATTGAATAAGTTCAGAAGTGACGATTATATTGTGTAAATATGTAGTAGACAACTCAAGTTGTGCTATCACTGTGCTATTAAGGTTTAGCTGTTCCAGAATAATTCTAGCCATTAAAATTAACTTCTTAGAAACTGCTCCCAGAAAAAGACAACATGCTCTGTATTGAGCACAGTCAAAGAAGTTGGCATCATTTTTCTACAGCTGAAGAACACCTATGCATTCCATCTAAAGACAATATTCCAGAATATTTAGATAAAGATCCATATATTCATTCTCTCAATAATACTCAGTAGAGAACTTCAGCATTCTAAGCACCATTCTTGAAGCAGGAGGGTCAGTTGAAAGCGACTTGTGTGGCACTTCCTTTCATTCTGGTGGAGAATATAGACAGAAGGAGGGGCTATGCAATATAAGGGTAAGTGCTCTGAAGCAAAATAAAGCAACATGGAGCGGAGAGAGATGCAGGTAATTTTCCATTTTAGAAAATTTAGATTAATATCTTCCAGGATAATTACATTTTAGAAAATTTAGATTAATATTTTCCAGGATAATTAGAGAAAGCATCTTTAAGGAAAAGACTTTGGAGCAACAATCTGAATGTAAATATCTAGGGAAAGAGCATGCCAGGCAGACATAACAGCATGCCCCAAGGTCCCGAGGCAGGATATTACAAAGAAATGTCAAGGAATAAACCAGAGTAATGCTAATTAAAAATAGAATGCCATATAGTTTTATATTCTTCCTCTCTTTAATTGGGTTTTGACAGCAACGTTTTAAAACAGACTGAAGAAATAGGTAGTTTGGACCAATTTCCTGGGCACGATTAGGCCAATATATAGGTCCTGAATGTTGAAGAAAAGGATTCTGATAGGCCAACTAATCACTAAATAGCCTGTAATTATCCTTGGCCACTTTTATAATAAAATGAAATTGCTTTGTGCATTGACCAATAATAAAAAACTTGTACTCTTGAATTCTTCTTCTCATATAAAACATAATTTGGGAAAATGATGATTCAATTGTCTCTAAGCTAATAGAGTTTGAAATGTGTCTTTCAAACTTTGGCCATAATTTGGAAGTAATAAAAGGATAACCATCATGAGAGAGGCATAAAAAGAGAATTAATTCATGTTAATAACTTGACAAAGATCATGGTGTACCGCTCAAGAAAAACATTGTGTGGCTTTTCTGCAGTGAGATCTTCCCTTGGAGTTTTGTTCAATTTGACCTGTGAGAAACTCAGGGAAATGAGGCTGAACTTGGCTAACAATGCTGGAGGTGCTGATGGGCGGCTATGTAAAGAGACAAAGCCTGTCATGTACATTTCTCAGCAAAGCTCTCCAGGCTTTCTAGAGAATTTATCAATAACTAAAACTGTTTCCTCTGGCATCCTAGTTTGCCATCTCAAGGGAAAAATTTCCAGACTGACTTTTCTACTAGGAGGTAGACCAAAAAATATGCTAATAAGATTTATTATATTTCATCCAATAAATATACTAATAAGATTTTCTAATCTCAAATTAACCATAGTTTTTTAAATCCCCTTCAGCCCCTCTCTTTAAATTCTGCTTTTACCTTTGTCATTTGACTCAGTCTACAACTAACTTTCTAACATTGGAGTGAACAATTTTCATTCAAATAACTGTGAGAGTGCAAAAGTACCCAACTAAATGTCTCTGAGTTCTTCTTTAGTTTATCTAAACTTTGAAACATTGTTCTTAATCTCAATTGATCCATCAAGAATCTGATAAAAGTTATTGAGTCTCTCCCCAAAAATGCAACACATCCAACCACACCAAATTTTACAGATTCACAGGCTTCCTGAAGTGTCCTGTTGTGTCTGCAATCCCCAAGGTAAGAAGCCCTGGCTGATGGGAACTTACAAACTTTTCCAGGACATCCAGAAAAAGCTTTAGAGACGTTTACAGGTAAGACAGAAACTTACCCTCAAAGTCATTTGCAAATATTAGCCCTTCTCATTCTTTCTAGCACAAAACCATACAACAGGCAAGATATCTCCACATCTGTCCTGAGCCTTTCTTGAATACCTGATAAGACCCACCTCAGAGAATGCAATGTGTCTAAACTGTTATATGAGCTGACTAAGCCTTTGAATGACTTCTATTGACATGCTTATGACATTTCCAGATAGTTTTGCCTAATAGTTCTAGTTTCCTATGGGACTTTGCCAAATAATAAAGTCAATATTATCAGCTTTGTTTCTTTAATCAAATCTAACTATGACATATCTACTTTTTGTTACACATAATTAGAATTGCTTCTTTCAGACAACACATGAGAAATGTTATCAAAGCCCAAGAAATTCTCCAATGAAAGGACAAGATTCTCACTGCACTTTGGCAGCCTTCTCTTTCCCAGCGTCACCTCTCAATTTTAGCACAGGCCCGGCCTGATGACAAGACACATAACATTTAAATTGGAAATGATCATTTTTTTGTGCTCAACAGTATCAATATACCTTATTGAAGTTCAATAACTTATCATATGTGAATCTACACTGTGAATATTTGCCTATATTGGAGTTGAGATTAACTTCAAAAAGCAGAATCCTACTTTGCTTGGTCATTTACCTCGAAAAAGTAAGTAACTTTAGTGCTTTCCAATGGTTATAATGCATCCTATTTGTTAAAATTGAATAAATGGTAAGTAATCAATGTGTGTGTTCTAAATGCTGTTCATTGTCAAACTGAGTCTGGCCCTTATTTAAAGATATCCTGCATAAGTAATTGCATCCCTCGATACCTGATTTTAAAAAAGTAGTTGATTTCCCAGTATTTTATTGAGGATTTTTGCATCCATGTTCATCAAGGATATTGTTCTAAAATTCTATTTTGGTTGTGTCTGTGCCCGGCTTTGGTATTAGGATGATGCTGGCCTCATAAAATGAGTTAGGGAGCATTCCCTTTTTTTCTATTGATTGGAATAGTTTCAGAAGGAATGGTACCAGCTCCTCCTTGTACCTCTGATGGAATTTGGCTGTGAATCCATCTGGTCCTGGACTTTTTTTGGCTGGTAAGCTATTGATTATTGCCACAACTTCAGAGCCTGTTATTGGTCTATTCAGAGATTCAACTTCTTCCTGGTTTCATCTTGGGAGGGTGTATGTGTCAAGGAATTTATTCATTTCTTCCAGATTTTCTAGTTTATTTGCGTAGAGGTGTTTGTAGTATTCTCTGATGGTAGTTTGTATTTCTGTGGGATCAGTGGTGATATCCCCTATATTATTTTTTATTGCATCTGTTTGATTCTTCTCTCTTTTCTTCTTTATTAGTCTTGCTAGCAGTCTATCAATTTTGTTGATGTTTTCAAAAAACCAGCTCCTGGATTCATTAATTTTTTGAAGGGTTTTTTGTGTCTCTATTTCCTTCAGTTCTGCTCTGATTTTAGTTATTTCTTGCCTTCTGCTAGCTTTTGAATGTGTTTGCTATTGTTTCTCTAGTTCTTTTAATTGTGATGTTAGGGTGTCAAATTTGGATCTTTCCTGCTTTCTCTTGTGGGCATTTAGTGCTATAAATTTCCCTGTACACACTGCTTTGAATGCGTCCCAGAGATTCTGGTATGTTGTGTCTTTGTTCTCGTTGGTTTCAAAGAACATCTTTATTTCTGCCTTCATTTCGTTATGTACCCAGTAGTCATTCAGGAGCAGGTTGTTCAGTTTCCATGTAGTTGAGTGGTTTTGAGTGAGATTCTTAATCCTGAGTTCTAGTTTGATTGCCCTGTGGTCTGAGAGATAGTTTGTTATAATTTCTGTTCTTTTACATTTGCTGAGGAGAGCTTTACTTCCCAGTATGTGGTCAATTTTGGAATAGGTGTGGTGTGGTGCTGAAAAAAATGTATATTCTGTTGATTTGGGGTGGAGAGTTCTGTAGATGTCTATTAGGTCTGCTTGGTGCAGAGCTGAGTTCAATTCCTGGGTATCCTTGTTGACTGTCTGTCTCGTTGATCTGTCTAATGTTGACAGTGGGGTGTTAAAGTCTCCCATTATTAATGTGTGGGAGTCTAAGTCTCTTTGTAGGTCACTCAGGACTTGCTTTATGAATCTGGGTGCTCCTGTATTGGGTGCATATATATTTAGGATAGTTAGCTCTTCTTGTTGAATTGATCCCTTTACCATTATGTAATGGCCTTCTTTGTCTCTTTTGATCTTTGTTGGTTTAAAGTCTGTTTTATCAGAGACTAGGATTGCAACCCCTGCCTTTTTTTGTTTTCCATTTGCTTGGTAGATCTTCCTGCATGCCTTTATTTTGAGCCTATGTGTGTCTCTGCATGTGAGATGGGTTTCCTGAATACAGCACACTGATGGGTCTTGACTCTTTATCCAATTTGCCAGTCTGTATCTTTTAATTGGAGCATTTAGCCCATTTACATTTAAAGTTAATATTGTTATGTGTGAATTTGGTCCTGTCATTATGATGTTAGCTGGTTATTTTGCTCGTTAGTTGATGCAGTTTCTTCCTAGCCTTGACGGTCTTTATATTTTGGCATGTTTTTGCAGTGGCTGGTACCGGTTGTTCCTTTCCATGTTTAGTGCTTCCTTCAGGAGCTCTTTTAGGGCAGGCCTGGTGGTGACAAAACCTCTCAGCATTTGAATCCAGCAGCACATCAAAAAGCTTATCCACCATGATCAAGTGGGCTTCAGCCCTAGGATGCAAGGCTGGTTCAACATACGCAAATCAATAAATGTAATCCAGCATATAAACAGAACCAAAGACAAAAACCACATCATTATCTCAATAGATGCAGAAAAGGCCTTTGACAAAATTCAACAACACTTCATGCTAAAAACTCTCAATAAATTAGGTATTGATAGGATGTATCTCAAAATAATAAGAGCTATCTATGACAAACCCACAGCCAATATCATACTGAATGGGCAAAAACTGGAAGCATTCCCTTTGAAAACTGGCACAAGACAGGGATGCCCTCTCTCACCACTCCTATTCAACATAGTGTTGGAAGTTCTGGCCAGGGCTATCAGGCAGGAGAAGGAAATAAAGGGTATTCAATTAGGAAAAGAGGAAGTCAAATTGTCCCTGTTTGCAGATGACATGATTGTATATCTAGAAAATCCCATTGTGTCAGCCCAAAATCTCCTTAAGCTGATAAGCAACTTCAGCAAAGTCTCAGGATACAAAATCAATGTACAAAAATCACAAGCATTCTTATACACCTAGTAACAGACAAACAGAGAGCCAAATCATGAGTGAATTACCATTCACAATTGCTTCAAAGAGAATAAAATACCTAGGAATCCAACTTACAAGGGATGTGAAGGACCTCTTCAAAGAGAACTACAAACCACTGCTCAAGGAAATAAAAGAGGATAAAAACAAATGGAAGAACATTCCATGCTCATGGGTAGGAAGAATCAAAATCGTGAAAATGGCCATACTGCCCAAGGTAATTTACAGATTCAATGCCATCCCCATCAAGCTACCAATTACTTTCTTCACAGAATTGGAAAAAACTACTTTAAAGTTCATATGGAACCAAAAAAGAGCCCGCATCGCCAAGTCAATCCTAAGCCAAAAGAACAAAGCTGGAGGCATCACGCTACCTGACTTCAAACTGTACTACAAGGCTACAGTAACCAAAACAGCATGGTACTGGTACCAAAACAGAGATATAGATCAATGGAACAGAACAGAGCCCTCAGAAATAATGCCGCATATCTACAACCATCTGATCTTTGACAAACCTGACAAAAACAAGCAATGGGGAAAGGATTCCCTATTTAATAAATGGTTCTGGGAAAACTGGCTAGCCATACGTAGGAAGCTGAAACTGGATCCCTTCCTTACACCTTATACAAAAATTAATTCAACATGGATTAAAGACTTAAATGTTAGACCTAAAACCATAAAAATCCTAGAAGAAAACCTAGGAAATACCATTCAGGACATAGGCATGGGCAAGGATTTCATGTCTAAAACACCAAAAGCAATGGCAACAAAAGCCAAAATTGACAAATGGGATCTAATTAAACTAAAGAGCTTCTGCACAGCAAAAGAAACTACCATCAGAGTGAACAGGCAACCTACAAAATGGGAGAAAATTTTCACAACCTACTCATCTCACAAAGGGCTAATATCCAGAATCTACAATGAACTCAAACAAATTTACAAGAAAAAAACCAACAGCCCCATCAAAAAGTGGGCGAAGGATATGAACAGACACTTCTCAAAAGAAGACATTTATGCAGCCAAAAAACACATGAAAAAATGCTCATCATCACTGGCCATCAGAGAAATGCAAATCAAAACCACAATAAGATACCATCTCACACCAGTTAGAATGGTGATCATTAAAAAGTCAGGAAACAACAGGTGCTGGAGAGGATGTGGAGAAATAGGAACACTTTTACACTGTTGGTGGGACCGTAAACTAGTTCAACCATTGTGGAAGTCAGTGTGGCGATTCCTCAGGGATCTAGAACTAGAAATACCATTTGACCCAGCAATCCCATTACTGGGTATATACCCAAAGGTCTATAAATCATGCTGCTATAATGACACATGCACACATATGTTTACTGTGGCACTATTCACAATAGCAAAGACTTGGAACCAACCCAAATGTCCAACAGCAATAGACTGGATTAAGAAAATGTGGCACATATACACCATGGAATACTATGCAGCCATAAAAAATGATGAGTTCATGTCCTTTGTAGGGACATGGATGAAACTGGAAACCATCATTCTCAGCAAACTATCACAAGGACAAAAAACCAAACACCGCATGTTCTCCCTCATAGGTGGGAATTGAACAATGAGAACACATGGACACAGGAAGGGGAACATCACACTCCGGGGACTGTTGTGGGGTGGGGGGAGGGGGGAGGGATAGCATTAGGAGATATACCTAATGCTAAATGATGAGTTAATGGGTGCAGCACACCCACATGGCACATGTATACATATGTAACAAACCTGCACATTGTGCACATGTATCCTAAAACTTAAAGTATAATAATAATAAAATAAAATAAATAAATAAAGTAGTTGAAGTAACCACAGTCCACAACACCTCAGCCAGTTCATTATTAAAGCTTAGTGTTGAGGAGCTATTCTCCAGAGAGGTTCAACATGTCTTGTGACAGTTTTCATCCGGACTATCTTTCCCGAGAATGATTATATAATGAACATATTGGAAGTTAAATATAGTGTCTCCCTCTGGGGCAGAGAGCAGAATATTTTTTAATGACCAGAATAATTTTTTAAGTCTCCTTTCAGAACAAAGTTTTGGCAAATTGGCCAGAAGTTTCTTTATAAGACTGGGGCCCAGGGATCCTCAGCTGTGATGCAGACCCACTGTGTGCACACCATTCATCTAGGCCACTCCACATATCCTCATAGGACTTGGAGGACAAGAGGAACAAATGGGACATGAAGTTCAAGCTCTTTGCTGTGCCATGAACAATATATCCTTTTTCTCTGATCCAGATGTCTCATGTCTTCTGCCAGCACTGTAACTGTGGCAGACTTACTCGTTAGTTTGCGAGCAGGGCACAGTTCTTGACATTAAGCTAAATAACCAAAGACAATCAGGATAGAAAATAATATCTAGGGATTTCAACATCTGGCCAAGATGAAGTAATGGGCCAAATTTATCTTTATGCCTAGAACACTGGGAAAAAATATATGAAGACAATGGTTGTTAGACATTGGACATCAGGTGGTATAAGACAGTGCTCTCCGCAAGAAGGGAAATAAAGGGCCTGTAAGAGTGTCCAGGATGAATGGAGAAGAACACAGGGGGATCCCAACAATCTCCCTAAGTTAAGGACATAGAGTTGAGAAACCAAGGCGGGGAGGGCAATTAGAGTGTGCAAGGCAGAGTAGAGGGGAAGAGATTGCTGCACAAAGACAGAAATCTAGATAGCTGCATAGGATTTGTCTCAAGTCATCAAATGAGTCCTGATCCATGCATTTGTGTGAAGAAACTACCAAAGGCTGAAAGAAGAACCACCTTCCTACAGTGATCGTCTATGCCTCTCTCTCTCTCTCTCGCTCGCTCGCTCATATTCTATATCTTGCTCTTTCTATTCTGGGAGATTTTCTACTCTACTCTTTGACTTTAATATCTGACCTATTTACCATGTTCTCGTTGTTAGTTTTGAAATAATATCCTTAGTTTTTCAGAGTTCTTTCTTGGTTTTGCTTTTATGAGGTATTGACCTTGTTTTCTCAGTCCTTATCTTCTTTATCCTGAAGCTCACACAGGACAAGGATAACAGCCAGATTGAAAAATTCATAATGGTTAGAGTCTCTGGGAGAGTACTCAAAAGAGAATTGCCTTAGTAATGGAGTAAAATAAGTCCTAAATTAACACTGCTCTGGACCTACCTAACAAAGTTTAAACACAAGCCTCAAAAGGCTCGAATTATTTCCAAGCAGCTTAGCTGCATCCCAGAACAAAGCTCAAGAATATTTATAAGAATATGCAAAATCCAGCATCCAACAAGGTAACACTCTGGCATCCAATCAAATGTAACCAAGCATGCAAAGAATCAGGAAAATACAACTCAGAAAGCAGCAGCTAGGGAAATCCAGGAATATCCTTCCTACTCAAAATATGGTTCACAGATCAGTAGCATTAGCGTCACCTGGGAGCTTGTTAGAAATGCAGAAAATCTTGGGCCCTGCCTCAGTGCTTCTGCATTAGAATTTGCATTTTATTAAGATCCTCTAGGTGAAAATATACACATTAAAGTTTGAGAGTCACAGAACTAAAACTTGGAAGTCAAGGGAGTCACTCTAAGGGGTGACTTAGAAGAACCGCTTGCTCAGAGACTTCTACAAAGAATGAGGATGTGGGAAAAAAAACATATTTTTCAAGCACATTCTAGGGTGGATTTCTTTAAGTTTCTTAGTTAAAGTCCTAAAAGTCTATCCTAAGTCGAAATTACAATCCAAAGCAGAAGCCTGAGAAGCATGCCAGGCTCACACTGAAATCAGTAAAACAGAGGAAGCATGTCATTCCAAGACAGCCCAGAAAACCCTTTTATACTCTGCCACATGTTCAGAAAGGAAGAATAACACATCATAGGACAAAATGGAAATGTTATCTGACTTCTTTTTAAGTCTGGATAGACTTGGTCTTTAAACAGATTTCAAAAAATCATCATGCTGTTTCTACAACAAAAGAGTAGACCATATTGTTGATAGCATATAATATCACTAAAAAACAGAGAGAATGTGTGGTGATGAATCACCCAGAATTTGGCAAATACATCCTGAGTTCTTTTTTATGTGCTAAAAAAAACTCATGGACCTTGTCATGCCTCGTCAGTTTTCTACATCAATTTGACTTGCAACTGTAAGCCAGTTTCATGGCTTGAACTAGTTCTCATCTCCAGGATTGAATATTTGCTTACAAAACTGTTCTGTGTTAGACCATAATTGTAACTGCCTCTGTGCTACCAGATTATCAGCATTGACGTGAAATTTGTGCTGGCTAGAAATAATGCTTCTTCATTTCTGCCACTTAAGCAGTTCAGTTCCTTTGCTAAACAGAAGGATAATTAAAGGAAGGCAGACAAGAATGAAACATGTCCAGAGCAAGTGCCTCCTTGCCAAGATTAGACTGTATTAAGAACACATCAGCCAGCTGAGTAATTTAGAATCACATTCTGAGACACAGTTCACAAATGCAAACCCTAAACCTCTTTTCCAATTACTATAAGCTGCATATACACTCAGCTCAGAGAGTGTGAAAATGCAAGTCACCTGTCTGAAAGGAGGGGCAATGGCTCAGCACAATCCAGCACCACTCCTGGAAAACATATTTCAGGTGTACGCCATAATTTCTGTCAAACTAGGAAGGGAATGTACTTGGGGACATTCTTGTTGCATATTCAGGTTCAGATCGCAAAGGCTGACATGTTTATACAACACTTCCCCCAAAGATCAATCGTGCCTAAACAAAAATATTGTTTATGGTAGTCAAATGATTTACTCACTCACCACCTCCTTTCCACATCTGGAGACCTAAGAAGAATTTTTATTTTTCTTATAATTCGAATAGAAAAGCACATTCTTATTCAGTAGCCAAAACACTGGTCTTCCTCAGGTCTCGAGAGCCATCATTAAAACTGACACTAATTGGCGATATTGCTGACAGCACAGAGTGACAGGGTAGGCTCTGCAGATGGAGCACCGTTCATTCCCGGTTGTACATGTAGCTCACTCATGGATGGGAAGATTCAGGGAACCCTACAGCTGAGCCTGCCCTTGTCATTCATGCTCTGTCAAGACAAAGGATGACAGGACTTTTGATCCAGCACTTCCTCCAAACACTATTTACTGTCTTTGCCTCTGTGCACTTTGCTTCCCTTCCCAAGCTGAACTGAAGGATTGGAATTCAAAGGCACTGAAAGCTTGGCTCTAATCAGTGATCCACGCATGGCAGGTGCTGAGAGGCCCACGGCTGCACTCACAGCTGCATTTGGGCTTTATGACAGCAGCTGAAGACTGTGATGCTAATGAGCTCCATATAACGGAATGCATCTTCCAGCCCAAAGAATGACCACACACCTGAGTGATAGGAATCTTCTTGGGCTGTATTGTTGCTCATTTGCAGTGTACACAGCAAACTCATCCCATTGCTGATTCTGTTTTATTTACACCCTTCTTATCTGCTTCTTAAATAAAACTCAGCTTCTTTCCACTGTAGTTCTCATATTCCATACTTTTGTGACTGTGTTTGAATTGTAATATTGTATCAGAAAATTTACATGATAAATCCAAAAGAACACAGACTCTTTGCCTGGGCTTTTCTTGCACCTACTCACAAGAAGAGCAGAATTTGTTCTTGTTAGGGCATGATCTTAAGACAATTTATCTATAGATATACTTGTTAAATAAAACAAATATAGAAAAAAATAGCTTTGAAAAACCTTTTATGTAGATAATGAAGATTTGTGAAATAAGGAGAATAATTTCAAAATCAAGTACTGAGCAGTCACTAAAAAATAGATATGCATGGAAATCCCTAATAAATGCATAAATATAGTACCTCGAAGGTATAATGCACTTGAATGTACTTGGGTTTCTTTTGTCTTATCTGTCATTTACCTGTACTGAGCCCATAGAATAGCAAAGATTTCATGAGTCATTTCAGAAGTCCTTCTAGTCATCCCACTGCCTTCATATATAATATGGCAGGTGAGGGGAACAGGGAAATCTCAGTAGAAACCTACTGTTTACCACATGTTTCTAGTCTACTATACATAGCTAATCACATTTGGAAGAGTATTTTACCTTCTGATAATTGCCAGGCTTAGGATCATGCTAAATCCAGAGAAGAAGAGATAGTCATATTGAATATGTGTTTCTTGAGCTCACCCACTTAAAGTCAATGAATGAGGGAGAAGTCAGACCAACATATAAATTCACCACCCAAATAAAATAAAGTAACTAGAATGGTTAGGAATGCTTTCAGCCAAACTCATAATTAAAAGACACAGTGGAACTTTACATCAAAAACAAATATTCATATTAAAAAACAGACTGTTGCTGAGAGAAATGTATCTGACACTCTACATGCAACTGTAGAGTGCAAGTGATTTTTCAAATATGGTTATCAGCAGAGCTAAAGTAGGCATTCTGGATTACTCAGTAATAGATGAAAGTTAACATTCCGACACCCAAAACAAAGTCAGCCATCCTTTTATCAAACGTTTAGGCAAAAATGAGGAAGAAAAGACATAGGAAGTGAGATGTTAAGTACATTTTTGTAAGTTGGCATCCCACATAGCATCTTCCACATTATTTCATTGATTCTTGTTGATTAGTAATAAAGACCTTAGAAAGGCACAAAAAGCTCTATCAAGCAATCTAAAATGATTTACCTCAAGGCAAGGAAAATGGTTAATTCTAAGGTTGAGATTAAATCCTAGAGATCAAAATTCAACTTCTCATTTTTCTTATTGAAAAATTTAGGTCTTGAGTGGCAAAGGACCTTCCCCAAGGTCATTCAGTTACTTAGCTTGCCAGAAATGTGCAGTTTCTTCAGAGATTCAAGGTTTCTTTTGCTCTTGCTGTATACCAGGACTCAGCGAGGTACTGCAAATACCAAGGTGGTATTCTTGCCTTCGTGAGGAGTATAATCTCTGCGGAAGACATTGAAAATAGCTACAGCAATGGATAGTTACAGAGAGTGGACTTCAGTACAGATCCCAAAGAGAGCACATGCCATGACAGCAGTGACACAGACAGAGGACATCCACCTGGTGGGGGACAGAATTGGTTAGGAAGGAGAGGACTTCAAGGGAGCAAGGAGAAGGAACAGCTGAGACAAACTACCCAATCTCAAAACCAGCCTCAAATGAAGCACAAATTGAGATGCATCCTATTGAAATCATTACTTTATTGGTGACATGAATATTTATTGAGTGATTTCTCTGGGCCAACACCCTGCAGGTACTAGGGATTAGCAGTAAATAACTAAACACAGCCTCTCTCCTAAGTGTTTCAGAGCAACAGGGAAAGCTAATCTGAAACAAATAGAAAAGCAATTGGATTGCAATTGACTCTAGTGTTCCCTGAGAAACCGATGAATTCTACAGAATGGCTATAAAATCTGTCTCTACTCATCTTCTTCTACGCATCATCCCCTAATGGCAAGAACCTCTGACAGTTTTACAGACTTCTGTTGCAAGTTTCCTGACAACATCACCTTTGAGGAAAGGGGACTAATTGAGCCACTATTTATAGGAATCCATGGATGAGATCTGGGATCACAAACAAAGTCTTAGTATATAGATATGACCAACCAGGCTGGTCACTGCTTATAGCCAGGCAATCAGTGAGTGCAATTCCAGGATTGGTGGCTCATCTCACTACTTCTCAGTCAAGGAAGTTCAGAATAATATTGTCTTCAAGATCTCCAAAGGAGAGATCTCTAGAAAATCACCTGTAGAGTGGAATTCTTGCTGGATACAAGCCATAAGTCATCATTGAATGCATGTGGCAAAGGCTACCAAGTTGACTGGTGTCTACAAAACCCTTTCTGATTGGGCCCTAGTGTTTGAGGGGTAGGATCTCAGAATCATCTCTGATGACTATGTCTTTAATAAATGCAGACATCCAGAAAGTGAAGGTGAATATCAAGAATGTGTTTCAATATTGCAACATGTGGCCTCTGGCATTTTC